>NC_135880.1:133546792-134146792 GCF_964194155.1 Cetorhinus maximus
GCACTAGATTTATTACTCACTGATTTGCCCTTTTTGAATAGCCTGGATTTTTGGTGAGGGCTTACTACTATTACCTCCTATATACCAAATCATAATTCCAAGATCTGTTAATCTTCACAGTCCTGGAGGTACATGAAAACAATGGGAATATTAATTTAAATGTTATGTGTAACCACCCAAGGCTCATGGTATACAACTCAGCGGGCCACAATGATAAATAATTTGGAAACACCTACATTGGCAGTCACTCTGAAGTCATGATTGTGGTTCAAGAAGAGAGCAGAGGAAGCTTAACCTGTACCTCACCCATCCTATATGTCTAATGTTGATAATTGACAGTTGAACTGCAAAGCACTTCTTATTACTAATATTACTCACCTTGATGGCGATTCAGAATAAAAAATCACAATAAAAAGAAGAGGTTTGGAGGGAGGGTCCCAACAATATAAAACAATCTGTGGTACTAGCCAATCACTGGAAAAAAAGAGCTTGTGCAATTTCTCACAAGAAAGCAAACCATACCAGAACGGGTAGATAGCTAAGGTTGTGTCTTAAATCTTCATAGTTAACTGACTTCATCAACAACAACAACAACAACAACAACAACAACTTGCATATATATGGCATCTTTAATGTAGTACAGCATCCCAAGGTGCTTCACAAGAGCATTATCGAACAAAATTTGATACCAAGCCACATAAGATGATGTTAGGGCACATGCCCAAAAGCTTGGTCAAAGAGGTAAGTTTTAAAGAGTGTCTTAAAAGATGAAAGAGAGATAGGGAGGCAGGGAGTTTTAGGGATGTAATTCCAGAGCTTCGGGTCTCGGCAGCTGAAGGCACAGTCCCCAGTGGTGGAGCAATTAAAATCGGGGAAGCTCAAAGGGCGAGAATTGATTGACCACAGATATCTCAAGAAGGTTAGAGGGCTGGAGAAGGTTACGGAGAAAGGGAGGGGCGAGGCCATGGTGGAATTTGAAAACAAGGAGAGAATTTTAAAATCAAGGCATTGCCCAACCGAGAGGCAATGTAGGTCAGCGAGCCCAGGAGCGATGGCTTAGTGGGGCTTGGTGCAAGTTATAATATGGGCAGTAGGATTTTGGATGAGCTGATGTTTTTGGGGACCTCCCTGAAACCTCACAGTGTCCTGTCTAGTTATTTGAATTCATCCCATCTACACTTCGGGATAGAACTCAGAGTAGTGATGAAAATAGTGAAATTGTCTGATGAGGGTTGATTCATATAGCCCCGTAACATGAAGGCAATGTTACCTAAAGGGCAAGGTGAGAAGTCAGCCTACTTGCACCTAGGGCAAATAGCAACCCGCAACAGTTTGCTTCACTAAAATTGGCTATTTATATTTGCAGCCTGTAGTTCTTTGCTTCAAGAAAAGACACTTATTTGGATGAGCCTCTGGTCACTGCAAGCATTAGCAGTGCTCTGTTTATACTACAACACTGCTACCAGAATTCATAGCTGCCTTTGTAGCCAGCCCTGAAACATAAATGCAACATTACCATGTCAGACAATTAATAGCTGCTCTGATGCAATGGGAAGCAGATGTTACTCAGGCTCCCTTGTGTTACTGACTCTGCTGCAAATCAACAATCACACTGTACTAATATACCACAAATCAAATATTTTTCTGTAACAAATTAAAATTACAGATGTATTTGCTTTTTACTAGACAACATTATTGCAAAGTAAACAGGATTTGAAGTGCTAGTTCAACTTTCACAAACCTATTTGTGTTCAACTAAATAATACAGATGTAGCAATAATGAGCCAGCAAGAGAGATCTCTTTGTTTGATTGAAGTGCCATAAGTTGCTTTTAAATTTAGAAGAGCATAAAAAAATTACACCAATTTTACAAACCCAAAATTCCTATCATTACCCTACCAAAAATTGGATGTCACGATGCACCTGCATCCCTTCTGTGTGTCACTGTAGGCTGTCTGTGCATACATGTTACACATTAGATGTACACATATCTCTAGTAATTCAATAAAAGAAATGGGTATTTGCATTTCTTTATTTTGATTGCAAATCTTATTTCTGGTCTGCAGTCAGTCCCAAAGAGAATGACTGAGTATAGGAATTTAAAAACTGTAAAAAGCGATTCTAAAATATGCCTTCTCCGAACCTACTTCTTTAAGCACACCTTTGGACACTTTACATAATTTCTCCCCACTACTCTCTTTGCTCTTGTAAAATGCCTTTGGATATTTATTGCATGAAAAGATAAGTATGCATTACTGTTGCTGTTCACACATGCACTTCCCTGAGGAGTGGTTGGATTGAGATTAGGAGAAGGAACCCTTGCCAATTTTCCCTTCTCTGGGTCCATAAACACTGTTGCTAATTGGGACACACCTACCATTATCTCAACTGGAAACAACGTGGACACAAGATCAAACCTGACATCTCCCTGTATGATTCAGATGCCCAATGGATAGACTTACAGAGCCAAAGGCAGAGGTGGATATATTGCTTATAGAGAAGTCTAAGTATTCTTTCTCCTCCTGTCCCCATAACATTGATCAAAAGAAGGATGGAATCATTTACAACGAACTGGTGTAACCTAGTATTCATAAGCAAATCTACTGGGAATCAAGAATATAATACATGGAAAAAATAATATCCTTGATAAAACTGTTGATAAAGCCTTAACATAAAGAAGCATCAACGTGATTTTAAAAATAAAGTTAAAGTAGAAAAGTGCAAATTACATAATCATGTAGTTTGTAGCTATTTGTAGATTGCTTTGTTTGATCATATCAATTCACCTTCCACTTAAAATCTTTAATAATTAAAAAGACAACAACTGGAACTATTTACAATTCCACACATTCATTGGTCCACGAAGTAACCAGCTACAAGCCTCAGAAAACACACTTGAGAAATACAACTGGATCAATACAACTTACCTACAACAACGAGCAGAGTCCAAATTAGATATATCCCACTGTTGAAACATGTTGCATATTGTCGAAATAAGTACATGCATATAGGTGGCAACACAAAAAATAAAACGTTGCTGATCTGCAAAATAAAAATTAAACTTATGTATGGTATGTAAATATTACAAATACAATGAACTCAATATGATTGACATTACAACAAAACAATTGGTCTTGAACCAACAAGCAGCAGTCAGAAATTGTAATAAAGACGGACTCTAATGGTGAACAGAAAATCTTTGAGAAATTTTACTGTGGTACCAATGACTAGGGCTGGGACTTTCTGGCCCTGTTGCGGGCAGGACCCGCCGTGAGCGAGGCAGCACACCAGCCAGGAATCCATTGACTTGCGGCAGGACCGGAAGATCGCGGTGGCGGACGGGTGCAGAAAATCCCGCCATTATGGTTCTCTCAGAGTTGCCAAAAAATAATATACAGTTGGGCCACATAATTTACACAATTATGGCTAAAAAAAACAAAATCACTGAGTAACTATTGCCAGAAAAGGCTATTTGGCCCAGTTTAACTCATTCATGTAGTAAAGACTGCAAGTCCCTTCATTACATCACCCATCTGTGTTTTATGTAGTTCAAGGTTTTTGCCACAATTTCACAACCCAAAATACCATTCCTTGTGCAAAACAAGCATTGCATGAAGAACTTCCATGTACTGGCTCTAAATTTTTCTTTCATCACCTGTGGATGTAGCAAATGGATTGTACCTGAACCAGTGCACAACCCTAGTGCTAGATCCACTGCATATAGTTAATGCAATTGACTGCAGGGCCTTGGAAAATTGATCCATCAACCTCAATTTTCTTTTGTCAAAAAATATGCTTTATTCATAAAATTTGTAAAGGTACATTACATAACAGTTCAAATGTGACATTATATGAAGTGCAACAATATAGTGTTCAATTTCTTTCAGTACATTGCATGGCACTCCAAGGTGCCTCACTACACCTACAATTACAGGTTATGTTTTCAATTTACATTTGTATTTCATGTCAAACATTCTCTAGTGTATACAGCACAAGGGGTTTTTACACAGTTTCCAGCCCCTTGGTGTATGATGGCGAGAGGGCCGTGAACTGTGGCCTTTCCCCAGCTTTGCAGTGGCAGCCCCAAGCTTTAGTACATCACTTGCACATAGTCTTGCACCTTGGAATGTGACTGTCGGTAACACGCGGTCGTAGCCAGCTCTTTGCAGGGGAAGAACAGCGAATTTCAGGCAGACCAAAGAGCATCTTTCACTGAGTTGATGGTCCTGAAACAGCACTTGATGCTTATCTCAGTATGCGTCTCTGGGGACAGCCCATACAGCACAGAGTCTTCTGTTACTGAGCTGCTCAGAATAAACCTCAACAGAAATCACCGCATCTCTTTCCAGACCTTCTTTGCAAAGGCACATTCCAGGAGGAGGAGGAGGGTGACAGTTTCTTCCCTACAGCAACCGCCCCGAGGACAGCATGCAGTGGTGTTTAGACTCCAGGTGTACATTAAGGATCTGACAGGAAGGTCCCTTCTCACCACCAGCCAAGCTATGCCTTGGTGCTTGTTTAAAAGTTTTGAAGATGAGGCATTCTGCCAAACGGCATTGACAGTCTGCCCAGGAAACCATCCAACATGGTCTAACTTCTGAGTTTCCTGTAAGACTTTGAGGACATTACGTGTGGAGCATTGCCTGACGAACTTATGGTTGAAAGTGTTTGTCTGCACAAATTTTTCCACAAGAGACAGATGGTACAGCACAGTCCAACCAAATGGAGCATTCTGTGGTAACGTGATCAGACCCGGTGTTCGCAACACCAGGGACTGATAGAACCTCAGCACGTAATAATACCTGGTGTTTGCGAACCAAAGTTCTACGCACAGCTTGATGCAGCTGCACACAAAGCTGAGCCTCATTATTATAATAGCAGCAAGCTGTGGACACCTGTTATGGTTTTTTAAAATTACATTAATAGTCTGTCACATAACCAATGATTTCTATAAATTCATTGTTACTTCTTTACTCTTGCTCACTTTGTCCCTATTCTTAAAACTTCAAATTCTATTGGCCTTTTTATGGTATCAATGCACCTACACTTCCATGAAGTGAAAAAATGAACCCCATGTCTCTCTTTTCCACGTCTTCAGTATCTTTCCATTAAGTGTTTACACCCCCTTTATTCTCCCCAAAAAACTTACCTCTCAATTATCCACATTGCATCTGCCTGCCCATTCTGCAATGTCTTCCAGTAGTCTTTCAAACCTTCTACTTTTGAATCGCCAGCAAACTTTAAGATTGAGTTCTCTATGCCCAAGTCCAAATCATACAACCAAAGTGGTTGTCATACATACAACCAGGCATGATTCTGAACAGCCAGTCACGCACAATAACTTAGAACATAGCAAGAAGGAGCCTCTTAGTATGAATACACAGCCTGGAAATACTGCCCGTAATCAAACTGAAAGGGTACAATTCATTTCTGTAAGTGTTCAAGATGATGTAATTGACTGAATGCACAGAGGACCCGGCTTAACACTGAATTTCATTGAAAGTCAAGCAGATTATTGCTTTGGAAATGAGAGAGGTAAAAATTAAGGTAAGAATATGAATGTTGCAGGCGGGCCAACTGTGGATGGATGAAGAAATGAAGACTAGGAAAGTTTTTGTTAGAGGAAGAAACCCAAACGATATGTGAAGAGTCGGAGGCCGGTTTGTTGGTGAAAGCTTGGGGCTGCCATGGGCAGTCAAACCTTCACTAACGCATTAGCTCGGAATAGCTAAAAGCAGAACAATTCTGCCTTTGGACTCTAGGGGGCATGCCAAAAGCCATTCTACAAAAATGCAACACAAAAGTTTACTTTAAAAGGATATGCACCAAACGGGATCACTGTGGGCACACTTCAGGATGCCCAGGTGTAAAGGAGTTTATAGCTTCGCCCTGTCACATATGCCTGGGGCAGACAATAACAGTCTGGAACAAAAACAAAAATACCTGGAAAAACTCAGCAGGTCTGACAGCATCTGCAGAGATGAATACAGTTAACGTTTCGAGTCCATATGACTCTTTATCAGAACTGAGGGAATATAGAAATGAGGTGAAATATAAACTGGTTGAGGGGGGTGGGACACGTAAAGCTGGGTAGAGGGCCAGTGATAGGTGGAGGCAAAGGAGAGATTGACAAAGATGTCATAGACAAAAGGACAAAGGGGTGTTAACCGTGGTGATATTAGCTAAGAAATGTGTTAATGGCAACATTAAGGGTAGAAAGCAGGACGAGCAAGTAACAGATAGCCCTAGTGGGGGTGGGGTGGAGGGAAGGGATCAAAATAGGCTAAAAGGTGGAGATTAAACAGTGGATGGAAATACATCTAAAAATAATGGAAATAGGTAGGAAAAGAAAAATGTATTTAAAAAATAGAAATTATTGGAAAAAGGGGGTGGAGGAGAGTTCATGATCTGAAGTTGTTGAACTCAATGTTAAGTCCGGAAGGCTGTAAAGTGCCTAATCGGAAGATGAGGTGCTGTTCTTCCAGTTTGCGCTGAGCTTCACTGGAACATTGCAGTAGGCCAAGGAGCATGAACAGTCTGGAGCATGAATGAAGAGAGCACCACAATGTGCGGCACAAACTTCCCCATGGACCAAAACAACAAGAAGTTCCATCAAGTCAGTTTCCTGCTCCAGCCGCTTCTCTCTCCTTATAAAAGTTCACAGCGACATCTGCTCGATCCGCAAGAATTTCAATTTCCTAAGAATAAAACTTGCATCTTATTTCGCCTCAATGCAAAACAATAACCCTTATTTTTTCAAAGAAAAACTAAAAGTTGATACAAACCGTGTTGTAAAATTCAGCAATGTTTGAGACGATCATGTAATTCCCCTCACACCAGTCCACTTCAGAACTGCCAGCCTGCAACTGGTTCCAAAATCGGCTCATACTTCGACTTTATTGATTTGTTTCTAGTTAAAGCTCTAGCGTGCCGGCGATCACTTGGACCCGTCTGCTCTCACTCTGCAGATTCAGCCTCAGAAGCCCTTCAGCGCCCAAGGGCAGACTCAGCAGTGAGCTATTTCTCCTTTTTCCTGCAATGTCACTCAGGATTGTCACAGCTTTTTTTTCTGTTTTCCTGACCCCGGGTTTCCCTTGACGTGAAGCATGTTGCGCTGGGTCAATGGGACAGCAGATCCCCACGGTCAGCCGGGTCGCACCCCCGCCCCGCGGTTACTAGCCGCCTGGACGCCTTTCTGCTCCTTGGTCGGAATATACTTGTCCACGCCACCCTCCGCAAAACAGGAAAGTGGCAAACGCTGCTTTGGACGAAAAGTTTGAACGATGCAACAGCCGAACACAGTATCAATCTGGTTTACCGTGTCAGCATTAAACGCGAGTTTTCGTCTGTCACCACCTGCCTACATTATCTCTTTTCTCTTAAATTTGTGAATTTTCCGTAATAAACTTAAGACCATTTCTCATCAGCTTGACACATTCCTGTTAATTGAGGAGGACCGATGCACACGGTGGGATATGTCATGGCTTAGATAAAAGGACAGGTTAAAACCCGAAGCCGCCATTAAATACGAAAAACTAGTTTTAAAAATATGAAGAATGTAAGAGGAAGGAAAGACTGAAATTATATCAAGAGTCACACGGTTTTGTAGTTCTGAAAGAGATTAAGTTAGGAGGCTGGAGAGTCTCTGTTTCAATTCAGTGAAGGTGTAGATAAGAGATCAGTAACAGCAACACCTTTGAAGCTTCAAAGAAAAATGAGCAAAGTTAAGGCCATAGAATTATTTTTACAAAGCTATCGCAATACTGGGTGTTATGTTAAGGTGTTTCAAACATAAAAGTAAAACCTCAGTAAACTCACTAGTGGGATACTCTGCAGTTTTTGGCTCCACGCTATAGAAATTATCTTAAAGAACAGAGGGTACAGTGCATATGCACGAGGGTGCCACCTAGTGTGATGTATTGCAAATACAAAGGAAGCCTGGAAAATGTGGGACTTTTTTTTTAAGCAGAGATTACAAATGATTTGACATTATAAAGAGATGGAACTGGGTAGTTAAAACAGACTGGATCTAAAATAAAGGGATGTAGATCTAAGGATGAATGTAGGAGATTTAGGGCAGAGTGTAAGAAGATTTTTTTACAGAGTTTAGTGAGGCTATGGAATACACTACTAAAGAATGTAGCAGAGGACATGTCAACATTTGACAATATGTGAGATGTGTGGTCCAAGGAACAAGAAGTAAGATGATATGGGAACAGGTGGGCACACAGGATTAGGACTATTGCACAATCAGAACATTCTGGTTGGGTCGCTTCCTGTTGTAATTCTATGTAAAAATGATTAGGCCAAACCTTTGGATTATTAGACAAATAACACAGTGGTTATGTTATTAGGCTATAAATCCAGAGGCCTCGATGAATAAATCAGCGAATGCAAGTTCAAATCCCACCATGGCAGTTTAAGAATGTAAATTTGGGTTAAAAAATCTAAACTAAAAGCTAGTATCAGTAAAATTAACCATGAAGGTCTTAGATTGTTATAAAAAGCTAACTGGTTCACTTATACCATTTAGGGAAGGAAACTGGTCATCCTTACTCAGATTCCAGTCTCACATCAATATATTTGGTTCTGACATGCCTTCTGAAGTAGCCTAGTAAGCCACTCAATTGAATCAAACTGCTATAAAAAATAACATTGTAGAAGCACCTTCACCACATTGAAATCAGTGGTTCAAGAAAAAGACCCACAACCACTGTCCCAAGGAAACTCAGGGATAAGCAACAAATGCCAGGCTTTCCAGAGAGGCCCACAACCTGAAAATATGCCTTAAAAAAGAAAATCAGAAAAATTAAACATAGTTACACGAATAAAGTCAAGAGAGGTGTTGGTGACTAAAGGTTAGGGATGGTTCACATATCAGACAACCAAACTTCTTATATACTTTTCAGGAATATACATTTCAGAATATGTTGGAAGCATATGCAACATATTCAGTTGCATGAAGTATCATAGAGATGGGACACAGATTTGATTTCCATCCAGTTAAAATTCTGACCTCAATTATGTTTCTGTAAAGACATGCCATGCAAAGTGCAAGTATGTTCTGCAAGGAAAATTTGAAGTGGAGAGTTCCACAGCAACAAGCCACCTCCCCTTTCTCTCTAATATATGTTGCGTAGTCAGGAAACGCACTTCTATATCTAGAGTTCCCCAAGGATCTATCCTTGGCTAAAATAAAAGCAAAATACTGTGGATGCTGAGATCTGAAATAAAAACAAAGTGCTCGAAAACTCAGCCAGCCTGGCAGCATCTGTGGAGAGAGAGACAGAGTTAACGTTTCGAGTTCAATATTACTCTTCTTTGGAACTCCGAGAAGAAATCCAATGCGGAGTTCGTGGAAAACATTTTTTTCCCTAGTGTGTGGTTAGAATGTAGAAGTTATTACCACAAAGAATACGCGAGGTGAATAGCATATATGCATTTCCGTGAAAACTAGATAAACACTTAAGGGAGAAAGGAGTAAAAGAAATGGACTTGCATCTAAATAGTGTCTTTCATAACTTTAAG
The DNA here is from genome assembly GCF_964194155.1 of Cetorhinus maximus. NCBI lineage: Eukaryota > Metazoa > Chordata > Chondrichthyes > Lamniformes > Cetorhinidae > Cetorhinus > Cetorhinus maximus. Next base: position 133,556,321 of record NC_135880.1, read on the forward strand.
ACATCTCAAAGTGCTTTACCATCGATGATGTAAATCTAAAGTGTAGTCACTGTTGTAATGTGGGAAATGAGGCAACTAATTTGTACACAGCAAGCTCCCAAACAACAATTAACAATGGCTAGATAGTCTGTTTTAATTATGTTGATTGAGAAATAAATATTGAAGAATATGTTGATGCAGTTAGACAAAGAAGGGAGGAGGATCATATGGAGCATTAACACCAGCATGGACCAATTTGTCTGAATGACCTGTTTCTGTGCTGCAAATACTATGTAATACTATTATTTTAACTCTGAGATGAGCTTCCAAATACATATCAGCTCCATAATCAAGACATCACATCCAAGATCATAAGAGTAGGAGCCTGCTCTGCATTTCAACAAGCTAATGGCTGATATTGATTGTGGTCTTAATTCTACTTTCCCTCCTGTCCCCATAACCTTCACCCCCTTGTTGATCAAAAACCTGTCTAACTCCGCCTTTTATGACCCAGCCTCCACTGCTCTCTGTGGAAGAGAATTCCAAAGACTAACAGTCCTCAGGGAAGAAATTCCTCCTCATCTCTGTCTTGAACAGCAGTTCATTATTCTTAAGCTGTGCCCCTAGTTCTAAATTTCTCCACTGGGGAAACATCCTCTCAGCGTCTACTCTGTCAAATCCCCTCAGAATCTTATGTTTCAATAAGATCACCTCTCATTCTTCTAAACTCCAATGAGTATAGGCTCAACCTTTCCTCATAAGGCAAACCTCTCATTCCAGGAATCAGCTTAAGGAACCTTCTCCAATGCAAGTATATCCCTCCTTAGGTTGAGACCAAAACTGTACACATTACTCTAGGGGGGGTCTCACCAAGGCCCTGTACAGTTGTAGCAAGTTGTAGCAGACAACCAACTCCACCCCAGCTCAGTGACTGCTGAAACCCTCATCCATGCCGTGACTGTTCTAAGCTTTCCAAGTCAGCCTCCAATCTTCCACCCTCCATGAAATAGAGCTCATTTAAATCTTTGTTGCCTGTATCCTAAGACACAAGTCCCGTTCATCCATCATCACTTTGCTCACTAACCGACATTGGCTCCCAATCTGGCAGCATCTCAATTTTAAAATTCTTATCCTTGTTTTCAAATCTCTCCAAGGGCTCTCCTCTCACTATCACTGTAGTCTCCTCTAACTCTACAAGCCTTAGATCTATGTTTTTTCCCTTTTGCTCTTATGCGTCCCCAATTTTAATCACACCACTATTGGTGGCCTTGCTTTCAGCTTCCAAGGCCCTAGGTTCTACAGTTCCCACCCTAAGCCTCTCTACCTCCCCATCTTTTAGGCATTCCCTTAAAAACTCGCTCTTTGACCAAGCTTTTGGTCAGCTGTTCAAATATCTCCTTATGTAGCTTGGTGTCAAATTTTGTTTTGACAATGCTCCTGTGAAGCATCTTAATACTGTACGTTAAAGAGGCCAGAAAAATGTGAATTATTAGTGCTGTCCATACATATTGGTAATTATCACATCCATCAGTGTCCAATTCAAATTCCCTTTTAATACCTTTTACTGATAAAGGACTATAATTTTGTGCTGCCCTTTTCCTCTTATGGAAAGTACATGGAAACACATCTCATTATCATCTATCTTGTCTTGTGGTATGGTTTCTCCCCAAGTTTCCCTCAACGGAATCAACATTATAAACACTGAAATTTTGCCTTTTATTGTTGATTGCTCCCACCCTCAAAATCTACTACCATCCCACAACTTAGCTAAAGAGCCTGAACCTGTGCAGTTATGAAGTTTAATACTTAAACCAATACTGTTCAATCTGGACATGGTGGACTACATGGCATGGAACAGTCTAGCAATCCTGGCAATAGCCTCCATCTCAAATGCTATTTCAAGAGCAGACACGAGTCAGTATACACCAGAATTCTTCTGTATCCAGCATTTCCAGTTCTTATTTACCTGTATCAGCATTTTCTCTCTCTCTCTCTGCCCTATCCTGAGGAAAGACTCAGCAGTTGGAGTGGACCTGGGTGCGCCAGAGTTTGAAAAGTAAAAACATCAAACAGTGGCATCACAGGAAAGCCATGAGTTGATTGGCTTATGAGTATTGCTAATGTTTCCCTTTCTCCAAAGTTAGAGACTGATTCTAATCAGCTGGAAAATTAAAAATTTTAAGTAAAGCATTCAGTTAGCTTCCCTATATTTGAGTGACATCAGTAGAAGGGAAGCGAAGTCTTGTCTTTTTTTTTAAAGTAAGGTTTATTAGTATTCATAAGTTTATTTGGATTAGTAAGGTTTATTAGTTATAATAAGTTTATTATTAGTAGCAAGGTTTATTATCTAATGGATAGAGGAATGACAGGGCAACTCTGACCTCTAGAGTACACATCCTGTGCTATGTGGGAACTCCTGCTCGCATCACTGCAGTGCATCCATGAGATGGAGAGTTTCGTGGCTAGCACATTTATAGATGTGGTTATCCCACAGCTTAAGAGTTTGCAGGGAATGAGGGAATGGGTGACCACCAGACAGTTAAAGAGAAACAAGCAGGTAGTGCAGGAGTCCCCTGAGTGCATCTCACTCTCCAACCAGTATTCATTTCTGAATACTGATGAAAGTGATGGTTCATCTGGGGAGCGCAGCCAAAGTCAAGTTCACAGCACCATGAGTGGCTCAACTGTATAGGCATCAAAAAGACTGGAACAGCAATAATGATAGGAGATTAGACAGTTAGGGGAGCAGAAAAGTGTTTCTGCAGCCACAGACATGAATCTAAAATGGTACATTGCCTTCCTGGTTCCAGGATTATGGATGTCAGTGAACAGCTGTAGAGCACCCTGAGGGGAAGGGTGAACAGCCAGCAGTTGTGGTCCACATTGCTACCAATGACATAGGCAGAAAAAGGGATGTGGTCCTGTAGTCAGGATTTAGGGAGCTAGGTAGAAAATTAGCAAGCAGAATCTAAAAAGTAGTAATCTCTGGATTACTCCTGGTACCACAGGACGACAAAGATTGAGTCCTTAATATTGAAGGGTACGTGACATTCAAGAAGAATAGGAAGCTAGGTAAAAGTGGAAGGGTAGCACGGTTAATCAAAGAGGCCAATGGTGTAATAGTTAGAGATGACCTTGGTTCGGGAGATCAGGATGTAGAATCAGTTTGGGTGGAGATGAGGAACAGTAGGGGTAAAAAGTCATTAGTGGGAGTGGTCTACAGGCCCTCTAAAGTAACCACAGTGTAGGACAAAGTATTCAAGAGGAAATATTGTGTGCTTGTGATAAAGGGACGGCAATAATCGTGGGTGATTTTAATCTACACAAACTGGAAAAATCAGATTCGCAGTAGTAGCCTGGATGAGTTCTTAGAATGCTTTCAAGATAGTTTCTTAGAGCAGCATGTTCTGGAAAAAACCAGAGAGCAGGTTATATTTGTATTGTGTAACATGACAGGATTAATTAACAACCTCAGAGTGAAGGCACCCCTAGGTAGCAGTGACCACAATATGATTGAATTTTACATCCAGTTTGAAAAGGAGAAGAACGGGTCTAAGACTAGTATCTTAAACTTAAATAAGGGCAACTATGTGAGGATGAAAGCTGAGCTAGCTGAAGTGAACAGGGAAACTAGAGGAGAGATCAATAGAGAAGCAGTCGCAGACATTTAAGGGAATACTTCAGAGTAATCAGAATAAGTACATTCCTATTATAAAGAAAAATTCTAAGGGGAGGACCCATCATCCATGGTTAACTAAAGATGTTAAGGAAAGCACCAAACTTAAGGAAAAAGCATACAACTCCGCCAAGATGAGTGGCAGGGCAGATGACTGCACAGAATATAAAGAACAGCAGAGAATGACTAAAAGGTTAATCAGGAGAAAGAAATTAGAGTATGAGAGGAAGCTAGCTAGAAATGTAAAAACGGATAGCAAGAGTTTCTAGATATTTAAAAAGGAAAAGAGTAAGTAAAGTGAGTGTTGGTCCTCTCGAAAGTGACAGTGGGGAGTTAATAGTAGATAATAAGGAAATGAACAAATATTTTGCTTCTGTGTTTACTAAAGAGGATACAAAAAACATTCCAGTAATAACTGCAAATCAGGTGGTGAATGGGAGAAAGGAATGGTGAAATTGAAATCACTAGGGAAACGGTACTGAGCAAATTGATGGAGCTGCAGGTGGCAAGTCTCCAGGTCCCGATGGACTACATCCTAGGGTCTTAAAAGGGTGGCTAATGAGGTAGTCGATTGCTGGTGTTAATTTTCCAAAATTCGCTAGATTCTGGAAAGGTTCCATCAAATTGGAAAGTTGCAAATATAACCCCTCTATTCAAGGGAGGGAGGGAGGGAGGGAGGGAGGGAGGGAGGGAGGCAGAAAACAGTAAACTATAGGCCAGTTAGATTAACGTCTGTCGTGGGCAAGTTATTAGAATCGATCATTAAGGAGTTTATAGCTGGGCACTTAGAAGAGTTCAAGGCAATTGGGAAGAGTCAGCATGGTTTTGTGAAAGGAAAATCATGTTTAACCAATTTATTGGAGTTTTTTGAAGGAGTAACATGGGCAATGGATAAAGGGGAGCCTTTAGATGTACTGTACTTGGATTTCCAGAAGGCATTTGATAAGGTGCCACATCAAAGGTTATTACGGAAAATAAAAGCGCATGGTGTAGGGGGTAACATATTAGCATGGGATAGAAGATTGCCTGGCTGGCAGAAAGCAGAGAGTGTGCATAAATGGTTCTTTTTCTGTTTGCAGGATGTGATGAGTGGAGTCCCACAGGGGTCTGTACTGGGGCCCCAACTTTTTACGATTTACATCAATGACTTAGATGAGGGGAGTGAAGGCATGGGAGCTAAATTTGCAGATGACACAAAGATAGGTAGGAAAGTATGTGGTGAAGAGGACATGAGAATGTTGCAGATGGATATAGATAGGTTGAGTGAGTGGACAAAGATCTGGCAAATAGAGTTTAATGTGGGAAAATGTGAAGTTGTTCACTTTGGCAGGAAGAACAAAAAAGCAGAATATTACTTAAATGGAGAATGGCTGCATAATTCTGAGGTGCAGAGGGATTAGGTGTTCTAGTACACAAGTCACAAAAAGTTAGTATGGAGGTACAGCAAGCAATTAAGAAGGCTAATGGAATGCTATCCTTTATTACAAAAGGGATTGAACATAAAAGTAATGATGTTATGCTTCAGTTATACAGTTCATTGGTGAGACTGCACCTCGAATGCTGTGTACAGTTTTGGTCTCCTTATTCAAGGAAGGGTGTAAATGCACTGGAGGCAGTTCAAAGGAGGTTTACTAGATTGATACCTGGAATGAGTGGGTTGTCTTATGAGGAAAGGTTGGGCAGACCGGGCTTGTTTCCGCTGGAGTTTAGAAGAATGAGGGGTGATTTGATTGAAGTATACAAGATCCTGAATGGCCTTGACAAGGTGGATGTCGACAGGATGTTTCCTCTTGTGGGTGAGTCCAGAACTAGGGGTCACTGTTTTAAAATTAGGGGTCGCCCTTTTAGGACAGAGATGAGTAGAATTTTTTTCTCTCAGAGGGTTTTGCGACTTTGGAATTCTTTGCCTCGGAAGGTGATGGAGGCGGGGTCATTGAATATTTTTAAGGCAGAGGTAGATAGATTCTTGTTAGGGAAGGGAATCAAAGGTTATCGGGGTTAGATTGTAATGTGGAAATCGAAACACAAGAAGATCAGACATGATCTTATTGAATGGTGGAGCAAGCTCGAGGGGCCGAATGGTCTACTCCTGTTCCTATTTCTTATGTTTTTATGTTTATGTTCACATGCAAGGGAGTATAGAAATAGTAGGATAAAGCAGATGAATGTGTGGCTGGAAAGATTGTACAGGAAGGAGGACTTTAGATTTCTGCGGCAATGGGACCAGCTCTAGGGGAGATGGAATCTGTATGAACAGGACGGGTTGCACCTAAACAGACCTGGGGCCAATTTCCTTGCAGGTCAATTTGCTAGTGCTATTGGGGAGGGTTTAAACTAACTCGGTGTGGTGTGGGAACCAGGGGTTAATATCAGAGAGTACCACCAAGCTGCACAGAATACGGGGAAGATAGTTGGCAGTAGAGTAGGAAATAGTAAGTTTTTAGGTGGTTTCAGAGTAAGGGAGAGAGTAATAAACTCTAAATTAGGGTTATTGTGCATGTATGTGAATGCACATAGTGCGATAAATAAGATTGGTGAGTTACAGGCACAGATTATCATGTGGAAAATGATGTTGTGTCTGTAATAGAGACCTGGCTTAAAGAAAGGCAGGACAGGGTTTTAAATATTCCAGTATATAAGGTATTCAGGAAAGGTAGAAGAGGAAGGAAAGGGTAGCAATATTGATTAAGGAGAACATTGCAGTGCTGGAGAGAGAGGATGTCCCAGAGGGATCAAGGACAGAATCTATTTAGCTAGAACTAAAGAACAAAAAAGATGCAATTACATTGCTTGGTATAGTCTATAGGCCACCAACTAGTGGCAAAAATGTAGAGGAATGAATTCACAAGTAAATTACAGAGAGGTGTAGAGGAATGAATTCACAAGTAAATTACAGAGAGGTGCAAGAATTACAGAGTAGCTATAATGGAGGACTTTAATTGTCTGAACATAGACTGGGATAGTAATTGTTTAAAGAGAAGAGAGGGGCAAGACTTCCTGGACTGTGTTCAGGAAAAATTTCTGCAGCAGTATGTTTCCAGTCCAACGAGAAAGGAAGCACCGCTAGACCTGGTTTTTGGGAATGAAGTGGGCCAAGTGGATCAAGTGGAAATATTTAGCGTACAGTGATCATTGTATCATAAGGTTTAGGTTGGCTATGGTAGAGGACAATGAACAATTCAGAGTAAGAATAATTAACTGGGGAGAGCCAAATTCAATGAGGTAAGAATGGATTTGAACCAGGGAAATTAGAATCAAAAGATATAGTTCAGGGAGAGGCAGTGGCGTAGTGGTATTGTTACTGGACTGGTAATCCAGAGATCCCAGACTCTGGGTTCAAATCCCACCATAGCAAATGGTGAAATTTCAATTTGATAAACATCTGGAATTTAAAAAGTCTAATGATGACCATGAAATTTTTACGATTGTCGTAAAAACCAATCTGGTTCACTAATGTCCTTTAGGGAAGGAAATCTGCTGTCCTTACCTGGTCTGGCCTACACGTGACTCCAGATCCACAGCAATGTGATTGATTCTTAAATGCGCTCTGAACAAGGGCAATTTGGGATGGGCAATAAATGCTGGACTAGCCAGCAACGCCCACATCCCATGAATGAATTTTTAAAAAAAGGTGTAGTCAAGGCATATTCCCATGAAGGGGAAAGTTAGGGCAAACAAATCTAGAGCTCCCTGGATGATAAAAGATATAGAGGTTAAGATTAAGAAGAAAAAGTGTGCTTATGACAGATGTCAAGTGGATGACACAACTGATAATCAGGCTGAATATAGAAGGTTCAGAGGGGAACTGAATAAGTAAATAAGAGAAGCAAAGAGAGTGTGTGAAAAGAGATTGGCAGCTAACCTAAAAGAGAATCCAAAAGTCTTCTATAGGCATATAAACAGTAAAAGGGTGGTGCTAATTAAGGACCAAAAGGGGATTTACGCATGGAGGCGGGGGGCATGGCTGAGACATTCAATGAATACTTTGCATCTATCCTTACCAACGGGGAAGATGCAGTGCAGGTCATGGTGAAAAAGGAAGCAATTCAGACACATGAAGCTTTTACAATTTATAAGGTGGTATTTGTATATGCTGTTTTTACTTAAAGTTGATAAGGCATCAAAACTGGGTGAAATGCCTCCAAGTATACTGAGGGAAGTTACAGTGAAATTGCGGAGTTACCGGCCATAAGTCTTCCTTAGACTTAGGGTGGTGCCAGGGACAGGAGAATTGCAAATGTTACACCCTTGTTCAAAAAAGCAGGAGAAATATAAATCCAACATCTGCAGTTTAACCTCAGCAGTGGGGATACTTCCAGAAATGATAATTCAGGACAAAATTAATAGTTACTTGGGCAAATGTAGGTTAATTATAGAAAGTCATCATGGATCTGAATACAGGCTGTGGAGTAGTTGTTTAAAGAGCACTCCCCATCCCCCCACAACCCTAACCCCCTGGTCCACCCATCACTCCCCTTCAACCGCCCCCACTCCCCCGGTCCTCCCGCTCACACAGCACCCCCCGGTCCACCCCTTCACTACTACCTCCCACATCTGGGCCACCCCCTCATTCCCCCTCCATGTCCCCACTCTCCCCTCCACGTCCCCGTCCGCGAACTGCCCTTTCCCCTCCGTGTCCTCCATCCACTCTCTCTCTCTCTCTCTCCCCCCATCCACCCACTCTCTCTCTCTCTCTCTCTCTCTCCCCCATCCACCCACTCTCTCTCTCTCTCCCGCCATCCACCCCCCCTCTCTCTCTCTCTCCCGCCATCCACCCCCCCCCCTCTCTCTCTCTCTCTCCCATCCACCCCCTCTCTCCCCCCATCCACCCCCTCTCTCCCCCCCTTCCCCCATCCACCCCCTCTCTCCCTCCCTCCCCCCATCCACCCCCTCTCTTCCCCCATCCACCCCCTCTCTGCCCATCCACCCCCTCTCTCCCCCCATCCACCCCCTCTCTCCCCCCATCCACCCCCTCTCTCCCCCCATCCACCCCCTCTCTCCCCCCATCCACCCCCTCTCTCCCCCCATCCACCCCCTCTCTCCCCCCCATCCACCCCATCTCTCTCTCTCTCCCCCCCCATCCACCCCCTCTCCCTCTCTCTCTCCCCCCATCCACCCCCCCTCTCCTCCCCCATCCACCCCCCTCCCTCTCTCTCTCCCCCCATCCACCCCCTTTCTCTCTCCCCCCCATCCACACTCTCTCTCCCCCCCATCCACACTCTCTCTCCCCCCCATCCACACTCTCTCTCCCCCCATCCACACTCTCTCTCCCCCCCATCCACACTCTCTCTCCCCCCCATCCACACTCTCTCTCCCCCCCATCCACACTCTCTCTCCCCCCCATCCACACTCTCTCTCCCCCCCGCTCTTTCTCCATCTGAATACTCGTGTTCTAACTCTCGCCTCATTCTCCATTCATACCGCTGCACCGCCACTTCCTGCGCCTGCGTGCGGCGCCGTTCTCTTCTCGCGAGAGTTGTCTCTATGAGGCTCCGCGGAGCCGGATTTCCGGTCTCTTTCTCCGGGCGGCGGTGGGATTAGGCGCTGCTGATCCGGCATGAAGGTGAGGAGCTGGGGTCCCGAGTATGGCCATCGACTCATCCCCTCCGACCAAACCGGCTCTCTTCACACGCTCACATTCCCTGCAGCCGGCCGGAGCTATTTAGCTGTCCGTGCCGGCTGTTAGCGCTCGGATGGAGGCGGATTGACGGCGGGGAGAGCAGGGCCTCAGCCCCGCTGGAGGATCCACTAGATCTGAGGCCTGGGTGACCCGGGGGGTGTCAACGTGGGCCGGTCTCCGGTTCCACTCCATGAGGCTTTGACCCATTAACGCGCTCCGTTTTATTGAAGCGCCGGCAATGAGCTGCTTGGCACTTGTAGCATTTTTTGTATTCACGTTGTCCACAAACTGAGGCGACTGCTTTCACTTTTCCAGCTCAACATCTCTTTCCCAGCCACTGGCTGCCAGAAGCTTATCGAAGTCGACGATGAGCGAAAACTGCGGACTTTCTATGAAAAACGCATGGCCACCGAGGTTGCTGCGGACTGCCTTGGAGACGAATGGAAGGTAAGCCCGAGCCATGTGTCGCGTTGGATCGTGGCTGATCGGATTGTGGTCTCAACTCCACTTTCCGGTACATGTTTTACTGTGGAATGAATATATTTACACCCAGAAGCGCTGTCCATATGGTGTAGGTTTGCTTCATTGAAAGTTTGATATTACAGGTGTCCCTTTTTTGCTGTCACGTCAACAGTATTATGAAGGCAGCACTTCAGCAATAACTTGCTCACTGACACTCAGTTTGGGTTCTTCCAGGGCCACTGAGCTCCTTGTCTCATTCCAATCTTGGTCAAAACATGGACAAAAGTGCTGAACTCAAGAGGTGAAATGAAAGTGACTGTCCTTGACATCAAGTCAACATTTGACCGAGCGTGGCAACAAGGAGCCCTAGCAAAACCGGAGTCAGTGGGAATCGAGGGGAAAACTAGGGACACTAGGAAGTTCTGAGGAACAAAGGGACCTTGGCGTGTGTGTTCATAGATCTCTGAAGGCGGGGGGCCATGTTAGTGGGATGGTGAAAAAGGCATATGGGAGACTTGCCTTTATCAATCGAGGCATAGATTACAAAAGTAGGGAGGTCATGTTGGAGTTATATAGAACCTTGGTGAGGCCACAATGGAGAACTGTGTGCAGTTCTGGTCGCCACATTATAGGAAGGATGTGATTGCACTGGACGGTGCAGAAGAGATTCACCAGGATGTTACCTGGGATGAAACATTTAAGTTATGAAGAGAGATTGGATAGACTTGGGTTGTTTTCGTTGGAGCAGAGAAGACTGAGGGGCGACTTGATCGAGGTATACAAGATTATGAGGGGCATGGATAGGGAGCAGCTGTTCCCCTTAGTTGAAGTGTCAGTCATGAGGGGACATAAGTTCAAGGTGAGGGGCAGGAGGTTTATGGGGATGTGAGGAAAAACATTTTTAACCAGAGGGTGGTGACGGCCTGGAATGCGCTGCCTGGGAGGGCGGTGGAGGCGGGTTGCCTCACATCCTTTAAAAAGCACCTGGATGAGCACTTGGCACATCATAACATTAAAGGCTATGGGCCAAGTGCTAGTAAATGGGATTAGGTAGGTAGGTCAGGTATTTCTCACGTGTTGGTGCAGACTCGATGGGCCAAAGGGCCTCTTCTGCACTGTGAGATTCTGTGAAAACTCTCCACTCGTTGGAGTCATACCTAGCACAAAGGAAGGTGGTTGTGATTGTTGAAGGTCAGTCATCTCAGTCCCAGGACATTACTGCAGGAGTTCCTCTGGGTTGTGTCCTAGGTCCAACCATCTTCAGCAGCTTCGTAAGGTCAGAAGTAGGGATGTTCACTAATGTTGAGCACCAGTCATGACTCTTCTGATATGAAGCAGTCTGTGCCCATATGTAGCAAGAGCTGGACAACTTTCCAGCTTGGGCTAAGTGGCAACTGACATTCGTGTTGCACAAGTGCCAGGCAATGACCTCCTCCAATAAGAGAGCATCTAAACACCTCCCCATGACATTCAGTGACGTTACCATCACTGAATCCCCCCACTATCAATATCCTAGGGGTTACCATTGAGCAGACACTGAACTGGACCAGCCCCACACATACCGTGGCTACAAGAGCAGGTCCTGAGACTGAGTTCTACGGTGAGTTACTCACTTCCTGACTTCCCAAAACCTATCCACCATCTATAAGGCAAAAGTCATGCTCTCCACTTGCCTCGATGAGTGCAGCTCCAACAACACTGAAGAAACTCAGCATCATCTAGGATAAAGCAGCCTGCTTGAATGATACTTAATAAACCACTTTTAACATTCACTCTGTCTACTGCCAACACAGTGCCAGCAGTGTGTACCATATACAAGATGCACTGCAGCAACTCACCAAGGCTCCTTTGACAGCGCCTTCCAAATCTGTGGCTTCTACCACATAGAAGGACAAGGGCAGCAGGTGCATGGGAACACCACCTGCAAGTTCCCTCCAAGCCACACACCATCCTGACTTGGAATTATATTGCCATTCTTTCACTGTTGCTGGATCAAAATCCTGGAACACCCTTCCTAACAGCACTGTGGGTGTACCTCCACCACCTGGACTTCAGAGGCTCAAGAAGACGGCTCACCACCACATCTCAAGGACAATTAGGGATGGACAATAAATGCTGGCCCAGCCTGCACCCATATCCCATGAAAGAATTTAAACAATCTAACTTCATAACTGGCTTCTCTTCCAACTGGCTGTTTTTATTGTGGGGTGGGATCCTTTAATGACAGTAAAATGTAACTGCTTTTGAGGTATCTGTTCTTTGCTTCTTATTACATGGTTGTAAATTAATAACGTATCAGCATTCAGTTGTAGAAGAGCACAGCATCAGTAAGGTGGTGGTACTGATTGTATAATCTCTGGTCCAGTATGAGTTGACATGGTCCCTGTATGGAATGTTCACACACAACTTAGTCTTTAACCTAAAATTTAAAAAAAAACAAAGTGCTGGAAAAACTCAGTAGGACTGGCAACATTTACGGAGAGAAACAGTTAATGTTTCAAGTCCAATATGACTGTTGTTTAGAAGAAGAGTCATATTGGGGCTCAAATTGTTAACTCTGTTTCTCTCCACAGATGCTGCCAGACCTGCTGAGTTTTCCCAGCACTTTCTGTTTTTATTTCAGATTTCCAGAAGCTGCAGTATTTTGCTTTTATTTTTGTCTTTAACCTGTTGTCCTGCCAATGGGCTAGTAATCTCTTATGTAGAATCTTTTTCCCTTATGGTCAGTCTAGATGTGTTTGTTGAGGCAGAGGTGTAAGAATGATATGATTACTGGTTTTGTAGGTTGTGAAGTCTGTGGCCTTTCTAAATTGTAATACTTTCTGAAAAGGGAAGCACCACAGTTATAATCCTGTCATGCATCTTGATGTCAATAAACATACTAGAATATTTTGGTATCAAGTCTATGTATCTGTAAATAAGCAGAGATCAGTTCATTAATTGCCTCCTGAGAATTTTGTTGGTTCAAGTCTCTCTCTCGAGACTTCACATAATCTATGCTGGTACTTCATGCTCAGAGAGTTGCAACAGTGTCGAGCGTCGCATCTTTCAGATGAGTGGTTAACAGTGGCTTATATTTATATAGCACCGTTAACTTAATGAAATGGTCCAAGGTACTTCACAGGAACATTATAAAACAAAGTATGACAGTGCCACATAAGGAGCGATGAAATTAGATGACCAAAAGCTTGGTCAAAGAAATAGGTTTTAAGGAGTGCCTGAAAGGAGGAAAATGAGGTAGAGAGGTGCAGAGATGGATGGAGGGAGGGAGGGTATTCCCGAGCCTTTGGGCCCAGACAACTGAAGGCACATCTGCCAGTGGTGGAGAATATATGATCAGAAATACATAAGAAGCTAGAATTAGAGGAGTGCAGATATCTCGGAGGGCTGTGGACTTGTAGGAGATTAGAGAGGTAGGGAGGGGCAAGACCATGGAGGGATTTGCAAACAAGGGGCATGGATTTTAAAATCAAGACATTGCTTGACCAGGAGGAAATACAGGTCGGTGCGCGCAGGAGTGACAGGGGAATGGGACTTGCTGCAAGTTAAGACACCAAGCAGTCAAGTCTTGGGGTGACCTCAAGTTTACAGAGAGAAGAATATGAGACCGGCCAGGAGTGTGTTGAAATAGTCAAGTTTAGAAGTAATGCATGGATCAGGAATTCAGCAGTAAGTTGAGCAATGTTACAGAGGTGGAAATAGGTGGTCTTATAGATGGCACAAGTATGAGATTGGACATTCATCTCGTCATCAAATGTGACTCCCAAGTTTGTAAACAGACTGGCTAAATCCTAGATTGTCACCAGGGAGGTGAACGGAGTCAATAGTTAGGGAGCAGAGTTTGGAGCGGGTACTGAAAACAATGGCTTCAGTCTTTCCAATATTTAATTGGAAGAAATTTCTGCTTATCCAGTACTGGATGTTGGCTAAGCAGCCTGATTTAACAACAGTGGAGGAGTCAAAAGAGGTGGTGGTGAGGTACAGCTGGGCGTCATCAGCATGTGAAAACTAGCGCCGTACCTTCAGATGATATCAAGAGGCAGCATATAGATGAGAAATAGGAGGAGGGGGGGCAATGATTGATCCTTGGGGGACCCCAGAGGTAATGGTGCAGGAACAGGAAGAGAAACCATTGCAAGTGATACTACATGAGAGCAGTCCCACCCAGCTGGTCAACAATGGAGAGGTATTGGAGATGAGTGGTGGACAGGTCAAGGAAGACAAATAGGGAAAGTTAACCTTTGTCATAGTGACGTAGGCTGTCATTATTAGCTTTGATAAGTACCGTTTTGGTACTGTGGTTGGCACGGAAACCTGATTGGAGAGATTCAGACATGGAGTTCTGCGAAAGATGGGAATGGATTTTGGAGGCAAGAACACATTTCAGGGACTTTGGGAGGAAGAGGAGGTTGGAGATGGTTTGCAAGGACAAGAGCATATAAACATACATATGAACTTACCAATTAAGAGCAGGAGTAGGCCACTTGACCCCTCGAGTCTGCTCCATCATTCAATAAACTCATGGTTGATCTGATTGTAACCTCAATCCCACATTCCTGCCTACCCCCGATAACCTTTCAAGAATTTATCTAGCCCTGCCTTAAAAACATTCAAAGATTCTGCTTCCATTGCCTTTTGAGGAAGTTCCACACTCACAATCCTCTTGAGAGGAAAAATTTCTCCTCATCTTTTTCTTAAATGAGCGACCCCTTATTTTTAAACAGTGACTCCTAGCTCTAGATTCTCCCACAAGAGAAAACCTCATCTCCACATCCTCCCTGTCAAGACCACTCAGGACCTTAAAGGTTTCAATCAAATCGCCTCCTATTCTTCTAAACTCCAGTGGATACAAACCTAACCTGTCAGACCTTTCCTCATAAGACAACCCACCCATTCCTGATACTAGTCTAGGAAACCTCTGAACTGTTTCTAACACATTTACATCCACCCTTAAATAGGGAGACCAACCAGCTCTGTACGGGACTCCAGATGATGTTAGGTAGTTAAGTAGTATGTCATAAATGATCAGCTATCGTTTTTTACTAACAGGCAGCTTGATGTTCATTCTTGATCATGCGCAACTTAGAATTATCAGAGAGCAAAGCATGATTTTGTTTAAAAAAGTAAAGTTCAGGATTAAGATCATCAGGTTTTAAGTTACAGCCCAAAAAGAACATGAGAGAAGCAGATTTGTTGCTGACATACAGCAAGTTGTGAATGGAGAAGGTAAATGTAGTGTGATTATAGCCAAGCCCTGCATATTCAATGCACAATCTTCAAGCTTGCTCATGTTTGTGTGCCAAAAGCAGGAGACAAACCGAATAATGATTTCACTCGAGTCTCAAGAGCTCTACATCAAAAATCAAAGTAGCATTAGATGGAATGTTGCCAGGGTGGCCAGCAGCTCCATAAGCATAGTCAGAGGTCTCACCAATGCCCTGTACAACTGAAGCATCACCTCCCTACTTTTGTAATCAATTCCCCTCACAGTAAATTAAAGCATTCTATTAGATTTTCTAATTACCTGCTGTACCTGCATACTAGCCTATTGTGATTCGTGCACTAGAACACCCAGATCCTTCTGAATCTGAGCTCTGCAATCTCTCACCATATAGATAATCTTTTCTATTCTTCCTGCCAAAATGGACAATTTCACATATGTGCACATTGTACTCCAGTTGCCAGATCTTTGCCCACTAACTTCACCTATTTATGTCCCTTTGTAGCCTCCTATTTCCTTTTCACAATTTACATGCCTACTTTGTGTTGTCAGCAAATTTAACAACCATGCCTTTGGTCCCTTCATCCAAATCATTTATATAAATTGCAAAAAACCTGAGACCCCAGCACTGATCCCTGTGGTACACCACTTGTCACATCCTGCCAATCAGAAAATGACCCATTTATACCAACTCGCTGCTTCCTATTAGCCAGCCAGTCTTCTATCCATGTTAATATGTTACCCACTAAACCATGAGCTTTTATTTTCTGCAATAACCTTTGATATAGCAATTTATCAAATGCCTTCTGGAAATTGAAGTATTGTACATCCACCAGTTCCCTTTATTCATAGCACATGTGACTCCTTTGGAGAGCTCTAATAAATTGGTTAAGCATGATTTCCCTTTCACAAAAACCCCATTTTATCTGTGCCTTATTGGCTTCAATTTTTCTAAGTGCCCTGCTATAACATCTTTAATAATAGTTTCTAACATTTTCTCTATGACATATGTCAGGTTAACTGGCCTGTAGATTCCTGCTTTCTGTCTCCCCTTTTTGAATAAAGAAGTTATATTTGCTATTTTCCAATCTAATGGAACCTTCCCCGAATCTAGGGAATTTTGGAAAATTTAAAGCCAGTGCATCAACTATCTCACTAGCCACTTCTTTCAAGTCCTTAGGGTGAAATCCATATGGACCTGGAAATTTGTTAGCCCACAGCCCCAGCTATTTGCTCATTACCACTTCCCTGGTGATTGTAATTTTCCCGCGTTCCCCCCTTCCATTTCCTGATTTACAATTATTTCCAGGATATTACTTGTATCCTCCATAGTGAAGACCGAAG
The DNA here is from genome assembly GCF_964194155.1 of Cetorhinus maximus. NCBI lineage: Eukaryota > Metazoa > Chordata > Chondrichthyes > Lamniformes > Cetorhinidae > Cetorhinus > Cetorhinus maximus. Next base: position 133,572,623 of record NC_135880.1, read on the forward strand.
CAAAATATCTTTTTAATTCATCCGTCATCTCCCTATTTTCCATTATCAATTCCCTGGCTGCACTTTCTATAGTACCATTGCTCACTTTGTTAACTTTTCTTAATTAATTATTTATAGAAACTCTTACTACCCGTCTTTATATTATTAGCTAGTTTTCTCTAGCACTCTAATTTTTCCCTCGTTATTAATCTTTTTGTCATTCTTTGCTGTTGTTTATATTCTTTCTAATCTTCTTACCTGCAACCCATCTTTGCGTAATTATATGCTTTTTCTTTAAGCTTGATACTGTCTTTAACTTTTTTAGTGGTGGGCCCTCCACTTGGAATTTTTCTTTTTCATTGGAATGTATATATTCTGTGTATTCTGAATAATCCCTTTAAATGTCTGCCTCTGAACTTCTATTGACCTATCCCCTGAACTTGCCAGTTCACTTTAACTAGCTCTGCTTTTGTGCCCTCATAATTGCCCTTATTTAAGTTTAAAATACTAATCTTGATTCACTCATTTCTCCCACAGAATGAATTTAAAATTCGATCATGGTCGCTGCTACCTAGGGACAACTTCACTATGAGGAGGTGTCAGCTGTGGCTCAGTTCATAGCACCCTCGCCTTTGAATCAGAGGGTTGTGGGTTCATGTCCCACTCCCGGAAACCAAGAACTGTGATTGTACTCGAAAGAGTTGCAATCTGTGACTGTTGATAACTCGAAAGAGTTTCACTATGAGGTTATCAATTAATCCTATCTCGTTGCCCAATACCAGGCCTAATATGACCTGCTGTCTGGTTGGCTCCAGAACGTGCTGTTCTAAGAAACTATCCCGAAAACATTCTTTGAACGTCTCACCTACGCTACCTTCGCCCATCTTATTTTTCCCGTCTGTATGTAGATTGAAATCCCCCCATGATTATTGCTGTACCTTTCTAACAAGCTCCCATTATCTCTTATACTCTGTCCTACCGGGTAAAAGGGGTCAAGTGTCCTTTGTTTTTAAGGAGAGGTGCAATGACATCAGATTTAAAGGACAAAGGAGCGACACCTAAAGGAAGAGGTCAGTTTGCAAAAACAGCTAACATGGGGCCCAGGAGCAGAAGGTGGGTGATCAGCAACTTAGTGGGAATACGATTGAGAGGTTGTGGCCCTGTCTGCCCCCTCAGATAGACAGAAAAGATCCCTTGACATTCGAAGAATGGTATTCTGACCAATATTTATCCCTCAACAAACATTAGTAAGTAAAACAATATCTAGTTCATTAACACATTGCTGTTTGTGGGACCTGGCTGACTGCAAATTGGTGACTACAGTTCAAAGGTAGTTTAATGACTATAAAGTCTGAGGGTTTGAAAGATGCTATATAAACTCAAAAGTTCATTCTCTTTAATTTTGGATTTTTTTCAGGGATATGTTGTGCGCATCAGTGGTGGCAATGACAAGCAGGGCTTCCCCATGAAACAAGGTATCTTGACTAACGGCCGTGTCCGTCTGCTGCTCAGCAAGGGGCATTCCTGCTATCGCCCTAGGAGGACTGGTGAGCGCAAACGAAAATCTGTTCGTGGATGTATTGTTGACGCCAACCTCAGTGTCCTGAATTTAGTTATTATTAAGAAAGGTAAGTGAAAGTTTCTACTGTAGGTTGAAGAGATTTTTTTTGCAATTTTGAATTCACTCCCTGAACCTATGCATACTGAAGATTTTCTAAGTCTTCCTTACAAGAAAGCAATACAAATTGTTAAATATAAAATAATCTTAATAGTTTGACTTTCTACCCTTTTTCAAAATCTGACACTATTTACACAGGGCAAAGTCTGTAAATTCTGTCTGATGTGATTATTCAGCCAAGGTCCCCACTGAACTCATGGGTAAAGGCACTGCAGTAAGCTATACAAACCAGACTGCAATGCAGGTACTTTGATTCTGGATTCATTGGGTTAGCTGATCTCCATTTGGGGCAATGGTGCTGTAACAGATACTGAAATCAAAAGTCTAGGGAGAGAGAAAGTCAGACACAGAATTTTACTTTTAACCCTGCTATGTGTGGTTGTACTTTGAGAAATATGTCCTAGAATACACTTGTGCAGTGTACCACTTCTTGGTTTTAGTGTGGGAACTCCTTTAAGCTTTGATCTTACATATTTTGTTAGTTGCTTTAATATTTATCCATCTTTTCCAATACATTTTCTATTTGACACACTGGAAGTGATGGCATTGTTTAGCCTTCATGTTGGTTAATGCGGCCATAGAGCCGCTGCCACCAAATACAGATTTCTTTCAGTTAAAATGGAAAACAGTATGATGCATTATACTGCTTTACACAGCTTACATAATCCTGAGCAATCTGGCTGGTGTTATAACCAACATCATCAAAGAAAAATCACATTGCAAAGGTATGTTGTATGCAACACCCCTTGCTATTGCCAGTTGGAATGGATGACTTTGTTGAGAAAGCGGTCCATATGGCTCCCTGGTTCAGGTTCAAGATTCTGCCAGGTTAGGTTACCTCGGTCAGAGTGATGAGGAGAATTTGCTCAGGATCCCACTTCTGCCTGCTTTCCAGTAATCTGTGCTATAGGCATGGTTATTTGGACATCTGGCAAAGGCAAGATCGGCTTTGATTGTAATGCCTGTTTGTACATCATTCAGTCTGCAAAATTGCTGATTGAACATAGTACCAGAGAGGACGAAGCTGTCAGTGGGAGAGGTGGGGAAATTGACAAGAAAGGGAAGGAGAAATAGATTTCTGCACATATTGAATGTTCGATCTAGTGGTGTGGTGGCAACATTGCATATTTATTTAGAAATGTGTTTAAAAGTACAACTCCTCAAGGTTTCTTTTTCTGAATAGGCGAGAAGGACATCCCTGGTCTGACAGACAATACTGTGCCCCGCCGTCTTGGACCGAAGAGGGCTAGCAAAATCCGCAAACTGTTCAACCTGTCCAAGGAGGATGATGTGCGCCAGTATGTTGTGAGGAGACCTCTGAGCAAGGAAGGTATGTACATTTTCCCACATACTCTGGAATAGTTTTAAATCTCTACCCCGTTTTCTCCACCCTTTCACCGCCAACAACTTGGGAGTAGCTGGTGGACTTCTGGCAGAAAGGTCTGCTGCTTTCTTCTCTTTCCCTAGCCCATCAGGCCAGACTTCCCCAAAGGTTCCCCCACCTTAGCCCTAAACTTGCATCTTTCTCTACTTCTCCTGTTATCTCTTCTCTGAACTCATCTTGTCCATGAGACCCACTTCCTGCTCCCTTTTGTGCTGAATTTGTGTACTACATGTTATTGCAATGAATCATCTACATCTGTTCCTGTCCAACTTCCTTTCCTGGTCCCTACGTTAGCTGATATTGTTAACAGCTCTCACTTCAGGTACTATCATCATCCTTTTCTCTTGGTCCTTGAACATGCTATTGCCTCCCGAATGAGGGAACAGTAACAAAGTGGTTATGTGAGTGGACTAGCAATCCAGAGACCTGTACTAAAGGTCTAGAGACTCGAGTTGAAATCCCACCCCGACAGCTGGGACATGTAAATTCATAAATTAATATCTGGAGTAAAAAGCTAGTAACAGTAATGGTGGCCATGAAACCCTCAGCATCTGGTTTACTAATGTCCTTTTAAGTAAGGAAGTCTGTTGTCCTTACCCGGCCTGGCCTATGTGTGACTCCAGATCGACAGCAATGTGGTTGAATGTGTTGAACTGCCTTCCGAAAAGGCCCAAAAAGCCACTTGGTTGTATTCAAAAAGTGGTTCACCAACACCTTCTCCAAGGCAATTAGGAATGGGCAATGAATGCTGACCTTGACAGTGATAGTCAATTCAAATGAGTTAATTTTTAAAAGTTCTTGCTCTCCTTTCCTGCAGCTTCACATTTACATTTCTCCAATTTGATTTCTGCCCCACCACAATACTGAAAGCCAACAATGACATCCTATTGACTATGACTTTAAAACTATTCATCCTTGTCCTCTGCCTCTCTTCAGCCTCGACATGGTTGACTGCACCTGTCGGGTTCGTTCCTTGTCTATCCAGTCATAGCCAAAAAATCGCCATCATTGGCTGCTCCCACATCATTATCTCTGGCCTTTACCACAGATATGTCCTTGGCCCACCGTTTTTCTGATTTACATGATGCCGCTTGATAGCATCGTTCATTAACACGGTTTCCATATGCATGCTGACAACACCCAGCTCTGCTTCCCCATCGGTCGACCCCTCCACTCTGCTATATCGCCTAAATTCTGCCTCAGCTTATTGCTGCTGCTGAAACCCTCATCCGTGCCCTTATTACCCCGTGACTTGGCCGTTCCATTGTTCTCCCCTGGCCTCTAACTTCTAAACCTGAGCTCATCTAAAACTATACTTGCCTGTATCCTAGCTCACATCAAATCCTGTTTACCCATCACCCCTGTGTTTGCTGGCCTACATTGGCTCTCAGTCAAGCAATGTTCAGTTTTAAAAGGTTGCGTTTATTTGCACCACAACATTAGGGGAAGCACTTCCTGCACATGCACAGATGCAATTACAGTGATGCAGGAGTTACAGTGTTGCATCTACTGCATGCCCTACTCTAAAAGTATGTCTGAAAATGAGGACCAGGATAGCAAAACCATGACAGAGTAAGAGGCAAAAATGTCAAAGGGAAAGCAGTGGCAGTACCAACAACTGCTTCCCTAGGTGCCACATCCAAATGCCTTCTAATGAATCATCAAATAATATGAAGTCCAGACCATGACGCTAGTATTAAGAGTCCCATTAGCTACCAACTGAGCTAGTCAGGCTGTGCAGGAACTTGGCCCACAAAGTTTTTACAGCTGCACAATGCGCTGCCAGAAACTTTCAAACTTTTACCCCCACTGGTCTGAGCAAGAAACCTTTAAATTCTCATCTTTGTTTCCAAATCTCCCCATGGCCTTGCTCTCTCGATCTCTGGAGCTGCTTCCAGCCCCACAAGACTTCGATTTCTCTAGTCGTCCCCTTCTGGCCTTTGGTTCGTCCCCAATTTTAATCGTTCTACCATTGGCTGGATCCTAAGTTCTGTAATTCTCTCCCGATAGATATCAATCTCCCCCTCCTTTAGAATATTCCCTAAAATTCACCTCTAACCAAGCTTTTGGTCACCTGTCCTAACATCTCCTTATGTTGCTCATATTTTATTTGGAAGCCATTGGAATGTTTGCTGCATTTAAAGTGCTCCATAGAGACAAGTTGTTGTTGAAGGTATGCCCCAAACATGGCTCACAAAAACAGAGGTGTTCCTTTCAAATATTGCTGTGCTGTCTTGAAACATTGTTTTTATCAGCCATGCACCAGTTGCACTTCAAAACAAATTTGGTATTGTGGTAGAGTGGCACTGAAGAATGTTCAAAATATAAAGATTGTCTTTTTGAGGCTAGAAAAGCAGGCAAACTGTGGCTCAATGGGATTCCTCTTTTGTGAATGTTTAAGAACTGTTAGAATTTTATTTTTATGCATTTAATTTGCACACTGTCTTCAATTCCCAGGTAAGAAGCCTAGAACCAAAGCTCCCAAGATTCAGCGTCTGGTAACTCCCCGAGTTCTGCAGCACAAACGGAGACGCATCGCCCTGAAGAAACATCGTACCCAGAAGAACAAGGAATCTGCAGCAGAGTATGCTAAGCTTTTAGCCAAGAGAATGAAGGTTAGTTTGTTCTGTTTTAAGGAAATATTTGATTCTCTGCATCTTGGTTTTGCAGATACATGGGTGTGTGTGGTTAACTTCCATCTTTTTGGTTATACTGAAATTGTACAAGGTCCCCTTGGCAATGTTGCCTTTTGTCCTAAAGAGTTACGCTTGGACTGGCATTCTCCTCCAAGACATTTAAATTGAGTGGGACCTGCTGCAGAACCATGCAGTTTTGTCATCTTCATATATGAGAATTCTAATACTTTCCTCCACCTTCGGTAAGCTTCAGCTCACCCAAAGTTCTACAGCTCATATCCCTTCCATCACCAAGACATGCCCATCCTGTCCCTGTAGACCTACATTGACTAAGTTCTGCAAGGACCTCAATTTAAAGTTTCCATCCCAATTTAAATGCTTGTCCCACCCTATCTTAAAGTTCCTCTGACACCACCCACGCTTCCCTGCCCTAACTCTGTTCTTTTAACCTTTGGCCTTAAGCTCAAATTCTCTCATTCTTACACCACCTATAAAAGTTATCTTCCTCATAAAGCTTCTGATCGTTCTGAACAATATCCCATTTTTTGATTTTTTTTTTGCATTCAGCTTCTATGGCACTTTGAGACATTCTTCTACATTACAGACACTACATAAATGTAGTGATTGAACATTTGTTGAAAGAGAAGTTGCCTCAGTAAACAGCAATAGTGGGGTGCAATAGTACTATTGTATTAATCTGACCTATTTGAATTATTTTGCAGGAGGCTAAGGAAAAACGCCAGGAGCAGATCGCAAAGAGACGTCGTCTTTCTTCACTGAGGGCCTCCACATCTAAATCTGAATCTAGCCAAAAGTAAAAATATTGATGGGATAGACAAAATAAACAGTTTTTGTGGAAACCTCCTGATTTCATTATTTGCATATTGAAAACAAATGTTTTACACTGCTCAACAATTTGCTTTGCGAAAGGATAAGTGATTGGTCTTGATGGGCCTTCCACATTTAAATGGTGTTATTGTCCATTTATTCACAGCAATGCAGGGAGGAATATTGTTTGAAGAATTTTTCAACATTTGTAGAAACAAAAAGATACTCAAGCTTATTCCAGTCTTAAACAGGGGTATTACAAGCTCTCGTGAGCAGCTGCAGCTAGTTAATTGAGTAGCTAGCTTAAACTTTTTCAGAACTTTGAATCATTTGGTTTCAGCAACTATAAGAATGGGGTCCTCACTTGGTCTGCACAGAGAGCTGTTTTGAATATAGTGTGTCAAGCTGGGAGTTTGGTGAGTGGGGAAGTTCGGTAAGGGAGATGCTCCTTTTCAGGCCTCCAGTAGTTGGCTCTTTCTTCAGTATAGAGGGAAAAGCTGATTAGTGAGTAACTAGTAAATTCATCTACTTACTCTAATTGTGATACATACTTTTTTTAAGGTTACAGTATGGCAGGTCAACTCAGCCATATCCTGCAGTATGTGGGAAGTCATGGACGCACCAAGTGTCCTAGATGAACACATCTGAAGGAAGTGTCACCAGCTACAGAAGCTTGAGCTCCAAGTTTCGGAACTCGAGCGGCAACTGGAGTCACTGGTGCATCGGCAAGGCAGAGAACTATGTGGTTAGCGCATTTAGGGAGGCGGTCGCGCTGTAGATTAGGAATGTGCCGGCAGCAAGGGAATGGGCAACCGTCAGGCTAAGTTAACCGGGCAGTAGTGCAGGAGTACCCCAAGTCTATCTTGCTTGCTAATCTGTTTTTGATTTTGGATACTGATGACGCCAATAGTTCCTCAAGGGAATGCAGCCGGAGCCATTTTTGCACAGGAGGGAGGAAGGAGAGTGGAAGAACAATAGCGATTGAATAGTCAGGGGATCAGATAGGTGTTTCTGCGGCAGTAAACACAACTCTAGGATGGTGTGTTGCCTCCCTCGTGCCAGAGTCAAGGATGTCATGGAGAGGCTGTAGGACATCCTTCTGGGGGAGGCTGAACAACCAGAGATTGTGGTCCACATTGGTACCAATGACATAGGTAGGAAGAGGGATGAGATCCTGAAAGCAGAGTTTAGGGAGTTAGTAAGGAAATTAAAAAGCAAGACCTCAAGAACAGTAATCTCAGGATTATTTCCAGTGCCACATGCTTGTGAGCACGGGAATAGGAGGTTTGAACACATGGCTGCAGAATTGATATAGGAGGGAGGGCATCAGATTTCTGAGGCATTGGAACCTGTTCTGGGACAGGTTACACATTAACAGAACTGGTGCTAATCCTTGCAGGGATATTTGCTCACACTTGGTTTAAACTAGCTTGTCAGGGGAGACATAATTCAAATTGGAATGAAGTAAAGAAGGTAACAGGAAGTAGGAAAGTAGCAAGAGAAATTAGAAGGCAGGTGAAACAAAGGCGAGCATCAACTAGGCTTAGAATGCGGAATAATGTTAAGATTTAGTTAAGGGCAGTCTACCTGATTGCACACAGCATTCGCAACAAGGTAAATGATTTAAAGGCACAGGTAAATGGGAATGATATAATTGCCATTATGGAAACATGGCTATAGAGTGACTAAGTTTGGGAACTGAATAAAGGATATTTGACATTTCGGAAGGACAAGCAAAAAGGAAAAGGTTGCGTTGATAATAAAGGATGGGATTAGTACATTAGTAAGTGAATATCTCAGATTGGAAGAACAAAATGTGGAATCTGTCCGGGTGGAGCTAAGAAGCAGCAAACATTGGTAGGAGTTGTTTAGGAGCCACCAAACAGTAATGGTTATTAATCAGGAGATTAGAGAAGTATGTAGCATGGGTAAAACAGTAATCATAGGTGACTTCAATCTGCGTATAGACTGGGTAAACCTAATGAGCACTAATGCTGTAGAGGATGAGTTTCTGAAGTGTGTTAGTAATGGTTTTTATAGAGCAGTATGTTGAGGAACCAACTAGAGAACATGCTATTTTAGATCTCGTATTATGTAACAAGGAAGGGCTAATTAACCTTTTTGCAAAGAACCTTTAGGGATGAGTGACCATAATATAGAATTTTACATTATGTTTGAAAGTGAGGTAGTTCAATCTGAAGCCATGGTGTAAAATTGGAACATGAAATTAAAGGTATGAGAGACAAATTGGCTGAGGTAGATTTGGGAAAATACATTAAAAGGTATGATGGTATATAGGCAATGGATAGCCTTTACACATAGTTTACAGCAATTATACATTCCTTCAAAGCACAAAAACCCCAAAAAGGAAAGTTTGTCAACCGTGGCTCACAAAGGAAGTTAAGGATTGTATTAAAAAAGGCATATAGAGCAGAGTCGGGAGTTAAAGAGTGCAAGAAGGGGTGAGACTGAGAGCGGAGTTGGAGAGTTAAAAGAGCATGAGAAGGGGCAAGACAGGAGTTGGAGAGTTAAAGGGGCGAGACTGAGATAAACACAGTAAATTGTATACATAGGAATTATTCTAATTTAAGATAATTAAAATAAATTAGTAAATACTGTAGTAACCACTTTATAGCAAGTACAAGGTATGTCAGTAGGTTGGCCATGTGGAATGTTAGTCTTGTGGGATGTGGGAAGTCTTGCAGGCACAAAGTGCTCTCATTGACTTCACCTGTAAGAAGTGTCACCAGCCGCAGAAACTTGAGTGCCGAGTTGCAGAGCTTGAGTGGTGGCTGGAGTCACTGGTGCATCCGCAAGGCTGAGGATTACATGGATAGCATGTTTAGAGAGATGGTCACACCACAGCTGAGAAGTACATGGGCAGAGGGAATGGGTGACCGCCAGAGTAAGAGAAACAGGCAGGTAGTCCAGGAATCCCCTGAGGCTATCTCGATCGCCAACCGCCTTTCTATTTTGGATACTGGTGAGCGAGATGGTTCCTCAGAGGAACGTAGCAAGAGCCAAGTGTGTGGCACCACAGGTAGCTCAGCTGCACAGGAGGGGAGGAGGAAGAGTGGAAGTGCTGTAGGGGATTCCATGGTGTGGGGAGTGGACATGTGTTTCTGCAGCTGTAGACATGACTCCAGGATAGTATGTTGCCTCCCCGGTGCCAAGGTCAAGGATGTCAGAGAGGCTGCAGGACATTCTTTTGGTGAAGGGTGAACATCTAAATGTCGTCTACATTGGGACCAATGACAGGTAGGAACAGGGATGAGGTCCTGAAAGCAGATTTTAGGGAGTTAAGAAGGGGATTAAAAAGTAGGACCTTGAGCAGAAATTTCAGGATTACTCCCAGTGCCACATGCTAGTGAACATAAGAATAGGAAGACTGAGCAGTTCAACAAATGGCTGGAGAAATGGAGTAGGAGGGAGGGCTTTAAATTTTTGAGGCATTGGGATCGGTTCTGGGGCAGGTGGGACCTGTACAAGAAGGATGGCTTATGTCTTGAAAGGACTAGGACTAGTGTTCCCATGGGGAGGTTTGCTAGTGCTGTTTGGGAGGGTTTAAGCTAGATTGGCAGGGGGGTGGGAACCTGGAGGGAAATTCAGAGTGCAGAGAAGAAAAACTGGCAGTGGGAAGTAGTGAAGTATCAACTGATAAATGAGGCTATATCAGAGTTGCATCAAGATAGAATACTTGGGGGGTTTGATAGAATTCGAGTAGGCAACAGTAAGTTATTAGATGGGGTCAGAATAAGCAGAAAAGTTTTCTTTTAAAAACCTAAATCAGGGCTAATGTGCATATATGTGAATGCACGGAGTGCGATTGGTGAACTGCAGGCGCAGGTTGACAGAATTATGATATTGCTATAACAGAGGCCTGGCTCAAAGAAGGGCAGGACTGGACATTAAATACTCATGGGTACAAGGTATTTTGGAGAGACAGGAAAGGAAGAAAAGCGGGGTGGGGGAGTGGAAATATTGGTTAAAGGTGACATTACAATATTGGAGAGAGGATGTTCCAGAGGGGTGAAGGACAGAATCTCTCTGGCTAGAGGTAAGGAATGGGAAAAGTTCAATAACATTGTTTGGTGTAGTATATAGACCACCAACTCGTGGAAGGGATATGGAGCAACAAATTTGCAAAGGAATTACAGAGAGGTGCAAGAGTTATAGAGTAATCATAAAGGGGGACTTCAGTTATCCAAACATAGACTGGGATAGGAATAGTACAAAAGGACAAGAGGGGCAAGAGTTCCTGGAATGTGTCCAAGATAATTTTCTACAGCAGTATGTTTCCAGTCCAATGAAAGGACATGCACTTTTGGACCTAGGGAATGAGTTGGCCCAAGTGGATCAAATATCAGCGGGAGAACCTCTAGGGACAGTGACTATTGTATCATAAGGTTTAGGTTATAATGGAAAAGGACAGGGAACAATCCAGAGCAGGGATAATTAATTGGGGGAAAGCCAGCTTCAATGGGATGAGAATACACCTGAGTTGAGTGAGTTGGAATCAAATATTGGCAGAAAAGACAGTGTGCCACCTTCAAAGAAAAAGTACTGCAGGCAATGTCAAGGTATATTCCCTTGAAGGGGAAAAGTAGGACAAATAAATCCAGACTGCCCTGGATGATGAGAGAGATAGAGGTAAAGATGAAAAGGAAGAAGTACGCATACGACAGATGTCAGGTAGAAAATACAATGGAGAATCAGGCTGGATATAGAAGGACCAGAGGGGAAGTGAAGAAACTATGAAAAGCAAGAAGACATAAAAAGAGGCCGGCAGCCAACATAAAAGGGAATCCCAAGGTCTTTTATAAGCATGTAAATAATAAAAGGGTGGTAAAACAAAGAGTAGGGCCGATTAGGGACAAAAAGGGGACTTGCATGTGGAAGCTACAGAAATAGCAGAGGTGTTGAATGAATACTTTGTATCTGTCTTTACAAAGGAAGAACTTGCTACCCAGGCCGAGGTGAGAGAGGAGGTAAATGGTACCATCAAGAGGAAGGGGGTGTTGGAAAGGCTATCTTTACTTAAAATAGATAAGATACCAGGACCGAATGAATTGCATGCAAAGAGGGAAGCGAGAGTGGAAATTGCAGAGGCGCTAGTGATAATCTTCCAGTCTCCCATAAACACAGGGGAGGTGCCCAAGGACTGGAGAACTGCGAATGATACACCCTTGTTCAAAAAGGGGTGCAAGGATAAAGATGGCAACTACAGGCCAGTCAGTTTGACCTCAGTGGTAGGGAAACTCCTGGAAACTATAAAAAGGGATAAAACCAGTAATAACTTAGATAAATGCAGGATAATTAAGGATGAAGAACTATAGCTATGAGGATAGATTGGAGAGATTGGGACTGTTTTCCTTGGAGAAAAGAAGACTGAGAGGACACTTGATTGAAGGATTCAAGGTCCTGAGGGGTATGGACAGGGTAAATAGTTAGAAACTGTTCCCACTCAAGAGAACATCAAGAACTAGAGAGCAAATATTCAAAATAATTAGCAAAAGTAGTAAATGCGATGTGAGGAAAAATGTTTTCACCCAGAAGGTGGTTGGAGTCTGGAACAAACTTCCTGAAAGGGTTGTGGAGGCAAGTTCAATCGAGGTATTCAAAGGGAATTTGATTGCTACCTGAAAAGAGAGAATGTGCACGGTTACAGGGATAAGGTAGGGGAGTGGGACAAGGTGGAATGCTCTTTCAGCGAGCCAGTGCAGACTCGATGGGCCGAATGGCCTCCTTCTGCATTCCGTGATAATGTGAAGTTGCCAGAAATAGTAGTAAACCTGAGGATTGGGAACATTTTAGAACACACCAAATGACCATCAAGAAACTGACAAAGGGAGAATAGAATATGAATGTAAACTAGCAAAAAACCTCAAAATGGGCTGTAAAAGCTTCTATACATAAGTGAAAAGGAAATGTTTGGCTAAGACAAATGGGGTCCATTACAGGCAGAGTCAGGAGAATTTATAATGGGGAATAGAGAAATGGCAGAGAAACTAAATTATTACTTTGTGTCTGTCTTCACTGAGGAAGATGCAGGAAATTTCCCAGAATTAGAAATCCAAGGGATTGGGGAGAATGGGGAATTGAAGGTACACAAACACCAAGTGTCACTACGTGCTGAGGTTCTACCTGTCCCCGGTGTTGCGAAGGATGGGTCTGGCCACGCTGCCGCGGAACGCTCCAAGTAGTTGGACCGTGCCGTACCACCTGTCCCTGGTGGAAAAATTTATGCAGAAAAACACCTTTGACCACAAGTCCATCAGGCAGTGGTCAGCACGTAACGTCCTAGAGGCCCTGAGGGATAAGGAGAGGGTGGACCCTGTGGGATGGTTCCCCGAGCAGACTGTCAAAGTCATTTGGCAGAATGCCTCATCGCCAGAACTCTCCAACAAGCACCAAGACGTAGCTTGGCTGGTGGTGAGAAAGGCCCTCCCCGTCAGATCCTTCCTACACGCCAGGAAGCTCACCCCCTCTGCACGTTGCCCTCGAGGTGGCTGTGGTGGGGAAGAGACCGTTGTTCACCTCCTTGTGGATTGTGCCTTTGCAAAGAAAGTCTGGAGAGAGATGCAGTGGTTGCTGTCGAGGTTCATCCCGAGCAGTTCTGTGACACAGGACTCTGTGCTCTACGGGCTGTTCCCAGGGACACACACCGAGACAAACATCAACTGCAGCTGGAGGATCATCAACTCGGTGAAAGAGGCGCTTTGGTCTGCCCGAAACTTGTTGGTCTTCCAGCACAAAGAGTTGTCCCCGACCGATTGTTGCGGACTGGCACAATCCAAAGTCCAGGACTACGTGCTGAGGGACGCACTAAAGCTTGGGGCAGCTGCCGCAAAGGCGCAATGGGGAAGGGTCGCTGTCTAAGACCTTTCTACCACAGCGCACCGAGAGACTGGGAACTGTTTAGAGCCCCTCGGGCTGTACAGATCAAAATGAAAGGCTGTAAATGATTGTAATATTGTTTGTACTGATGCACCTGGTGATACATTTTGTAAAAGTTTAACCTGGATTGTACCCTTGTAATGTTGTTTTTGAAATGGTTTGGAATGTGATTGAAGATATTTTATGAATAAAGTATATTTTTACAAAAAAAAAAATTGAAGGAGATTAATATTAGTAAGAAGGTTGTATTGGAGAAATTAACAGTACTGAAGGTTAAGTCGCTGGGACCTGATATTCTACATCCCAGCATGTTGAAAGAGGTAGCCATGGAGATAGTGGATTCTTAGTGCTCATCTTCCAAAATTCTAGAATCTGGAATAGTTCCTGCAGGTTGGAAGGTAGCATATGTCATCCTACTATTTATAAAGGGAGGAGAGAGAAAATGGGGAACTGCAGACCTGTTAGCCTTACATCAGTAGTAGGGAAAATGCTGGAATCTGCTATAAAGAATGTGATAAATGGACACTGAAGTAATAATGATTGGGCATAGTCAACTTGGATTTATGAACGGGAAATCATGTTTGACGAACCTGTTGGAGTTTTTTGAAAATGTTACTAACACAATTGATAAAGTGGAGTCGATGGACATGGTGTACTTGGATTACCAGAAGGCTTTCAATAAAGTCTCCCACAGGAGGTTAGTTAGCAAAATTAAAGTAAATGGGATAGGAGATAGTACACTGGCATGTGTTAATAGGCAAAAAACAGTAGGAATAACCGGGTCATTCTTGTGTTGGAAAGCTGTGAGTAGCGGGGTATCGCAAGGATCAGTACTTGGGCCCCAGCTATTCACAATCTATATCAATGAGTATTGCTGAAAAAATACATTTTCTTGAAGCTTTTCATCTTGCATTCATCAGGACAATCACAAGAATACCAATTTCAGGGGAAGCTTTCAAGGATTCGGTATCTTCAGGCAATTAACGACGCCACTAAATACGTAGCAAATCTCTCTGACCATGTACTCTCAGGAAGTGAGGAGTTTGTTCTTGCGCATGGTTTCAATTTTAGTGTGCCTTCGTCCCAAATCAAATGGGAAGGGGTATTTACTGAGTTTGACTTCCTCTATTCTCAACTATCCTGCCACAAACCAGCATCCACTGAAGATGCTGAATCTTGAAAGCGTGCCTAGCTGATCTAGCACACACATATTGCGGGATTCTGAATAACTTGTCTGATTTTTACATGCAACGTGAATGTCTTACAGTATTGCGAAGCCTTTAGACCAACCTGGACATACACATCAGTAAACCTGACAAAGGGACAAGAATAGTCATCCTTAACAAGCGTGACTATATCAACATAATGCACACCATTATTGTGTCCAAATTCATATCCATCGGACTTGCCGCTCAACATGACCGGACATCCTTACTCCAAAGTAAGCTAAAAAAAACACAAACAGAATTACCTGGAAAAACTCAGCAGGTCTGGCAGCATCAGCGGTGAAGAAAAAAGTTGACGTTTCGAGTCCTCATGACCCTTCAACAGAACTGAGTAATATTAGGAGGGGGGTGAAATATAAGCTGGTTTAAGGTGGTGGGGTTTGGGGGGAGAGAAGTGGGACGGGTTGGGAGGGGTGGTTGTAGGGACAAGCAAGCAGTGATAGGAGCAGATAATCAAAAGATGTCACAGACAAAAGAACAAAGAGGTGTTGAAGGTGGTGATATTATCTAAACGAATGTACATTTGCTGGACTTGTATAAGAGCGCTGAGCTGATATATATGACAGGGTTCGTCCTCACGGCTCACTGTGTCCACGCATGTATGGGCTGATGATGTTCCTTTACGCTCTATCTTATCTATTACCAGTTCTGCACAGCATGAATTGGCCAGATGGTTGGGTAAGTAGTTACAACCAGTTTTGAACAAGTTTTCCAGATACACGGTGAAGGATTCCTTCACATTTGCGAAGACCATACAGGATTTGCATATCGATAGCAATGCCGTGTCCATGTGCTCATCTGACACTGCCAGCCTATTCACCAATGTTCCACATAGCCATAGATATGTGCACAGCAGCACTATATCATGGCCACCTAGATCCATCACCATTGAGTGAATCAGTATTCATTAAGCTTTTGACCTCGGCAAATTACGCAATTGAGTTCAGCTTCAACAACACCATGTATGCCCAAATAGATGGTGTTGCCATGGGATCTCTTCTAGGCCCAGCTCTCGCAAACAGCTTTGTTGGGTTCCATGAGAAATGTGTCTTCGATGGAATGACACCAAACCTCCTACCACTCGCATATATGATACGTTTGCTATATTTAAATCCATAGCAGCATGTAATAATTTCCTTGCATGTTTTAATGGGCTCCATCCTGCACTCAAGTTCACTTATGAAATGGAGCAGTCAAATGAACTCCCTTTACTTGATGTACTAGTTGAGAAATCTACCGGGGTTTCTCTACCATGGTCTACTGCAAGCCTACCTTCACTGGTCAATATATGCATTGGATTCTTATAGTTCCATGCATTATAAAATTGGCCTTATCGGCAAGCTTGTAAATAGGGCCCAAGCCATTTGCTCACCATGCAAGCTTGATGCTGAAATAGGTGCAAAGACATCCTGCGGGATAATGGCTACCCTAGTCAGGTCATTTTGCTCTGTATATTGCCTAAGGCTGTCACTTGCGGCTCTGAGAAGTGCCTGGTTTACCTCAGGTTACCCTAGAAGGGCAAGGTATCTCAAAAGTTTGAGCAACAGGTGAAGTTAACTGTTTCACTCTGCTACTATGCAGTAGCAACATAAGTGGTATTCGCCACTAACAGGATGCCGCCGTCAAGCCAAAAAGACCTTCTGCCCATCACACAAATGAGTAATGTGGTATTTGAATTTCAGTACCAGTGTGATGCTAGGTATGTAGTCCCAAAGACTGGTGGATCATATCAGACAGCATGTTCCTTCCACTGTTCACAACGGACAGGGTACAGACTGTACCCAACCAGCCTGTGCTAGCAAAACTCAAAACACAGTGTCCAACATTAGATGTGATTCCGCGATAGGACAACATTTTCTAAGTAATCCTTAATGTGCTAAAAATTACATTGACAATCAATTTAAGCTTGTCAGTCAGGCTCACAATGTGGCACATTTATGTGTACTGGAAGCTACATATATTAATACACAGGGCCCTGTTCTTTGCAGACAAAAAGAACATGTACAGCTAAACAAAGTAAGTGACAGCCATTCACTGGTTCATTCTTCAGGGCAATGCCTTGACCAATCAGAATCAAGCTGCCTGGTTTAAATTTTGAACATTGCTTTGTAGTTAACTGTCAGTCATCATTAACTGGCGCATTCTCCATGGCAACGCCTCTCCCAATCAGAGTCCACTTGTCACCAATCGGCACTGTCTTCTCATACAGTATAAAGTTGTTGCTTCCCCGACATTGGTATTCTTGCGATTGTCCTGATGAGTGCAAGACAAAAAGCTTTGACAAAATGTCTTTTTTCAGCAATACTCAAGTTCTACGCTACCAAATGACTATTTATATATCAATGATTTGGGTGTGGGGACCAAATGTAATATTTCCAAGTTTGTGGCTGACACAAAGCCAGGTGGGGATGTGTGTTGTGAGGAAGATGCAAAGTGGCTTCAAGGGGATTTGGACAGAATTAATGATGGGCAAGAACATGACAGGTGAAATATAATGTGGAAAAATGTGAGGTTATCCACTTTGGTAGGAGGAACAGATGTGCAGAGTATTTCTTAAATGGTAAGAGATTAGAAATGTAGATGAACAAAAGGGCTTGAGTGACCTTGTCAATATGTCACTGAAAGCTAACAAGCAGGTGCAGAAAGCAATTAGTAAGGCTAATATATGTTAGCATTTATCGCAAGAGGATTTGAGTACAGGAGTAGCAAAGTCTTGCTTCAATTGTATAGAACCTTGGTACATGTCACCTGGGATACTGTGTGCAGTTTTGGTCCCCTAACCTTAGGAAGGATATTATTGCCATAGAGGGAGTCCAACGAAGGTTCCCCCAGATTTGTTCTGGGGATGGCAGGACTGTCCTATGAAGAGAGATTGGGGAAAACTAGGCCTGTATTCTCTGGAGTTTCGAAGAATGAGAGGTGATCTCATTGAAACCTACAAAGTGCTTAAAGGGATAGACAGGGTAGATGCAGATAAGATGTTTCCCCTGGTTGGGGAGTCTAGAAACAGGGGACACAATTTCAAAATAAAGGTGAAGCCACTTAGGACCAAGATGAGGCAAAATGTTTTTACTCAGGGAGTTGTGAATCGTTGGAATTCTCTGCACCAGAGGGCTGTGGAAGCTTAGTCATTGAGTATGTTTAAAGTAGAGATTGACAGATTTCTAAATACCAACGACATAAAGGGTTATGAGGATAGTGTGGGAAAAAAGCATTGGAGTGGATGATCAACCATGACTGTATTGAATGGCAGAGAGGCCCAATGGGCTGAATGGCCTACTCTTATGTTCCTATAAAGCAGGCTTGTCAACATTTTTGCCGGTGAGGGGCTACATTTCAATTTTTCTCACTCGGGAGATGTGGAGGTGGGGGGTGGTGGTGTGATGAGTATATTTTGTAAAGTAAGGTTTGACACGTTAAACAAGAACTTCAAAAGAAAGCTGATGTACAGAAAGAAACAACTTGCTGAGCAAAAAAAGTCACAACAATAAATTGACAATTAATAAAATGAGTAACAAAATAAAATTAGTGTGTGAAAGGGCGAGGGTGTGCATGTCCAGCTCACTCCCAGTCTCGAAGTGCTCATTCAGTCACTCACACTCATTCTGCGAGTGTGGGTGAGAGTGCTTGTTGAAGTGTGGGGGTGAGGGTGAATGAGAACCCTGAGACTGGGAGTGGGACACACTCTTCCCTCCCTCTCACACTCACCCCACACACATACTCCCCGCACACATACTCCCCGCATCCCACACACACTCACCCAACACACATACTCCCCGCGCACATACTCCCCGCACCCCATACACACACCCTACACACATACTCCCCGCACCCCATACACATTCACCCTACACACATACTCCCCGCACCCCACATACACTCACCCTACACACATACTCCCCGCACCCCATACACACTCACCCTACACACATACTCCCCACACCCCATACACACTCACCCTACACACATACTCCCCGCACCCCATACACACTCACCCTACACACATACTCCCCGCACCCCACATACACTCACCCTACACACATACTCCCCGCACCCCATACACACTCACCCTACACACATACTCCCCACACCCCATACACACTCACCCTACACACATACTCCCCGCACCCCATACACACTCACCCTACACACATACTCCCCGCACCCCATACACACTCACCCTACACACATACTCCCCGCACCCCACACACACTCACCCTACACACATACTCCCCGCACACATACCCACTGCACCCCATACACACTCACCCTACACACATACTCCCCACACCCCATACACACTCACCCTACACACATACTCCCCGCACCCCATACACACTCACACTACACACATACTCCCCGCACCCCATACACACTCACCCTACACACATACTTCCCGCACCCCACACACATAAACTCCCTGCACCCCATACACACACACCCCACACACACACCCCTCCTACACATTCACTCAGTCTCCCGCGCATCCACCAAGACACCCTCGCACCCACCCACTCACACAGCTGCCCTTGCACCCACTCACCCAGACAGTCTCGCACCCACGCACTCAGCCAGACACCCTCATACACAGACACCCTCACACCCGCCCACTCACCCAGACACTCTCACACCCACCCTTACACCCAGAAACCCTCAAAACCACCCACTCACCCAGACACCCTCACACCCACCCACTCACCCAGACACCCTCGCGCCCAGCCACTCACACAGACACCCTCACGCCCACTCACTCACCCAGACACCCTCACACCCACCCTTACATCCAGCCACACTCACACCCACCCACTCACCCAGACACCCTCGCGCCCAGCCATTCACCCAGACACCCTCACGCCCACTCACTCACCCAGACACCCTCACACCCACCCTTACATCCAGCCACACTCACACCCACCCACTCACCCAGACACCCTAACACCCAGACACCCTCACACCCCCCACTCACCCAGCCACCATCACACTCACTCACTCACCCAGCCACCCTCACAACCACCCACTCACCCAGACACCCTCACACCCACCCACTCAGACACCCTCACACCCACCCATTCACCCAGACACCCTTACACCCAGCCACTCACCAAGCCACCTTCACACCCACTCACTCACCCAGACATCTTCACACACACTCACTCACTCACCCAGACACCCTCACACTCACTCACTCACACGGACACCCTCACAACCGCCCTCAAACCGAGACACCTTCATACTCACTCACTCACCCAGACACCCTCATACTCACTCACTCACCCAGACACCCTAACACCCACCCAGACACCCTCACACCCACCCACTCAACTTCATACCCACCCAGACACCCTCACACCCACCCACTCACCCTCATACCCACCCAGACAACCTCACAACCACCCATTCACCCAGACACCCTCACACCCACCCAGACAGCCTTACACCCACCCACTCACCCATACACCCTCACATCCACCCAGACACCCTCACACCCACCCATTCACCCAGACATCCTAACACCCAGCCACTCACCAAGCCACCTTCACACCCACTCACTCACCCAGACATCTTCACACTCACTCACTCACCTAGACACCCTCACACTCACTCATTCACACAGACACCCTCACAACCACCCTCAAACCGAGACACTCTCATACTCACTCACTCACCCAGACACCCTCACACCTACCCAGACACCCTCACCCACCCACTCAACTTCATACCCACCCAGACACCGTCACACCCACCCACTCACCCTCATACCCAGCCAGACACCCTCACAACCATTCACTCACCCAGGCACCCTCACACCCACACAGACACCCTTATACCCACCCACCCAGACACCCTCACACCCAGATACTCTCACACTCACCGAGACACCATCACACTCACCCACTCACCCAGCCACCCTCACATTCACCCAGCCACCCTCACACGCAACCAGACAGCCTCGCACCCACTCACCCAGACAGCCTCGCATCCACACACCCAGACTCCCTCACACTCACTCACCCAGACAGCCTTGCACCCACTCACCTAGACACCCTCACACTCATTCACCCAGACAGCCTGGCACCCATTCACCCAGACACCTTCACACTCACGCACCCAGACACTCTCACACCCGCCCTTACAACCAGACACCCTCACACTCACCCACTCACCCAGCCACCCTCACACTCACTCACTCACCCAGACATCCTCACACCCACCCTCACTCCCAGACACCCTCACACCCAGCCACTCACCCAGACACCCACACACCCACCCTCACACCCAGACACTCTCACACCTAGACACCCTGACATCCACCCTCACAACCAGACACCCTGACACCCACCCTCACACCCGATACTCTCACACACACCCACTCACCCAGACACCCTCACACCCACACACTCACTCACTTACCCAGACACGCTCACACCCACCCTCACACCCAGATACCCTCACACCCAGCCACCCTCACCCACTCACCCGGACACCCACACACTCACCTACTCACCCAGACACCCTCACACTCACTCACTCACCCAGACACCCACCCACTCACCCAGACACCCTCACACCCACTCAGACACCCTCACACCCACCTACTCACCCTGACACCAACCCAGACACCCTCACACCTACCCACTCACCCAGACACCCTCACACCCACCAGATACCCTCGCACCCACCCAGACACCCTCACACCCACCCACTCAACCAGACAACCTCACGCCCAGACATCCTCACATCCACCCACTCACCCAGACACCGTCACAAACAGACATCCTCACACTCACCCAGACACCATCACACTCACCCACTCACCCAGGCACCCTCACACTCACTCACCCAGACAGCCTCGCACCCATTCACCCAGACATTCTCACACCCACCCATACACCCTCACACCCACCCACACACCCAGACTCCCTCACACCCACCCACTCGCCCAGCCACCCTCACACCCACCCACTCACATAGACACTCTCGCACTCACCCACTAACTCAGACACCCTCACACCCACCCAGACACCCTCACACCCACCCACTCACCCAGCCACCCTCACACCCATCCACTCACACAGACGCCCTCGCACTCACCCACTCACCCAGACGCCCTCACACCCACCCACTCACCCAGACACCCTCGCACTCGCCCACTCACCCAGACACAGGCAATGTAAGCCTGAATTAAAGCATGTAGCTTTGAGGCAGCAATCATAATTTTAGGTGAACTTGAAACAGCCATGGAACCTTGTCTCTCACTAATTCTAAATTCTGCTTAGCTTTAAAACTGTTTACAATGGTTCAAAGTTCCTCAGAATACAACCCATGATTGGTAAATACATCACTTGTTTTCTATGTATTTGATACAGTCAAGTAGCCAAGTGCTCAAACAATTTCCACTCTATAACATATAAATTAACAAATCTTTTTGATAGTCCTTTTCCTTCAACATGTGAGAGTTAATTTAATATTAAGCTTTCATTTATCAGATATATTTTTACTATTTGCCTTCATCTTCATACATCCATCTGCTTATTCCTAATATCACACTAAGTAAAGAAGTCCTTCATAATATCTTTAATTTTTAGATTCTCTAGTTTCATTTGAAGTGGTTTTTATATATTGCCCTTTGGGACTGGAATCCAGATGTGATATTTGAGCAAGATCAGTGGTTCATTATCATAAACTCATTCAGTATAGTAGGCACAGCCATGCGGATACTAAGATCTGTGGTAGTATGATATATTTAACCTATTGCCTTATTTAATACTGAGTATCACTATGACAAATGCAGGACATTAAGTTTGCACAAAGGGCACGTGAACATCGAATAAGTTTCAATATAGACAAGTGTCATAGAGTTTTATAGCATGGAAAGAGGCCCTTCAGCCCATCATGTCCGTGCCGGTCATCAAGCCCCCTATCTACTCTAATCCCATTTTCCAACACTTGGCCCGTAGCCTTGTATGTTATAGCATTTCATCTAAATACTTCTTAGATGTTGTGAGTGTTCCCGCCTCTACCACCCTTTCAGGAAGTGAGTTCTGAAAAAATTTTTCCTCAAATCCCCACTAACTCTCCAGCCCCTTATCTTCAACCTATGCCCCCTGGTTATTGACCCCCTCCACTAAGGGGAAAAATTCCTTCCTATCAACCCTATCTATGCCCCTCATAGTTTTGTACACCTCAATCAGGCCCCCCCTCAGCCTTCTTTGCTCTAAGGAAAACAACCTCAGCCTATCTAGTCTCTCTTCATAGCTGAAACGCTCCAGCCCAGGCAATATCCTGGTGAATCTCCTCTGCACCCTCTCCAATGCAATCACATCCTGCCTATAATGTGGCGAACAGAACTGCACACAGTACTCCAGCTGTGGCCTAACTAATGCTTTATTCAGCTCCATCATAACCTCCCTGCTCTTGTATTTAATGCCTTGACCAATAAAGGCAAGTATCCCATATGTCTTCTTAACCACCTTATGTACCTGCCCTGCTGCCTTCAGGGACCTATGGACACGCACACCAAGGTCCCTCTGATCCTCTACTTCCTACGGTCCTACCATTCATCGTGTACAACCTTGCCTTCCAAAATACATCACCTCACATTTTTCAGGCTTAAATTCCTTTTGTCATTGTTCTACCCATCTGACCGGCCCGTCTATATCGTCCTGTAGTCTAAGGTTTTCCTCCTCACTATTTACCACGCCACCAATTTTCGTGTCATCTGTAAACTTACTGATCATACCTCCTACATTCATGTGTAGATCATTAATGTACACTAGAAACAGCAAGGGATCCAGCACCAAACCTTACAGTATACCACTGGACTCAGGCTTCCAGTCACAAAAACAACCTTCGACCATTACCTTCTGCCTCCTGCCACTAAGCAAGTTTTGGATCCAATTTGCCAAATTGCACTGGAGCCCATGGGCTCTTAACTTCTTGACCAGTCTCCCATGTGAGACCTTGTCAAAAGACTTATTGAAGTCAATGTAGACTACATCAACTGCTCTAACCTCATCCACACACCTATTCACCACCTCGAAAATTCAATCAAATTCCTTAGACATGATCTCCCCCTGACAAAGCCATGCTGACTATCCTTGATTAATCCTTGGCTCTCCAAGTGGAGGTTAATTCTGTCCCTCAGAATTTTTTCCAAAAGTTTCCCTACCACTGATGGTAGACTCACTGGCCTATAGTTCCCTGGTTTATTCCTACTACCCTTCTTGAATAATGGTACCATACATTAGCTGCCCTCCAGTCTTCTTGCACCTCCCCTATAGCCAGAGACTATTTGAAAATTAATGTCAGGGCCCTGCGATCTCCTCCCTTGGCTCCCACAGCGGCCTGGGATACATTTCACCTGGGCCTGGGGATTTATCCACTTTTAAGCCCACTAAAACGCGAATACCTCCTCCCTCTCAATGCTAATTTGTTCAACTATATCACAGCCCCCCTCCTTGATTTCTATACCTACATTGTCCTTCTCTATAGTGAATACAGATGCAAAGTATTCATTTAAAACCTCACCTACATCTTCCGGCTCATCACACAGTTTGCCACTTTGGTCCCTAATGGGCCCTACTCTTTCCCTGGTTACCCTCTTGCCCCTAATAAACTTATAAAACACCTTTGGGTTTTCCTTTATTTTACCCATTAGTGTTTTTTCATGCCCCCTCTTCGCTCTCCTAATTTATTTTTTAAGTAACCCACCTAAGCCTTTCACATCTTATCTATCTCAGTTAATATTGGGGAAGTTGAAATCCCCTTTTAATATTACCCGTTTCTAAGTTCTACCTATATGGCCTCATTTGAGGAACCTTCTAAGATATCATCCCTCCCTTATTGCAGTAATTGACTCCTTGATCAATTTTGCAACACCACTTCCTCTTTTACACCACCACCCGCCCCCCACTTCTCGCCTGAAGATTCTATACCCCGGAATATTGAGCTGCCAGTCCTGCCCTCTGGGCCTCAACTCTCAGATTATTATTGAGAAGCTCCACTGGTGCATTTCACCTCCAGGTTTACTTAGCTCCGCCCCCACTGCTGCTCCAACTGGCTTGATTTGGGCCTCAACCCTCAGGCTTTTACTGAGAAGCTCCACTGGCACCGTTCACCCCCAGGTTCACTTCGCTCCCACTGCTGCTCCGACTGAGGTGGTGAATTTCAATAGGTGAAATGGAGGCCACGTACACCTTGGTAAAATAAGAGTCCAAACCAGATGTGGAATCTTAGAGCGCAGGAGGGGGCTGTTCAGCTTGTGCTTCTTGATTCTTTGAAAGGGCAATCCAGTTTGTCTCCGAGTATATGTCTAAGTGCTTTTTAACTTTTCCTGTTGGATCTGATTCCTCAAGCCTTTCAGGTAGTGTACTAAAGATCTTAGCAACTCTCTGTGTGGGGGAAAACATTCCCCTCTAGTTCTTTTGCCAATTATTTTAAATATATGACCTTTGGTTACCAACCCACTTGCTAAAGGAAACTATTTATCCCTGCTTGCACTATCAAAATCCCTCAATTTTGAGTGCCCCTTATCACTTCCCTGTAACCATCTCTGCTGTAAAGATAATAACCCCAGTTTCTCCAATCTCTCCACATAACTCAAGTCCCTCGCCCCTACCATCTTCCGGGTAAACCACCTTTACGTCAATATTTAATTATACCCCCTGTATACATTCTCCCAAAGTTCATCACTTCACACTTATCCGCATTAAACTGCATCTGCTATTTATCTGCCCATTTCACCAGTGTGTCCTGCGGAAGTCTATTATTCTGCTCACTATTACAT
The DNA here is from genome assembly GCF_964194155.1 of Cetorhinus maximus. Classification (NCBI taxonomy): domain Eukaryota; kingdom Metazoa; phylum Chordata; class Chondrichthyes; order Lamniformes; family Cetorhinidae; genus Cetorhinus; species Cetorhinus maximus. The sequence continues at coordinate 133,598,037 of NC_135880.1, forward strand.
AAGTTTACCACTATTCTCTGCCTCCTATCCCTTAGCCAATTATACATGCAAGTTGCCATCAGCCCTTTCCTACCATGGCTTCTGTCTTTGGAATAGTCTGTTATGTGGCACTTTATTAAATGCTTTTTTAAAGTCCCTATCATGCATTACCTTCATCAAGCTGGAAATGTTTTCTACTGAAAAGAGGTGATCTAGTACGCAATTTAGAATTCTATAAACTTAGGCATAAAAGGCTAAAGTTTCTGCTCAATTCTGTTGGTTTTCTCAACACAATTCCTCCAATGCCACCATTGCTGGCGTAAAGGATTGTGGAATTAAGCACAAATTATGTTCAGTGCAACTTGTGTTTCTGTGATTTTTAAAACATTGTGGTAGAAGCAAGCCCCACTCACAAAGCTAACCAAACTTGCAGGGTAATCATCATTAAGAGTTTCCACCAATTCTTCAAGGAGGCACCAAAAATTAAATTGGTCTTTTGGGCATAAGGCCACAAATAGGTACATTTTAAAAGGTTTTGAATGATATTTTTGTTAATTTACCAAGGAACTCACTATGTTATCTAACTGTAAAGTAGTTTTGTACATAATAAGTCATTTTCAGCTGTTACAATCCCAGTGGGGGGAACCATAAACCCAATTTTACTGAATGACCCACAAATGAAATTACTAACAAGATTTCAATTTTTGTAACTTTTATTTTAGCATGAATCAGAACCAATGCAAATTAAACAGGACTTAACAGGCGAATGATACTTCAAATAAAAAGGCAAATTTCATTTTAAATAGTCAATATGACAAAGATATGTCTTACACAATCACAAGCATTCCTCTTTCAGCATGTATGGCATTACGTAGCTACACAGTTCCACAATATGCTGTTATTTATTCATGCAGGATAGTTCAGAGGTCTCTCCAGCAGCTTTCACCTCTGAGTTTCACGGGTGCGATTATCATCAACAAACGTAGATTATCATCTATGAACCCTCTCTTCCTTAGGTCATGGTTTGGCCACTTCTGGTAAAACATCCAGATTTTAGCATCTCTGAGCTATTCACACAGCCTTCCAGGTTTTAGACCCTTTTAGCCAGCTCATACAGTGCCTCCAAGAGTTCCTGTCTCCTTTTCTGCCAAACAGAAAATTGTCCTGAGAGAGATTTAATTTTTCTCCTCACAAGAATTCTCTATGTTCCTCTTTCTGTCTATCTGCTTTTTCATTGTGCCTGCATCTGTGAGCTGCGCCTTCAGCCTTCAGTTTCTCTGCTTGTAGCTCTCCTTTTGTTGCTGCCAGTCACATACCTTCTTTGTTAACTTCCTTCATACTAGTAGTCCAGGTCAAAGGTGTTAAAAAACTTATACTTACCTTCAGAGGTGGGGAATTCTGATTCCCAACAAACCTTGGGCCTTCTGCGCATGCGCTGGCCAGGAAATGGCCGCACATGTGCAGTTCAGGTATTTTACATTTTTCAGACCAAGGACCGGCGCTGCATGCGTGTGCAGAAGGAAGAAGGAAGAAGGGTGTGAAATTGCAGGCCAAATGATTTGAAGCGGAATGCTATTTTCAAGTAGGTGACCCAGGGAGTGGGACTCAGGAGGGGGACAGGGAAAGGTCCCAAACCAGGGAGGGAGATGGGGGAGGGCCTAGAAGGAAGTCCCAGGTAAGAAACAAAGACAGGGAGGCAGAAATAGGTCCTGTTGAGTTGCTTTACAAGAAAGGGTAGAGGTACAGGCTCCAAATTAAAGAAAGAGTGGCAGGGAGCAGACTTTAAGCAAAATGGGCTTGAGAGAAACACTGCGAGGTAGGCCGTTGGGGAAAAGGTACCCTTTGGAGCACTGGTGTTCTGCTTGGCACAGCCAAAGATCTGAAATTGTAATTGAAAGTTGGAGCTTGTATGTACTCAGAAATCCAGGGGAAAGGAATCTCGGAAGGTGAGATTGAAACCCTGCGAGGTTGGTATTGTTGAAGCCATCCGAGTGGGAGCAACTTTAGGAGAGAATTCCAAGATGAGATCTTAAAATGTAGAAATTGGAAACCCTCGAGAGAAAGACGAAGTTTCAGTGAGATTAGTTGGCTCACAATGTGATAAACATCTGGGTGGGTTGTTGAGAATTCCATGGAATTGGGTTTGGTTGCATCTGTCACTTATTGTGTGGTATGGTCTGTAAGACCACAGTTTGCCTGTTTAATTCACATGTACCTCATACTTACCCTGAATGTTAGAGTATAAGACAGATATTGTAAATTGCTTTATCTTTCTGAATTCCACTTTTGTCCAAGAAAGAGCCCAGAAAAATAGTTATCCTGAGAGACACTCATTCTGCTCAAAACTTATTATTAGCAAAGGACTTGAACCTTTCTCCAGAAAGTTGGCTGAATTGGAATGTATTAATATAGGGTATTGAAGAGAAGTGTGTGTCTTACCCATCACATAGAGGAAATTTAAATTGTGTTCTGATGAAGGGACCTTGTGTGGGAGTTGTTCCAAAATTAACCTATTGAAAATGTAGAGTTTATAGTGGGCAATGATATAGTGGGTAGTATAGATTTTCCACATGGGAATGGAGTGTCAGAGTTCCAAAGTTATTCCTATGGTTAAAAACTGCTTGCCCAATTGTGACCCAATTGAGCGAGGAACTGATCCAATTAACAGTACTGATGTGCCAACCTCAGTAACGGACAGTATAGAAGCAACAGAAGTGCCTGAAGAATTGAAAATTAAGAATTGTCAATGGAAAGGACTGAAACTGCAAAATGGTCTGGAAGGGTCAATGACCATGGACACTGAATCATAAGTGCTTGCCAGGGTTGAAACATAGGGTACAGCAGCAGGTATCAAGGCAAGCGGACAGTTCACGAAAGACCGTTTAAAACCTGCAGAGGAGTGGAATGATATGGTTCATGAATTGTGTAAAAGAGTAGAAATATTGGAACAAACCATAAAAATTCAGCGTAAGGAAATGATTGATGTTGCTCAAAGAGAATTAAATAAGATCTGTTTGGAATGGGATCAGGAGAAACTACAAGAGCTAAAAATGTTCAAAGATTGTACCAAGCAGGAGGATGAACTCCTTTTATGTGAACATAAAAAGCATCTCAATAAATCCTTGAAATGGCTAGAAGAGATTTTGATGATAGGAGAAATGAGTTGTTAATGTACAAAAATGCCATTTTGACCTTATTGTCTTGAAATGAGAATTTACCATGTTTGAGTTTGAAAAAAGAGCTTGATGATGGAATTACATTTATAGCTAACGAAAAGGATGAAAATTAGGCTGTGGACTTAAACGAAACGTTCTTTACTGAGTTAAAGACCAAGAATAAGAGGAAAAGGAAATGCAAGCATTGAGTTATGATAATTCTATGATGTAGAAATTCTGCTAAACCTACTTGTTACATTTACTGTCTTTTGTTTTGGTTAAACTTTTGTAATTGTATAATACGACGTGTAATTATGAAACAAAATGAAAAGGTTATCTGTATAGCATGCAATAAGATATTTGTTAGAAGTTTATGCAAACATATGCACAAGGAGCTGGAGTAGGCCATTTGGCCCCTTGAGCCTGCTCCACCATTTACTAAGATCATGGCTGATTTGATTGTAACCTCAAATCTGCATCCCGCCTATCGTCAATAACCTTTCATCCCCTTGCTTATCAAGAATCTATCCACCTCTGCCTTAAAAATATGCAAAGGCCCTGCTTCCACTGCCTTTTCAGGAAGAGAGTCCCAAAGACTCACAACCCTCTGAGAGAAAAAATTTCGCCTCATCTCTGTTTTAAAAGGGTGATCCCTTATTTTTAAACAGTGACCTCCTACTTCTATAGTCTCTCACAAGAGGACACACCCTCTCCACATCCACCCTCTCCAGGCCTCTCGGGATCTTATATGTTTCAATCAAGTCGCCTCTTGCTCTTCTAAACTCCAGTGGATACAAGCCTAGCCTGTCCAACCTTTCCTCATAAGACAACCTGCCCATCCCAGGTATTAGGCTGGTAAACCCTCTCTGAACTGCTTCCCATGTATTTACATCCTTCCTTAAATAAGTTGACCAATACTGTACACAGTACTCCAGATGTGGCCTCACGAGCACTCTGTATACCTGAAGCATATCCTCCCTACTTTTGTATTCAAATGTTAAGTTCTTGTAAACAAAGTGTAAAACCATTGTAAAGAAATCTTCACAGTAGTGAAGTTTCCTTTTTTCCGAGGAAAAGGTGTTAAGAAACCTATACTAACCTTTGGAGGACAGGAACTGTAATTCCTGACAAACCTTGGGCACCGCCCGGGAAATGATCGCACATGTGCAGTTCAGGTATTTTATGTTTTTCAGAACGAAAACCAGCCCTGTGCATCTGAGCAGAAGGAAGAAAGAAGAACAGAGCAAAAATCCAGGTCAGATGACCTGAAACTGAATCCCATTGTCATGTATGTGTCTCAAGGAACGGGACACAGGAGAAGGACAGGAAGAGGTCCCAAACCAGGGACAGGAAGTGGGAGATGGCCCAGAAGGAAGTCCCAGGTAAGAGACAAAGATGGGGGTGGGGGCACAGAAATAGCTCCCATTAAGTTAAGTTACAAGGATGGAGCAGAGAGACAGGCTCTAGATTAAAGAAAGAACAGCAAGGAGCAGACTTTAAGCAAAATGGGCTCAAGGGAAACACTGTGAAGTGGGCCATTTGAGCAAATGGTACCCCTTTGGAGCAGCAGTGCTCTGCTTTGCACAGCCAAAGATCTGAAATTATGTTTGAAAGGTGAAGTTTGAGTGTACTCGGAAATCCAGAGGAAAGAAATCTCGGAAGGCAAGGTTCAAACCCTGCGAGGTGGGCCATTGTTGAAGCAGTCTGAGTAGGAGTGACTTATGGAGAGAATTCCAGGACGAGATCTTCAAATGTGGAGATTGGAAACCTTCATGAGAAAGATAAAGTTTCAGTGAGATTGGTTGGCTCACAATGCAACAAACATCTGGGTGGGATGTTGAGAAATCCATGGAATCAGGTTTGGTCGCACCTGTCATTTATTGTGTAATGTGATCTGCCTGATCACAGGCGCCTGTTAATTCATACGTATTTCATACTTACCCTGAATATCTGGAGTAAAAGATAGATATTATAAACTGTTTTATCTTTCTGAACTTCTTTAGTAAAGTTTATTTCATTATTGCTCCAAACCCGTGGAATCTTGTGGCTTTATTCACTTAGTGAGCATCTTGAATCTCAAACTTTATCTACTTGAAACAAAATGTTATTGGTCCCCAACTGGATCTCCCCCACTCCCCAAACCACCAGCAGCACCACCTTTCCCCCTACAACCAACAACCTGGGGTCTGGCCAAGGATCATAGCAAGGGTCACCAGGTTACGTGGACTAGTATTTCTTACTATCCAAGAAAATTACAACTGATCCCTTTACTATTGATGCAAACTCTTAAAAAATCCTCCGCAAACATGTTTAAACAGCTATAGGTTCCACAGACATTTTAAAGAGATTAGACATTTTCCTTACTGCACTGCATCCGGGTCAAAGGTCGTTCCACAGTGATTTCAAATCAGGTTGAGCACAGGTGTGGTTGACACTGATTTTAAATGCTTTTTTAAATGATAAACCCATTTTCAGTTGTATTAAACACACTTTATCAAGTCACCACTCAAATAATATGCCTTAATATAAGGGCTGCCTGATGACAGATTTTGCATTCATTGATATGCAAATGAATTTAATTAGAAACTCGGGTTGGGAGGTGAATACTTTTCAAAATTGAGCCCAAACCAAAACTTTATCTTGAAGGCTTTAAAATTATGATAGGGTGGAGGAAGTTTCCAATTGTGGAGAGATCCAAAACTAGGGGGTCATAAATATAAGATGATTATTAATAAATCCAGGAAAATATTCAGGAGAAACTTCCTTGCCCGAAGAGTGATTAGAAAGTAGAACTTGCTGCCACAGGCTGAGCTGAATAGCGTAGAAGGGTATAAAGAGAAACCTTTCCCCTGGTGCGGAGTCTAGGACAAAGCGACATAACTTTAAAGTCAGATTAGGAATTACTTCATCGTGCAAAGGGTGGTGAAAGTATGGAACACTCTACCCAAAAAGTAGTCAACACTGCTTCACCAAATGTACTGCAGTGGTTCAAGAAGGCAGCTCACCATCATCTTCTCAAGGGCAATTAGGTATGTGCAACAAATGCTGTCCTTGCCAGCGACACATCCCGCTAAAGAATAAAAAAATGATAACTTTATTTTTTAGGTGTGTAGATTATTGCTAGCCAAGGATATTAAGGGATATAGAGCCAAGTTGAATGAATAGACCTAAGATACAGATGTCATTAAATAGTGGAATACGATCAAGGGGCAAAATGGCATACTCTTGTTTCTGTGTTTCTACATAAGGGAGAAAAGGGCTAGAAGGATATGCTGATAGGGTTAAATAACATAGAGTTGAAGGAGGCTGCTTTGAAGCATGAACACCAACGTGGATCAATTGGACCAAATCAACATCCCGGGAATTACCATTGACCAGTAACTGAACTGAACTAGCCATATAAATACTGTGGCTACAAGAACAGGTCAGAGGCTGGAAACCTGCACCAAGTAACTCACCCCCTAGCTCCCCAAAGCCTGTCCACCATCTACAAGGCACAAGTCAGGAGTGTGATAGAATACTCCTCACTTGCCTGGATGAGTGCAGCTCCCACAACACTCAAGAAGCTTGACACCATCCAGGATGAAGCAGCCCACTTGATTGGCACCACATCCACAAACATTTATTCCCTCCACCAATGAACAGTGGCAGCAGTGTGTACCATCTACAAGATGCACTGCAGAAACTCACCAAGGCTCCTTAGGCAGCACCTTCCAAACCCACAAATGCTGCCATCTAGAAGAACAAGGGCAGCAGATACATGGGAACACCACCACCTACAAATTTCCCTCCAAGCCACTCACCATCCCGAATTGGAAATATATCACCGTTCTTTCACTGTCGCTGGGCTAAAATCCTGGAACACCCCCCACCTAACAGCACTGTGGGTGTACCTACACCACAGAGACTGCAGTGGTTCAAGAAGGCAGCTCACCATCACCTTCTCAAGGGCAATTATGGATGGGCAATAAATGTTGGCCTAGCCAGTAATACCACATCCCGTAAATGAATATTAAAAAATGGCCTGTTTCTGTGTTGTACATTTTATGTAAAGTAAAAAGGGTTTGCAATTATATAGTGCCTTTCATGGCCTCAGGACATCCAACGTACTTTACGCCCAATGAAAAACTTTTGAAGTATAGTCACTGTTGTAGGAATCATGGCAGCCAAATTGCAATCAGCAAGTTCCCACAAGCAGCAATGTGATAATAACCAGATAACCTGTTTCTATGATGTTGATTGAGGGGTAAAAATTGGCTGGAAGACCAGGTATAATTCCTCTACTCTTCAGGATAGTGCCATGAAATCTTTTGCATCCACCTGAAGGGCAGACAAGACCTTGGTTTAATGTTTCACCTGAAAGATAGCACTTCCAACAGTGCAGGACCCCTTCACCTTCCATTGAGCTTCATTGGAAGAGTGTAGGAGGCTGAGGAAAGAGAGGTCAGAGTGGGAGTAAGAAGGAGAAGTAAATGTATAAGAAACAGAAGCAAGAGCAGATGATAAGGCCCCTCAAGCCTGATCCACCATTCAATAAGATCATGGCTGATATGGTCTTGGCTTCAACTCTACTTTCCTGCCTGTTCCCTATAACTCTCAACTCCCCTATAGTTCAAGAATCTGTCCAGCTCAGCCTTGAATATATTCAGTGACTCAACCTTCACAGCTCTCTGGGTTAGAAAATTCCAAAGATTCACAACTCACTGATAGGAGATATTCCTCCTCATCCCAATGGGCAACCCATTATTCTGAAGCTATGTCAGCTGGTTCTAGGTTCTCCCACGAGGGGAAACATCTTCTCAGCATCTTCTCTGTCAAGCTCCCTCAGAATCTTATCTCATTCTTCTGAAGTCCAGTGAGTATAGGCTCAACCTGCTCAACCTTTCCTCATAAAACAACTCCTTATCCCAGGATCAACCCAGTGAACCTTTCTGAACTTTTTGCAACGCAAGTATATCTCTCCTTATGTAAGGAGACCAAAGCTGTATGCAGTACTCTGTGCGGTCTCACCAACAACTTGTACAGTAGGTACAAGACTTCCCTACTTTTATGCTCCATCCCCCCTTGCGATAAAAGCTAACATTTAATTTGCCTTCCCAATTATTTGTCATACCTGCGTGGTAACATAGTGTAAAAGCAAATAATGTGGATGCTGGAAATCTGAAATAAAAACAGAAAATGCTGGAAAAAGGCAGCAGGTCTGACAGCATCTGTGGAGAGAGAAACAGAGTTAACATTTCAAGTCCGATGAGACTCTTCTGTGGAACAGTTCCAACAAGCAGCAACTTGCTTTTCCACCTATCTTTGTTTCATCAGCAAATTTGGCTACTTATACCCTCCATCCAAGTCATTAATATAAATTGTGAACAATTGAGGCCCCAGAACAACTAGAGAAGCTGTTCTTTCACTGCAGACGGCTGATCACCAGCTGCAAAGAGTACAGAACAAATGCGCTCAAAGTCTACAGTCTTCCTAGTGCTGTGTCTTTATTGAACTGAATGCAACAGGGCTGCCCCTTGACATTCCTTCATGCCAGAGGTCACATGTCTATGGCAAACCAGGTAAGACACTTAGCAATGATTGCATTTCAAAGCCCAAACATCCCTTCTCCATAATGAACAACAGACAACTTCGTATGCACTATCATGTGTAACTGCGAGTTACCTAAGTTACCCACTAAAGCACAACTGTTCTTATGCATTAACAAACTGCTTGTTATTCTTGTCAGTCTCTGCACATGCACTGCACACATGGTTATTAATTTGTACAGATTTTTTACTGGTAGGCATGTGTGTTGTCATTGGCTATTTGTCTGGATCCTTCTCCAAGAGTGTTGTTCCATGGCACTAGTTGCCGTGGTAACAATTGTTGTTCCATTTCTGTTGTTGGGTGTCGGTGGTCCCTGGGAATGATGGTTGTTCTGTACTCTTTGCAGCTGGTGATCAGCCACCTGCAGTGAAGGAACAGCTTCTCTAGTTGTTCGTATATGCCTGCAGTTGCACTGGTATATTTGGTCGTTCACTTCCACTGCATACGATCAAGGTGACAACTGCTCTACACATGTCCCAAGTTGTCACGTGGGCTGACTCCTGTTTAGAGTATTGAAGGAGTACCCTAACAGGCTCTCCAATGCTCAACTCCAGCAATAGTTTGGCAGTCTTGTTAAATTGAAATTTGTCTTTCTGCCATTTCACCTTGATTTTTTTCACCCACACCTGTCACTAATTCTGGTTTCAGTAGTTTTTTTGCTATTTGAAGAGTAGTTTTGGTGCGACGTGACATTAGTCTTTAGACTGGATTACTTTTCATGCCTTTTCATTACTTTTCATGCAGTGTGTTTCTCCACTCGAGGATTGTATATATCTGTGCTAGATTTGCTCGATTTCTTGAAGATTTCTTTGGCAATTTTCACTGCTGCCTCAGTCTTTCCATTCGACTGGGGATAATGTGGAGATGATGTATAGTGTTGAATTTCCCAATATTTTGTGAAGTGGCTGAATTCTTCACTCGTGAACTGAGGGCCATTGTCACTCATCACAATGTCTAGAATGGCGTAACAACAGAAGTGTGTTTTCAGTCATTCTACCATCTCTCCTGTCATCGTTGAAGTCAGCTGGTCTAACTCCCAGTAGTCAGAATAGTAGTCTACAGTGACAAGATAATCAGTTCCTGCTATAGTGAAGATGTCTTCTCCCAGCTTCATCCATGGTCTGTCTAGTATGTCAGGCATCATCAACGTCTCTCTAGCTTGTTTAGCTTGGTACTCATTACAAGCACCGCACTGGCTGATGTGGTCTTTAATTTTATTGGTCATGTTTGGCCAGTAGAGTGCTTCTCTTGCCTTCCTCAAACTTGGTTCAATTCTTTGATGGCTTGCATCTATGCTCTTCAGCATCTCTCCTCTCATCTTCTTAGGGATGATGACACTGTTTTCTTTGTACAGGATGCCATCTTGAGTGGTCACTTCATCTCGGTATGTCGAATGAGCTGTTGTGACCACAGGTGTGTCCTTGATGCTCTCAGGCCATCTTTTCATCATTACTTCTTGCAGCACTTGGAGAGTTGCATCTTGTTGGGTAGTTCACTTGATTTGAGCAAGACACTTGTCTGTCAGATTCAATGTCTCTGTTGGGTTGATGATTTCCAGAGCATGTTGAGCTGCTGCCTTACCTTCAATCTGGAAGATTTCACATTCTGTTATGGCATCCTCAACTTTCTTCATGGGGAGCGCTGTTCTTGACAGTATGTCAGCGATGTACACCTGTTTCCCTTGCTTAGTCTACTGGGAGAGGGAACTGCAGGGAGCAGGTCCTAAAGGAAAAATAGAAAGGCCAAGAAGCTCTTTAAGTTAAGTCAAGGGACAAGGACAGGAATTTGGAACAAGGCCCTGTTCAGTGGAAATGGAAGAAAGAAGCAGAGAGGAAGGCTCCAAGCTTAAAAGGAGAAAGCTGCAGGACACAGACTTAAAGCAAATAGGCTTGTGAGAAGCCAAAAGATCCAAGGAGACAGCTGAAAGCTTGTAACTCTTTATTATCGACATGTGAAGCAGTGGTGTTCTGTTGGTATGACTCAGTATCTAAGAGAAAGAATGTGGAAGAAAGCTTTAATGCACGTGGCGATCCAAGGGAGAGGGACACTAGAAGGAGAATTTGAAACCCTAGAGGTGGACCCTTGTGGAACGTGTCTGAGAGAAAGTATCATTTGGGAGAAGATTCCAAAGCAAGTTCTTCGAGAGTGGGGGTTAGAAACCCTCGTGTGAAAGGCAGAGTTCAGAAAGGCCGGTTGGCTCAGGGTGTGACAAGCATCTGGGGGGAGTTGATGAGAGATCCATTGCATCTGTTTAGGGTGGCATCTGTCACTTGGTTTCAGAGTGTGGTGTGTCTGACCACAGGTTGTTCATTGGTTTACATGGACTGTGTATTTACTGTGAACATTAGAGTATAAGATAGCTTTTGTAACTTGTGTTATCCTTACAAATCTGTATATATCTGTGAAGGTATAGTTGTGGGTGAAGGAGTACTGTACTATGGTTCATCTTTCCTTGTTTATTAAAAGTTTTATTCTCTTGTTAAAAGTTCATCAGCTGACCCGGTGACTCTGTTCAGTAGTTGCTCTCCACGTTTCTGAACAGAAAATCAAAGTCAGGATCTTTCAAGCCGGGTTCCACCCTGGGATCTAACTTGCCTAGTAGTAACATCAGCTGGGATCATAACAAAGTGGGGGGTCATCCGGGATTATCATTATAAGGTGGGATCTCTTGCGGGATTGTAAATCCTTGAACATTGGTGGGATCTGTGAATCCTTAAAAAATGAATACGTGGAGGTACTGGATATAGGAATTGGAGTTGCTGTGAGGTATATTAGACAGGTTGGAATTGAAATGGTTTTGGAGGTTGTTGAAACTTTTTAACAAATGGAAGATGTAATGCTGACTGGTTTACAGAAATTAACCAAGAGTCAGCTAACGGAATTGGCAGATAATCTGGAGTTAGAATTACCCATGGGGGCGAGGAAAGTAGACATGGTTGAGGTAATGACACAGCATTTGAAACTGGAAGGGATACCAGAGAGACCACGTTCTCCAGGGGGTGAGTCAATTGAGTTAGTTGGTCCAGTGTCGAATGAAGCAACTTGAACATGAAAAGGAACTGAAAAAACTTCAATTAGAGGCAAAAAAAGGAAAGAGAAAGACAAGGAACGGAAAAAGAGAGAGCATTTCAAAGAGAAATGGAAATGTGAAAATTTGACCTCCAGAGAGGTAAGTTAGCAGTGGAAGAAAGAGAGAAGGAATGAGAAAGGGAATGCCAGCTTAAAAGGCTGGACTTTAAAAAAGGGGCCTCAGATACTGGAGAAGGTTCTGATGGTGAAACAAGCATCTCCAACCCAAAGCCTAGCGGGGAGATATTTAAATTCGTACAAGCCCTTCCAAAGTTTGAGGAAAGCGATATAGAGGCATTCTTTATTTCATTTGAAAAGGTGGCTAAGCAAATGAAGTGGCTAAAGGAAATCTGGATATTGCTCTTACAGAGTAGGTTGGTGGGTAGAGCTCATGAGGTTTATGCATCGCTGTCAGAAGAGGTGTCTGTGGATTATGATACAGTGAAAAGGCTATTCTGAGTACATATGAGTTGGCCCCTGAGGCATGCAGGCAGAAATTTCTGAACATGAGGAAACAGCTTGGGCAGACAAATATTGAATTTGAGAGGGTAAAACAAATTAATTTTGATTGTTGGATACAGGCGTTAAAGGTAGAGACAATGTATGAAGCTCTTAGGGAAATAATCCTCCTGGAAGAATTTAAACATTCACTTCCTCCTGTAGTTAGAACCCATGTTGAAGACCAGAGGGTTAAAACAGCCAGACAGGCAGCGGAGATGGCTGACAATTATGACTTGGTCCATAGATCCAAACCCTTTCTCCATTACCCCCACAAACCCAAGAAGGAAAGAAGATGGGAAGGTGAAAGGAAGGCAAATAGCCACGGAAGAGAAGGGACAGGTTGGAATTCCCATGAAATTTCTCCTCAGACAAGAAAGGAAGGTGCTGAGGGTGGAAGTGAGATTCGAAGGCCTAAGTATTTTCTCGGCAGATGCTGAAATGATCTTACACTCTCATCTACTTCAAGATGATATTCTGCAGGTAGACATCCAAACCCTGTAAACACATATTTGTAGGATCCTCTAGGATCTGTTCGGCAGTCAATGGTTTTGTGTGCTGCAATACATTGTAAATCTCTGTTGGTATGTTCAGGGTTGCCAGCTCAAGCTTTAGACTTGCTTCAGCTGAGTGTGAGGCTGTTGGGTCCCATCTATAATCTGGAACTCTAGACCTTCCATCTTGTCATTGCATTGGGCTCGCAGACTAATTTGTCCTCTTGGTATGAGTATCGTGCCTTCATATAGCCTCAACCTTACTTTTGAGGGCTTCATTTTTGGATCACCATGTTGCGTCACTTCGCACAGATCTGTGAAGGTCATTATGTTGCATGATGCACCAGTGTCTATCTGATACTTCCTGCTCACTTGATGCTCTCTTGCTGCAGTCATCATTGTAACAGTCACAAACCATTTATCACCAATAGACTTGATGAAACCAACCTGTTGAATTGTGTATAGTACTTCATCTGTCTCTTCGGCTGATATCTCTTCAGTGGCCATCTGTATAGGCTTGTTTTGTGTGTGAAATGATTCAGCTTCTTGTAGTTAAAGTATTCCTTTCCCCAGGCTGGACAATTCTTCTTTTCCTTTGTATGGTGACAACCACAGTATTTGCACACTGCCCTTCATCTGAAATTGCTCTGCTCTTTCAGCCTGGAATGTCTCTCGGCATAATGTATCTCCTGCTCTGTTCTGCCATACATGTGCTCTAGCTGATGTTTTACAAGCCCCGCGTTTCTGCACATGTCTATCGCTTTCTTGAGAATGAGTTTCTCCTCTATTAGTAGACTTGGTCTCGCTATTGGATCTCTTATGCCTAAGACAATTCTATCTTTAATGAGATCACTTTTAGTTGCGCAAATTCACAAGATTCTACAAGCTGTGTTACTGCAGTCATGTACTGATCATTGGACTCTTTTTCACCATGAGCCCTAATATTGAACACATACCGTTCACAAGTTACATTCACTTGGGGTTCAAAGTGTGCCTTCAAGGCTTTCAAAATTTCTGCAGTCTGTTTTTTTCTGTTCTTTGGATAGATTTAGGATGGAATACAATTTGTAGCAGTTTCTCCCCAGCATTGTTACAAGTGTTGCTACTTGTATTGGCTCTAGCTTGTTAAAAATGTTGCAATCTCATAGTTTTGTCATTGCAAGTGGGAAAATTGCCATTTCTGCCACATATCTCCTTTCATTTTGACAGGATCTGTGAGTGGAAACTTTACAGCCACTTTTGTCTCACCCAGTATATTACTTGCAACCTTCAGTTTGTGTTATCTTTTCCTTGTCAGTGTTTTTTTTCCCAGAAACTTTTTGCAGGTTGGGATAGTTCAGTGCTCCTCACTCAGTAGCTATGGCTGCTATTCCAGCTTCTCAAAACTCAATCTCAGCTCCACTCCTGACACCATATTACAAGCTGAAAGACTACAGTCTTTCTAATGTGGTGTCTTTATGGAACTGAATGTGACATGGCTGCCTGCAGACATTCCCGCATGGCAGAGGCCACTTGAGTATGGCAAGCCAGGTAGGATACTTAGTAATGATTGCATTTCAAAACCCAAACAGCACTGATGCCTGTGGCAATCCACTAGTTACAGTTGCCAATCCGAAAATGACCCATTTATCCCAACTCTCTGTTAGCTAATCCTCGATCTGTGTTAATATATTAGCCCGACTCCATGGACTTTTATCTAATGCATTAATCTTTTATGTAGTGCCTTATCAAATGCATTTTAGAAATCCAAATACACTACATTTACTGGTTCCCCTTTACCCATACTACCGGCCATATCATCAAACAATTATAATAAATTTGACAAGCACAGTTTCCCCTTCATAAAATTATGTTGACTCTGCCTGATTATATTATGATTTTCTAAATGTTCTGTCACTATTTCCTTAATAATTAATTCCAACAAAATAGGCACCATTACAAAATTATATTCTACAGGGCACCAACTAAAAGGAAAGATATAGAGGAACAAATTTGCAAGTTAATTACAGAAAGGTGCTACAACTATACAGTGATAATGGGGGACTCTAATTCTCCTAATATGTGATAGTAATAGTTTAAAGAGCATACGGGACAGGTCCTGAAGTGTGTTTAGGAGAATTTTCAAGATCAGCTTGTTTCTGTTTCAACAAGGAAGGAGGTATTGCTGGATCTGATCCTGGGGCAGGATTTTGAGGTCATCGGGCGGGCCTGGAGGGCAGGTCTGGGAGCGGCTGTGAAACGGCACGCTGCCTGCGATCGGCCCCTGAACACAATTTCACGCTGGCTGGCCGGCACTGCCGGGGTGGGGGCGGGAGCATGGCGAGCGCTTAAGTCAGCGTGGGCATGGGGGAGGCATGCGATGAAAGCTCCCTGAAGGTAGAGAGCAGCCTCAGGGAGCTGAAGAATTTTAAACTCTTAAATAAGGATTTTAAAATCACACAAAAATTTCCACCCATCAGACTCACTCATCTAAACATGTTGATGATTAAAATTCTGCCCAAACATTTTTTTTTAAAATGAACACCGAAAACCTCATCCCGCCGTTGATGAGGTTTCCTCAAAAATCCAAAGATCGCCTGGCCAATTCGCCCACCCACCAACCATAACATTGGGCAGGCAGCAAAAAATCCAGGTTAATTAATTGATTATTGGCCTTAATAGGCCTTTTAATTGTCGATGGGCACACTGCCAACCCTTGCGCATGCCTGCTGACCGAAATATCACGCAAGTGCGCGATGACATGGGGACGCTCGCTCGACGTCATCGCGCGCTATTTAACGCTCAGGCATGTCGGGCGTACACCCACACACCAAGTGGAAAATCCTGCCCCTGGGAATTGAGTTGGATCAAGTGTCTGTAGGGGAACATTTAGAGCACAGTGGTCATAGTACCATGAGGTTTAGGCTCGCAAAGGAAAAGGATAAGAGCAATCGAACTTAAAAAGTAATAAATGGAGGAGGGCCAATTTCAATGAGGTCTGAATGGATCTGGCTCAGGTAAATTGGAATCAAAGATTGTCAGGCAAAAAAAGGGGGGATTGCTTGTGTAGAGTTGAGGTACATTCCCAGTTAGGGGAAAGGTAGGACAAACAAACCCAGGGCTCCCTGGATGATGAGCGAAAGAATAAGATGAAGCAGAAAAAGGGTAAGTGTGACAGATGTCAGGTTGATAATGCAAATGAGAATCGAGCTGAATTTGGTAGTTCAGAAGGGAAGTGAAAACGAAAATAAGAGAAGCAAAGAGACAGAAGGAATTGTTGGGGTGCTAATTGAATCATTTGCATTTGTCTTTATAAAGTAAGATAATGCTGCCAAAATCATAGTGAAAGAGAAGGACGTTGAGACACTGGGCGGAATCATCCCAGGTTTGCACTAAGTACAGTAGTGGCTGGGTAATACGACGTTTTAGCCACCGGCCGCAATGACACCTTTTCATGCTGTGTTGGTCCCAAATCTGCCGCATTAATTATGCAATCCCGGGAAACACGTCGTTTCCATGGCAGGAAGGCTCTCATTTGCCTGCCACACCATCACCTCGCTGAAGCGGCGAGGCAGCACATTTAAAGTGCAGTCGCGCATACACCTCTCAGTGCTTCCAGCCCAGGACAGCTGCACGGAAGACATGGCCCCGAAAAGTAGGAAGACTGCAGCCCCCAGGTTCAATGACGCATCCCTTGAGCGCCTTTTGGACTCAGTGGAGGCTCACCGTGATGTCCTCCACTCCCGGTCTGGCCACAGGGTGGGCAGCAAACTCACTAATCTGGCTTGGGAGGTGGTGGCAGCAGTGATCAGTGCCAATGCTGTGCAAAGGAGGACAGCCACCCAGTGCCACAAGAGGATGAATCATCTCCTCTGCTCTGCCAGGGTAAGTCACTCTACTCATCACTCTCAACTCACAGACTCACCAACCCATCACACATCCACAGGGATCTCACTCATTGCCAGTTCAAGGGACATCACCATTCACTCTCTCACATGCACCTTCATTGCCCTCATCCCATTCATGGTACCACTCACTACCTACACATGACAGGCGTACTTATCATCCGGCTTGGCAGGCGTCCTACTTACATTCTCTCCATCTCTATTCATGTAGGGATACTTACCTGGCAGGGGAGAGACCTTGATCATGAAGGTGGTTCTCCCAGGACGAGGCTAGCCCATTGCACTTCGGGTGTGCTGACTCCTGAGATGTCCCCAAATGCGGGATACTCGACTGCAAAATTTGTGGTAGTGGGGGACTGCGTTCGTGCTCTCCCCTGATTTACTAATCAAACATTAGACTTTGTATTGTTGGCGTTTTCTTTTCCAAAAGGAATATAGTTAGTTCTTTTCTCCCTGCAACTATCCAGTAAACTATCCAGTAACTATCCCCATTAAAATATCTATTCATGCAGGACAAGCTGGCACACAACAAGAGGGAGAGGTCCAAGACTGGTGGAGGAATGCCTGAAATCAAGGTCCTCATGGACTTTGAAAACAGAGCCATCCAGCTGGCCAGCAAGGATCTGGACTGTTCCTGTGCTGACGGTAAGGTTGGCAGTGCTCCTACCAAGTGAGGATCCAGCAGTGCAACATCCATCAGACAACCATGCTGTGAGTGATGTGTCCTGTTTCACAGGCCAGTTTCATGCACTAATTATCTCTCCTTGCTTTCGCAGGCACAGCTGCCAAACAGCCAACAGAATTCATGACCTAGGGCCTCCAGTCAAGCCGCGAAGAAACCTGAAGAGGAATCTGAAGGCACCCTCCTTGAAGTCCCGTCACAGCGCTCACCCACACCCTCCACCAGTGCAGAGACACACACCTCTGTGGGACCTAGCTTTAGAATAGCCTTGGGATCACAATCTGGTGAGCACATCACACTGTCTGATTGACAGCAGGTGACAGCAGGAACTTCCCAAGTGTCCGACACTTGGAGGACTGCTGGAGGCCATAAATTTGTTGAGTCAGAGTCAGATGATGAGTCTCTGGACTCAGTCATATCACAGTTGCTGGAGCTGCAAAGGCAAGCTCGGGAACATCAGGAAAGGATGTCCGCTGCACTCCACAGATTGCAAGGCACGATGGAGGAGTCCGTCCACATTCAGGGTGAGGTGATAGCACCGACACACCAATGCACCGAGGTCAACACTGGTAAGATGGTGGCCGCCATGGAGATCTTGGTCCAGGATGTCGCTCCTGCACTGCTGTATGGGCTCAACTCCATCGCTGACATCACAGTTCCGCCTCCAACAGTGTGTACACAAGAGGGGTGTGGAGCAGTTTGATCTCACTCCAGCTACTCCTTTTCCTCAAGGAGTCAGCAAGGTGCCATTGGGCACCTATGGGGAGGAGGATCATCAGGAATACACCCCCGGGTCATCCATCCAGGTGACTCCGGGAGTGTCCGGCCCATCCAAATCCCCTCTTCCTGTGACCTCAGCAGCTCCAAAGGCCAAGGAGGGTGCCATTGCCACACAGCAGGACCCCGAAAGCAGGCCGGGGCCCTCCAACTCTCGACCCTCCAGAGGGCGCCCGTCAAGGTCATCACAGACAACAGGACGTAATAGTCAGCAAGCTGCCCCCACCTCCACTGTGGATGTCAGGGAAGAACCGAGACGTAGCAGCAGGGTTAGGAAGGTTAAGAAGAATTAGTTGCACAGCCTGGGCTTGGGTGTTAATCACTTGTACATAATGTTCACTATTGTCAATTAACTCCCAAGAATGTCTCCCTACCTATCGCTCCTTGTTCTGTTGAGCAGTGTTCATGTCATTCAGATGTGAAACCTTCCTGCACAAGATAAAGGCAGGTATCTCAGTCCAGGGCCTCTTCCCTGTGCTTTGTGCAGCTTTCAGACCAAAGTTATGGTCCAGCCTCACACTCTCTGAACAAATTACTGATGCCTGCACCTCAGCAGTTCTTGTCATTGCTGCCAGGATGTCGTGGGCAGGCATCACAGGGTTCTCTCATTCTCTCTGTGCGCTCTCAGCACCTTTAAGGTGGGGCTGGCCCCCATCTCTTCAGTATCTGTGACCAGTGATGCGGTGCTCCTGAAGGGGTCAGGTGTTGAAGGCAGACAAAGGATCAGATGCTTTTAAAGTTTCATGGCTGCATCTCTATGATATGACCCTGATCACAGAGTGCAAGCGAGCTGCCCTCGGACAGGCAGGAGTCAGACATTCTCAGAGGCTATGTGAAGATCTATGGAGTGTCCTCACTGCATGTCGTCATCATCCTCCTGCAATCAAGTGACTATTAGGGCCTCCACTGCATCTCCACAACAGAAGCATTATCACAGAGGGAATGCGTGCTGCCATAAGCCAGACTGGCCAAACATTCATAGATGCAATGTGAGAACCTTGTGGTGTCTCCTCATTGCATGTCATCATCATCCTCCACAAATTTAGCAGCTATGAAGGCCTCCCGAGCGCCTGCCTCACCTGGCCTGTGTGAGGGCCTCATTGCTGTCATCGTCGTCTTCGAGGACCTCCTCACCCTCATCATCATCGGAGGAGATCTCCAGCTCCTCCATCTCCTCCTCAGCTAGCTCCCCTCCCCATTGCAATGCCAGGTTGTAAAGGGTGCAGCAGACAATGATGATGTATGACATGCTCTGTGGACTATATTGCAGGGCTCCCCCAGACCGGTCACCGGAACCTCATTTTCAGCATCGCGATGGTTTGCTCCACCAAGTTGCAAGTTGCTCCCACTATTTGAGAATGGAGGGAGGGAGAAAACAGGGAACTACAGACCTGTTAGCCTTACATCAGTAGTAGAGAAAATGCCAGAATCTATTATAAAGGATGTGATAAATGAATACTTGGATAATCATGATCTGATTGGGCATAGTCAGCATGGATTTGTGAATGGGAAATCATGTTTGGCGAATTTGTTGGAGTTTTTTGAAGATGTTACCAACAAAATTGATAAAGGACAGTCAATAGACATAGTATACTTGGATTTTCAGAAGGCTTTTGATAAAGTCCCCCACAGGAGGTTGATTAGCAAAATAAAATCACATGGGATAGGAGGCAATATACTGGCACGGATTAAGGATTGGCTAACAGGCAGGAAACAGAGAGTAGGAAGGGTCATTCTCATGTTGGTGGGCTGTGACTAATGGGGTACCACAAGGATCAGTACGTGGGGGTCAGCTGTTGACAATACATATCAATGATTTAGATGCGGGGACCAAATGTAATATTTTCAAGTTTGCGGATGATACAAATCTAGGCGGGAATATGAGGAAGATGTAAAGTGGCTACAGGAGAATTTGGACAGGCTTAGTGAGTGGGCGAGAACATGGCAGGTGGAAAATAATGTAGAAAATGTGAGGTTATCCACCTTGGTAGATGGAACAGATGTGCAGAGTATTTCCTAAATGGTAAGGGATTAGAATATGTAGTTGTACAAAGGGACCTGGGTGCCCTTGTCCATAAGCCACTGAAGGCTAACATGCAGGTGCAGCAGGTAATTAGGAAGGCTAATGGAATGTTAGCTTTTATTGCAAGAGGATTCGAGTGCAGGAGTAGCAAAGTCTTGCTTCAATTCCATAGAAGCTTGGTTAGAACGCGCCTGGAGTACTGTGTGCAGTTTTAGTCCCTTATCTCAGAAAGGATATTATTGCCATAGAGGGAGAGCAATGAAGGTTCACCAGATGTGTTCTAGGGATGGCAAGACTGTCTTATGAAGAGAGATTGGGGAAACTGAGCCTGTATTCTCTAGAGTTTCAAAGAATGGGAGGTGATCTGATTGAAAGCTACAAAATACATAAAGGGATAGACAGGGTAAATACAGGTAAGATGTTTCCTCTGGCTGGGGAGTTTGAATCAGGGGACACAATTTCAAAATAGGGGGAAGAAAGAGACTTAGGACCGAGATGAGAAATTTCTTTACTCAGAGGGTTGTGAATCTTTGGAATTCTCTACCCCAGAGGGCTGTGGAAGCTCAGTCAATGAGTATATTTAAGGTCAAGGTTGATAGATTTCTGATTAACAATAACATAAAGGGTTATGGGGATAGTGTGGGTTAAAGGCATTGAAGTGTTCGATCAGCC
Organism: Cetorhinus maximus; assembly: GCF_964194155.1. NCBI lineage: Eukaryota > Metazoa > Chordata > Chondrichthyes > Lamniformes > Cetorhinidae > Cetorhinus > Cetorhinus maximus. Next base: position 133,618,859 of record NC_135880.1, read on the forward strand.
ATGACCGTATTGAATGGTGGAGCAAGCTTGATGGGCTGAATGGCCTTCTCCTGTTCCTATGTTCCTATGCAGCATGAGCCTTGTTATACCTTCGCTCAGCTACAGCCTGAGTCTGCTGCACGGGTGTCATCAGCCACGTCCTCTGCGGGTAGCCCTTGTCCCCGAGGAGCCAACCCTGCAGCCTCTGTGGACCCTGGAAGATTTCAGGGATCTGTGACCTATTGAGAATGTAGAAGTTGCACACACTGCCTGGAAACTGTGCGCACACCTGGAGGATGCATTTGTGGTGGTCACACACCAGCTGCATATTCAGAGAATGGAAGCCCTTGCGGTTGACATTATTGACAGCTTGTTGTGACGGAGAGCTGAGCGCCACGTGAGTGCAGTCGATGGCAGCTGCACTGGTGGGAAACCCAATGTCTGGGCAAATCTAATCGCTCTTCCATCCGGGCTCTCCTGATCCCGGGAGAAATGCACAAAGTTGTGTTGCCCTCACAAAGATGGCATCCGTGACTTCATGGATGTATTCATGGGTGGATTCTCGTGATATCCCACAGACTTTGTTTGTGGAGCCCTAAAAGGAGCCACTGGCATAGAAATTGAGCGTTGCTGTCACTTTCACAGCCACTGGCAGTGGATGTCCTCCATGTCCATGTTGCGCCAAATCCTGCAGTAGCTGGCAGATGTGACTGACCAATTCCCTAATCATGAGCAGTCTTTGGCACCACTGGTTCCCGAGCATCTGCAGGAATAAAAGGTAACCTTTATAGACCTTGGGTCTAGCTAGGCACCGAAGGCTCACTGTGGCTCTTTGGTAGGGGAACCCCAACCGCCCTTCTTCCTGAAGGTGCTACTCCTCCCTCTGCATATTCAGGCACCTCAGTCACTCTCCTCCATGTCGTCTTTGCTCTCTATAAGCCACAAGGCATACAGCTAGTTCACCAGGCTGCATGATCCTGATGTACTCGTCCTGCAGGATGAAAGAGAGAGACACGTGGGTTAACTTGGGTGTACTAAGAACCTCTCTTGACTTTTAAAATATTTAACACCCAAATTAATTAATTAAATAGAGTACAGATGGCTGGGCAGGTGATGTGTTGCAGCTGTAGTATGTGGGAGCTGGTGGACACTGGTGCGATCCACAGTGACCACATCTACAGCAAGTGTTGGCTGCTCGAGGAGCTTTGGCTCAGAGTTGATGAGCTGGAGACCGAGCTGCGGACACTGCGATACATCAGGAATGGGGAGAGTTACCTGGACACCGTGTTTCAGGAGACAGTCACACCCCTTAGATTAATTACATCAAATTTGGCCCATGTTCAGGGACAGGAGGTTGTGACTGCAAGTGAGGCAGGTATGGGGACCCAGAATTTAGCTTTGATAGAGCCTCAGCCAGTGCCCTTGTCCAATGGGTACGAGGTTCTTACTCCTGCTGCAGAGAGGATGAGTGAACTGACCACAGCACGGTGGAACATTCAAGTGGGGGAAGAAAAGAGAAATGTAGTAGTAATAGGGAATAGCATAGTCAGAGGAATACTGTTCTCTGCAGTGAAGACAGAAAGGCCCGAAGGCTCTGTTGCCTACCTGGTGCCAAGGTGCCAAGAACATCTCTTCTGGGCTGGAGAGAAACTTGGAGTGGGAGGGGAAGGATCCAGTTGGCGTAGTCCACGTAGGTACCAACGACATAGGTAGGACTAGGAAAGACGTTCTGCTGAGGGATTACAAGCAGCTCGGGGCTAAATTAAAAGGCAGAATCACAAAGGCAATAATCTCCAAATTACTACCTGAACCATGTTAAAATTGGAGCAGGGTAAATACGATTAAAGAGGTAAATACGTGGCTCAAAGATTGGTGTGGGAGAAATGGGTTCCGATTCATGGGGCACTGGCACCAGTACTGGGGAAGGAGAGAGCTGTTCCGTTGGGACGGGCTTCATTTAAACCATGCTGGGACCCATGCTCTGGCGAATCATATAACTTGGGTTGTAGATAGGACTTTAAACTAATTAGTGGGGGGGAGGGTTCAACTGAAAGGAAGTGTAAAAAATCAAAAAGAAACGAGAGAGCAGAGATAGTGAAGAGGTGAACAATAATCAAAATGTGACAGGAAGAGGCAAAAAATATAAGCAGAAGAGTGCAGCAGAAATTAGAACCAGAATGAGTAATAACAGTAAAAAGTCAGAGCTTAAGGCTCTTTATCTGAATGCACACGGCATTTGTAACAAGATAGATGAGTTGATAGCACAAATAGAAATAAATGAATATGACTTGATAGTTATTACAGAGAAATGGTTGTAGGGTGAGCAAGACTGGAACTCAATATTCAAGGGTATTCGACATTCCTGAAAAATAGGCAAAAAGAGAAAGGAGGTGTGATAGCTTTGTTAATAAAGGAAGGTATCAGTATGGCAGTGAGTAGCGATATAGGTACAATAGATCGTAATGTGGAATAAGTTTGGGTGGAAATAAGGAATTGCAAGGGGAAGAAGTCACAGGTGGGAGTCATCTATATGCACTCGAAGAGTTGCCTCACTGCAGAACAAAGTATAAATTGGGAAATAATGGGGACATGTAAGAAGTGCGCTTTAATTGTCATTGTGATTTTAATCTGCACATTGACTGGACAAATCAGATTGGCAGAGGTAACATGGAAGATGAATTTGTAGAGTGCATCAGGGATTGTTTCTTAGAGCAATACATTGCAAAACCTACCCAGGAACAGGCTATTTTAGATCTGGTAATGTGTAATCAGACGGGATTAATAAGAAATATCGTGGTTAAGGATCCTCTAGGGGGTAGTGATCACAACATGGTAGAATTTCAAATTCAGTTTGAGGGGGAGCAACTCAGGTCTCAAACCAGTGTCCTCAACTTAAATAAGGGCAATTACAGAGGTATGAAAAAAGAGTTGTCTAAAGCAGGCTTGGAAAATAGACTAAGGGGAAGGTCAGTGGATGAGCAGTGACAGATATTTAAGCAGATATTTCATAACGCTCAGCAAAAATTTATCCCAGTCAAAAAGAAGGACTCGATGAGAAGGATGAACCACCCGTAGTGAACAAAGGTGGTCAAGGAAAGTATCCAACCAAAAACTAAGGCATACAAAGCGGCAAAAACTAGTGGTAGGCCAGAGGAGCCAGCAGCAGATGACTAAAAAGCTAATAAAGGGGGAGGAAATTGATTATGAAAGTAAATTGGCAAGAAATATAAAAACAAACAGCAAGAGCTTCTATGGGCCTATAAAAAGAAAGAGAGTAGCTAAAGTGAGCGTGGGACCCTTGGAGAATGCAACTGGAGAATTGATAATGGGGAACAGGGAAATGGCAAATAACTTAAACCAATATTTTGCATCAGTCTTCATGGTGGAGGACTCTATAAACATCCCAAAGATATCAGATAAGCAAGGAGCTAATGGGAGGAAAGATCTAGTAACAGTCTCTATCATGAGTGACAAAGTATTTGACAAACTAATGGGGCTAAAGGCAGACAAGTCACCAGGACCTTATGCCCTGCATCCAAGGGTTTTAAAGGAAGTGGCTGCAGAGCTAGTGGAGGCATTTGCTTAAATATTCCAGAACTCAGGGATTCCGGGAGAGTCCCAGCAGATTGGAAAGCCTCTAATGTGATGCCCCTATTCAAGAAGGGAGGGAGACAAAAAGCAGGAAACTATAGGCCAATCAGCCTAACATCTGTAGCTGGGAAAATGCTAGAGTCCATCATTAAGGAACAAATAGCAAGAAATTTAGAAAAGTTTAACACAATCAAACAGAGTCAACATGGTTTTGTGAAAGGGAAATCATGTTTGACAAATTTGTTAGAGTTCTTTGAGGATATAACAAGCAGAGTTGATAAAGAGGAACCAGTAAATGTCGTGTATTTGGATTTCCAGAAGGTATTCGATAAGATGCCACATAAAAGGTTATTGCACAAGATCACGGTATTGGAGGTAATGTATTAGCATGGATTGAGGATTGGTTAACACATAAAAGACAGAGAGTCAGGATTAATGGGTCTTTTTCAGGTTGGAAAGACATAACTTGTGGAGTGCCACAGGGATCAGTCCTAGGGCCTCAATTATTTACTATCTATATTAATGACTTGGAGGAGGGGGCAGAGTGTAATGTAGCCAAATTTGCTGATGATACACAAATAGGTGGGAGGATACGTTGTGATGAGGACATAAGGAATCTGCAAGGGGACATAGATAAGTTGAGTGAGTGGACAAAAACTTGGCAGATGGAGTTTAATGTAGGAAAGTGTGAGGTCATGCACTTTGGTAGGAAGAATCAAAAGGCAGACTATTATTTAAATAGAGAGAGACTCCAAAAAAGTTCAGCACAGAGGGATCTGGGTATTCTTGTGCGTGAAACACAAAAAGTTAGCATGCAGGTGCAGCAAGTAATTAAGAAGGCAAATAGAATGTTGGCCTGTATTGCTAGGGGGTTGGAGTTTAAAAATAGGGAAGTCTTATTACAACTGTACAGGGTGTTGGTGAGGCCGCACCTGGAGTACTGTGTACAGTAGGTCAATTTAGTAAAGTCAAAGGCTTGCTAGAATTAGCAAGGTCTGCAAAATGAACTAAATTGTGCAGGAGAACTACCCTCGAACTGTGAGAAAGATGGACCCCTTTTGTGCTCATTAGAGGCAATAAAGGCAACTGTCTGTACCAGCATGGTGATTGATAATTGATAACAGTGTAAGAGGTAACAAAACAGAGTCAAGCATGGCCTTGTAAGAGACCCAGGACTTAAGAACAAGGGAAAAGGCATTGATGTAATTGAAAATCAATTAAATGGGCTAAAAACAGGTATTACCTTATATGGCACAGAGCCATAGCAAAAAAGGTATAAAGAGTCCACAAAGTGCAGTGGTAAATCATCAACGGATTGACCACCGACATGGACTCCAGCTCACAGGGAAGCTAAGCAACCGGTATTATTGCGAGTATGTACTATTGCTTAGTAGTTTAATAAAGGTGTATCACCTTTGGTGGAACCTCATCCAAGTTGTTGTGTGTCATTGATATCCAGAGTAGAGACAGAAGAATCTTTAGACCAGGAAGAGGGTCTTACAGGATTTGGTGAGTCAGGCAGGAGTTTTGAAGATAAAAAAATGGCAAAACATACTATAGATGGGTTAATGACAAAGTACGTGGCAGGGATATTACCTCTTAAAACCGAGGTGGGTTCAGGTTATCCTGGAGGGGAATGAGGTAAACAAGATGACAACTAAACAGGCTCAGACACTGCTCATGGAGTGTCTAGAGAAAGGGGAGAGGGTCCCTTTTGAAGATCCAAGGACAGATGGATGAGAAAAGGCTAAGAGCTGAAAAGAGTAAAGACTTTAAGGAGTTTTTAAGGAGTCAGATAATAAAGTAAAACAATCAATTTCTGTAAATCCCACCATGCCACAAGTAAGGTGGAGATATGAAAGAAAGTTTGGGGTTAATGAAAATGGTTAGAGGAAAGCAAGAAGTTTAGTTGATAGACACAGAGTATAGTTAAGATGTTGTGTGAAAAGGCAAAAAAAGAAATAACTTGTGTGTGAGTGTCTGCTTGTATATTTTGTTGAGGTATAAATTTTTTTCTATCTGAATGTGATTTCCTTGTGTGTCTGTAAGTGCTGGGTTTGTGTCGCTGAACTAAAGGTTTATTAACCCCCTGTGGTCTGGTATGTTTTAAGATTTTTCTTGTGGTTTTTAATGTGTGTACACATTTATATTATGTTTGAGACTTTAAACTGGTTTAAACTCTAATATAATCTATGATACATTCTGAAGAAGAGTCTTACAAACTCGAAAGGTTAACTGTTTCTCTCTCCACAGATGCAGCCAGATCAGCTGAGCTTTTCCAGCATTTTCTGTTTTTATCTCAGATTTCTAGTGTCTGCCGTATTTTGCTTTTATCTTGGTTTAAACTCTGAGTTGTTTTTATTTCTCTCCCTCCTGGAGCTCTCAATTTGGGGATACTTTGTGCACTTTGAGTTTATCTCATTATAGAAGTTCATATTTCTAGGGGTGCAAGGAAATATGAAAGTGTACCTATGTTATTGAGTGTGCCTATGTTAATTTAATATAAGGTTTAATTGTGGATTTGTGGGAACTCAATGACCAGTTAAATGTGAGAATTATAAGCATGGTCTGGAGGGATGTGGAATTAGTGTTGGAACTTTGTTGCATTGTCACATCTCTCCCAGATAAATGAGAAAAAATTTTGCAGGAGGTAATGATGCATTAGGGTGAGAATGAGTTTGAGATTTTGAATCAGTGAAGAATGGGTAATGCAAAGAACATCAGGAATTAGACATTGGTTTAAACAGGGAAAGATAAGTGAAGTGAAAGAGAATGGGGAATTCTGCATTTTTTCATTTTGATTAGGGAATTGTGAGGCTGCAGTGCTCTGTCTGATTACGAGCCTCCCTGTAGCTGTGAAAAACTTAAGTCTCATCTGCTTGCAATTTGCGAGCTGCAAGGAACTGTCTGATTGCTTTTATTTTATGTGAAAGCTTATAGGGGTTTCTATTTGTTGTTTTGGGCTAAATATGCTAAGGTTTTTCTTGTGAATTCACCTTGTTTTGAGTTTTAATTACAGGCAGTTCAGAAGTTTAAAGAAAGAAGATAAGCAAAAAGCATGTGCTATTTTTTGTGTGTGTGGAATAATCACATTTTTGTTCATGGATGATGTTTGTGTGCCTCGAACTTTAATGCTTTTCTTTCCAAAATTGTGATTTTGTGGTAGTAGTTTCAGTACTTTAAGTTTAAAACCTAACAAAAGGGAAGTGTAATTAATAAAGTAAATTTATGAGCCTGGAGTCATGGTTACTGGCCAGAATCATGATTCCAGGGTATATTTGATAAACATATGGGAATTTTAATCTGGATATAAATTCACACATGTGAGAACAAGTTAGTTTTAATGTTTGATAGGGTAGATCGGAATTTGGGATATTTGAAATGATTATGACCAATTGGATTAATCTTAGGTTAGAAACTTCTTGCAAAGTTTGAGGATTTGTTCCCGAGACAATTGTCATAAAGAAAAGGGAAAAATTTGAGATTAGTTACTGCAAAGAAACAGTTTGAAAGGAGAGATTCAGGTTTCTCTTTGTTCAAAAAACAGTTCACGTTGGCCCACCAGCCCCGGGCCATCCAAATTTGAAAAAAGGTGGTGACATCATTACGTTCATTTGAGAACTTATGCCCCGCTCCTTTTCAAGCTAGCAGAGAATTAACTCTTTTTTGTTAACAGCTTAAGCTCACCACATCTTTTACTTTGTTGAATGAAAATTTATTTATATATATATATATATATATATATTGGGCATTGCAAAACTTTAAGTTTCTGAGTTGTCAGACACGTTTGGATGAATGAACCCATTTTACCCCAAGCAGAAGGGATCTTTTGTGTTTCTTTTTCAGGTAACTGCAGGTGGAACAAGATTTGCAGTAGCTTCGGAAATTTGATAATTTATCTGCAGACTTTCAATGTAACAGCACAGCCGTGGACTAAAGGCTTTGTTTTAAAAACTAAGAGGAATTTGGTCTTAGCCCAATGAGGCCATTGTTATTTCCCAAAGCAAAGTGCTCGAGTACGGGAAATCTGATGTAAACACACTGACCAACGGGTATCAAACTTATAAAAAACACCAAGCCTGGGCACAATAAATTGAAATTGATGAATTAACTTTAATTCATATGAGTTGGTATTCTAAAAACTTTGAGGAAAAATTAGCTGAAATTTAAAGGGATTGTAGGAAAATAATAAAAAAGACATACATACACACACAGTCTAGGTGGTTTCTATAGATATGTAAAAAAAAGTTTCTTTTGAAGAAGAAGTGAGTTAAATATTAAAGGAAACCTGTCAGCCCAACAACACTGTTATTTGAATTTGGGATAATATTGAGATGTAAAAGGTGCAGTGGAATTTAACAAGTTACTTTTGAGAAACTATGATGCCATCTAAGATAAAGAACAAACAAGCAAAACATGTTAACGCCTGGAATCAAATAGAAATAATTTCTGTTTTAAAGATATTATGAGAGTATTTCATTGGACTGTAAAATTTCTCCAGGGTTCGTGAATGAGATAGGATGGTAACTAGTGAGATGTGTGAAATTGAATGAGAGGAAGTAATTGAGGATAGAAGGTAGAGATAGGAAAAAAAACACAGCACCAAATGGAAACTGGAATAACCTATATTAGTGTAATTCAATGGAATATTTTAACCTGGTATTGATGTACATTCTAGTGAAAGGAAAGTGTAGATGAGGCTAGTAAATTGCCTTTGGTGATGTTTGTGTCCTTGTCTGTGATTTTTTAAAAAAGAATTGAATTTGATATTCTGGCCACCACCTGAGGCATCAGGACCATACGTGGAGAGATAAGCAAAAACTTTGAGAACTTTCGATAAGATCACATGAGAGTCAAGAACGTGTGGCGTGACATTTGGGGCACTGCATATATGTGAAGATATGTTACGTGTGAGGTAACTAATGTTCAGGAAATCAGTTCAAAATGGACTCGTTTAAAGGTTGAGAAGCACTGAAGAACAGGTCTCAGCATGCACAAACAGCACGGCATGAAAAGGTGAATGTGGCCAGCAGAGTGAGACAACATCTTTAAATCATCAAGGCACTGACACATACTCCATAGAAAAACTGATGCCAAACAATCAGGATAGAATTAAACACACTGATACCTGTCAAAGCGAACACAATTAAAGTAAAAGGGTGAAAATTTTGGATTGAAACAATGAAGGGCCTGGGGGTAAGTACACTCAGTAAGAAGTATCCACAAGATGGTTACAGATGAAGAGCGAGTTGGAGAATCTTTTAAGTCCCTGCATGATGTTATTTGAATGATATTGAGTGAGGTGATCTGCAGGTGGAGAGTGTCAGACAGAAAGGAGTATCAATCTAAGCTGATATTATTCAGAGATCACATTCAAGTTACAAAGGATAATGGAATGTAGCAGAATTTAACACAAATTATGCGAAGAGGAAACTGAAATCTAAAAAAAAAGGTAGAACATTTTTTGTGCAGATCACCCCACTCGAGCTAGAGAAAGAGTGGTCAAGAACAATAATGAGACACGGGCTGAGGGAATAAAATCTTTCCCTATGAAAACTGGAGATTCCAAAGAATGGTTTAGTGTGAATACCTACTGGGAAAATATTGAATCATGATGTGCACCATGAGGTGGTACTGGTGATGTTGAACTTAGCAGGAAAGTATTACCAGATTGGTGTAGTTGACAGGGTGAGAATTCTGTTAACTACAGAATTCTGTAGATGAACAAAGTGCTGGACCAAAACTTTGGCCTGGAGACAGGGTTAGTGGATTGGAAACACTACTATCTGCAGAGAGTGGGTTTAAATCAAGGGGAAAAGGAGACTGAGCCATTGATGCTGCCACAGAATTAAACAAGAGGTACTTCACTGGTGAATAGTTTGGATTTGGCCTGCCAGAGGGAAAACCAACCAGGACTCTGAGCTAACAGGGAACCAATTTATTAATTTTGCTTCCAATTTCCACCCCTCCATCATTTTCACATGGTCCATCTCTGACACTTCCCTTCCCTTCCTTGACCCCTCTGTCTCAATTTCTGGTGATAGACTGTCCACCAATATCCATTACAAACTTACCGACTCCCATGGCTACCTCGACTACAGCTCCTCACACCCCACTTCCTGTAAGGACTCCATCCCGTTCTCTCAGTTCCTTCGCCTCCGTCGCATCTGTTCAGGTGATGCCACTTTCAAAAACAGTTTCTCTGACATGTCCTCCTTCTTCCTTAACCGAGGTTTTCCACCCATGGTGGTTGACAGGGCCCTCAACCGTGTCCGGCCCATCTCTCGCGCATCCGCCCTCACACCCTCTTCTCCCTCCCAGAACATGATAGTGTCCCCCTTGTCCTCACTTATCACCCCACCAGCCTCCGCATTCAAAGGATCATCTTCCGCCATTTCCGCCAACTCCAGCATGATGCCACCACCAAACACATCTTCCCTTTAACCCCCTGGCGGCATTCCGTAGGGATCGTTCCCTCTGTGACACTCTGGTCCACTCCTCCATCACCCCCTACACCTCAACTCCCTCCCACGGCATCTTCCCACGCAACCGCAGAAGATGCAACACCTGCCCCTTCACTTCCCCTCTCCTCATCGTCCAAGGGCCCAAACACTCATTTCAAGTGAAGCAGCATTTCACTTGCACTTTCCTCAACTTAGTCTACTGCATTCGCTGCTCCCAATGCGGTTTCCCCTACATTGGAGAGACCAAACGCAGACTGGGTGACCGCTTTGCAGAACACCTTCGGTCTGTCCGCAAGCATTACCCAGACCTCCCTGTCACTTGCCATTTTAACACTCCACCCTGCTCTCATGCCCACATGTCCATCCTTGGCTTGCTGCATTGTTCCAGTGAAGCTCAACGCAAACTGGAGGAACAGCACCTCATCTTCCGACTAGGCACTTTACAGCCTTCCGGACTGAATATTGAGTTCAACAATTTTAGATCATAAACTCTCTCCTCCATCCCCACCCCCTTTCCGATTTTCCCCCTCTTTTTTGTTTTTTCCAATAATTTATATAGATTTTTCTTTTCCCACCTATTTCCATTATTTTTAAATGTATTTCCATCCATTGTTTTATCTCTACCTTTTAGTGTTTTTCGATTCCTTCACCCCACCCCACCCCCACTAGGGCTATCTGTACCTTGCTCGTCCTGCTTTCTACCCTTAATTAGCACATTCCTTTAGATAATATCACCACCTTCAACACCTCTTTGTCCTTTTGTCTGTGACATCTTTTGGTTATCTCCACCTATCACTGGCCCTCTATCCAGCTCTTCTTGTCCCAACCCCCCCTTAAACCAGCTTATATTTCACCCCTTTTCTATTTTCCCTTAGTTCTGTTGAAGATTCATAAGGACTCGAAACGTTAACTGTGCTCCTCTCCACAGATGCTGCCAGACCTGCTGAGTTTTTCCAGGTATTTTTGTTTTTGTTACCAATTTATGACTGTCAACATGAAAATGGTGGTAGAACAACTGGGGAATCATGCTAGGACTATCTATAAACCCATCCTCTGAAGAGGCTGCCAGGAATGATATGTGTGTTATGTATGGCTCCTGGTTGGTAGAGCAAGCCGTGACGAGGAGCCTAATTTACGAAGGAGAAGTGTCCTTATGGATTATCAACAGCCATTTGGAAACATCAACTAAAATTAAAAACAACATCACTGCGTGGTTTGGTACATGTATATCCTGTACCGATCGATTGTAAAGGATAAGCATTAAGGTGATGGGATTGGTACTTTACTGTCTGGTAATACTGCATGGGGGTGACACCATATATATATATATGCTTCTGATATATAGGGTCAAGAATATCAAGGTTATAGAAGGGGGTAACCATGTACAGTATCATGATATCTTACCGTATGCAGTGAATTTGGGTGATTTTATAATGGGAACCCGTCTAGACAGTTGCAATACTGAAAGGGGTAAAGCAATATGTCCCTATAGGATGGAAAAGCATGGTCAGTTGACCTGTATGTTTAATATCATGGAAGTAAATTGCACCTTGGAGATAGCGAAGGCAATCTTTAAGCCTACTCAGGTAGCCTATGTAGGGGAGAGAGAGTGTTTTGAGTTCAAAGACTGCAGTGCTTTCTCATAATCTGTCTTTACTGAACTGATTGTAAGATGGCAGCTTACAGAGCTTCCCTTATAGCAGAAGTCACATAACTACAGCAAGCCATATAGGGCATGTAGTACTGTTGCATTTCAAAACTCAAACATCCTCCTTTTCATAACGAATAGAAGTCACATTGGCATGCACGATCATGTGTAACTGTGAGTTACCCAAGTTACCTACTGTACACCCTGTTCTCATGCATTAACAACGGTTCGTACTACGAGTCAGTTTCTGCCCCTGCATTGCACACACAGGGCTGAATGTTATGTTGACCGGGCAGGCGCATGCCCGACCTGATCGGGCGTGAAATTGTGTGAGATGACATCAGGCAAGTGTCCCAACATCATCATGCACTCATGCAATATTTTTCTTGGCGGGTGCGCTTTCAACTTTTGCATGTGCCCGCCAAGCGAAATATCGCGCAAGTGCGCGATGATGTCGGGACACTCGCCCAACGTCATCTCACATGATTTCACAATTAAGAGAGCAATTAAGCCCATTAACGGCGCAATTGTCTGCTATTTTTTGTTGCCTGTTCAACCTTACGGTTGGCGGACAGACGAATCAGCCAAGCGGCCTTTACATTTTTCATGGCGCTTCATCCAAGGGCGGGATGAGGTTTCTGTTATGAAATAAAATAGAAATAAAAATCTGTGGGCAGCATTTTTATTATCTATATTTTCAGGTACCTGATTGTGATGCTCGGACATTTCTTTTCTGCTTTTTAAAACTTTATTGGAACATTTTCGGTCTGCAGCTCCCTGAGGCAGCTCTCTGCCTTCAGGGAGCTTTCTCTCAGCACTCGCCCGCATTGACATCATCGCCCACCCTCCTCCCACTTCCAACCCGGCAGTGCTGAGCTTTTCAGCGGGTACTTCATGCTGGCTGGCCGTTAATTGGCCAGCCAGCGTGAAATCGCGGTCAGGGCTGATCGCAGTGGCAGTCCGTTTCCCGGCCGATCCTGGGCCTGCCAATCGCGCCCACCTACCGAGCTAAAACTTCCGGCCATAGTCTTTAAATCCTTCAGGTCCCTTCATGGTACGTGTGCATTTTGTCATTGACTGTTCATCTGAGTGATGTTCCTTATCGGGAGGGTGTCGTTCCCAGGCACTTGTTGCCTCAGTAACTGTCGTTGCTCCATTGCCATTGTTGGGGACCCATGGACCTCTGGGTTTGATGGTAGTTCTGTACTGTGTAATGCTGGCGAGACCCCTTCTCTCTGACCGGCCAATTGCTATGAAGGAACAACTTCGCTAGTTGTGCATATATATCTGCGATTGCGCCAGTTTATTTGGTGTCTCACTTCCACCACATACGATCGAGGTGACAATTTCTCAACGCATGTCCCACGTTTCCACACGGGCTGACTCTTATTGAGAGCGTTGATGGTTTGTACCCTGACTGGCTCTCCAAAGCTCAGCTCTGGTAGTGATTTGGCAGACTTGTCAAATTGATAGCTCTGTAAATGAAGTAACATTCTTTGCAGACACTTTGGAGCATATGGTAGCAGTTTGAGAGAAATGCTTTGAGATGGCTTGTGGTTGGACTCCACTGTTACCTTGTCTCTCCCAAGCAGGTATTGATAAAAATGCTCACAAGCAAAAACAATAGGCAGGCACTCTCTCTTGATCTGAGCGTAGCGTCATTCTGTTTGCGTTAGTGCCCTGTAAATGTAACTGGCTGTCCTTGCTGCATTAGGATTGCTCCAAGACCTGTCTCGCTGATGTCAAAATGCAAGGGCATGTCATTATCGATGTCATAGTACTTCAGTACCAGTGTTGTTATCATTAGTTTGATTTTAGTGAGCGCTGTTTCTTGTTCTGTGCCCCAATACCTCTGCACATCCTTGGTAATAGGCTTATGCAATGGTTCACACGCCAACGCCAAATTGGGCAAACATTTTGCTAAATAGTTCATGAATCCAATAATTCGTTGCACTGCTTTCGTATCTGTTGGTCATTGCATTGCTACTACAACTCTCACCTTGTCAGGATCCGGGTGAAGACATTTTGATGTCAGTACATGACCTGCGTCCTTGACTTCAGACATATTCAATTGCAATTTTTTCATGTTCAGCTTCAGGTTCATCTGGCGAGCTCTCTCTGGTAGTCATATTAAATTCTGATCATGGTCAGCTATGGTTTCTTCCACTGTGTCTCCACATCCATAGTCTAGTAGATCATCCACTGTGGCTTCCACTCCGGGAAGGTCACTGACTGTCTCATGCTGTTCACGTTGAAACTCTTCTGGAGCCGTGGAATGCCAAACGGCATGTGGAACCATGTGTATCTCCCGAATGGTGTCCAGAATGTAGTTAGAAAGCTGCTGCTTCACTTTTGAGGAATCATCCTTTGCATCTAGGGTAGTTAAGATCGTTGCCTTGGCAAGTTGTGGCAAAATTCTTTCAATGGTTGGCATGGGGTAGGGAGATCTCTTCAGCGCTTTATTTAGATCCGTTGGGTTTAAGAATATTCTCAGCTTTCCTGCTTGTTTCACTGCTACCATGCTGCTAATCCAGTCTGGAGGAGTTGTCACTTTCTTGGTTATTCCCTTCTTTTTCAGCTCTTCTATCTTGTCTTTTAGGATTGACTTGAGGGCAACTGGAACTCTTCTCGGCAGATGCTGAATTGGTCTTACATTCTCATCTACTTCAAGATGATATTCGCCTGGCAGACATCCCAAACCTGTAAACACATCTTTGTAGGATCCTCTAGGATTTGTTCGGCAGTCAATAGTTTTGTGTGCTGTGTTATGATCCCAGCTGACGTTACGACTGGACAAGTCAGATCCCAAGGTAGAACCAGGCTTGATATATCCTAACTTTTACTTTTTGTTTAGATACGTGGAGAGTGGCTACTGAACAGAGTCATTGGAGTCAGCTGATGAACTTTTAACAAAAGAATAAAACATTTATTAAACAAGAAAAGATGAACTATATTACAATACTCCTCGTGCAAGCTCTCTCGCACGCATGTGGATCCTTCCTCCATCACACTCATCTAATGTCTCAAGCATTTTCAATGCTGCCTGCTAGGGTACTTTGGTAGGAAGAATAGAGGCATAGACTATTTTCTAAATGGGGAGAGAATTCAGAAATCTGGAGTGCAAAGGGACTTGGGAGTCCTAGTCCAGGATTCTTTTAAGGTTAACTCGCAGGTTGAGTTGGTAGTTGGGAAGGCAAATGCAATGTTGGCATTTATTTCAAGAGAACTAGAATATAAAAGCAGGGATGTGCTGCTGAGGCTTTATAAGGCTCTGGTCAGACCACATTTAGAATATTGTGAGCAACTTTGGGCCCCGTATCTCAGGAAGGATGTGCTGGCCCTGGAGAGGGTCCAGAGGAGGTTCACGAGAAGGATCCCAGGAATGAAAGGCTTAACATATGAGGAACGTTTGAGAACTCTGGGTCTACACTCGATGGAGTTTAGAAGGATGAGGGGGGATCTGATTGAAACTTACAGAATACTGAAAGGCCTGGATAGAGTGGACATGGAGAAGATGTTTCCATTTGTAGGAGAGACTAGGACCCGAGGGCACAGCCTCAGAGTAAAGGGAAGACCTTTTAGAACAGAGATGAGGAGAAACTTCTTTAGCCAGAGAGTGGTGAATCTATGGAATTCATTGCCACAGAAGGCTGTGGAGGCCAGGTCATTGAGTGTATTTAAGACCGAGATAGATAGGTTCTTGATTGGTATGGGGATCAAAGGTTACGGGGAGAAGGCGGGAGAATGAGGTTGAGAAACATATCAGCCATAACTGAATGGTGGAGCAGACTCGATGGTCCAAATGGCCTAATTTCTGCTCCTATGTCTTATGGTCTTATGGTTCTCTTTCGATTGTCCATCTGAGCTGACTTGCATCTCCGCCTACCTACTGATCGCAGTCCCATGCAGCACCTGTTCCTGCCCACTATGAGTCAGATTTACATTCATGGTATGTTAAACATTCTTCTTTTGCTCCCCTGTCCTTTCCCCTCCCCCAGTCACCCACGTCCTTTCCCCCATCACTGTTGACTCCCCTGGCATCACCTTCCACCTCCCATTTACCAGCCACAACCCTGGGATTTTTCAATCTCTTCCTGCAGCTCAACTAGATGTTCTGGTAGTGGGGGAATATCATAACCAAATGTTTCCACATACTTCTACAACTTTCCTTTATTCATGCCTCGGACTTTAATTTCAGTGCTGTTATGACTGTAAATATTCACCAATCTTCTTTCCTCAGCCCTCATGGGTCTCTCAGGAGTAAAACAAAATGTAGGTAGCGATACTGTGTATTTCAAATTCGACCCATACGGATACTATTTCCTGTTTGT
The DNA here is from genome assembly GCF_964194155.1 of Cetorhinus maximus. NCBI lineage: Eukaryota > Metazoa > Chordata > Chondrichthyes > Lamniformes > Cetorhinidae > Cetorhinus > Cetorhinus maximus. The sequence continues at coordinate 133,634,872 of NC_135880.1, forward strand.
GGTATGACAGATTCTGATTCTGTATGACATTCCAGGATATAGAATCTTCAGGCGAGACAAGGGAGGGGATAAAAGAGGAGGAGGCGTTGCATTGTTAGTTAAGGAGTCAGTTACTGCAGTAAGGAGAGATGATATCTTGGAGGGGACATCGAATGAAGCTTTGTGGGTAGAGCTTAGAAATAAAAAAGGGGCAGCCATATTGCTAGGTGTTTATTATAGACCCCCAGATAGTCAGCGGGAAATTGAGGAGCAAATATGTGCACAATTTGCGGAGGTGCGTAAAAACAATAACAATAGGGTAATTATATTAGGTGATTTCAACTTTCCCAACATTAATTAGGATAAACATAGTGTTAAGGGCTTGGATGGAGTGGATTTCTTGAAATGTGTACAGGAGAATGTTTTAGGTCAATATGTAGAGGGTCCAACAAGGGAAGGCGCAGTGCTGGACCTAATTCTGGAGAATGAAGCTGGACAGGTGGCTGAGGTGGTGGTGGGGGAGCATTTTAGTGATAGCGACCACAACCTGGTACAATTTAAGCTTGTTGTGGACAAAGAAATAGATAAGTTGCAAAAAAATGTTTTGGATTGGGGAGAGCGGATTTGAGTAAAATAAGGCAGGATCTGGTCAAGGTACATTGGGAACAGCTACTTGTGGGGAATCTACAGAAGAGCAGTGAGGGGCGTTCAAAAAGGAAACGGGGAGGGTACAGGCTCAACATGTTCTCTCTAGGGTGATAGGAAGGAGTAACAACCCCAGAGAACTATGGATGACCAGAGATATTCAGGATACGATGGGAAGGAAAAGAGAGTTTTTCCAGGTAATTCTGTTTTTGTTTTGTACAAGGGAAGCATTAGTGGAGTACAGAAAGTGCAGGGTGGAGTTTAAGAAAGCAATTAGGAGAGCAAAGAGGGGATATGAGAAAGCTCTGGCTGGTAAAAGTAGGGAAAATCCCAAGATATCCTATAAGTATATCAATGGGAAGAGGATAACCAGGGAATGAGTAGAGCCCATTAGGGACCAAGGGGGCAATCTATGGGTGGAGCCACAGGACATTGGTAGAGTGTTGAACGAATACTTCACATCTGTCTTCACCCAAGAGAATGAGGATGAAGGTATGGAACTCAGAGAGAGAGACTGCCAAGTTCTTGAGCAAATTGATATAGGGAGTGACAAGGTATTGGAGGCTTAAAAGTGGACAAATCTCCAGGTCTGGATGATTTGTGTCCCAGACTGCTGAGAGAGGCAAGGGAGGAGATCGCAGGGGCTCTGACCCAAATTTTTAATTCCTCTCTGGTCGTGGAGAAGGTGTCTGGGGACTGGAGAACAGCTAATGTGGTTCCGCTATTTAAGAAGGGTTGTAGAGATAAGCCAGAGAACTACAGGCCAGTGAGTCTCACGCCAGTGGTAGGGAAACTATTGGAGAAAATTCTGAAGGAGAGAATCTATCTCCACTTGGAGAGGCAAGGTTTGATCAGGGATAGTCAGCACGGCTTTGTGAGGGGGAGGTCATGCCTAACAAATTTGAGTGAATTTTTTGAGGAGGTGACCAGGTGTGTAAATGAGGGTAGTGCAGTTGGTGTAATTTATATGGATTTCAGCAAAGCCTTTGACGAGGTCCCACATGGGAGACTTATAAAGAAGGCAAATGCACATGGGATACAGGGTAATTTGATAAGATGGATTCAAAATTGGCTTAGTTGTAGGAGACAGAGGGTGATGACAGAAGGATGCTTTAGTGATTGGAAGCCAGTGTCCAGTGGCGTACCACAGGGACCTGAGCTCGGTCCCCTATTATTTGTCATTTATATAAACAACATAGATGACTATGTGGGGGGTGGAATAGTAAGTTTGCGGATGACACAAAGATTGGCCAGGTGGTTAACAGTGAGGTTGAGTATCTTGGGCTACAGGAAGATATAGACGGGATAGTCAAATGGGCAGATAAGTGGCAGGTGGAATTTAACCCTGAAAAGTGTGAGGTGATACACTTTGGAAGGAGTAATTTGACAAGGAAGTATTGAATGAACAGCATGACACTAGGAAGTTCTGAGGAACAAAGGGACCTTGGCGTGTGTGTCCATAGATCTCTGAAGGCGGAGGGGTATGTTAGTGGGATGGTGAAAAAGGCATATGGGACACTTGCCTTTATCAATCGAGACATAGATTACAAAAGTAGGGAGATCATGTTGGAGTTATATAGAACTGCGCAGATGTTGAGTATTCCCAGAATTTTCTGTTTTTATTTCAGATTTCCAGCATTTAGAGTATTTTGCTTTTGTGTTAAAACCAAAGCTATTGTATATTCATGATTTTGATATGTATAAAGTGCAGCAGAGAGGTGAAAAGGGAGAAGGACTAAAATATATGTGAAAAAAGATGAGATATTACAAAAGTAAATTAGCAAGGGTTTCTATAAAAGCATATTAGAAATAAAAGATGAATCAGAATGGGTAGGACCAGCCAAAAATGAAGGAGAAATCTGGTTAAAGAAAGGGAAATATGAACATTTATTACTAAATACATTTTCAGGATTTTTGATGGTGGATGTGACAATGTAGGTGTACCTGAGAAGGATGTGGAAAAATTGTTCAACATGAATATAGAAAATAAATTGATTCTGAAAAAAATAGCAAGGGGAGTAAATCAACAGGTCTTTAAGGCATGCTCCCTAGATAGTTAAAGTCAGAGAGGGGATAGCAGTGCATTGGTAGTTCTTGCAAGTCAAAAATTCTCAAAAGCCCATGTTTTACATAGTTTATATGTGACTGTTGCCACACAATTGTTGGACCAAGATAGTGCATACCTGAAGAGAATTTAGAAATAAAAAGTTTCAGTGTCCAGGCACAATGAATCAAGTCTCACAAAATAATTATGGCCCAAAATCCCTGGTGCTCAAAGAATTGCCAATATAACAACTCTTCTCAGTAGGGAAAGAGTAGGATAGTCTGATTAACCATTGGACCAGTTAATCCAGTGTCAATTCTGGACAAACTGCAAAAATCCATAATTCAGACATTCAGAATTGCAAAGACAATCAAGGATTGGCTGCACATATTTGTTAAAGGCAACTTGATGACAGAGTGATTTTCTGTCTAGATAGAGGGAATGCAATGGATTTTCAATCAGCATTCTACAATGGTCCACAAGAGGCTCACTAGAAGAGTTTAAATAGCTGCTAATAGTCAAAGAGAAAGTGCTGATAGACAATAAAAAATGGGTTAGAGTTACTGCATGTTACTTGATTTGGAGAAGAACTGGAAGTGGTGTACTCCAGGGCCAGTACTGTCCATTTTGATTTGAGACATCTTGTAGCATTGCTTAGTCCAAGGAAGTGGTATGGGTTTTAACTGTGTTTGTTGCAACAGACTGGGAAGATACAGTGACAAGCATGGACCAAGAATAGGAGCCACCAGCACAGCATTATCTATTGATTTCAATGTACAGGGAATGTTATTGCATTATCAACATAGAGCTTAATTTTTATATATAATTTGGATTGGATGGGGGAGCACCATTAATATCTACTGATGGGACGCGTGCTAAGTTTTGGCAAAATAAACAATGTAAGGATGACTTAGGCAGCTTAGTAGAATAATCAGACAGACAGCAGTTGCAAATTGTCAAGTGAGAAGTGATGTATTTTGCAAGGAAAAATAAGCAATAAAAGTGTATATTTAATTGAAAAACATCTAAATAGAAGGATGTGGAGAGACAGAGACCTAGGATTAAATATAACATCCCATTCTGTTTAACATCAACTTGCGTTTATATAGTGCTTTCAATTATAATACCAAATCAAAACCTTCAGTCCAAATCCAACTCTATGAAACTAAACCAAATCTATCAGATAGTGCAAATCAAATCTACAACAAGTTGCATTTACATACCTATAATGTAGTAAAACATCCCAAGGTGCTTCACAAGATTGTTATCAAACAACATTTGACAACAAGCCACATAAGGAGATAATAGGGTGACCAAATGTTTGGTTAAAGAAGTAGCTTTAAGTAGTGTCATAAAGATGAGAGATGGTGAGGTTTAGGGAGAGAATTTCAAAGCATAGGCCAAGGCAGTTGAAGTCACTGCCACCAATGGCGGAGTGATGAAAACAGGATAATCTCAAGTGGCCAGAATTTGAAAGATTCCTGGATAACTATAATACTGACACTCCCGACTCCCCACTGGATCACTTGACTATCCCTTCGCAACCACCCGACTACCCCGCCGACCACCCAGATCCAATTATCCCCTGACACCCCCCTCTCCGCCACTATCCCCAGACCCATCCTACCCCTGTAGTATAATGTAGTATAAGGATCTGACAATATAGGGTTAACGTGGGACTGAGTACAGTACCGCCCACACAGTGACATAAGAGAACACATGACCTGCACCTAGGGGTCAGTCTAGTGTTGGACAGTGCACAAGCAAGCATGGAGGCAACTCCAAGATGGAATCCTTTAATGTATATATGTACATAGTTCTTGTAGTTAATAAATACATACAGTTAACCTACTTAGGATGACAATGATTTCACTAAGACCTACTGAATGGTATCTAGCACCCTACAACAACCCCCTCACCAACTTACCTACCACCCTACCCCCTCACCTACTTACCTGCTACCCTACCCACTCACCTTACACACTAACCCTCTCTCTGTAGCTTCTTAAAGTGCCTTTGAGACCTGTAAATTTACCCAAATATGGCAGCTAATGCTGTAAAAAGGGGGTATGGCTTTGCTTCCCCAGTGATCCTGCACTGCAAAGGAAGGACCCCAGGACAGGTACACTCCGCATTTCTGAGGAGGCCCATTTCAGAAGTCCAGGCGAGAACTGCAAAGCTCCAGTACAGGGTAAGTAAGTAGGAGTGGGGTGGCAATCAATGGTGATTGCCACTCCTCAGAAGATTCGGCCCAAAGAGCCAGCGGAGACAGTCAACAAAAAAGCCTCATGTGCTTACACGATTCTTTGCCAAGAGTAAATGACCAAATCAAGTCAGCAGACTGTTTAAAGGCAAATGTTTACCATAAATTGTACTATGCTATTTTTCTGTTTTTTTAAGAAAATGACCAAATGCAGACTGGAACACCTCCATCCAGTCTGTAAACGTAATCCCAAGCTTCTGGTCGCCTGTTATTTTAATTCTCCATTTACTCCCACTTTGCCCATTCTGTCCTTAGTCTCCTGCAGTATTCCAATGTAGTTCAACCTGAGTTCGAGAAACAATACCTCACCAGTGATTGGCCATCTAACAGACTACCATACTTAACAATGAGTTCAATAATTTCAGATTGTAACCTTTGCGCTAATTTATTTCATTTCTCTTTGCTGGTTTTGGCTTCTCTCATTTCTCTTCTGTTTTCGAACGCCAGGTGTTCATGATTCTGCCATTCACATCTCCCCTAGATACATCTTTTATTTTATTACTTGTCCCACTACTGTTCCCTTGAGCCATGAACACTTCTGTTATTTTATCTCTCCTGACTTTCACCCAATCACAGGCCTTTCCTTCTGTTCTTTTTCCCACTGCCCCCCCTTTCACTTGCTTAAATCTTATTAGATCATTAAACTTTTTCCCAGTTCTGCTAAAAGTTAAAAACTAAAACAAAAATACCTGGAAAAACTCAGCAGGTCTGACAGCATCTGCGGAGAGGAACACAGTTAACATTTTGAGTCTGTATGACTCTTCAACAGAACAAAGGAAAAACAGAAAAGAGGTGAAATATAAGCTGGTTTAAGGGGCGGTGGGACAGGTAGAGCTGGATAGAGGGCCAGAGATAGGTGGCGAAAACCAAAAGATGTCATAGACAAAAGGACAAAGAGGTGTTGAAGGTGGTGATATTATCTAAGGAATGTGATAATAGGTGACATTAAGGGTAGAAAGCAGGATGAGCAAGGTACAGATAGCCCTAGAGGGGGTGGGGTGGGGGGAAGGGATCGAAATAGACTAATAGGTAGAGATAAAACAATGGATGGAAATACATTTAAAAATAATGGAAATAGGTGGGAAAAGAAAAATCTATATAAATTATTGGAAAAAAGGGGGATTGGAAAGGGGGTGGGGATGGAGGAGTGAGTTCATGATCTAAAATTGTTGAACTCAATATTCAGTCCGGAAGGCTGTAAAGTGCCTAGTCGGAAGATGAGGTTCTGTTCCTCCAGTTTGTGTTGAGCTTCACTGGAACAATGCAGCAGGCCAAGGACGGACATGTGGGCATGAGAGCAGGGTGGAGTGTTGAAATGGCAAGCGACAGGGAGGTCTGGGTCATGCTTATGGACAGACCGAAGGTGTTCTGCAAAGCGGTCACCCAGTCTGCGTTTGGTCTCTCCAATGTAGAGGATACCGCATTGGGAGCAGCGAATGCAAAAAGTTGATTGATCTTAAACATTAACTCTGTTTCTCTCTTCACAGATGCTGCCAGACCGGCTGAGTTTCCAGCATTTTAGTTTTCACAGAAAAAATAAAAACATCACTGGATTTCGGATGATGTCGATGAGGGACCGTGTGAGGATGAGAATTAGGAGGGAGCCAAGGAAAGATTGGGGGATACCAGAGGTGACAAAGCAGCAAGAGACACCTTTGAAAGTGGTGCTCTATGACTAGGTGAATAAGAATGGAAGAAAGCAAGTTCCACCTGGCTGGACGACAGTGGAGAAGAGGATGGCATGATCAACCGTGTCAAAGGCTGCAGACAGGACGAAAGGATGAGAAGAGATAGTTTACCTTTGTCACAGTTTTTATTTATTCTTTTATGGGATGTGGGTGTCATTGGCTAGGCCGGCATTTTTATTGCCCATCCCTAATTGCCCTTGAGAAGGTAGTGAGACATCTTCTTGAACCGTTGCTGTCCCTGTGGTGTAGGTACATCGATAGTGCTGTTAGGCAGTGAGTTCCAGGATTTTGACCAGGCGACAGTGAAGGAATGGCAATGTATTTCCAAGTCAGGATGGTGTGTGGCTTGGAGGGAAACTTGCAGGTGGCGGTGTTCAGATGCATCTGCTGCCCTTCTCCTTCTAGGTGGTAGAGGTTACTTGTTTGGAAGGTGCTGTCGAAGGAGCCTTGGCGAGTTGCTGCAATGCATCTTGTAGGTGGTACACATTGCTGCCATTATACATTGGTGGTGGAGGAAGTAAGTGTTGAAGGTGGTATATGGGGTGCCAATCTGCTTTGTCCTGGATTGTGTTGAGCTTCTTGAGTGTTGTTGGAGCTGCGTTCATTCAGCCAAACGGAGAGTATTCCATCACACTCCTGACTTTTGCCTTGTAGATGGTGGACAGGCTTTGGGGAGTCAGAAAGTATGTTACTCTCCACAAAATTCTCAGTGTCTGACCTGCTTTTGTAGCCACAGTATTTAATTGGCTGGTCCTGTTCAGTTTCTAAACAATGGTAATCCCCAGGATATTGATAGTGGGGCATTCAGTGATGGTAATGCCATTGAATGTCAAAGGGAGATGATTGGATTCTCTCTTTTTGGAGATGGTCATTGCTCGTTGTGTGATGTGAATGTTACTTGCTACTTATCAGCCCAAGGCGAAATGTTGTCCAGGTTCGACTACATATGGGTACGGGCTGCTTCAGTGTCTGAGTTGTCGCGAATGGTGCTGTACATTCTGCAATCAACAAACATTCCCACTTCTGACCTTATGGTGGAGGAAAGGTCATTGATGAAGCAGCTGAAGATGGTTTGGTCAAGGACACTGCCCTGAAGAACTCCTACAGTGATGTCCTGTGACTGAGATGATTGATCTCCAACTACCAGGATCATCTTCCTTTGTGCTAGGGATGACCCCAACCAGTAGAGAGTTTTCACACTGACTGGTTTTGCTAGGGCTCCTTGATACCATACTCGGTTAAATGCTGCCTTGATGTCAAGGGCAGTCAATCTCACCTCATCTCTTGAGTTCAGCTCTTTTGTCCATGTTTGGACTAAGGCTGTATTGAGATCAGAAGCTGAGTGGCCCTGGCAGAGCCCAAACTGGGGCATCAGATAGCAGGTTATTGCTGATTAAGTACCACTTGGTAGCACTGCCAATGACACCTTCCATCTCTGCTGATCTCTGCTCAAGAGTAGACTGATGAGGTGGTAATTGGCCATGTTGAGTTTATCCTGCTTTTTGCGGACACAACATACCTGGGCAGTTTTCCACATTGCTGGGTAGATGCCAGTGTTGTAGCTATACTGGAACAGCTTGGCTAAGGGCGCAGCTAATCCTGGAGCTCAAGTCTTCAGTACTATTACTAAAATGTTGTCAGGACCCATAGCCTTTGCAATATCCATTGCCTTCAGCCTTACTTGACATCACATGAAGTGAATTGAATTTGCTGAAGACTGGCACGGGCGATGCTGGGGACCTCAGGACGAGGCAGAGTTGGATCATTCACTCCGCACTTCTGGCGGAAGATTGTTGCAAATGCTTCAGCCTTATCTTTTGTGATGTGCTGTCCCCCTCCACCTCCAGTTAGTTGTTTAATTGCCCACCACCATGCACGGCTGGATGTGGCAGGGCTGCAAAGCTTAGATCTGATCCATTGGTTGTGGGATCACTTAGCTCTATTGCATGCTGCTTTCACTGTTTGTCATGCAAGTAGTCTGGTGTAGCTTCACCCAGTTGTCACTCATTCTTAGGTATGCCTGCTGCTGCTCCTGGCATACCCTCCTTCATTGAACCAGGGTTGATCCCCTGGTTTGATGGTAGCATGGGTGATATGCCAGGTCATGGAAGTTACATCTTCTGGTTGCATACAATACTGCTGCTGCTGATGGTCCACAGCACCTCATGGTTGCCCAGTTTTGAGTTGCTACATATGTTCAAAGTCTATCCCATTTAGCATGATGGAGGTGCCATACAACACAATGGATAGTATCTTAAATATGAAGACAGGACTTCATCTCCACAAGGATATGTAGTGGTCACCCCTACCAATACTGTGATGGACTGATGAATGTGACAGGTAGATTGGTGAGGACGAGGTCAAGTAGGTTTTTCCTTCAACACCTGCCACAGGCCCAGCCTAGCAACTATGTCCTTTAGGACTCAGCCACCAGTGGTGTTACCAAGTCACCCTTGATGGATATTGAAGTCTCCCATCCAAAGTATATTCTGTGCTCTAGCCGCCCTCAGTGTTTCCTCCAAGTGGACTCCCATCTGTATATCACTGTGCCACCACCTCTGGACAGACCCACCAGTTAGCCGGACAGGACCTACCCAGGGATGGTGATGGTGGTGTCTGGAACATTGTCTTTAAGGTATGATTCCGTGAGTATGACTGTCAGACTGTTGCTCTGCTAGTCTGCGGGACAGCTCTCCCAATTTTGGCACAAGCCCTCAGATGTTAGTAAGGAGGAATTTGCAGGGATGATAGGGTTGGGTGTCTAGGTCGATGCCAGGTGATCTGTCCAATTTCATTCCTTTTTGTAGGCTTTGTAGCGGTTTAATACAGCTGAGTGGATTACTAGACCATTTTAGAGTGCAGGAGAGTGAACCACATTGCTGTGGGTCTGTAGTGACATGTAGGCCAGACCAGGTAAGCATGGCAGATTTCCTTCCCTAAAGGACATTAGTGAACCAGATGGGTTTTTTTAAACGCAATCAATAATGGTTTCATGATCACTATCACCAAAACTAGCCTTTTAATTCCAGATTTAATAACTGAATTTAAATTCCACCAGTAGCCATGGTGGGATTTGAACACCTGCCCCCCAAAGCATCAGCCTGGGCCTCTGGATTACTAGTCTGGTGACATTACCTGTCGCCACTGCCTCCCCTCCCGGTCACACAATATCATTTGTGACTTTGATAGGAGTATTATGATCCCTGTAAAGACTGATAACTGGAAGTTCGAATTTCATTTTAAAATTTAATAGCTGACAGACATGTCAAGATTTCATGCTTTAAGATATTTACTGCAACAAATAGCCAAAAACGCCATTAATTAAACACTGTTGTAGGTAACTTGTACTTGAAACCACAGAATTGAATAGCACCCCCATTTTATTTTTAGTCCAACTGAAAAACCGACTCCACAGGTAAATGGTGTACTGTCCTTTATGTAGACATTCAATTTTCCCCAAAATCAATCTAGTGATTCTTTTCTCAGCCTGGTATCTTGCAATCTTAGAACTGTCTTTCACAGTGAATGTCCATTTGGACCAAGCTGGATGAAACTTCCAGCCCCATTATAATTCCCCACAAATTTGGTCTTTTCAATCCAAGTGCAAGCTCCCACCTGCATTCCTGCACAGTGAACCACAGAGACTTTTGCTGCTCGCTTTCTGGTGGATTGAGGCAGACCAAATATCACAAGTGTTTTCAGTGATACCCTCGTGGAACCTGTAACCTGATCTTTACAATGGCTTCCACTGCATCCTTCCACTTAACAATGTGAATGACATGGGCCTTATATATAGGCAGAAATGCTAATTAGCTATCCTTGAAGGGCCAACTCTTTCACCTTGGAAAGAAATGGAACAGTATAAAGCCCAGCTGTTCACAGTTGTGGGGGGATAGTGGCAATGTCACTAGACTAGAAATCCAGAAGTCAAAGCTAATGCTGTAGGGACATGGGTTCAAATCCCATCATGGCAGGTGGAATTTAAATTCCATTAATAAATCTGGAATATAAAGCTAGTCTCAGTAATGGTGAGCATGGCAGCTATCATTGATTGTTAGAAAAACCCATCTGGTTCACTGATGTCCTCCAGGGAAGGAAATATGCCATCCTTACCCAGTCTGGTCTACATGCAACTCCAGACCCACAGCAATGTGGTTGACTCTCAACTGCCCTCTGAAATGGCCCAGAATGTCACTCAAATCAAGAGCAGTTGGGGTTGGCACTGTTGACACACAGGCTGCTGCCATTGTCTCTTAGCATAAATACTTTGCACCTTCTTCGCAGTAAAACAATCTAAGCCTTCTGTTGATCTCAAGCCACCCAGGCTTACCATCAGGCAAACTTCAGGACAGGTCACATGACCCCCTTCATTTTATCTTTAAATTTAAAGGAGGTCCCAAAACATCATTCCCATAAACCTCAATTGTAACATGTTTCACTGCACCCCAATTGGAAGGATTCAAACAAGAAGTTACAGAAAAGAAGGGTATAGATTTGGGACGGAGAAACATGTTCAAGGACTTTAATGAAGACGGCCACAACCTGTTCCATCTTTGACAGCACTTATGCCACTGCTGTTTTTTTTTCTAGTATGGAGATTAGAATTTTAAAAATTAATTCATGAGATTGCAACTAATGAGGCCTGCATTTATTGCCTATCCCAGACGAAGCCTCCTCATATAGCTATATCTTCCATTATGTATCCTGTCAAGAGCATCAAAGGTGGTGTGGTGCATATTACCAAATCACACCTATTTGGCATTTTCTCCTGATTTTGTCCACGAAACCAGCTTCTTGCTTCCTCGGCCCTATTCTCACTAAATTGCTGACCACCCAACTTCCCCTCAATGCCCAAATTAGCTGATAATTGCCAGTTTTATCTTCAGGTACTGTCCCCCTCTTTAAATCTGTCAACGCTCATTGCTTTGAGAAAACCAATCCTTGACCCTGTCCTTGCAAAACTACTACACATTTCCAACTTCTCTTTTCTTTCAAGACTAACAACACTTGACGGATGCCTTCAAATTCATGAATAGTTTGGACAGACAGATGTGGAGAGAATATTTCCACTTGTGGGAGAATCAAAAATTAAGGGCTAAATACAAGATGACTATAAATCCAATAAGGGGTGAAGGAGAAATGTCTTTACTCAGTGGTTAGAATGTGGAACTTGTCATTACAGGAAATAGTTGAGACAAATAGCTTAGATGTTTTCAGAAGCAAACCAGGAGAAGTACCTGAGAGGAGGCAAATGAAATGCGGAGGGTTGGAGGGGGCACAACACAGTTTCAGGCTAAATGGTTGTTTCTGCACTGTATATTCTAGGTAATATTATATACTCAGTCCCTTTACCATTAAAAATGACAATTTTGTATAACTATCCTTTATTCAACAAGTAATTGCTTAATATGTTGACATACATTATATTTAGAGAATTATACTAACAGTTGTCACATAAAACAGCTGTGTATCTGCACAAGATTTGGACCATAGATGCAATCTGCCTTTCTAGAAGTGTTAAAATATAAAATCAATATTTTACAGCTCAGTGTAAAGTCTTTGATACAGGATTACATATAGATATCAGAACAGAAATTTTGTCCTTCAATATTATTTGTACTGCCACAATTTACCCAGTGCGTTTATAATTTTTCTCAGACTATTAAATCCTGAAAAACAAGATGTCAGCAATATTTTTTTTTTAAATTAAATTACTCTGGTTTATGCCATAGAGAGGAGGAGAACTCCAACTATGCTTCGACTGCAGAATGCATCAAAAATCTCAGCATAAAATTACAGCATCCCTTTAGAAATGCAACACTAAAGAACTGCCCTGTCAGAGACAAAGTCTATTTTCATTGTCACCACCTGGACATAAAGCATCAGCTGGGCATAGCACAGATAGAAGTCAATCAGGGGCTGTTTACTGTAAGCATGTGATCCTCCCCAACCAACCCCCAATGCCCCGATCCAATCATGTAATGTTTTATGCCTCAGTGATACAGACAAAGAACTCAATTACCCAATGATCCCCTAGTTTCATTATAGGAGGGTTAGTGATTTCATTCTGAATTGTAGAATCTCAACACTTGATTTATACTGAAAGAAAATAATCCAGAACTTAAAATCCAGTCATTGATACTAAAAAATACAAAATGGTCAGAACCATCCTGTGATATTTGTACAAACACTGCACTACTAGACCACTGATAGGAAATGGCAGACCTGCCTTAAGACATTTAGTGTTTAGCAGTTACATTTTATTAAATCTCCCTTCCATAGAAGTTTAGAAACAGTGAACAGTTCTTTCATTATTCACAATGCAACAGCACCTCAAATTGTGCAGTCATATCATCACAGACACCAACATCTTAATTCTAATCACCTAGATGCATATGCTTAGTTTGAAGATTGTACATTCATACTTTGGACTTAAATCATAGTGGTTCAATTCCATAATAATATTGCAGTTTTTTTTAGATGAAGGGAGGCTCAAAACACTTCCGGCACCACTCGATCTTGGTACAGGGTGGTGAATCAATCGGGAGTGCCACCTTCACTTGTTCTTCTGTCAAGTGCTCGTAAGCTGCTCTGTATTCTCTATCAAAAGCATCTGTAATCACAAGTATTGAGTCAGGTTAGGATTCAATTGAGTAATACATTCAAACTTACATTTTTTTTTTGAAGATATTAACACCTCTACAGGCCAGAAGTCAGACAATGAGCAATTACAATGATTCAACATGCAAGGAGGCCATTAGGCCAATCATGGTCCCAAGCTCATTTGCTATTCTCAATGCTGTACATTTTTTTCCTTCAAGTATTATTAAATACTCTTTTGAATGTTAAAATTGAATGTTTCAACACCCTTTCATGCTCTGAATTCCAGACCACCCCACAAATCATGAAAAAATTTCCCAGTCTGGTAATTTTGGCAATCATCCTAAATCTGTTTACTGGCCCACTGATGTTTCGGCCACTCAAAAGCTTTCCTGATGCTGAACACTTCTATCAAATCTCCCCTTAACTTCCTCTACTCCAACAATTCCTCCAGCTTCTCTAGTCTCTCACAGAATCTCTGGTAGCATTCCAGTAAATATTTTCTGTACCCTCGCTAAGGCCTTGCCATCCTATCTGAAGTTTGACAGCCAAAACTATATTATCCTCCAGCTTGTGCCTAATGAGTGTTTTATGAAAGATTTAACACAAGTCCCTTGCTTTTGTACTCTGTTCTTCTAATAGTAAATCCAAGGGTCCCATATGGTTTTTATTAAAAAGTCTTCTCAACTTGTGCTACCTTCAAAGATTTGTGGATATACACCCCAGATCTCCCTGCATTTGGTTTAAAATTGTTCAAGTTAGTTCATGTTGTCACCTATTCTTCCTACCAAAACGTATCACTTCATCCTTCCCAGCATTAAAATCCACCTGCCGAGTTTCTGCCCACTTTCAGTCTCTGTCCTCCGGAGGTCTGTTGTCATTGTTTATTATATCAGAGTTTGCATCATCTGCAAAATTTTGAACTTGTGCCCTGCATACCCAAGTCCAGGTTGTTAACATATTAAAAAGGGCAGCAGTCCTACTGCTAGCCCCTGATGAATATCACAGTATTCTTCAATGCAGCCTAAAAAATAAACACATGAATAAGGAGTAGGCCATTTGGCCCCTCAAGCCTTCTTTGCCATTCAATAAAAGCATGGCTGATCTGATTGTAACCTCAACTCCACATTCCCACCTACCCTCTTGCTTATTAAGACTCTATTTAACTCTGCCTTAAAAATATTCAAAGGCTCTCTTCCTTGAAATGCAGTGGAAGCAGAGTTCCAAAGACTCATGGCCCTCTGAGAAAAAAAATTCTCATCTGTTTTAAAGGGGTAACCCTTTATTTATGACCCCTAGTTCTATATTCTCCCTCAAGAAACATCATCTTCCTATCCACTCTGTCAAGACCCCTCTTATATGTTTCAATCAAGTCGCCTCTTACTCTTCTAAACACCAGTGGATACAATCCTAGCCTGTCCAACCTTTCCTCATAAGCCAACCCGTCCATTCCAGATATTAGTCTAGTAAACCTTCTCTCAACTGCTTCCAATGCATTTACATGCTTCCTTAAATGAGATGACCAATACTGTACACAGTACTCGAGATGTGGTCTCACCAATGCCCTGTATAACTGAAGCATAACCTCCCTACTTCTGTATTCAATTCCCCTCGCAATAAACAATAACATTCTATTCGCTTTCCTAATTACTTGCTGTACCTGCATAATTTTTGCGATTCATGCAGTAGGACACCCGGATCCCCCTGTATCCCAGAGCTCTGCAATCTCTCACCATTTAGATAATATCTTCTTTTTTATTCTTGCTGCCAACATGGACATTTCACATTTTCCCACATTATACTCCATTAGCCAGATCTTTGCCCTTTCATTTAACCTATCTATATGCCTTTGTGGCCTTATGTACTCCTCAGCTTATTTCCCCATCTTTGTGTCATCATCCAAGTCATTTATATAAATTGCAAAAGGTTGAGCTCCCAGCACTGTGGCATACCACTCATTACATCTTGCCCACCAGAAAATGACCTATTTATGCCTACTGTTTCCTGTTAGCTAGCCAATCTTCTATCCATGCCAATAATAGCCCCTACATCATGAGCTTTTATCTTCTACAATAACCTTTGATGTGGCGCCTTATCAAATGCCTTCTGTAAACAACCATTCATCACTACTCTTCATTCGTCCCTTAACCAATTCCGAATCCATGTTGCCCCTGTAGATTTAATTTCATGGGCTTTAAGTTTGCTAAATAGCTATTATGCGGTACTTGGTCAAATGAAAGTCCATATACACATCACATTAACAGCACTACCCTTACTACCACATAATTTAAAGAACTGAATTTAATCAAACATGATTTGTCTTTAACAAATCTGTGTCAATTTTCATTTTATAAGCACATACTTTTCCCAAATACCAATTTCTAGGGGTATAGGTACATTGGTCAAGGGCAACACTTCCTCTTTAGAACAACACTTCCCAGCACTTTACCTGTAGTCACACAAATTTTCTTTTCAGGTGCTTACCCAATTCCCTTTTTAAAACCACAAGTGAATCTGCTTTACCATACTCTCGGGTAGTGCATTCCAGATCCTAACCACTTGCTGTATAAAAAGTTTTCCCTCATGTCACCATGGTCCTTTTGTCAAACATGTTAAATCAATGCCCTCTGGTGGCTGGACCATTCCACCAATGGAAAGTTTATCTATCTACTGTCTAGATCCCTCATGATTTTCAGCAGCTCTATCAAAACTCTGAACCTTCTCTTCTCCAAGGAGAACAACCCCAGCCTCTCCAATCTATCCATGTAACTGAAGTTCTTTATCCCTGGAACCATTTTCAAACTTTTTCTGTACCCTCTCGGAAGTCTTCACGTCCTTCCTAAACTGTGGTGGCCAGAATTGGACACACTACTCCAGCCGAGGTTGAATGTTGGACTCTATGTATTTATTTACATAGACCAAAAACTGATTCTACATCCTGATCTCCTGTGCCAAGGTCATCTCTAACTATTGCACCAATGCCATCCTTGATCAACAGAGCTGCCCCCTCCACCTTTACCTAGCTTCCTATTCTTCTTGAATGTCATATACCCCTCAACATTCAAGACTCAATCCTTGTCATCCTGCTGCTACATCTCCATAATGGCCATCAGATCATGGTTATTTACTTCAATGTGCACTATTAATTTACTTTATGAATGCTACCCACAGATAGAGAGCCTTCAGTTTTGCCTTTGTTATCTTTTAACATCTAGTCTTGACTATTGGTGTATTCTTAGTTTTTTTAAAATCTCAGTTCTTTCCTGCTATTCAACGACCCTCATTTCCCATATTACTATTATGCTCTCATGCTTGAATCTACCCCTTGATTTGCTACATCTACCCAAGCTTAATCCCTCACCTACCTTGTTTAGTTTAAAGCCCTCTCTACTTCCTTAGTTGTGTGATTCTCAAGAAGACTCGGCCCAGCACGGTTCAAGTGTAGACCTTCCCAATGGTACAGCCCTCAGTACTAGTGCCAGTGCCCAATGAACTAGAACCCACTTGTCCCACACCAGTCTGAGCCACGCATTCATCTCTCTAATCTTATTTGCCCATTGTCATTTTGCATGTGGTTCAGTTAACAATCCAGATATTACCACCTTTGAGGGGTTTGGCTTCTTAATTGGTACCTAGTTCCTCATACTGATTATGCAGAACCTCTTTTCTTGTGCTGCCTATGTCATTGGTACCTACATGGACCATGATGGCTGGATCCTCCCCCTTCCACAGCAAGTTCTCCTCCAGCCCTAAGCAGCTCATGGTAATATTTTAGTAGTAATCTTTAGTTCTGAGAAGATTAAAGTTGCAATGTGTAAGGTAATTAAATATTGGGCTTTAGATTGCCAAAACATCAAGAAATGGCAGTTCAAAAGGTGACATTTTTACAAAAAATAAAGTCAGAATAGAAGAGGAGGAGCTATTAAACAGCAGGTGGAACTACTTAGCTAAAAGAGCTGGAGACATGATGTCTGCAGTCCAGAGAGATGTTTTTGTTTGGGAGGTAAAACTAAATTAGTTTAAAAGCATTCAGTAAACCTTGAAAAGTTGTAAAACTTTTATTTACTTTCATTTGATCAAAAAAGAATTGTAAATGAGGGGTAATTAATCTAAAAGGTCAGTTCGAGGACAGCCCAGAGCAAGCTACGTCATCATGGAGATGGATGGAATGTAGGATGCTCTCTGGTTTTCAATTTATCTGAATGCTGAGAGAGTTAGTTGCAGTTTGGACCTCGTAATTTGCAGCTCAGAGAAGATAGCCAAAGTAAATGACTGTTAAATAAATGTGCCCTGTAAGCACAGCAAAAATCTAACTTCTTCATTTACCACATGGAAGGTGGGTGAGACTTGATCTCAGTTTGAGTCTTTGAGGGGACAGAACTTGAAGATTACCTAGTTCGAAGCTAGTGAGAGAATCTACAGTGGGCCTCTGTCTTATTGCAAAAGAAAGTAATCAGCTGAATTAACTTTGAAGTATTGAAACGTCTTCTAAGAGAATTCTCGGGGGAAGCAAGTAGTAAACTTGAGTGTATAACATACGTAGTAATAATCAAATGAAGTTTAGTGCTTTTTTCATTTAATTCTTTTATATACAATAAAGTTTGTTGTGTTTAAAAAAAGTGAAATCTTGTGATGTAGTTTTATTGGTTAGAATGAGATGTTTGGATTTCTATTTAAATGTTAAAGGTCCCTAACTGGATCTTAATGCCTTCCATACTTGTGCTTCTGTTATGGCTTCCTTTTTCCTTAACCTAGGATTCGCCTCCACCATGGTAAATGCAGCCCTTGACCATGTCCATTCTATTTCATGTACTTTTGTTTTCACTACTTTCCCTGAACAAAGAGCATCATCCACCGCCATTTCCATCACGTCCAGCGTGATGCCTTCACCGAATGCATCTTCCCCTCCCCGTCTATATTCCAAAGGGACTGTTGCCTCTGTAGTACCCTGGTCCATTCCCCCATTATCTGCAAGACTCCTTCCCTTTCCTACGGCACCTTTCCATGCGAGCACAAGAGATACAACACATGTTCTTTTATACCACATTCCAAGGCTCCAAACAGCTCCAAACATTCCTTCTAGATGAAACAGTGATTTACTTGTACTTCCTTCAATTCAGCATATTCACTGCTCATGATGTGGGTTTCCTATATATTCAGGAAACCAAAAACAGATTGGGTGACGATCTTGTGGAATCCCTCTGTTCAGATTGACATCCTAAGCTTCTGGTCACCTATCATTTTAATTCTTCATCTTGATCTCACTCTGACCTTACTGTCCTTGCCCTGCTGCAGTGCTTCAATGAAGCAACGCATGCTCAAGGAACAGCATTTGATTCTTCAGCTTGGCACATTACAGCCTTCTAGACTCAAGAACGAGTTCAACAATTTTAGATTTTAATTGCTGCCCCCATTTTGTTTTGTTGTTCTTTGCTGGGTTGGTTTTTCCTCCCGTTTCTCTCATTTTCTTTAGTTTGCTTTCAGGTGGCAGCTGGTCCGGATCCTGCCATTTACATTTCCTCTAGAGGCATCTTTAGTTTCTTTACTTAGACATTAGATGATTATTTGAATACAAACAATGTGCAAGGGTATGGGGAAAAGGCAGGACAATGGCACTAGGTCAAGGCTCAGTTGGAGAGCCAATGCAGACATGGGCTGAATGGCCTCCTTCAACACCATTAAGATTCTGTGATTCTGTATTCAGAAGGACTTGTCCCATTAACATTCCCTTTGGTCTTGCACCTTGAAAATCTTCTCGTTTATTCTCTCCTACTCTCCGCCCTATCACAGATCTTCCCTTTTGTTCTTCTTCCTGCCTTGCACAAAGCTTAAAGCCTATAACATTTCTAACTTTTCTCAGTTCTGCTGAAAGGTCAGAGACCTGAGACGTTACTCCGTTTCTCTCTCCACAGATGCTGCCTGACCAGTTGAGTATTTTTAGCATTTTCTACATTTATTTCAGATTTCCAGCATCCCCAGTAATTAATTTCTACATCAGTATAGCATCTGTTTCAGGAATTATAATAGACAATACACAAGGGTTTGAAAAATCCTATAATTAATCTGAAAAAAATGTCTTGCAACTTGTTTTCAGAACACAGAGTTTTGCAACTTGCTAATAGGTTGCTCAGGCGATGTCAGTTACTGGTGCCAAACAAGCCGAACAACACCATTTAAGTGTCAGCCATGGCTCAATAGGTAACACTCTCATCTCTGAATCAGAAGGTTGTGAATTCAAATGCCACTCCAGGACCCGAGCACAAAAATCCAGGCTGACACTCCAATGCAGTATTGAGAGTATGTTGCACTGTTCACTGTATTTTGGATGAGACATTAAACTGAGGCCCCATCTGCTCGCTCTCAGGCTGATGTAAAGATCCCATGGCATTATTTTGAAGAGTAGAGAGGAGTTATTCCCATTGCCCTGGCCAATATTTATTCCTAAATCAACATTACAAACAGATTTGGTCATCATCATATTGCTGCTTGGGGAAAGCTTGTGTTTCCTAAATTACAACAATGACTACGTTTCAAAAGAACGTCATTGGCTGATAAGTGCTTTAGGATATCCTGTGGTTGTGAAAGACAGCAGTTATTCACAGGCATTAGAATCTACAAATATAAACGGGAGCATTAAGATGCAGGGAACAACATAACATCTAGGCCTGCTGTTACTGGTGAAGATTAGGTATGTTTTAAAAAAAGAACAGGTTTATGGCAGAGGCTATTTTTGTTTTCAGCATTTGCATATTGTAGAAGAGCTTTCATGAGATTCTGACCTTTGTCACTTGGTTTCAGGGTGTTTGCGAGGTGCATCTCTTTTTCTTTAGCATTCAGTGCAGATCAGCATCGCTTCTAGTGCTAGATACCAATGGTGAGCTATTCAGCAGGCATGGATAATGTCAAAACTGGGACATGCTGTGTTATTGGAATTGGGAAAATTACCTTCAGTTTCAATCTTGAGATGGAGATTTCAGTTCAGTTTATGTTTTGGCAAGAACTTCGGATCAGAAAAGTATTTTCCATGGTACCCACACCAGTCTGTACCTAATAGCAGCTTTAAATGTTGTGGATATTTTCCACACTTGTTTAACAAGTAGCAATTTAGCATGTATTCAGGGGTTAATAGGCAAACTTGCAGCACTGGTATAAAAGTTTTAGGATAGCCTAGAGGTACAATGCATGCCATTGTCACAACATATAGCATCGGTTAATACAATACATATCATAAATAACATCTAGCAACTGTACAGTAGGATTGCCTTAATTTTAAAATTTCATTTCCAAAAGTAAAGTGTGCAGGTGACAGGGGACTATTTTCAGAAGGTTGAAGGCTGCAACAAATCTGAAAATTCTACACATTAAACATGGAATCTAGCCTTACTTACCAATATCAATATTCTCTCTCCCAAGGGCCACCAGAGAAAGAAAGAGAATTTCCCTGTACATACTCCTATGAAGAAAGAAAAAAATTCCAATGACTATCTAGCTACTGAATCAAAACCTGTCAAGACATACATACTAAAACCATTAATGTACACTATCACAAATTGAGGCAATGGCTGTTTCCAGCAGTTATTCACAGGCATTAGAATCTACAAATATAACAGGAGCATTAAGATGCAGGGAACAACATAACATCTAGACCTGCAGTTACTGGTGAAGATTAGGCATGTTTTAAAAAAAAAAAACAGGTTTATGGCAGAGGCTATTTTTGTTTTCAGAATTTGCATATTGTAGAAGAGCTCACGAGTTTCTGACCTTTGTCGCTTGGTTTCAAGGTGTTTGCTGGATTCCTTCAAGAGTAGGCATATAGGTCCCAACACATCATTGGTCTGGATACTTCTCACGATTATATGCAGGGGACTCTTCTCTACCTGACTATCTGGAGTTAATCCACCAGCCACATCTTTGTCTGTGAATAAAGAAGATTAATTTGATATTTTAGAACCAGAGGCATTCATTTTGATGACAAAGTTATTTTGCTGTTTCATGCTCATGCAGTGCACATCTACAAATGAAAACCATCAATGTATGTTGCTTTGAGGTTTGGTGAACAAAATTTGAACATGAGAAACAACTTTTCAAAATGTCCATCTTTGGCTTTCCAAAAAGTGCTAGAATGCACAGGGAAGTCGGGAGCAGAGACAATTAATCAAGAGTCATTCAGAGCAATACAATGGATATTCTATTCAATTTGTCAGAGATCCAGACCAGATTGTGAAATTCAACAGATAATTGGATAAAGCAGACAATATTCTAGATAGAAACTTTAATGTCGCTTGTCAAACAATCTTAACTCTACATGAAACTATTACAGCCACGTTCAAACAACAAACTGCACTAGCCTTTTGTTACATAAGCCATGACACAGTTTTCTCCAAGTAGTGTTTCAATCAACTTAAGCTTTGTACATGTAATTTATTTTGTACAGAAACAACTGCTGATCTAAATAGTATTTGCTTGTGATTTATTTCCTGTGTTCACAGTTCCTTAACGAACATATTCCCATCTATTGGGATCCAACTTTCACCCACTTATTTATACATTCAAATTTGGGGTGTTGCTCCAAGCAGCAACAACTGAAATTGATTTGGTCAAATTGAATTTGGATTACAAATTCACTTACTGCTCCTGGGCTTTACACAGCTGGGTGGTAATGATAAAATGAGTGACCTGTACATCAGTATTTCTTCTAAATTGACTTTTATTTTGATGGGGGTTGGGAGAACAATATCTACTGGTGTTGCATTTGCTGTTCGGCAAACTACAAGCCCACAAATTAAGTAATAACAGGGACACCAAGTAAATGCAAAAGAAAAAAGAAATGCTATCCTGCATAGTCCATCTCAGTCACTTACTTCTGTTTCTCCAACGTATATACAGGGGATCACCAGGTTCTTGATGAAGATTAATGTTATCCCAAAGTAGCTGGATGTAAACCAGTTTGCTGTCCTGTGAAAGACTTGACTGTGACAACTAGGGGGGAAAATACATAATTTGAGAACTATTTTCCATGTTTAAAATGCACAAGTGAACTAATAAACTGTCAGAGGAAAAATAACTGCTCCTATTCAGTTTAGAGAATTTTGATAATGTATATAGCATATGAAACTGCATAATCCATGAGCAATCAAATTATGAAGGTTCCTCATGCCTTGTGTGGCAGCCAAAAACCATTTACATTTCAAGAATAGAATGATTAGCTATCAAGGTCTCTACTGCTGCACATGTATGTAGTAACAACCCTGGGCAGATTGAGTTTTCATTGCAGTACCAATAACATTTGTCTGGTTGAAGATAATGTAGGAGTTGGTGTGTAAGAGCTGAATACTGGGCAAAATGTTTGTTGTAGGTTGCAGACGTTTATGGCTGCACTTGATTTTTTGTTATAAAACAGATTAGTATAGCAGCTGTCTTTCCTACCCTTTCAGTTGACTCTCAACCACCCCCATTGAAAACAATTATGCGCATCTGAAGATGTTATTGCTAGAGAAATAACACTCCTCATTTCAGCCATCTATAATCAGCAGCAAGCACTCCCAGGTCAGGAAAAGCACTGTCAAAATCAGAGTAAAGCTCTATTTTTCCACAATGGTCTCAGCCCCTAAAACACAGCAAATCATCCTGTGGATTCAGAGTAAGACTGCCAAATTAGGAATTGTGCTGTAGGACTATGCCCACTGAATGGAGACAAGGCCCTTGGAACTAAAAAACGCTTTCATCCCATCAATATGAGCTAACAACTTACCCTATCCTGTATGAGTGAAGTGAAGGAGTTACAATACTGTGTCACAGGGCAAGTGTATCATTACATAAATTGTTTCTCACATCAATATAGTTTTACTTCATTTTAGCAAGTACTTAATGCTGATCTTTTCCAGGACAATTTTAGTGCCTGCTCATAATGAAATGACTGTCTACCATTGTAATTGCTGTGGTATGCATATTTCTAACTAATTAGATGTCCACTTTTGCAATTATATAATGAAAGTTAATAGCACTAAAATATAGTTGCAACGAGAAAAATGACAAGTTATCCTTTGCTTCCAAATGTAATGATTCACAAGTTTCATCTATTTTTATTCTTTGAGCAATCAAAGATATTATTTTCATTTTGTTACCATACCTATGGTACATAATCATCTTACATTTGTTCAACCAATTTATGTAAACATAGACAGTGGGATATAGCACCAAAGTTCAGACCACCTTAGAGCATAGCAGCAGCAAATTCAGAATTGCTGTTGTGCACTATGGAAACTTGTTACAATGGCACACAGAGTGGTCTACAGGCCCCCTAACAATAGCCACAGTGTAGGACTAAGTATTCAAGAGAAAATATTGTGTTTTTGTGATAAAGGAACAGCAATAATCATGGGAGATTTTAATCTACATATAAACTGGAAAAATCAGATTGGCAGTAGTAGCCTGGATAACGAGTTCTTAGAATGCTTTCGAGATAGTTTCTTAGAGCAGCATGTTTTGGAACCAACCAGAGAGCAGGTTATATTAGACTTTGTATTGTGTAATGTAACAGGATTAATAATGACCTCAGAGTAAAAGGCATCCCTAGGTAGCAGCAACCACAATATGATTGAATTTTACATCCAATTTGAAAGGGAGAAGAGTGGGTCTAAGGCTAGTGTCTTAAGCTTAAATAAGGGCAACTATGTGGGGATGAAAGCTAAGCTAGCTGAAGTGAACTGGGAAACTAGGCTAGAGGATAAATCAATAGAGAAGCTGTGGCAAGCATTTAAGGGGGCATTTCAGAGTATTCAGAATAAGTACATTCCTATTATAAAAGAAAAATTCTCAGAGGAGGATTCACCATCCATGGTTAACTAAAGAAGTTAAGGAAAGCATCAAACTTAAGGAAAAAGCACACAACTCCGCAAAGATGAGTGGCAGCACAGAGATTGGTCAGAATATGAAGAACGGCAGAGAATGACTAAAAGATTAACCAGGAGAAAGAAATAGAATATGAGAGGAAGCTAGCTAGAAATGCAAAACAGCTAGCAAGAGTTTCTACAGGCATTTAAAAAGGAAAAGAGTAAGTAAAGTGAGTGTTGGTCCTCTCGAGAGTGACAGTGGGGAGTTAGTAGTAGATAATAAGGAAATGGCGGAAGAAATGAACAAATATTTTGCTTCTGTCTTCACTGTAGAGGATACAAAAAACATTCCAGTAATAGCTGCAAATCAGGTGGTGAACGGGAGAAAGGAACTTGGTGAAACTGAAATCACTAGGGAAACTGTACTCAGCAAATTGATGGAGCTCCAGGCTGGCAAGTCTCCGGGTCCCAATGGACTACATCCAAGGGTCTTAAAAGAGGTGGGTAATGAGGTAGTTGATGTGCTGGTGTTAATTTTCCAAAACTTGCTAAATTCTGGAGAAGTTCCATCGGACTGGAAAGTAGCAAATGTAACCCTTCTATTTGGTTGGGGGGGGGGGGGGCAGAAAACAGGAAAATAGGCCAGTTAGCTTGACATCTGTTGTGGGGATGTTGTTAGAATCGATCATTAAAAGGTTATAGCTGGGCACTTAGAAGAGCTCAAGCTAATTGGGAAGGGGCAGCATGGTTTTGTGAAAGGAAAATCATGTTTAACCAATTTATTGGAGTTTTTTGAAGGAGTAACATGCACAGTGGATAAAGAGGAGCCTGTAGACATACTGTACTTGGATTTCCAGGAGACATTTGATAAGGTGCCACATCAAAGGTTATTATGGAAAATAAAAGCACATGGTGTAGGGGGTAACATTTTAGCATGGATAGAAGATTGGCTGGCTGGCAGAAAGCAGAGAGTATGCATAAAGGGTCTTTTTCAGATTGGCAGGATGTGACAAGTGGAGTCCCACAGGGGTCTGTGCTGGAGCCTCATCTTTTAATGATTTACATCAATGATTTAGATGAGCGGAGCGAAGACATGGTAGCTAAATTTGCAGATGACACAAAGATAAGTAAGAAAGTATGCTGTGAAGAGGACATGATGGGGTTGCAGATGGATATAGATAGGTTGAGTGAGTGGGCAAAGATCTGACAAATGGAGTTTAATGTGGGAAAATGTGAAGTTGTTCACTTTGGCAGGAAGAACAAAAAAGAGTATTACGTAAATGGAGAATAGCTGCATAATCCTGAGGTGCAGAGGGATCTAGGTGTTCTGATGCATGAGTCACAAAAAGTTAGTATGCAAGTAATTTAAGGCGGATAGTGGAATGCTATCCTTTTATTATGAGGGGGATTGAACATAAAAGGATAAATGTTATGCTTCAGTTATACAGAGCCACACCTCGAATACAGTTTGCAGTTTTGGTCTCCTTATTTAAGGAAAGATGTAAATGTATTGGATGCGGTTCAAAGGAGGTTTACTAGATTGATACTTGGAATGAGTGGGTTGTCTTTTGAAGAAAGGTTGGACAGGCTGAGCTTGTTTCCACTGGAGTTTAGAAGAGTAACGGGTGATTTGATTGAAGTATACAGAGTCCTGTATGGCCTTGACAAGGTGGATGTTGAAAGGATGTTTCCTCTTGTGCGTGAGTCCAGAACTAGGGGGGCACTGTTTTAAAATTAGGGATCACCTTTTTAAGACTGGAATGGAGGAGAATTTTTGTGCCAGAGGTTTGTGCGACTTTGGAACAGACTGCCTCAGAAGGCGGGGTCATTGAATATTTTTAAAAGCAGAGGTAGATTATCGGGGGTAAATGGGAGTGTGGAAATCGAAACACAAGATGATCAGCCATGATTTTATTGAATGGCAGAGCAGGCTTAAGAGGCCGAATGGTCTACTCCTGTTCCTATGTTCAAATGTACGTTACTCTGCATTTCACTGTGCCATACTCAATATGGATGTCCAAAATGTATGCGTCACATTCTCTTAAATGAAAAACTTTAATTTTGAAAATAAATAGTCACGAAAAGTCATTAAAACAGTTTGTAAACTACACAGATTTAAAGATACTATCAGTTCATTCATGTCCCACAAAGGTAGAAGGAGCTGGTGCCATTAGGAGTACGCTTTGTATCAAAGTCCAAATGTCTATGAGCTACTTTGATGCATACCACAGAGCCCAATACAAAGCTTAAATATTTCAATCAATTTTCAAATGCTAACTGATATTGCTATGGTAATTTTCAATTTATTTACCAAATAAATAGCGTTAAGATGGTCCACTTCCAAACTTACAAATCCATGAAATACAAACAGCACAAACCAGCGTCTAGAAACATAAGCACAAATAGAACCAAATTGCCTGGGCTTTGTGGGCTCATATGCCATAAATTGGATAGTATGTGGACCATTGACAAAGTTCAGAAAACCCAGCTGTACATTCTGGAGAGTGAGAATCAAAATCATTTATTGAATAAGTATTTAAAGACAAAGCATCATTGGTTCCTTCTCATGATAATTGTAGTGTCCTACTTGACATGGAAGCTATCAAGTTGAAGAAAGCAACACTGCTCTTCAATTGCATTTTCAGGCTACTACATTAGAGTTTAAAATTTACCACAAGCTCAAGGAATTTCAATTATTAGAGGTGACCCATAAAATAAGTGAACACCGCGTCCAACTCTCAAACATTCTGTAGCACTTTCTTTCATCACACTAACATATTATAATGGTACAAGGATTAATCATAATAGCCCTCTTAACCAAACTGCAGTGCATACACAAGTGACTGAATACTTAAAAATAAAGATTTATATTCAGACTAGCATGTGTTAGTTATAACACACAATTTGGTATGCTGACAAATTGTGCCTTGTCAAGGTATAATTTATGAATGTTACCGCAAAATAAAATGGCCACTAACGTCTTATATACCTGCATTCCTTTATTGCAATGTTCGGAAGTCAGGATGAGACCTGGCAAGTTGCTTGGCAAATCGAGCCTTCTGAAATACCAAACAAGGTTCCAAAAAATGATTGGATGCTGGTTGATAAACTTGGAGCTGTGAACCACCTGATCTCCCTCATTCTCCAGAAGAGACTCCAACTCCTTACGCAGCACTAAAGGACTCAGATATGGTACAGACACAGGTTTTGGATTAGGTCTGCTTTTAAGACCCACAGAATCCTATTGAGCAAATATAAAATGGTGTACAGTGAATTCATATATTCATTTACAGTATTCATCAGAAACTAAATGTGTAGGTTTACTTTTGAAAGAAAAACTAAAACAGAAACCAGTTTCAGGAATCCTCAGAATAAGTTGGCATCCTGAGGGAAGGGGCAAGGAAGTATAGATGGCTTGAAGATGATACACTGGACAATGGAACATCAAAATCAAATCAAGCCTTGGCAGATGACCTGATAAACCAAAACGTGAACTCATCAAGTCAGTGCTCCAGGAAACAGTTAATGATGTTGAGCTCATCCAAAACTGTGCTGCATTAACTCACATCAATTCCCTTTCACCCATCACCCTTGGCCTTAATGACTTTAAGTGGTTCCTGGTCCAGAAAAACTTGTATTTCAAAATCCTCAACCTTTGTTTTCAAATCCTTTCTTGCCCCTCCCCAACTCTAACCTCCTCCAGTCCTACAATCTTCCAAGAACCTTGTGTTCTTTCAACTATGTCCTCTTGAGCATTCCTCCCTTTGCTCAAGAGGCCACCGGTAGCCATCCCTTGCGTTGTCTCGGCCCCAAGCTCTAGAATTTCCTCCTTGAACATCTGCCTCCCACCTCCTTTATGCCATTCCTTAATACTAATCTCTTTGATTCAGCTTTTAGTTATCCATTCCACAGTCTCATTTGCCTTAAGTGTCAATTTTGGTTTGATTATGTTCTTTGAGATATTTTGCTATGTGAGAAGAAGCTATATAAATTTTGTTAATGTTTATCTAGCCAACCTGGTTTGTTAATGGGATCTGAAGGGGACAACCAGTCACTCATTCTCCATACATGGCTCCAGATCAGCCTGAAATTCATTTACTCCTTCCACCACTGCTGCACAGTGGCAGCAGTGTGTACCATCCACAAGATGCACTGCAGGAACTCAGCAAGGCTCCTTAGACAGCACTTTCCAAACCCATGGTCACTGCCACCTAGAAGGATAACGGCAGCAGAACACCACTTCCTGGAAGTTCCCCTCCAAGCCACCCACCATCCTGACTTGGAAATAGATCGTTGTTCCTTCACTGTTGCTGGGTCAAAATCCTGGAACTCCCTTCCTAACAGCATTGTGGGTGTACCCACACCGCTTGGACTGTAGCAGTTCACAAGTCAGCTCACCACCAACTTCTCAAGGGCAATAAATGCTGGCCCTGCCAGCAACACCCACATCCCATGAACGAATAAAAAAAAATAATTCAATGCGAGAACAGAAAGAATGGTACCGTCGAGACAATAGAAAGCTTACCTGTGCTGGTATGCTGAGCAATTTCAGCTGGTCACTGCACACAGTTGGGAGGGTCCCATCTAAATTTGGACCATTGTCAACCTGTACCCAGTCAACTTCAGTTAAGTGGCATATGTCCAAATGGAAAGCAATCAAGTGCTCTGCATCACGTACCAACTTAGTTGTCTGATTTGGAGACTCAAGCAGTGATAGCTTTCTGCACATGGCAGACGTTTGCTTGATCAAGCCCCTCAGAACAAAAATCTAAATGACAATCATTCTATTTCCAGACCAATACTTAAAGCAAAAATGAAGAGAAGCATGAACATTGGTCCTCTATAATCTGCTTTATTTTAATGCCTAATCAAGCAAATATAAAAGATGCACAAGGCAAAGCTGAAATCCAATTTGGGTGGGCTGGGGAGGGGGGGGGGGGGGGGTGAGGAATTGTTAAAAATTAATACTGCTGTTAAGGCAAAGTGAATTTTTATCCGAACATAGCTCAAACTCTGGTACACAGCACTTCAGTTTTATTTAATTAATTAATTAATTTAGAAATGCTGGGCAATTACCAATACAAGCATTGTGGGACATAGATAACATTGGTAAGGTCATGTTATCTGTTGTCAATTGCTTAAATATGCGGTGGGCACTTCTTGGACCGAGTGGCTGGCTATACCACATATGATGGCATGAACAGTCAGTCAGTCACTTAGCGAAACCCTAGATTCACATGAAAGGCAGAGACACTTTTCTCAAGGATATTAATGAATTTTTTTCCCCTCCCAACTCTCAATTTCACAATTTTCCATGATGGATTTGCACAAAAGCTGCATTTTACATAGCACTTTTCACAAACACCAGACATCTCAAAGCACTTTGCAGATATGAAGTACTTTTTGAAAAGTAGTCATTTTTCTTATGTAGGAAATGCAGCAGCCAATATGCACTCTGCAAGCTCCCACAAAAAGCATTGTGATAACAGCCAGATAATCTGTTTGAAATGTTGATTGAGATGAATATTGGCAAGGACAGCAGTGATAATTCCCCTGCTCGTCTCTGAAATGTGCCATGGGCTCTTAACGCCACCTGAGCAAGAGGGTTAACGTCTCAACCAAAAAAGACAGCACCTCCAATAGTGCAGTGCTCCCTCCGTATTGCACTAGAGTGTCAGCCTTGATTTTTGTGGAGCCACATTCAACAAGATATTTTAACTTTAGCCAAGTCTTAGCCAATTATTTTAATTTTAACAATTATAATAGAAATAAAAAGAAAGTTCCAGCGCTTGAATGCCACACAATTGTACCAGCTGTCTCTCATTAAACAAATTCAGAAAGTTCAACTGGAGAGTACCTGAACTGTACAGATAGGAACAGGGAAACTAAAATGACAATTTAGAAATCAACCAGGTGATACTTATGCCAAAAAAACTAAATTGATTTTATACTGTACATAAAAAGCAGATAGTTTTAGAAAAGGGAAAAGGTCTGATTCAATTAACCCATTCGACTTTTGATGGTCTTAGCCCCATCTTCCTTCCTTCTCACCAGATCCTTCTATTCAATTTATTCAGAAACACTCGGCCTCCCTTGGTAACTTTATGTTTACTACTTTTGTATGTGAAATAGTTCAGCCTTAGCCTCAAATAATAAATCATGTCTCTTGAGCAACTTTGATCAGTGTGGACAAGTTGTCAATCAACTCAATCCATTTTCCAAGAAAATGATTTATATACAGGCATAATTAATTTGGTGGACTTAGCTTCCTACAAAAAGGAATTCAAGTTTCTATGGTTAGTCAAATGATCTCCTATCAACTATATCGTACATCTACTTAAATATTATTCAAAATGTAAATTATTTCAGAGCAAATTTGTGGTAGTACTAAATCCAAAAGTCACTTTTCCGGACAAGCTTTCCATTACATCAATTCATTTCACATCTGGCTGCATTAACCACTTACCACACTTTCCTGCAGGCTGTTTGGGAGGCTGGTTGTTGAAATACCATGTGTAGGCCGCTGAGACACATCCAAGTTTTGCAATGGACCACCTACACTGTAACTTCGGATCAAAGATGCTGTCCGTTTAGGAGGTTCATCATTTTCATTGTCTAGCAGTTCCTTGGCGTCGTTTGGGAAAGCACTAGTCCAAAAAAAGAGAGAAAAAAATGCCTTCCATGAAAGCGCAGTATCACAGAATAGTACAGCACAGGAAGTGATCATTTGGTCCTTGAGTCTATGCTGGCTCTTCCAAAAAAAAAAAATCCAATTAGTTGTCCTTCCTATTTCCCCGTATATCTGCAATTTATTTCCTCCCTCAAGTAATTATCCAATTTTCTTGTGAAAGCTACTACTGAACCTACTTCCATCACTCTCTCAGGCAGCGCATTCCAAATCCTAACTACTTGCCATAAAAACACTTAGCTGACAGATCCAGCCCTCCACACTACCTTTTACCTGCCATGTATTTCATTTGCATAGTGACTCAAAGTTTTCTTTAATATAAATAAGTTCTTATTTTGTTAAAGCTTTCCAAATACATTTTGCTCATCCTCCAAATCTTCCTATTCAATATACCATACATTTGTTGAGAGCAGAAGTAGAGCTCCTAAGCCTCTACAAATGCCTGTGCAAAACTGGTGACTAAGAAATGGGTGATAGTGGAAGTGAGGTACATTTAAAATTTCAAACTCTCAGTAGCATATAGTAATAGCACACAGGACACAGTAATAGGACAATAGCTTGTGCTTTCAACCTGTCCCCAAATGATAAAAAAAAACATGGGGAAGAAAGAATTAAAATCCAGCCAGTCTCTCTATGGGTTGCTCACATGCACTTATAAATCAATTTCAGGAGATATACTGGAACAAGTTTGTGAGAAAAGACAGTTGTTTTGAAATAGCATGCCGATCAGGAGAATAATACATTTGGTAAACAAAACATTATGGTTAGACAAAGAAACTAACAAGGAAAGAATGGAGGTCATTTATATAATACAGAAATATTACCGTTCATCTTCAGAATTGGACTCTTCTCGAGTTGTGGGAACTGGTGAATCTAAGTTTATCGGATTTGATGCTGCAGGAACACACACAGTTTTCTGCACAACACGGTCAGTTGCTGTGCTCACATTGTTGCTGTGCAAACTGTCGCCAGACACACTGGACTTCAAGAAAAAACTGAGAAAAACAGATGGTTATAGACTTCAATTCAGGTACTGATCACAAAAGTTCAGACAGAAATTTATGCAATTTTAAGACAAAAATAAATCTGCATAACTACCATTTCAAGATTAAGCAGTTTTATCTTAAGTCAATATTAATTTTGCTACAGCATGTTTCATACACTTAAATTGGGTAACAGGAAAGTCTAACAAGATTCATTAAGTAGAAAAATCTGTAATATTTCTCTTAACAAAAAGGAAAACAGTGGTATATCCATTGGGATCACAACTTTATCAATTTCTTCGACATAATTTCAGAACACCAAACCATAGCAATCTCCTGATACTAGCTGAGCAGGGAGGGAGAGTATACGAGTGGATGTCAGGACACCTCCACCAAGTCTCTCTGCCATCTCTTAACTGCTCCCTTTCCCAAAGGCTTGGAAATAAAATGTTATCCTTAAACATAAGAATAAGTAGCACCAAACTTCGAATTTTACAAACTAGAGTAAAAATAATACAAACAATTTAGTACCTTCCAGCATCCCGTAGGTCCTTAAACTCAACATTTAGAACTGGCAAAAAAGTATTTTTACAAAATGGACAAGTGGTGTTAAGATTTGAATCATCTGCACTCCAGCCAGACATAATCTCCTCATCATAAACTAAAGCTTCACAGACACGACACTGAGAACAGCTGGACATCAATACCTTTAGAGGGAAAAAGTGCAATAAAACAGATTAATCAAATATCTCCATCTATTAGATGATTTTCAGTCCAGCAAATGATAAATAAAACAAGGTGCTCCTCTAAATTGGCCATAATCAAAAAATTATGCAGTAACACAAAATATTATGAAATATGACATGACCAAGGGATACAACATTCAAACATCCCCATAGAAACAAAAAACTATTGCACTAACTTAAAACAACTAAAGCTAATGTTTTCACGCACCAAATACAGTCCACACTACCATACCTGGTTAGCAAGACAGGAATGACACTCAAAACCTTTGATAATTGTAAGTGGCTAGAGTTTTCCTATGCTCGAATTACTGCAAACACACTTGAAGTTACTGCCACATAAAATTACTCTTGGGTATAATTTCCACTGTGACATTCTTAGAAGTGCCACAGCAAAAAAATATGATAGCACTAAACTCAGCACTGATAAAGGCATCCACACACACACACACAAAAAAAAAATTAATCTGACAATCCAGGCTTGATGATGCCATTAACTGATGTTCATGGTGTATGGACTATGAACAATGTTCATGGGTATTCTGGATGTTACAAATAAAGGATCTCAGTATAAGGGCCAGAGTTTAAAAACAAGAACTTGATATTAAAGTTAAATAAATTTGAGTCGCATTGTTTTTTCTCTTCCTTTTACCTCACTGTGCCTGTCATCGGCAATCAAAAAAGTGCTTTCAAAGAAGCATGATATAACCATCAACAAGCATTCTCCAGACATAATTCGACACTCCTATTTTACTTTCTACTTAAGGAAAACGCCATTTTCTGCTCAGTGCTGAGCCGAGTGGAAATTGAACCTGTGTACCCATCTCTATGGTAGTTTTAAAAATTATTTTAGCACAGTAAGTTGAAGTCTGGAACATGATTTCACAAAGCTGTTGCTATATTCAAAAATTGGTCTGAGGCAATTAATAGACATTCACAGGTGTTTGAAAAATAAACTGGTAGCTGTTGCCAATGTGTCTACAGATTGCACAATATTTGCTCCCGCAACATGATTAGCAACCTATTATGCAGTAGGTCAGCTCCAAACACCTGATCAATCAACTCTAAAATCAAAGGCAACCTTTAGCATGGAGTTAACTTGATTCAATTAGTAGCAGTCTCCTTTTTGAGTAAGTGCTTGTGGGTTGAAGTACAAACCGAGACAGCAGAATCTAGGCTGAAACTTCAGTACAATACTGAAGGAATGCTACACTGCTACCTGCAGGCGCCATCTTTCAGATAGGACATTAAAACCAGGCACTATCTGCCTATTCAACTGGGAGCAAGTATGAGTTTCTGTGTAATATTTCAAGAATTGTCTTCAACCTTTTGGTTTATAGTTTTATAAATGATTCCTGCACCTTTTGCAAGCAGGAAGTATCATTTTCTTACCTCCATTGCACAATTCTGGAAAATACTTGATGTACTGGCACACTGGGAAGAGCCACGATCAGATTTCTCAGGGTCAATGTCCTTTCCTACTTTAGATGAATGTGCAGCACCTAGTTAAGTATAATATTAAGATACATGATAAAAAGTCATCATGAAAAATTTCACTTGTTAATAATTAGGGGAAAGGTAACTTTTAATTTCTTTTTCATTCATGAGATGTGAACGTCACTGGCTAGGCCAGTATTTATTGCCTATCCCTAATTGCCCTTGAGAAGGTGGTGGTGAGCTGCCTTCTTGAACCACTGCAGTCCATGTGGTGTAGATACACCCAT
The DNA here is from genome assembly GCF_964194155.1 of Cetorhinus maximus. Lineage (NCBI taxonomy): Eukaryota > Metazoa > Chordata > Chondrichthyes > Lamniformes > Cetorhinidae > Cetorhinus > Cetorhinus maximus. Next base: position 133,669,061 of record NC_135880.1, read on the forward strand.
AGTGTTGTTAGGGAGGAGTGCTGTTAGGGAGGAAGTTCCAGAATTTTGACCCAGCAACAGTGAAGGAACAGTGATATACTTCCAAGTAAGGATGGTGAGTGGCTTGGAGGGGAAATTCCAGATGGCGGTGTTTCCATGTATCTGTTGCCTTTGTCCTTCTTGATGGTAGTGGGTTTGGAAGGTGCTAAGGGGCCTTGGTGAGTTCCTGCAGTGCATCTTGCAGACGGAACACAGTGCTGCCACTGTGCGTCGGTGGTGGGGGTGCAAATGTTTGTGGATGGGGTGCCAATCAAGCAGGTTGCTTTGCTCTGGATGGTGTCAAGCTTCTTCAGTGTTGTTGGAGCTGCACTCATCCAGGCAAGTGGACAGTTTTCCATCACACTCCTGACTTGTGCCTTGTAGATAACGGACAGGCTTTGGGGAGTCAGGTGGTGAATTACTCACCGCAGGATCCCTAGCCTCCGACCTGTTCTTGTAGCCACAGTATTTATATGGCTAGTCCAGTTCAATGTTAACACCAAGGATTTTGTTAGTGGGAGATTCAGCGGTGGTAACACCACTGAATGTCAAGGGGCGATGGTTAGGTTCTGTCTTGTTGGGGATGGTCATTCCCAGTCACTTGTATGGCACAAATGTTAGTTGCCACTTGTCAGCCTAAGCCTGGATGTTGCCCAGGTCTTGCTGCATTTGCACATGGACTGCTTCAGTTTCTAAGTTGTCGCGAACTGTGCAATGTTCAGCACCATCAGCAAATAACTCCACTTCTGACCGTATGACGGAAGGCAGGTCATTGATGAAGCAGCTGGTTGGGCCTAGGACACTACCCTGATGAACTCCTGGAGTGATGCCCTGGAACTGAGATGACTGACCAGCAACCACAACCATCTTCCTTTGTGCTAGGTATGACTCCAACTAGTGGAGAGTTTTCCCCCTAATTCCCATTGACTCCAGTTTTGCTAGGGCTATAATACAAAGCTATCCCCATATCTGCAAAAGTATTTACATACATAAATGATTAGAGACTAGCTTGCATAGCAAGTTATAATGGCCCGAATTTCAGTCAGCAGCAAACCAATAGTGCTTGCTGCTGACCTCAAAGACAGCTCGCCTACAAAGGTGCAATGATCTGAGACATCTAATTCCTTTTAATCGAGGTCAGTTTGAATCTGTTATCAAGACAAGGGGGTCTTCAGGTGTCCTGCAACAGTAATGTCATCACATATGGTAAGCACACTGAAGTATTCTCAGACAGTAAATCAGCAAGTAAAATGCCAATGACATTGTTTAATTTAAATTTTACAGCGAACAAGGTAAATGACTGGGTCATACACAGGATTAAGGTAGAAACTTAAAATGTCAAATGTCAAAAATAATTTAAAATGCCTGGAGGAATGGGATGTCATGGAGGAGGATGATACGAGAAGGATGAAAGGAATAGGAAGGATATAGCATTAGAAGAATGGTGTGGGAAGGTTGGAATCTGGATTTAAAGAAGCACTGTTTCAATAAAGATAATTTCAATGCAAATTTAAATGTCTTGTGGGTCCCTGCTAGTTAGTTATTAAAGATTACAAGTATGGATGACAATCCTTACTCTGTGGTTCACAAGATCCTCAACCGTGTACATTTCCCTCATTTTGCCTCTCAGCCCTTTCATAGGAACATAGGACATGGAACACAGGACTTAAGAACAGGAGTAGGCCATAAGGCCCTTTGAGCCTGCTCTGCCATTCATTAAGATCTTGACTGATCTCGTTGTAGTCTCAACTCCACTTCCCCGCTTGCTCCCCATAACCCTGGACTCCCTTGTCTATTAAAATTCTGTCTAACTCAGCTTTGAATAAATTCAATGACCTAGCCTTCACTGCTCTCTTGGGAAGAGAATTACACATACTGACAGAGAAAAATTCTCATCTCACCCTTAAAAGGGAGACCTCTTATTCTTAAACTGTGTCCTCTAGTTCTAGTCTCCCCCAAGAGTGGAAACATCCTCGTGCAAATTACCCTCAGGGTCTTATATGTTTCAATAAGATCACCTCCCATTCTTCTAAACTCCAATGAGTATTGGCTCACCCTTTCATCCCAGGAATTAGTCGAGTGAACCTGCTCTCTACTGCTTCTAACACAATTATATCATTTTTCAAATAGGAAGATCAAAATTGTACACAGTATTCCAGATGTTGTCTCACCAATGCCCTCTACATATCCAGTAAAACTTGCCTATTTTTATATTCTATTCCCTTTGCAGTAAATAACATTCCATTTGCCTTACTAATCACTTGCTGCACCTGCATACTAACCTTTTGTGGCTCGTGTATCAGGACACCCAGATCCCTCTGTACCACTGAGTTCTGTAATCTCTCTCCATCTAAATAATACTGCTTTTCTATTCTTCCTGCCGAAGTGGAAAAGTTCACATTTTCCCACGTTATAATCCATCTGTCAAATTTTTGCCTGCTCAGTTAACCTGTCTATATCCCTTTGCAGACTCTCTACCTTTGCTTGACAATTTACTTTACTACTCAGCAAATTTAGCTACCATACATTTGGTCTCTTCACCCAAGTCACCGATGTAGATTGTAAATAATTGAGGTGCCAGTATTGATCTCTGTGGCACTTCACTAGTTACAGCTTGACAAGCCCAAAAAAGGCCCATTTATCCCTACTCTCTGCTTTCTGTTAGCTAACTAATCCTTTATCCATGCTAATATGTTAACACCCCAACCCCGATACCATGTGCTCTTATCTTGTCTCTCTAACAAGATTTTATATTGGTCATATTTTATATTGGGTTATCTTTTGAGGAAAGGTTGGATAGGCTAGTTTAGAAGAGTAAGAGGTGACTTGACTGAAACATAAAAGATCCTGAAGGGTCTTGACAGGGTGGATGTGGAAAGGACGTTTCCTCTTGTGGGAGAATCTAGAACCAGGGGGTCACTGTTTAAAAATAAGGAGCCGCCCATTTAAAATGGAGCCGAGGCAAAATTCTCTCTGGAGCTCTTTTCCTGAAAAGGCGGTGAAGCAGAGTTGTTGAATATTTTTAAGGCAGAGGTAGATAGATTCTTGGTAAGCAAGGGGGTGATAGGTTATCAGGGGTAGGTAGGAAGCAGATTTAAGACTTCTATCAGATCAGCCAAGATGCCATGATCTTATTAAATTGCAGAGCAGGCTCGAGGAGCCAAATGGCCGAATGGCCTACTCCTGCTCCTTGTTCGTATGTTATATATAACCTTTGACGTGGCACCTTATCAAAGGCCATTTGAAATCCAAATATATCACATCTACAGGTTGCTCTTTATAGACCTTGTCTGTTACTTCCTCAAAGACCTGTAATAAATTAGTTAAACACTATTTCCCTTTCATAGTGTCATGTTTACTCTGCCTCATCACATTATAATTTTCTAAGTATCCTGTTATAACCTCCTTAATAATGGATTCTAGCAATTTCCCTATGATAGATTTTAAGCTAACCGTCCTGCTTTCACTGTCTCCCCCACTTTCTTAAATAAACGTGTCACTTGAGCTATTTTCCAATCCACCAGACTCTGTTCCAGAGTCTAAAGAATTTTGGAACATTACAACCAATAACTCCACTATCTCTGCAGCCATTTCTTTTAAGACCTGAGGATGCAGGCCATCTGGTCCTGGCGACTTCTCAACTTTTAGGTCTAATAGTTTTTCCAGCAACTTTTCCCTAGTGATGGCGACTGCTTTAAGTTTCTCCCTCCCATTCATCTTTTGATTTTCAAGTATCTTCGGGAAGTGACCAGGTAACTTTCCCCCTCCCTGATGCATTACAGTGTCTGCAGCTCAGCCTCCAGCACAATGACTCTGGGCCAAAAGCTCCTCAAGCCACTGACACTACAGATGTTTGCGCTCGGGATCACACTGGCATGCAGGAACTCCCACATTCTAGTCGCTATTTATTACCTGCCCTGCCATCTTTATTATCTTGTAATTAGTTCATTATTTTCGTTATTTTTAAATAATAAACCCTACTATTCTACTGCTGCTCATAAACCTAATACTCAAAACCTCACAATTAAATTATCCAAATTTAAGATGATAAATGAGCAAAAATACTCACCAACTCTTCGTTACTTTCCGCTTCCCTCACTGCATCAAATTCCCAAGTTCACACTCTGGCTGCACTCAGTGATGAGCTGCTGTCTTTGTGCTTGCTTACTCTTTCCTTCCCTTCCAGAAGGAAATTAAGGTCCCTTGTCGACACATTTCACCCCACGAGCTCTCACATTTGACAGACCATCTGTGGTCATTTCTTTCCCTTCAGCATGACACTACCAAACATATCTTCCCCCTTCATTTCAGCATTCCAAAGAATTGGTCCCTCAGCAATACCTTAACCTACTCCTCTTTCAATTCCTGTACCCACATCCCATTCCACAGCAATTTTCCTTCTCAGCACACAAGATGCACCAACTACCCTCATGTCCCCTCCCTTTTCACTGTTCCAGGACCCCAAACACTATTTTCAGGTGAAACAGCAATTTACTTATACTTCTTTCAATTTAACAAACAGTATTCACTGCTCACGATGCAGTCTCCCCTACATTAGGGAAATCAAATGCAGATTGGGTGAATGCTTCATGCAACACCTCCATTTAGTCTGCAAACCGTGACCAAGATTCTAGCCGCCTGTCCTTTTAACTCGCCATCCTACTCTGAAATCTGTTCTTGGGCTGCGACATTGTTCCAAAGCATCAAGGATCAGTGCCCGATCTTTCAATTAGGCACTTCTGGGTCTTCTGGACAAATACAATAATTTCAGGTCATAATTCTTATAGTAGCTGTTGGTGACGATTCTGCTATTTTCTATTCACACCTCCTCTGGGCTCATCTTTTGTTTCACTGTCTGACCCATTACCACCCCCCTTCAACCTTGCACCACTATCCTTTTGTCATTTAATCTCTACTGCCTTTTAATCTACCATAGTCTTTCCCCAGTCACCTTTTTCTGCCACTGTACTTGCTGAAGACCTGTTACATCTCTAACTCTTACTAGTCAGGTGAAAGGTCGTCATTCTGAACCATTAATTTTGTTTGTTTCCCCAAAGACACAGCCTGATCTTTAATAACATATTTGGATTTCAAAAAGGTATTCCATAAGGCGTCACATAAAAGGTAGCAGCTCATGGTATTGGGCTAATATCTTAGCATGGATAGAGGATTGGCTAACCAACAGGAAACAGCAGGATATATGGGTGATTTTCAAGTTGGCTGCCACAGGGCTCAGTGCTGGCATCTGAACTACTTTTAGCACATTAATGGCTTGGATGAAGGGGCAGAGTGTATTGCAGCCAAACTTATTGGCAATACAAAGATAGATGGCAAAGGCTGAGAAGCATTCTGGGAGAAGTCAGCGCAGTCACCGCAACTCAGAAGGGGATCGAGGAGGACCCACTCTCAAAGAACGGAATAGCCCTAAACATTACATTGTAGTGTTTCCATCCCCCCACCTCCTCCTCAAACCAAAAAAGAGGGGCAGTACCTTCAGGAGTGCACCAGATCTATAAGGGACACTCTTCTGAAAGTGGATTTGAAAAAAAGCAGCTGATTGGTGAGTAAATCCTGGTGAGCTTTTTTTCAATCTATTAAAGTAATTCATTGCTTAATACTGAGGTAGGAGCTAAAAATAAAAGTATAGAGTAGTACTGTACAAGTATAATTAGTCAAGAAACAAGGCCCCGAGCTAGCGTATTTTTTAAGGGAGTAACTAGCTTAATCGAGAGGGACGTCATGGCAGGAGAACTCAGACCCATGAAATGCTCCTCCTGCAGGATGTGGGAAATGAGAGACTCTTCCAGGGTCCCTGGTGAATATGTGTGCGGAAGGTGTGTCCAAATGCAGCTTCTAGCAAACCGGATTTCGGAGCTGGAGCTGCGGATGGACTCATTGTGGAGCATCCGCGATGCTGAGCAAGTCGTGGGTAGCACGTTTAGCAAGGTGGTCACACCGCAGGTGAAGATTACACAGGCATAAAGGGAATGGGTGACCATCAGGAACAGTAAAAGACTCAGGAGGTAGTGCAGGAGTCCCCTGTGGTCATCCCTCTCTCTAACAGATATATTGCTTTGGATACTGTTGGGGGGGTGGCCTCTCAGGGGAAAGCAACAGCCAAGTTCACAGCACTGTGGGTGGCTCTGCTGCTCAGAGGGGCAGGAGGAAAACAAGTGGCAGAGCAATAGTGATAGGGGATTCAATAGTTAGGGGCACAGACAGACGCTTCTGTAGCCGCAAACGTGAATCAACGATGGTATGTTGCCTCCCTGGTGCCAGGGTCCAGGATGTCACGGAGCGGCTGCAGGACATTCTGGGAAGGGAAGCTAAACAGCCAGTGGTCGCGGTACACATTGGTACCAACGACATAGTTTAAACTAAAGGATGATGACCTGCAAGCTCAGTAGAGGAAGTTAGGAGATAAATTAAAATGCAGGACCTCAAATGTAGTAATCTCAGGATTACTCCCAGTTCCATGTGCAAGATCAGGAATAAAAGGATAGACCAAATGAACACGTGGCTGGATGGTGTAGCCGGGAGGGATTCAGATTCTTGAAGCACTGGAACCGGTTCTGGAGAAGGTGGGACCTGTACAAAACGGATGGGCTGCACCCAGACAGAGCTGGGACCAGTGTCCTTGCGGGGGCTTTTGCTAGTTCTGTTGGGGAGTATTTAAACTAGTGTGGCAGGGGGATGGGATCCCAGGAGTAGGATCAGATAGGTCAGATTCAGATCAGAAAAATGGAGGTAGAACATTAGCTAGGGACGTTGTGATAGATATGGAGTCACTGGAGAAGCAAAGGGAAATTGATGGGGTTAAACTGTTTATACTTCAATGCAAGGAGTATTACAAACAAGGTAGATGAGTTAAGGGCACAGGTAGACATGGCAGCAGGATGTCATTGCTATAACAGAGACCTGGCTAAAGGAGGGACAAAACTGGCAGCTTAATATCCCTGGTTATAGAGTCATCAGACACAGAGGAGAGAAAAAAGGAGGGGGGTAGAACTAATGGTTAAAGAATCAATTCTAGTTGTGAGAAGGGATGATATACTAAATGGGTCAACAAACGAGGCTTTATGGATTGAGCTTAGAAATAAAAAAGGGGCAGTCACACTACTGGGAGTATACTAAAGACACCCAGATAGTGAAAGGGAGATAGAAGAACAAATATGTAGGCAAATTTCTGCTTGTAAGAACAAGAGGGCAATAATAGTAGGAGACTTCAACTACCCTATACCAACTGGGATTCAAACAATATAAGGAGCACTGAGGGAGAAAAATTCATGCAGTGTGTCCAGGGAAGTTTTTTCAACCAATTAGTGACAAACCCAACGAGAAGAGATGTAATTCTAGACCTAGTCTTGGGGAACGAAGAAAGGCAAGTGGATGAAGTGACAGTTGGCGACCATATCAGCGACAGTGATCACAATTCAGTTAGATTTAGCATTACCATGGTAAAGGACAGAGATAAGGCAGGAGTAAAAGTCTTGAACTGGGGGAAGGCAAAGTTTGCAGAAATGAGAAGGTACTTGGCTGAGGTGGACTGGACAGCACTGCTGGAGGATAAAACAGTGGAAAGCCAGTGGGAAGCACTAAAAAGCGAGATCCTAATTGAACGAAGTAGACATGTCCCCTACAAAAATAAGAGTGGTACTGCCAAATCTAGACCCCCCTGGTTGTCTAGAGGAATACTGGGGAAGATCAAACAGAAAAAGAAAGCATACGATAGGCACAAAGAACTAAGGACTGCAGATAGCCTAGGCAAATATAGGAAGTGCAGGGATGAAGTAAAAAAGGAAATAAGGAAATCAAAGAGAGGGCATGAAAAAACATTAGCAAGTAAAGTTAAAAATAGACCAAAATGTTGTACCAATATATTAATGCTAAAAGGTTAGTTAAGGAAAAAGTGGGACCTATCAGAGATGAAGATGGAAACTTGTGTAGATGCAGAGGCTGCGGGAAGGGTTTTGAATGAATATTTTGTCTCAGTTTACACAAAGGAAAGGGAGGACGTAGATATAGTAGTCCAGGAGGAACACTGCGAGATATTGGATGGGATAGTCATAAAGAGAGAGGAAGTACTCGAAGGGTTGAAATCCTTGAAAGTTGATAAGTCACCAGGGCCAGATGGATTGTTTCCGAGGCTGCTGAAGGAAGTCAGGGAGGAGATAGCAGACGCTCCGAGGATGATTTTCCAATCTTCACTAGATACAGGGGAGGTACTGGAGGACTGGAGAAATGCAAATGCAGTTCCATTGTTTAAAAAGGGATCAAAGGAAATGCCAACCAACTATAGGCCAGTTAGTCTTACATCGGTGGTGAGAAAATTAGCAGAATCAATCCTGAGAGGTAGGTTTAACTGTCAGGTGGAAAGGCATGGACTAGTCAGGGATGGTCAGCATGGATTTGTTAAAGAAAGGTCTTGCCACATAAATTTGATTGATTTCTTTGAGGAAGTGACAAGAAGGGCTGACGAAGGTAGCGCAGTGGATGTTGTGTACATGGATTTTAGCAAGGCATTTGACAAGGTCCCACATGGCAGATTGGTCAGGAAAGTAAAAGCCCATGGGATTCAGGGTAACTTGGCAAACTGGATAAAAGGTTGGCTTTGTAACAGGAAACAAAGGATAATGGTCGATGGATGACCTTGTGAATGGAAAGTTGTCTCAAGTGGTATTCCACAGGGATCGGTGTTGGGACCCTTGCTGTTTGTGTTATATATTAATGATTTGGACATGAATGTGGGGGAACATGATTGGGAAATTTGCAGATAACATAAAGATTGGCCGAGGAGTGGATAGTGTAAAGGATAGCCATAATCTCCAAAATGATATAGATGGGTTGATGGAGTGGGCGGTAAAGTGGCAGATGGATTTTAACAGAGAAAAGTGTGAGGTCATACATTTAGGGAGTCAAACATTTACAGGGATTACACAATAAATGGCAATATACTAAGAGGGGTAGATGAAGTGAGAGATCTTGGCGTACTAGTACACAGGTCCCTGAAGGTAGCAGTTCAAGTAGACAAGTTTGTAAAGAAGGCATATGGAATGCTCTCCTTCATTGGCAGAGGTATAGGATATAAAAGTAAGGATATAATGTTGGAATTGTATAAAACACTGGTGAGGCCACAACTGGAGTGTTGTGTGCAGTTCTGGACACCACATTACAAGAAGGATGTAAATGCTCTGGCGAGTGTGCAGAGGAGGTTTACAAGAATGTTGCCAGGATTAGAAAAGTGTAGCTACGGGGAGAGACTAGATAGGTTGGGGTTATTTTCCTTAGAACAAAGAAAGCTGAGAGGCGACTTGATTGAGGTGTACAAAATTATGAGGGGAATAGATAGAGTGGACAGGATAAAATTGCTCCCCTTGGTGGAGAATTCTGGAACCAGGGGACATAGATTCAAGATAAGTGGCAGAAGGTGTAGGGGGGGGACATGAGGAAGAACTTTTTTTACGCAGTGGGTAGTGGGCGTCTGGAATTCGCTGCCCAAGTTGGATGTAGAGGCAGAAACTCTAAACTCTTTTAAAAAGTACCTGGACCTGCACCTTAAGTGCTGTCAGCTGCACGGCTATGGGCCGGGTGCAGGAAGGTGGAATTAGAAAGGGCACCTGGGTGTCCTCGGACTGACATGGACAAGATGGGCCGAATGGCCTCCCTCTGTGCTGTAACTTTTCTATGGTTCTAAAGCAAGTTATGAGGATACAAAGAGTCTGTAAAGGGATATAGATAGGTTAAGTGAGTGGGCGAAAATTTGGCAGATGAAGTATAACGTTAGAAAACACGAACTTATCCACTTTGGTGGGATGAACAGAAAAATAAGTTGTTTAAATGGAGAGATGGTACTGAATGGTACAGTACAAAAGGGACTTGGGTCTCCTTGCACATAAAACCCAAAAGGTTAGCATGTAGGTACAGAAAGTAATTAGGAAGGCAAACACCTCCTTGCAACAAAGGCTTGCTTCAACTGAAATAAAAACAAATTTGCTGGAAAAACTCAGCAGGTCTGGCAGCATTTGTGGAGAGAAAAACAGTGAACATTTTGAGTGCAATATGACTATTTTGGAACTCTTGAGTTTGAGAAAGCATTAATTTCTGTATTTAAAATGCAAATATAACAACATTGTTAGTTTTAACTAGCGAGTCAGAGGGTGTTTACCAGTATCACTGCTGCTGCTGCTGCCACCACCAAGGCTCGTGCTGCTTTGATGCAGGCCATTTGTTGCCACTGTTGTAGGCAGGCCCATTCTCTCAGTTGGGCTGCCACTACAGCTATAATCCTGAATACCAGGAGGAAAGTTGAATCTTGAATTATCAAGATGTTCATCCTTAACAATGAAGGAAACAATTAATTCAATTTTTCAGAAGTAACCAGTTAAATAGTCATTCATTTCAAAAAGAAAATACTAAACAATGACACAAGGATACACAGAACAAACAAGTGCTGTATTACAGTTAATAATGGGCATTAGAACTAGTGATAGTATTGCTTTAAGTATTCATTATCCAAGAGAACAGTTAGATGACAGTTTGCATCTTTGACTTAGTCAACTTTTGACATAGACCACAGTACAAGGAATGGCAAATGGAGACTTTATGCTTCACTACACAGTAGAACAAAAACAATTGCCAGAACTATTGCCCAGTAGGAAATGGTGCAGGTCACTAATCTTATTCTCAGCCAGCCCAAATAGACCCCCATAGAAAGTAAATTTTAACCATTGTTTTCTATTCTGCACTTCTAAGTAAATATATATTTGAAATGTATAATTTCATTAGAAACAAACAACTGCAGTTGGCTAGACCAGATTCAAAACAAAATATTTTAGTACTATAGCAATATTTGCACAAGGGCCTTTCAGCCTGTTACATCTGTGCTGACTTCCTGCTGGAGCAATACACAAACTAATCTCATGGTTCTTTTCTCTCCCAGTAGACCTGTAATGACTTCTAATTATAAAAGCAGTAGTTACAACTACCAACATGGCTGACTGCCCTCTTTGCAAGTCATCACACCCTGGCCCATGGTCTCTTTTCTGTAGTTCACTTCCATGCAACTGCCTACCTATCCAACAAAACAATGGATCTACACCAGCACTAATTCAGTTCTTTGCTAAAAAGATTTGTCTCTTCAATTACGCCATTTACGAGATAATTAATAACCAGTATGCCCAACTCAACCCAAAACAAAGTCTCAAACACCATATTTTGGCCACCACCAAAACTGTTACTTCTACAACACTGTCTGCCTCCTTCCACCACAGTGGCTGCAGTCTTAATCCACACTTCTGTTACCTCCAGACTTAATTTGAAGATCTCGTCAGTTTCCCAACCTCCAACACCAACTCAACCAAAATTCCATGATGCACGTCCCGCCCTATGTGATTATTCCAATTCTTGCTGACTCATATTTGCTCCCTATTCAATACATCTAATTTAAAATCCCCCATCCCATTCAAGATGGAAATGAGAAATTATTTCTCAGGGGGTTGAGAGTCTGTGGAACTCTTCCCTGGAAAGCGGTAGAGGCAACGTCATTGAATATTTTTAAGACAGAGGGAGATTGATTCCCTTGTTAGTCAAAAATATCTAGGGGTACCAAGCGCAGGCAGGAAAGTAGTTGCTCTTTGGTTGAGCAATAATAAACTTGCTTCATATAATATGGAGGAATGTCCCAAAGCATTTCAGAGGAGTAAAATAACAGTATAATTTAGACAGTTAAGAGTATCTAAATTGTGGTTAATTAGCTGGGTTTTGAGAAGGCATTTAAAGGAAGAAAGTGAAGTTCATGGTGATAACGGTCTAAATAGCTGAATGCTGTTGTTATTTCTGATGAAGTGAGGAAAAGGGAAGATGCAGAGTTGGAGGAATAAGGAGACTGGGGTATAATAAATGGAGAGGGTCACAAAAGTAGGGTGAGGAAAGGTCATGATGAATTTGGAAGATGGAATATATGAGCATATGAATTAGGAGCTGGAGTAGGCCATTTGGCCCCTCGAGCCGATCTGCCATTCAATAAGATCATGGCTGATCGGTTTGTGTTTCAAATTCTACATTCCCATCTATTTCCCTATCTTAACTTGCATTAAGTCCCACTCCCTGATCACCCCTGTGCTCGCTGACCTAAGCTGGCTCCCAGTCAAGCAAAGCCTTGATTTTAAAATTCTCATCCCTATTTTCAAAACTCTCCATGGCCACACCCATCCTGATTTCCAATCTTCTCCAGCCCCACAACTGAGATTTGTGCTCCTCTAATTCTGGCTTCTTGAACATCCTCGATTTTAATCGCTCTGACTGGTGGCTGTGCCTTCAGCTGCCTAGGCTCCAGGCTCTGAAATACCTTCGCCTTTCGGTCCTTCTACCTCACTTTCCTCCTTAAAGACACTCTTTAAAGCCTACCTCTTTGTCCAGGATCAATGTCATATTTTGTTTTATAATGTTCCTGAGAAGCACCTTAGGAGGTTTTATTACGTTAAAGGTGGTACACAAATATAAGTTGTTGCTGATATGGGCTAAAGGCAGCTATGTGGACTTAGGACAGAGATCTGCCATGACCTAATTTTTAAAAATTCTTTCACGGGGTGTGGGCATTGCTGGCTCGGCCCACATCTATTGCCCATCCCTAACTGCCCTCAAGGAGGTGTTGGTGAGCTGCCTTATTGAACCAGGCCATGTGGTATATGCACACCCAAAGGAAATTAAGAGGAGTATCTGACTCGAGGGGCTAAATGACCTATATATTTATGTTCAGGCTATACACTTCTACTTGGTTCTATAATCTGGTTCAGAAGGAAGCTGATTATAAAGGCAGCTATAAATACTCTGGACCATAGGATTGGCAATGCTTATAGCAGGAAATGTCAACAGAACCCTCAATTGTTTTTGCCTCTCATTTCTGTATCAGCCAATGTCACACCCAACCATGCATCGCACAGATCATTGATATAAATCATGATAAGCAATTGTATCTTCTTTGCCATTAGACAGCAACCAGAAAGTAATCAAACTGCCCAAAGGCACCGCACTACTGAATTGCCCAAAAAAACCTTGGGAGTAGCCTCTGACCATCCATCAGCATCCATCTTAATTTGACATAATTGTCAAATAAAAAGCCAAAAAATTAGTTTGGATAGCTTCCCTTCCCACCAATTAGGCTCCAGGCAGCCATCCACACTTTGTTGATACAACTGCACATCTGCTGCACATCATCCAACTGCAAGCAATGACAGGAGATCAACTAAATGTATGTGTTTTTATAACAGATCTTATACAATATATTCAAAAATTTGAAAGGTGAGATGTTACAATCTGCACAGAGGGGCTCCGATATGCAGATGAGGGTTAAATGTAGTGACCGATTGTACAAAATTCACATACATGTAATAAAAATGTGTACGTTTGTACCCACAACAGTTGCCCTTGATAAAATGCAACAATATCATTTTTGTCCTGCATGTTAGGTTAATCATCATTCAGCATAAAGATGAAGAATCTTTTAGGTATACCAAGTTCTCCTCAATAAAATAAATTACAAAACTTCACAATACCACTTAAACACTGATTTTTCAACTTGCTGTTAGATTAGATTCACATTCATAAGCCTGGTCACAATTCTCAACAATAGTGCCAACTGACTTATTAAATAACCTTCCACTCCTATCACTTTCTCAAAGCAAATTCATTATGCAGTGAGCATAGATGATGTCTAACCTCATCGTCAGAGTAGGAGTATGCTGATGCCACAGCTCCCCACATCTTGCTGGCAACATTTGCTGCTTGTTTCATGCCTGACTTAAGAACATCCATCTTGGGTCCAGAAAGTAGATTGTCAAATTTAAATCCTGAAATTGATGTAACAATAGACCCTAAGGAGCCATGCTGGGTGTTCCGAACTAAGGCAGTTAGTGAAGCTGAACGCATTTTCTGCAAAACAGGCTTTTGCATTTTTGGCTGGCCAGCAAATGTTTTTGACCTCGACACAGATTTAGATGTTGTTTGTACATCTTCTGGTGGAACAGGGCTAGATGGGAGACTTGACCTCCTTTCTGGAGCATGGCAATGTGTGCCATCACTGTCATCTGATGGCTTCTCTTCATTTTCAGTCTTGTGCAGTTCCATACTGGCTGATTTGCTCCCCAGGGGGCTTTTAAGATTCATATACATTTCAATTTCATCAGCAAGTTTTCGAGACACAACTGGTGGTACATTCTTCTCCTCAACTTTGGAAGGGATTTTTTTAGCAGTTTCTGAGGCCAACAATGATAATGGGTCAAAACCTATCTTAACATCTTCTCTTTCTACAGGCTTAACTACAGGGTGCACACTAGTCCTGTTCTGCATGGGATCTTCAACTTGACTTTGTTCATCAATTGGAACAGTTTCTGGTTCAACCTGTAGGTCATCTATTACAAACACTGAATTTTTGGATATCACGGTAGTTTCATTATCAAGGTGATTATCTGATGTTTCCATTGTGGAAGAGTCTCTGTTCTCTGAAACACCCATGTATTTATCAAAGATAGATCTACTGTCATCACATTGACACTCTCCTCTTTGATTGGCTGAGTGATCCAAAATCAAAGAGCTCTTCATCTTTGATAGCTCTTTGGCATTGCATAGAACAGCAGCCAGGATCTTGGCATCAGCACCCATCGTCTCAGCTATCTCATTCGGATCAGTTTCAAGGTTTCCCTTTTGAAGTAACATGTTAGATCGTGTATCAGCACTGAAACTGCAGCTCCTTTCTGCCCAGAACTTCTGCCGCTGCTGGCTTTTCTCGTTGTTTTTCCTGTGTGCTTGAGTACTAGGGTCACCAACTCCATCATTGTGTTGATAATGGGCATTATTTACCAGCAGTAAGCTAGCCAAATTACCTAGAATTGAAAAGATAGTGAAAGATTAATATTGACAAGTCGTACAATCCACTATTCCCTTATTTCAATAAATGAACAGCTGTGCCTTAGAACTAAATAACAGTAGAAGCGTGAGGAATCTTTACTCCAATTAAAAGGTAAGCCTCAAATATAATGTGTGAAGTGGCTAGCCTTAGTCAGAACAAGTACTGTAGCCGATATACAAACTAGTACAATAATCAAGGGTGCAGTGTGTCTGGAGTACGTAGTAAATAGTTCGCATCACATCAATACAAGTTAACACAATTCTTCACGGCAAATAATCAGACCTCAGCCACACATTCAAGGGAAGTAAATGTAAGGAGGGTTGAGGGAAGAAAAAGCAGATAGAAAATCACCTTAAGCTAGTCTTATGTCTTAGGTTCAAGAGCATTCCCGGCAGAAGACCAGGAGAAAATTGAGAGAATTATAGGGAGGAAGAGGACACAAGCAAACCAAAAAAGAAAATCACAAATGAATCATTTTCGACTACATTTGAAGCAAATTTGGAAGATGGCATCTGAAAAGCAATAACCAACACTCAAGAAATGGCTAAAACAATTGGCACAGGAGCAGCACTCTTGCCTCAGAGTTGAAAGGTCGCAAGTTCAAATTGCACTCGAGACCGGAGCACAAAATCTAGGCTGACACTTCGGTGCAGTACTAAGGGGGCACTATATTGTTGTAGGTGTTAGCTTTTGGATGAGGCCATATCTTTCCATTCCAGGTAGACATAACATATCCCATGATAAAAGCAAAAGTTCTGTTGAAGAGTCATATGGACTCGAAACGTTAACTGTGTTCCTCTCCGCAGATGCTGTCAGACCTGCTGAGTTTTTCCAGGTATTTTTATTTTTGTATAAAATATCCCATTGTAGTTTTCTAAAAATAGGAGTGTTTTCTTCCTGTGTCTCGGGCAATATGTATCTTTAAAAAAATAGAAAAAGAGATAGCAAAACAGATAACAATGTGTTGATGACTGCAGTGCGCAAATTAGCTGTCACCTTTCCCAAGGGCTCAACAGTAACCCAACTTCAAAAATAACTTCATGGGCTTTGGGGTGCCCTGATATTTTGAAAGTCATTATGTAAATGCACACATTTTTCCAGATGTCAAATTATTACAGTATAATTGCCATTCTTGCCCCCACCCATTCCTATTAGCTACCAGTTAACAAATTACAGGATTCAGCTTCCATACCCTTATTCATTTTTACATTCTGTAATTATATTTTCTTGCGAATTTGATCAGTTGAGTCTGAAATATGAGCTTGTAGAACAGGGATTCTTGTGAACCGCAAAAGGTTCCTGCTGAGATTTCCTCAGAAATGTTACACATACTAAAAACCTTAAAAACAGAGACATTTAATTGCTCAGTGGAAATGGTATTTGCTACCCTTTAGATATGAAATCCCAAAGTAAAAAGATTACTTTCCATATTTTTATTTCAACAGATAGACACAAGAGGAGTTCTCTAATTATTACAAGAGCTTAGCATTTGAAGTTCAATAGGCTTTCAGTGACGACAGAAATGAAGGACAAAGGTATCCTGTGCATTGTCTATCAGTAGGTTATGCTTTCATTGCACTTGCTGCACAGAAGGTGGCAAAAACTTACAACAACTTTTTGCAGTGCTGTTGCAATCTTACACTGACTTTAAGCATTCATTCAGAGGGAGCTGTAAGAATTGCAATGAAACTCCAGTAGAAATAACAATTATCAAAATAAAACCTTCAGGAAAAGGAACAAACTTGCTTTTATATTATAGCATCTTTCACACCCTTAGGATGCCCAAAGCAATTAATAACCAATTAAATATTTTCTGGCATATATTTACTGTTGTTACAAATGGAAACATGGTAACTGATTGGCACAGTGAGGTCGAAAACAGGGATGAGACAAGTGAAGAGGGCACACACTGGAGCGCATATTTCCACCACACTGTTAGCTCAACTTTTTTTTTACAATTATGCAGCTCTTCTTTTCCCTGCCTGATGCTCTGCAACTACAAAACTGAAAAAAAGGCATCTTACTAAGAGTTTTCATCTCACTGAGGAAGCTTCAGGCCAATCCACAGCCAAAAATTGTTCTGAAATCTCTGCTCACATTTTTACAGCTGTGACAAATTCGACCACAACAGCGGAGACAATCCACAACATCCTAAATAAAACAACCCACAGCATTTAAAACAGTCATCCCATCTCCCAAAGATCCTTAAAAAAATTCCAGGAACTGGATATGTATCTGCACCTTCGCCAAAAACTCAGTTTTTCCTTAGGGTCCATCCTTTGTGCTAAGTTCAGTCAAAATCTGTTCTTTAGTTTTTGAGATATTGTTTACAAACAAACAGACTTGCATTACCTCCACTCACCTTCAATGGCGGAGGTGATAAAAGACAAGATTGTGTGTCTTAGCGATGTTGGCGGAGGGATAAATATAGGCCAGAACATCACGTGAACTCTCCTGGTCATTCAATAATGCCACAAAATTCTCATTTATTCTAATACCTCATTAAGAGGACCTTCAAAGTATCAGCATAATTTATATGCTCAAATCTTGAGTGTGGCTTGAACCCAAGACCTGACTCGTAATTCTGAATTCAATCCTTGTGCTAAGGGTGGCAGTAATAGGAAAAAAAACTCAACCTAAAACAGGTAGATTTACAAAGATTTACAAAGTCACAATGCTATTTTTAGAAGTCAATACATGAACATGGGACTTGCACTGTGCCACATGAAGCAACAGTAACCATGACTTAAACTGGGGACATAAATCAGGTGTGCCGGTAAACGACAGGAATCATAGAAAGTTTACGGCACACAGAGGCCACTTGGCCCATTGTGTCTGCACCAGCCAAAAAGTGAGCCACCAGCCCAACCCCACTTTCCAGCATTTGGTCTGCAGCCCTGCAGGTTACAGCACTTGAGGTGCATATCCAGGCACCTTGGAAATTAAAAGAGGGTTTCTGCCTGCACTACCCTTTCAGGCAATGAGTTCCAGACACCCAGAATCCTCTGGGTAAAAAAAAGTTCTAATCTCCCCTCTAATCTTTCTAGCAATCACTTTAAATCCATGCCCCCTAGTCATTAATCTCTTTGCAAATGTACATAGGCTCTTCCCATCCATTCTACCCAGGCCCCACATCATTTTGTGCATCTCCCCTCAGCCTCCTCTTTTGCAAGGAGAAAACCCCAGCCTATCCAATCTTTCCTCATAACTCCAAGTTTCCAGTCTTGGCAACATCCTTGTAAATCTCCTCCTGCGATGGTGGGATCCTGAGATCTCAGAACACCATCCTGAGATGGTGAACCATCCTGATTTTGGCAGCATGCTACAATCAGTTTCTCGTCTAAATATGGCAACTGGTCAGCCATACATCTCCAGAATTAGGGGGCACAGTTTCAAAAGGCAGCCTCTCCCATTTAGGATGGGGATAAGGAGGAATTTCTTCTCTTGGAGGGTCATCAATCTTTGGAATTCTCTACCCTGGAGAGCAGTGGAAGCTGGGTCAGTAAATATATTCAAGGCTGAGTTAGACTGAGTTTTGATCTACACGAGAATCAAGGGTTATGGGGGTGGTGCGGCGGGCAGAAAAGCAGCGTTGAGGGCACAATCAGGTCAGCCATTATCTTATTACATGGTGAAGCAGATTCAAGGGGCAAACTGGCCTACTCTTACTCCTAATTCTATATTCTGTGGCAAAGCAACGTATGCTCCAATGAGCTGTTTAAGGAAATTTTTCATAACTTCATTTTTCATTCTTGAGAACTTCAGTTTAGGGACCTATCTCCCAAGCAGGAGAAATAGTTCTCTTTATCACATCAAAACCCTACATATCTCAAATCTCAAACTTTCACTGCTCCAGTGGAAATAATTAAAAAATCTCTCAAGTTTCTTCTTATAAGTATCATCCTGAATTAACTGGTCTCAGCTAATGGGGACTCTAAACGGCCACAGTACTTGAATTTAGGAAAGGGAGAAATTAACAATTTATACAGTGAAGGCCTAAATTGGGGAATTGGGAGAGCACAGGGTTAGGACTAGTAAGGATGTCAATCACAGTTCAATAGCTGACAACTCAATGTGATAACTCATGTGACTTCCACCCACAGGTCATATTCCAGTAAGGAAGTCAGTGCTGTGAGAAGGCAACAAAAATGACCATGGGTTAAGTAGATGCAACCTTGCACTGGAGTTTCAAGTACAATTGGGTACAGAATCCACACTATTTTTTCAAGACATTAACCATATTAACCAGCTGGGGAAAAATTGAATTTTATGAACTTTTAATTGATGGAGGACAAAAGTTCACATTTTATATTTAAATTGATTCACGGCATAGTATTTTTTTCTTTGGGAAAAAAAGTTATACTGTTAAAGGGGAGTTGCTTAGTTAATTACTTGGATATTGACGTGACCTTGTTTTTTTGGTCCTTTTACAACATACAAATGGCTGTCTGGTCCAATCACCATTTTTAGTGACACACAGAACTCCAAAAAATTGCAAAAGGAATTGATAAAATGCAAAAAGGACAATAAAGCACGCTGTAATCCAATACAATAACGGCTACTAATGAGTAAAAAAATTACTTACCACTGCTTCCTTCACTGCCAACAGCAGCACATTGTAGCTTTACAATGCTGCTACTTGAATGAAGTTTTTCTGGCGAGCTAGAATTCTTATTTTTTTTACTCACAACTGATTCATCAGTGCTGTCTGTGCTTTTTTCTGTCGATGAAATGCAACGTAAATTTAGTTAAAGATGGTTTCCACTTCAAGTGAAGGATTTGAACTCAAAATCTAATCTACATATACAATAAAGATGAGAATGGATCCAAAGTACAGAACACAAGTATAGGTACAAGTACAAATGAAATTAAGGCTTGGGCAGGAGAGTTGAGGAAGATCAGCCATGATCATATTTAACGGCAGAGCAGGCTTGAGGGGCCATGTGGTCTACACCGGCTCTTATTTATATTGTTCTTAGAGTTGAGAAATACCCCTCTTCAACATGTATTTAATGTGGAATAAACACCAGAGAAACAACTTGTATTTACCTAGCACCTTTAACATAATGAAAGGTCCAAGGTGCTTCACAGGAGCATCATAAAACAAAATATGACACCTAGCCACATATTAGGTCAAAGGCCAAAAGTTTGGTCAGAGAGATAGGTTCAAATGAAGCAAGCAAGGTAGATGAAGGGTATTCCAGAGCTTGAGACTGAGGCAACTATACACATGGCCACCAATAATGGGCAATTAAAATTCAGGATGCACAGGAGGCTAGAATTACAGGAGTGCAGTTATCTTGGAGGGTTGTGGAGCTGGAGGAGATGACAGAAATGGGAAAGGCAAGGCCATTAAGGGATTTGAAAATGAGGATTAGAATTTTAAACATAGGTAATTTGGTCAACTAATACTCCAAAAAGTACTAGATCAATACTAAAGTGAGGTTGGGACAGTTTTCACCTGAACCGTGCTGGGACCAGTGTTCTGGCGAATCATATAACTGGGGCAGTAGAGGGGACTTTAAACTCAATAGTGGAGGCAAGAGATCAAGTGTGGGAAAATAAGATAAATTAAAGAGAGCAGAGGAGGCAAGAGAGCAAGGAGGCCAGAGAACAAGGCAGCAATAAGGGAAATGATAATCAAAGCATGGCAGGAAGGGACAGAGCATACAAACTTGTGTGGCAGCAGGTAAGGCGAGAGATTGCAAAAACAGTAAAACAACAGAGTTAAAGACTCTGTATCTGAATGCATGTAGCATTTGTAACAGAATAGTTGAAATAGAAATAAATATATATTATCTGGTAGCCATTACAGGGACATGGCTGCAAAATGATAAAGGCTGGGGCCTGAATATTCATGGCCACATGACATTTCGGAAAGACAGGCAGCTAGGAAAAAGGTGGAGCTCCGTTAATTAAGGATGACATTAGAACTATTATGAGGATGACATGAGAACGTTCCCACCTATCGCTGGCCTTCTATCCAGCTTCATCTGCTCCACCCCCTTTAAACAGTATAAACTTCATCACATTTCTACTTCTCTCCAGCTCTGAAGAGTCATACAGACTTGAAACGTTAACTCTGTTTCTCTCTGCACAGATGCTGTGAGACCTGCTGAGTTTTTCCAACATTTTCTGTTTTTGTTTCAGATTTCCAGCATCCGCAGTATTTTGCTTTTATCATCTTTCTCTATTGTACTAAAAAACAAGATGTAGAATCAGTTTGGGTACAGATATATAGAAAAAAGTTGCAGGGTTAGGTATACAGGAAGAAATAATGGGAGGGCTTGTGAGAAAGGGACAGCAAAAATCATGAGTGATTTTAATCTACAATAGATTGGACGAATCAGATTGGCAAAGATAGCCTGGAAGATAGAGTTCATAAGAGTGTTTTCGGGACAGTTTCTTAGAGCAGCATATGCTAGAACCAGAGGGCAGGTTATTCTAGATCTGGTAATGTGCAATGAGGCAGGATTAATTAATCACCTCATAGTAAAAGAGCCTCTATGTAGCAGTGACCATAACATGATTGAATTTCGTGTTCGGTTTGAGGGACAGAAGAGTAGGTCCAAGAAGAGTGCCTTAAACTTAAATAAGGACAATTATGAGGGTATGAAGACAGAATCGAAAATTAGGTTAAGGGGTAGATCAGTAAAGATGCAGTGGAAGACATTTAAGGAGATATTCTCAGCAAAGATTCATTCCAGTGAGAGAGAAACACTCTTGGGGAAGGTTACATCATCTGTGGCTCCTCTATTCAAGAAAGGAGGGAGAGAGAAAGCAGGAAACCAGTTAGCTTAACATCTGTCATAAGGAAAATGCTGGAATCTTTTATGATTTTAGCAGGGCACTCAGAAAATCTCAATGCAATCAGGCAGAATCAGCAGGGTATTGTGAAAGGGAAATCATGTTTAACCAATTTTTTGGACTGCTTTGAAGGAGTCATACGTGCTGTAGATAAAGGAAAACCGGTGACCGTGGTGTACTTAATTTCCAGAAAGCACCTGACAAGGTGCTACATCAAAAGGTTACTATGCAAATAAGAGCTCATGGTATAGGGGGTAACATCTTGACATGGATAAAGGATAGGTTAACCAACAGGAAACAATAAGCATAAATGAGTTATATCTGGGTTGGTAAGACATAACGAGTCGAGTGCCACAGGGATCAGTTCTGAGGCCTCAACTGCTTATATCAATGACTTGGTGAAGAGAGCAAATGTATGGTTGCTAAATTTGCTGATAATAGACATAGGTAGGAAAGTAAGTTGTGAAGAGGACGTGAGTTTGCAAAGGGATATAGATAGGTTAAGTGAGTAGGGAAAAATTTGGCATATGGAGTATAATGTGGGAAAAGGTGAACTTGTCCATTTTGGCAGGAAGAATAAAAAAAACAGCATGTTATTTAAATGGACAGGGATTGCAGAACTCTGCACTACAGAGGGGTCTGGGTGTCCTAGTACAAGCACAAAATGCTAGTATGCAGGTCCAGCCAGTGGTAAGGAAGGCAAATGGAAGCTTGTCATTTATTGCAATGTGAATGGAATATATAAGTAGGGATATTTTGCTACAGTTTTAGAGAGCATTGGTGAGGCTACATCTACAGTACTATGTACAGTTTTGGTCTCCTTATTTAAGAAAAGGACATAATTTCACTAGTAGCAGTTCAGAGAAGGTTCACTCAACTGATTCCTGCAATGAGGGGGTTGTCTTGAGAAAATACTGAGCCTGTTGGGCCCATAACCATTGGGGCTTAGGAAAATGAGAGGTGATCTTATTGAAACATATATGATCATGAGGGGACTTGACAGGGCAGATGCTGAAACAATGTTTTCACTGCAGGAGACACTAAAACTGGGGGTCAAGTTTAAAAGAAAGGGGCTCCCATTTATAAGATGGAGGAGAAATTTTTTGAGGTTTGCCAATCTGTGGAACTCTCTTCCTTGGAGAGGGGTGGACGCAGGGTCACTGAATGTTTTTAAGGCAAAGGTAAGGCAGATTCTTGACAAAGAAGGGAATCAAAGGGCATTGGGGGTTAACAGGAAAGTGGAATTGCAGCCACAATCGATCAGCCATGATCTTATTGAGTGGCAGAGCAGGCTCAAGGGGCCAAATTGATTAGGTAGCATGAACAGATCTTGTGGAGGGGAGGCAGGATGTAAATGGTGAATTTCTGGGAGAGGGGAAAGAAAAAAAAAATCACCCACAACCGAGTTAGCCATCATGGCCCACGATAGGAGGAAACTTGATAGGTTGAAGGTTCTAAACTTTCAAATGCTCTTGTTCCTGCATTATCTATCTAGCCTATAGTCATTCAAAACTCTCATGAAAAACCAACAGGGTAACAGAGTTAACCCAGTACCTAAAACAAAAGCAACATAGTCTACAAGTGCCTTCCCCACGTATAAGATGGTACCATTTATACAGCTGACCACAACAAACTAAAGTATATAATAAATCATTATTTTTTCTAACCCATCAGACCATTTCCAGAGGCACTAAGCAACTGCTGAAGGTTTCAATCACAATGTCAGATGCCACTTGTTACTTCTCCAAGGTCAGCCAGATGCATAGAGGAGAGGCTAGCAGTCTGAGTAACCTTCCTGGTGGATCTTACACATCCAGGACCTCTAAACAGATGAAGAAATTACTTCGGTTTTTAAACTTAGTGACTTATATGCGTTTTGCAAGATTCCAATGTTGTTGCAACAGAATTAGTGCAGTGTTATTTTAGCTGAGTGAAAAATTGTTTTTCAATTTTTTTTTCAAACAAATTATTTTGCGAAGAACTTAAAAATTCTCCAGTTGCCTTTTTTCTTCTTCCCCTGGTGATTTTAACAATAGGTAATTTGGTCAACAGATACTTTAAAAAGGACTGGATCAAAACTTAAGTGAGGTTTGTAGAGACAAACATGTTGATTCATACTGATTCAGTAACACAAGTAGATCTTGCCTAATGAAGGCAAGTGATTTTTAGGACAAGGGAAAGAAGAAAAGGCACCCACAACTGAGTTAACCATCATGCCATTTGAAAGGAGAAAACTTGATAGCACCAGTCACCCCACAGTACTTCACCCATGTAGCTATTCTTAATGTGAGAGCTTAGGTAAGGAGTATTGGCAGACAAACATATCTTCTCACCCAATACCTATTTCAAGATGACACTCAATAGCAGTTGGATAACACCAATTCCCAATGATTTTTTTAAAAAATGTGTTCTTTAAGGCCCTTAAGCCATTTCTTGCATCCCAAGAACTCATTATTACTTTCTCTTAAGACAGGTCATTTAACATTTATGCTACAAATATACATTTACAGCACACAATTTTTAACAAGTTGTATTCCATTAATTAGAAGCATTCCCAATCCAGGATCTCCCTATGCCATGCACCTGGACTTTGCTCAAATTGAGCTTGAGCTGCTACAGGAATCGCTCTACAATGACTTGCCGTCCCTAATTTTCTTCACCAGCTAATGGGGAAGTACTTAATTGCACGACTCTTGCTTATGTTAGCACAGCTGATAGTAGTAGGTGGTGTGCAAAAAATTGTTTGTGAACTCCAAAGTGCCACCACCTAGGAGATACTACAAATTGTAGGAAAACACTTGAGTAATGTTCAATTAAAAGTCAAATTAATTCTCATAACTTCACCTCTTTGCTCTTTAATTTCACCAGATAAGTCAATTTCTACCAGCGTTTCTTCAGTGTCATCACGTCGAAGTTCATCTTTAGACCCATACCCTTGGTCTGACTGAGCACCTGTAAGAAAGTTAACCGACAGTTTGAACAAAGATGCTTCCCTGTATGAGCCATTCATATACAGGAAAAAGAAAGCCTTTTATATATTTCACAAGAAATTGAGAATTCTTCAGACTATAAATACATCAAAGTTGTCCCTTCTGAACATACAAATATATATAGGAAATCTATTGTTTGGAAACACAAGTTGCCCAGAAATATTTTGAGCAGACCCTCAACATCATCAGCACCATTTTAGTACAGTACTTTGGGAGCAGAAACATGAAAGATACAATATTTGGTTAAGAAAACCAAATTTTATCACAGCTTTCTACTGTTTTATCACTATTTTGTGTCTCAGGTAAAAAAGGGGGACAAATTTAAAACAATCACGATCAAGAATAAATTACTCGGAAAACTCATGGGACTAAAGGTTGACAAGTCCCCTGGACTGGATGGCCTGCATTCGCAGATCTTAAAGGAAGTGGCTTTAGTTGCAATGGTTGCAATCTTTGAAAATTCCCTAGATTCTGGAAAGGTCCCGGGAGTTTGAAAAAAAAACCCACAAATTTTACACCACTATTCAAGAAAGGAGAGACAGACAGAAAGAGAGAACTAAAGGCCAGTTAGCTTAACATCTGTAATTGGGAAAATACTGTAATCCATTATTGAGGTAGTAGTAGGGCATTTACAAAATCACAATGCAGTCAACATGGGTTTTGAGAAAGGGGTTGACAAATTTATTAGAGTTCTTTGAGGATGCAATTTGCAGGATGGATAAAGGGAAACCAGACAATGTAGTGTATTTGGATCTCTAAAAGGTATCAATAACATGCCACATAAAAAGGTTACTGCACAAGATAAGATCACATGGTGTTGGCGGTGATACATTAGCATGGATAGAAGTTTGGCAGGAAACAAGTCAGGGTAAGTTGGTCATTTTTAGGTTGGCAAACTAGTAATGTTGCATGGATTAGTGCTGGGTCTCAACTATTTTGAGTTGGATGAAGGGGCTGACTGTACTGTAGCCAAATTTGCTGATGATACAAAGATACGTAGGGAAACAAGTTGGGAGGATACAAGGAGTTTGGAAATGGATATAGATAGGTAAGTGTGCACAAAACTGGCAGGTGGAGTACGATGTGGGAAAATGTGAGGTTCTCCACTTTGGTGGGAAGAATAGAAAAGCAGAACATTATTTAAATAGAGAGAGGCTATAGAATGCTGCAGGACTGAGGGATCTGGGAGTCCTCATACATGAACCAAAGTTATCATGCAAGTTCAGCAAGTGATCAGAAAGGCAAAAGGAACCTTGGCCTTTCCTGCAAGGGGGATGGAGTATAAAAGTAAGGAAATCTTGCTACAACCATACAGGACATTGGTGAGGCCAAACCTAGAGTACTGTGCACAATTTTGATCACCTTAAGGAAGGATATACTTACATTGGAAATAGTTCAGAGAAGGTTCACTAGGTTGATTCCTGGGATGAGGGGATTGTCTTATGAGGAAAGGTTGAGCCTATATTCATTGGAGTTTTGAAGAATGAGAGGTAATCTTAACGTAAGATTCTGAGGGGGCTTGATAAGGGTAGCTTCTGGAGGATGTTTCTTCTCATGGGGGAATCTAGAACTTGAGGGAACAGTTTCAGAATAAGGGGTCATCCATTCAAGACAGCAGAGGAGGAATTTCTTCTGTGGAATTCTTTTCCACAGAGCTGGGACATTGCATATATTCAAGGCAGAGTTAGGCAGATCTTTGATCTGCAGGGGAGTCAAGGGTTATGGGTGGGGGCAGGAAGGCAGGAAATTGAAGTTAAGGCCACAATCAGATCAGCCATGCTCAAATCAAACGGTGGAGCAGGTTCAATGGACTGAATGGCCTACCCCTGCTCTTATTTCTTATGATCTATGATTTATATCTACGGTGTTTTCTAGTTCACACACCTGTGCTTGGGCATTTTAGCCTCATTCTATGATCCAGAAAATTTCAAAAGCCAGAAAAGGACTTGACCAAGCATTCCAGACTGGGGAGGTTACAGTGTATTAATGTATTTACAAAATCCCAGTACAATGGACGAGAGACATTTTAAAGTCTTCCTGAAGTTATAGTTCATTTTGGCAATGTCACTTGTACAATCTTTCTATATTTTACATGATCAAGTTGATGTACGTTTACTTTGAACCCAAGGCAAAACATCTTAATTTTCTGAAAGGTTGAACACTGCAGACAAAAATTTAACCACAACAAAAGACAAAAAAAAACTACAATTACCATCAATAGTACTTTATACCATTAATACTAATACTATTTTCTGGAAATTTTTCAGCACTATGTAATTCATGTAAAACTTTTTTAAAAACTTCAAAGGCACATTATAATCTTAAACTGCTATGTATTCAATACTTGGAAGATTAATAGGCTTGTCGAAGTATGACATTACATGCTAAGCAGCATTTAACTTTCATTACAGTTCTTAGGATAACTAGTAATTTAGTAAAGTAAATAAGCAATTGCAATGAAGTAAACTCCTTAACACTCATTTGTACTCAATAGTAAAAACGGAAAAAGTTGCAGTACTTCCAGTACAGGCCACTTTAAGATCTACATATTACAAGAATAGTAGTGACGTAGCCTGATTTATTTAATTTTCATAAATTCCATACTTATTTCTCTTCCAAAGATCTGCAATTTAGATCTTTGGCCCAACCTCAAGCTACTGTAATCAGTGACAAGGAGAGCGGACCTGTGTTTGTTTCTATAGCCTTAAAGGAATCTAGAGCTATCGAAGGCAAGAAAAACAGGTTTGACTAACATACAAGAGTGGCTCTCAGTGTGGCTAGATGCCTTCACAATTCTTCACCTGAGGGCTTCCAATTGGGAGACATTACTTCTAGTTCATTTATACAAAATGCAAGTGTTTAGCTAATTATTCAGGGAATTAAATGTTCCTTCCTATTTTACAAACATGGGCATATTTGTCTACAAATGTTAGTGACAATTAAATTGATTTTCCTGTTAACTTCCATCCACCTACAAGTCAAATTTGGTCAGGATTTTGGACAATTTGGACTTGTACTATTCTATAGCTAAATGTATTTCAAAAATCAAGATGTTCTAGAAATGGCTTGAATAAAAGATAAAGCATCAAACAGAGTGAAACAAGTGAGAAATACTGCAAGTGATCAAGAATAATTAAATGAAAAAGGAGATAATAATACAGAGCTATTTCATTCAAATCAGGAGGAATTAATGCAGTTGAACGTTAAATCCTCACTATAAACTAAGCTTTGCAATCACAGGATATTATACACGGTATGCAGCAAAATCCAGTCAAAAGTATCACAAAGGAAAATTAGAAGTCCAGGTCAAGGGACTTTCCACGTTTGAGGTAACTAAGCAGCACTTAATGAAAGAAGGTAGAAGGGTGCTTAAGAAGAGTGAGTGCCAGATCATATTAGGGTTGAAGTAAACAAATCATTTACAAACTGTATAAAGATCACCTCTGGAGCTCGTGCAACTCAAAATCCAATACCTGTGTTGCTGTGATTATCGGTGCAATCTAGTCTGACTAGGTCTCGGACGAACAGCACATGCTCTCCACTGTTAGCATCGTTAGAACTATCCACGCTACCATGGCTCACAGCATCTGCATCACTTCCACCTGTTCACAACATTAATTGATGGTATGAAAAAGTAAAAGCAAATGGAAAAAAAAAACTATTAGAAACTTTCAAAGGAGATAAGCCACCAAAGCTATTACTTTTTAGTAACAGTTCAAGTGAAATGGGTGTCCAACAAAATAAGTTTCTGCTCCATGTTTCTGGTGACACAAATCTGCAATTTTTAGTTTGTTCATGAAGTTATTCAAGAAATGCTTTATGTCATGCAGGGACCTTTCAACCAAAACCAATATCTTTTAAACAACACTGTGGATGTTGGAAACCAGAAATAAAAAACAGAAAACGCTGGAAATACTCAGCATCTGTCAGGTAGCATCCAGAAACAGAATTAATGTTTCAGGTTGATGACCTTTCACAAGCTGATCTGATCATTGACCTGAAAAGTCAATGTTTCGCTCTCCACAGATGCTGCTTGGCTCGAGTATTTCCAGCATTTTCTATTTCTTTTAAATTTAGCTTGCATTAAAAATGTAATACAAAAAGATTGTTAAGTTTAATCTGCTGAAAACCAAAAGCACCAATTCTTGCATTATTCAACCTTATTTATTGAAACAATGCTTAGCAATTGCCATGGTGGTGGTCTTTGTTCAATCAAGTTGCTACAAAGTTAGTACTAAAAGTTGCTAAAAGTTGGTTACATTAATATTCTGAGAACATATTGGGCCATGTTTTGCACTAACCAATAAAAATCATGCCAGAAAATGCTGGGAAAACTCAGCAGGTCTAACAACATGGGGTGTGTGGAACATTCCTTGTTCCAGTCCTACTCGGGCCCCCTCCCACAACTCTTTCATCGGTACATCAATGACTGTTTCTGTGCTGCTTCATGCTCTCGTCTGGATCTGGAAAGATTTATCAATTTTGCTTCCAATTTCCACCCCTCTATCACCTTCACATGGTCCACCCCCCTCCCCCCCCACCCCGATCCCCATCAGCATTCCGTAGGAGCCGTTCCCTCCGGGGCGCCCTGGTCCACTCCTCCATGCCCACAACACCTCATCCCCTTCTCACAGCACCTTCCCATGCAATCTCAGAAGGTGCAGAAGGTGCAACACCTGGCCCTCCCCCCACCCCCTCACCATCCAAGGGCCCAAACACTCCTTTCAGGTGAAGCAGCGCTTCACTTGCACCTCCTTCAGTTTTGTCTACTGCATTCACTGCTCCCAATGCGGCCTCCTCTACATTGAGGAGACCAAACACAGGTTCGTTGACCACCTGAACTCCTACAGTCTGTCCACAAGCGTGACCCAGATTTTCCTGATGCTTGCCATTTCTACACACCTTCCTGCTCTCATGCCCACAGGTCCATCCTTGGCCTGCTGCAATGTTCCAGTGAAGCCCATCGCAAACTGGAGGAACAGCACCTCATCTTCCGAATAGGCACTTTACAGTCTTCCGGACATAACATTGAGTTCAACAACTTCAGGCCATGAACTCTCCTCTATCTTCACCCCTTTTTTAATCCCTTTTTTCAAAGTTCATTTTTTAAAATTCACTTATTTTTATTCATTGTTTTATCCCCTTTTTATCCCATTTTCTAAGCTTTTTCCTCCCTCCACCCTACCCCCCCAAAGGCCATCTGTTACTTGTTCCCTGTTGTTCTTTTCAAAGTGCTTACCCTTGTTCTGCTATTAACACATTCTGCTTTCTTACCTTTATGTTACTATCAGTGCCTTTTTAGCCCTTGCCACTAGCATTAACACTCCTTGTCCTTTTGTTCATGTCATCTTTGTAAATCTCTCTTTTGCCCCCATCGCTAGCCCTCTATCCAGCTTCACCTGTTCCATCCCCTTAAACTGTATAAATTTCACTACATTTGTACTTCAGCTCTGAAGAAGGGTCATAGGGACTCGAAATGTTAACTGTTTCTCTCTCCACAGATGCTGTTAGACCTGAGTTTCTCCAGCATTTTCTGTTTTTGTTTCAGTTTTCCAGCATCTACAGTATTTTGCTTTTATAAAAGCCATGCCAGTCTTGACCATACGCTTTCTATAGGGTTCTACACTAAGTTACTAGCACACAAATATCCAAGTGCAGCGCACTCGATATGGCTTTTTGGATATCTGTAAACACGGCAAGTAACGTGCATCTTTTTTAACCAGACTGAAGAATTAACAATCAGTGCAGAGTTTGAAAGCCCAAACCAGGAAGTGTCAGCTAGAATAGTGAATTCAATGCCAAATCAGGCACAGAAGCTAAAGTAATGAGGGATAGAAAGACTGAATGAAGAGAAAGATACAATAGACACAAAGAAAAAAAAACTTGTTCAAAAAATTCAAAGTTGAAGGAATGCAATAAAAAAGACAATTTTCATTGTCAGATAAGTCTTAATTACTGCCCAACAGCTTAAGCCATTAAAAAAGGTATTTAGACTGGAATAGACAAGTGCCAACATTTTCTGGTGGGTTTAGTGCCTATCTAAAAGGCAGATACATTAAGTTCACACTGTTCAATACATTGGAATGGTCAATTAAACAGTGAAAATGGCCAGTTTGGGAAGTTTATGGAGGACTGTCACATTGAGGCAAATTCCAGGTTTCTGTGCTATAACTGCACATGGTGTTCCCAGAATTTGCTGTCCGAGTTGCACATAAGCAACAGTAAGTACTGTTTATTTCACTATTACTTTCATAGCAAAATCCAGTCCAATAAAATGGAAAAAAATGCAAAAGACAGAGCATCACCATCCAGTGGCAGTCTCATGAAATATACAACACTGCCACTGACAAGATTTGGCAACTATTAGGCAGCTACTCTCTTGCCTAGGTTCTGAGCAGCAGCATGATTTAACTTTTAGGCTAATAAGTAAAACTAATGGACAGCAAGATTTTTTTTCTAAAATACCAAACAAGAACACACAGTCGAACAGACAGTCCAATTGTTACTCAATACACAACCACGTGACCCCAAGTTTCAATGATTCCAGCTTTCAATCATTAACTGGAACAAATCACAGAGGTGCCCAGGATAGCCTTAGAAAGGGCTTCCTCAATGAATGTTAGCTTTCAACTTACTCCACCTATCCTGCACCTTTTGACGCTATAGCACAGTTCAGTATTAAATATAGTCTTAATAGTCATGAAGTCCACAGACTATCGTACCTAGCCAACTGGAAGGCTACAGATGACAGAAAATGGCCTCCATGTATGACAAAAGGCAGGGGTAGGTGCAAGGGCACTTTAACAATATTACTCTCTTCGCTTTATTAATTTCTATAGCAACAATATTTCTAAAAATCAAAAAGATAGATGCTTAGTGAAATTTTTCCCATTATGAGTTAACACCAGCTTAAGGAATAGACATAATAGTTGTAAAAATTGCTTAAAACCTTCTTTCTTGATGGAAGAGCCTTCAGTTATTCACTTTCGCCCTCAATATATTTGGAAGATTTGACACAAAATTCCCATCTAAGGGGCCCAGTTCAGAAAAAAATTGCTCAGGCCTTAAACCTGCTACGCCATGTCTGGTCTCATTGCAATACGAGATGGTCCAAGGTGATGAGCCTTTGAATCTAGCTCCTTTCAAAGGATGCACAGACGATCTCTGCTCATTACCTCCAATAACCATCTTATTATCTCATCTTAAATTATTAAAGGTGTGAACCACCTCCTAACACATCGTAGCAGTATTAACGCCTTGCACCATTTATTTTAAAAAAAAATTTGAGCCCCATCTTGCTGAAGTTCCCTGTCCCAAACACCATTCCACATCAAGAATTTGGGCAGCCAGTCTTCCAAGGCTTCCCTCAGGGCTAAATTGTTACAAAGTGCTGCAAAGCAGGGTCACAGGTGAACATTCCCCATTTTCTTTTCTATAACACCTCAACAACAAACTCAAACTGTAACAATTAACACTTTTTAAAACATACATGATGTTTTATGCAAAAGTGTCTTACTTGTTTTGAAGAAAAAAACTCACCCAAGCCCAATATCTTTCCATTACCTGGACATTCTCAATTTCCTTTCCAGAGAAAGACAATGGCCCAGAATTTGCTGGGAAAATAACAGCAAGCTTACTGTGCATGCCATTATTAGTGTGTACATAACCCAGCAATGTTTGGCATGAAGATGATACATCATGAGTTGAGAATGGACGACGTATGTTGCTCTTCCACGAGCTTTGCAAAAATAGGAACTATCAATCTCAGGAGTTAGGCAGCAGCTGAATTTGCATTGTTAAAACAAATTAAATTGGCCAAAGAAAGTTAGGTCTAGCACTTCTCAATACAAGAATCCTTTTAATGATGGGAGTTATGATTCTGCAATGTCTCTCAATGTCTCTGGCCGAAAAAGGGAACAACTGAAACTGGGGTTTCAATCCTACAGTTAGTAAATTGTATCCAGAGATTAAAATTTTAAATACTATTTTTCTTTCTTCTCCCTTATCACATTTCTCCCCTCTCAATGCCACCTTTCTTTGCTTTTATTTCCCTTTCTATACCTAATATGACTCTAAACAGCCCTATTTTCTAACCCTATTGCAACAAGGCCATAGATAGTCATCAACTTATCCTAATTGGCCACTGGTAAACAATTTTTCATTAAATAAATAACTTCACTCAAACAATACAATCCATTAACTGAGTTATATAGGGCTGCTTTCAAATTTTAGCTTAAATTGCCCAAAACTTGTCATCGTGTGATTAATTGGTAAAGTAACTTTCAGTTAGACTTACTATGTTAGTGACAGTAAGGGGGAGACAGTGGTTTAGTGGCAACGTCACTGAACTAGTAATCCAGAGGCCCAGGCTGTACTCTGGGGACATGGGTTCAAATCCCACCATGGCAGCTGGTAGAATTTGAATTTAATAAATAAAATCTGGCATTGAAAGCTAGTCTCAGAAATGGTGCAACTGATTATCATAAAAACCTATCTGGTTCACTTGCATCGTGTAAGAAAGGCAAGCTGTCTTTATCTGGTCCGGCCTACATGTGATTCCAAACCCATAGCAATGTGGATGACTCTTAATTACCCTCTGAAATGGCCAGTTAAGCCACTCAGCACAAGAGCAATTTGGGATGGACAACAAATGCTGGCTTTGTCAGCAATGCCCACATCCCAAGAAAGAATTTTGGAATATTATTACAAGCTGAATCTCCAGCTGTTTATACCATCTGGTTCATGCATTTAATGGTGTACTTCCATGTTCGAACATCCTGGATCTGGACCTCTCATCACCCCACACCCCACACCCTCCACCCTTTTCAGCATGCTGTACAAAATGTTGTACAACAAACCAGGCAACACTATTTGGTTAAACCCTGCTATCTGTCCTTCAAGTCAGTCACTTTAAATCAGGGACTAACAGAACCTCTCAAATGTCCCCCTAAATCTCATACCCAAAAATCACGTTATTTTTCCAAAATATGGCAATCAACTTTGCTTCTTTAAAAGGGATACCTGAGATCAGTGGCACTTGGGCATTCGAAGAGCTTGACTTTTTAAACACTTGGCGAAAATGAGATACACCACGAACCACATTCCGCACTTTTGTCCACAGAAAGCAGCCACTGCGATTACTGCTGGGCCAGGGACTCTCCAAAACAGCCTGTAGAAAAAAAAAGTCCATTGCACACAGGCTCAGAAGTAATAACTAATACTCTTACAGTCTTGTGCAAAATTTATTTCAACACTCGCTACACAATTATTTTACCTTTTCTCCACTCAATATGTACTTCACCAGCCCCTACCTTTTTCAGAGGAATGGCTAATGCAGAATTACCAGTGACCCACAGTTGTAATGCCACTTCTGCAATAATTCACACCATTTTGTTAGCAAAGATTGCAAAATTTGGAGATTGAGAAGTTGCCAATCTAACTTCGTTCTGGCAAAAAGCATGCCACTAACCCAAGGAGGAGCTCTCATACAGCACCAGATACAGCATAACTAACATGTTAAGCAAACCTTAAAATTATTCCTAGCAATAAAAATGTAACTAACTTAAAATTTACAATATTGCCAGAATCTGAATACCTGCAAGCAAAGCTCTACACATGTAAGCATGCATACACAAAGACAAGCTTTGCCCAATGAGAAAATATCTCTACCAACCTTTTTTACATCATAGGCAAATGTGGTTTAAAAAAACCCAAGTAAAAGTGTTGTTTAACTTACAGTTCTGTCACTTTATAAAAGTAAACATTTATTAATACAAGATTGATTGTAAACACATACACGAGTCTACAAAATTACTGCTATAACTACAAAAATCCCCTAATTAATCTGACTCTCAGTTACACCCCCGATAAAGCAACAGTAAATCTTATAGATTTAAAAAAGACACCTAGCACAGCACACCCTAGACAGCCGCATTCAAAAGGAGTTTCTTTCAGCTCTGGATCCTTGCAGACAGCAGCTTGAGGCTTCTCACACTTGTTGGTTCTTAAAATGCTTACACAATCTCCTTTATACATATCTTTCTCTTTGAATGTAAATTTTCCATTGTATCACTAGGCTTTTAACTTTACCTCTTCTAACAATAACATCCTTTCATCCCCCAAATTTTATTAGTGAAAAAAAATAAACACATTGTTTGACATCTTCTAGCTAGGTGTAACAGTTCACCTGCAGTCTTGAATGGTTTCTTTTAACAAATGCAAATTTACACTTTACCTTCTATCCTCCTTAGGTTTTATCTAATTAACATCTCAAAACTACCGTAAAAGCACCCAGACTAGCTGGCTTTAATCCAATTAAGACACACAGACCCACAAGAACTCTGTTTAAAAATAATTTCCAATAACATTATATCTTCTTCACACCAAGTCTTATGAAATCATACACCTATCAAGTCTACTTCCAGACATGTGAATAGTAAAACAGTATACCACTTGTGATTGGACGTCAACCAGGTACCCATCAGATGATAAACTTATTCAAATGCCTGTTCTCTTTTTGCTCAGGGCCCTTTCATGCGTGTGCAAACTACTACTGAAGATATTCCTGGAGATCTGACCACGTGAAGTATGCAAATATAATTGTATTCATCTTAAAGGTTGAGCCATTGTAGTTTAAGAATCTTGGCTTGCTTTGCATAAGCAGCTATTGTTCGAGATATTCTGTATGAGATATTTCCTTCGACAGCTTTGAGCAAGTGAAGAGGGAAACAAAGGCAGGGGAATGGTAGAAAACTGTAGGTGGGGGAGGGAATTGCAAGGGGGAAATCAGAAACTTGTATTCAACTGCTGACTAATAGTAACTCAAATTGTACAAACAATATTGTTAACACCCAGATGTTACTCAGAACAAATTGGAAGACAGTAGATCACTGATGAAACAATGTGCAGGGTTACGGGGAAAAGGCAGGAGATTGGCATTAAGTTAAAATGCTCAGTGAGCTGATGCAGACACGATGGGCCGAATGGCTCCCGTCTACACCGTAACAATTCTGTGACAGTGATTTTCATCTGACTGATAGTAATAGGTGCAATGCCCCCATATATGACTTGCAATTAGTAATAGTTGTGATTACACTCCATATAAGCCTCTCACCTTGATCTCACCCTATTAACATTT
The DNA here is from genome assembly GCF_964194155.1 of Cetorhinus maximus. NCBI lineage: Eukaryota > Metazoa > Chordata > Chondrichthyes > Lamniformes > Cetorhinidae > Cetorhinus > Cetorhinus maximus. The sequence goes on from NC_135880.1 coordinate 133,704,918, forward strand.
TCTTCTACTACTTTCACCCTCATATACTGATCTCACTTCCCCTTACAATCGTATCCTATAACCTGCTAATATTCACTCGCAAACTACTCCCAACACCTCTCTGCATGGGGAAAGGGTGATCTATCCAGTGTGCACAATCAAATATATCTACACAAAGTTGCTCTATGTTATTTTCAACAGGGGCCCATACCTCTCGTCATCTCCTTGGATGACTACTCTGACCTTGGAGGCCAATCATCGCATGGACTTCCTACAGGCCAGCATAGACTAGCCTGAACCAAATTTGAAGACACACAAAGGGCAGTTGGCTCAGTTTGAGCTCGTTCTCACAGGGGATATAATCCTAAACTCTGCTCAGCCCCAACATTGCTACACCATTCCCTGATCAGATTCTGTCAAGATCAGTTTTCATAAAATTATAGAAATTACAGCACAGGAGGCCATTCAGATCCTGGTACTAGCTAGCTCTTCTCCAGCACTATTTTACCCAAAACCTTGTATATTACACAGTTTCAAATATATCCCTTTGCCTCAATAGTACTTGGATGTCACTGAATTCCTTTGCTTAAGGCATGCAATAAAGTTAGCCCAGATGGAGTTTCTGCTTGCCACATTGAACCTTATTAACAAAAAGGCATTTGGGAGTATCATTTATATTCTGGTGATTGACTGAAAATAAAAAAAAACTTCTCAATCCACAAGGATTATTGATGAAGAAAGCCAGTTATCCTTTCATAATTTGTCATACTAGTTTAAAGGTCAAGAAAAAAATCCATTTCTGCACCACACAATGCAAATAGATTTAGCTTCTAACTTACCTTGTTGTAATAACCATAAGTAATGGCATTCGGTTGCACACCTGCATTTTTCATTTCAAACAAAACTCTAACAGCAAGTACTGGGTGGCCCAAGAGTCCACACAATTGCATCAGAACCCTGTAGCACACCTGTACATAGTAAAAAAGGAATTAAGTGAATTTCACTTGCACATAGAACCAAATTAAGATAGTGAGCAGAAATAGCACTGACAGAAGTATGTTCAGTTTCATAGTTCACTGCCACAAACATTTCTTAATCTAATAACATAGGAACAGGAATAGGCATTCAGTCCTTTAAGCATGTTTCAAAGTTTTGTGGAAAAATCTTAGAACATTTGAGTTGATGATAATGCTCTTTAGAAATAGTAACATGTTAGAATTCCTTAAATCGAACAGTCAACTAACATGTTTCTAAGGCGGATAATTGACGATAATGAACAAATCTGTAGCATCAGTAAAATTACACTGCTGCATCCTTCAAGTTAACTGCAAATGGTATTTTTGTGGTGGTGAAATGTGCACTTGCCTCATCCAGTGGATCCACCTTCATATCTCTCATTTTGATGAGAACATTGTATGCTTGCTGCAGTGCTCGGACCTTGGCATGGGAGACTCCAACATATGCAGGTAAGCAAATGAACCAAAGGCTGTAACAATGGCTGAACAAGCACTTGGACCAAAGTGCAGGGACGGAAAAGTACTTCTTTGCAATTTTCTGGGCAGTTTTTATCTCCTGTGAAGCAAAGTATTGATCACTTCTCCATTATATAGCAAAAAAAATGTGACAGGACATTTGTTTCTTCCAAAAGATTCTCATCGTGGTTTCCAATTCTTTGGTTTTCTTTCCATTTTAATAACTCAATAGAGTAAGCGCCTTCAGACTTAGCCAAAGTCTGACATAAAATGCTTAGCTTTTGTACTGTATAAATTGTATTGGAAAACCCCATTTCTACAAAGTATTCAGCTACCTTGTTAAACCTATCAATAGGACATGTAAGCAAAAGATACTGTAGAACACAGATGAAACATTGTTAATAGTTATCTCTACGACCAAGCACTACTGTTTAAACCTACTCAAAACGTCCCTCACCTGTTTAGTTCTTTTTGCCATGAGGGCTGGACTGCTGGGGATAGTAGCTCCAATTAAAAGTTTGACTGGCATTTTTAATTCCTGTGGTCTGTCGAACAGTTCCGGTTTAAGCACTGGAAAAGTTTTATAACTGAAATAAAAATTTAAATACAAGTTCACCAAAATGATTTTTTGCATATTCTAAGTAAAACTTAACCAAACAAGGTATTTTGGCTTTACAATATGATTAACTTAACAGCCAAGACACAAAACTAACTGATGTTTTGAGGTACAATCTCGTTTAAAATGAGGTTAATGAGTTGAAACAGCTTTCAGCTTTGATGAACAGGAATGCTTTGTGAAGCAGGCCCAAGGCAAGGCTGAGTAATTGAAGGAAAGTGTGAAGATCATTCAAGCATGTTTTTAGGGTCTGGGGCGATATCGGTGAGGTCACTATGTTAATAATAATGTATTGAAGAACTTATGTGGACCATATAATCATGGCAGTAGAATGATTAGTCGAGATTGAGATGGCGTAAGTGCGTTTTCTTGGCCCCCTGTTAACAATATTCAATGAGCATAAAATGTAGAGATCAAGGCAGAACTGGTATAAGTGATCTGAGTAAACCACTATGCTGTAGTCACATTGGATTGTGGTGTGATACATCAGAGTCCTTAAAGTGAATTGTGAACTCAAAAGAATCGGAATAGTGTAATACAAATTACCCGAGTAAGCATGTTGGATGATGCAACGTGAACTTGTTAAAGGCCTGTTTCTGTGGTTGCTACAAAAGATGTCTGTGTACTCTGGTGCTTAAAGTAACAAAAGCAAAGTAAAACAGGAAAACAGTCCCAACAGTGGGCAATTTCCCCCATATTTGACAAAACATTGTGCTTCAATACATGGAGGAATTTTATAGAAATGCTGTGTGCAAGAATGGAGGATCATTTTTTTCCTGTACACAATTAACTATAAGCAGTTGCATACTGATTTTGGCTTGAATCGCCAAGTACCCTCCTCTCCCCTCCCCACCCCCCTCTTTCCTACCCTGCCCCTCTCCCCTCTTTCCTCACCCCCCACTCTCCCTTTTCCTCCCCTGCAAGTGACACACTAATTATATTTTAGAACAAAAGCACCTTGGGTTGAATCAAAATAGTTAATTTCACTGCAGTCACATTAACTATGCTCTCCAAGGGAGTATTATTAGGTGTAACCAAGGTACACAGTACATCAAAAGGCATGGGGTTCCCCCTAAGGCTCACACTGCTATTCAATTGCTTGTGTAGCTATTACTCTCAACTCTTAGTTAGTCCATGTCTGCTATCACGCCCTCCTTTCTTAATTTGTCAACTCTGACATTATTGAATGCGTTACTACTCCTAGCACTTAGCTGAGAGATAGAGATCACTGGAAGCGGGGTTATTTTTCTTCACTGATTTCTGCAGCGACTGATTTGTTCAATCACACACTTACCTTCACCTTAGATGCCCTAGCCCCAATAAACCAATTCTCTCTCCCACCCTAGCGATTCCCATTGTACAGTCATCATCTCCATTTCCTTAAATCCAAGGGGTGCAGACTTGAACGCAATGAGTGGAGAACTGGTTTAGTCATTCCTGCCAGATCTGGCTGGATCACAAAGCACCATCAAGCCTTGTTCTTGTCTGCTAAAATGTAAAGGTAACCCCAAGTTTCTTTCCTCTGCTGAACATCATCTTAAACCCCACTCCAGTGTCCTCCACCTTTTCCTCCAACAATACTGTACTCCATTTTGGGAACCTGTTGCTTGCAATTCCTGGACCATATGGGAACTACAGGACACTTTATCCATCTCGGGTAACCACAAGTGTAGGAAGTAGCTCCAGGTGCTCCAGTTTGAGCTCTGGATTTCCAAGTTTAAGGGGCAGCTGCAGTCCCTGCAGAGCATCAGAGGGCAAGTATTTCCTAGATCTTATGTTCCAGGAGCTGGTCATCCCAAAGGCAGTGAGAGTTTAAAATAGAAGATGGAGAGCCATCTGGAAGAGTAAGAAGAGGCAGAAGTGCAGGAATTTCAGAGTCCGTCTCACTCTCAAACAGGTGTTCAGCTTTGGAGGCTGCGAAAAGTGACAATACCTTGAAGGAATGCAGTCCAAACCATGGCACCAATGGGCAAGGGACTAAACAGGAGGGAGCAAAAAACTGTAAAAAGGCAGTCAATATAGGAGATTGAATAGTTGGAGGCACAGAAAAGCATTTCTGTAACAGTCATCGTAAGTCCCATATAGTGCATTGCCTCCCTGGTGCCAGGATAAAGGATATCATGGAAAGGGTGCAGCACATTTTGTAAGGGGAAGGGAGTGCACTGAAACTATGGAAATGTTGGTTCCAGAGACAGAGGGCAGGATTTGAGGTTATACAGTCACATTTTCAGTAGCTGGGTAGGAAGTTAAAGCAGGACATCAAAAGGTAGCAATCTCTGGATAACTCCCAGGGTGCACACCAGTGAGAATAGAAATAGGAGACGGGGGGGCGGTAGGTGGTTGTCAATGTGTCACTTACAGCATGGTGCAGGAAGGAGGGCTTCAGATTCTTGGATCACTGAGGTCATTTCTAGGGCAGGAGGCACCTATTCAAAAGGGACAGGTTGTACCTCAACAGGATTGGTACCAATGTGTTTGCAGTAAGGTTCAGTAGTGTGGTTGGGGAGGGTTTAAACAAAATTGGCAGGGGTATGGGTATCAGCAAATAGAAGCTGAAAGGAGGAAAAAGGAATAAAGGTATATAAAGGATCAAGAGTGTTGGATGGTATTACTCCCTACTCTAGTACTATATTTGATAGGCACAGACCAAGAGCTATGAGGAACACATAGGTTTACAATAACTTAAAGTATGGTGAATAAGGTTGGTGGGCAAGAAGCACAAATAGCCATGTGGGAATATGGTGTAGAGGTAATATTAGGGACAAAGCTGATATATGCTTAGCGCTGCAGGACAAGGCTAGGATACTTAGTAAACACTGATACAAGTAATTATTAAGGAAGAGGATGCTGAAAAAAAAATCAGTAGAAGCAGGGATGGTGGAGATAACAGATAGAGTGAAAATTAATAGGAAGGATGTGCTGAAAAGGCTGGCTATGCTTAGAGTGGATAAGTCACCTGGTCTAGATAGTTTTTGCCCCAGGTTGCTAAAGGAAGTGAGAGTGGAGATAATGCAAGGGCTTGCTTTCATCTTCTAACCTTCCCTAGATACAGGGCAGGTGCCAGAGGATTGAAGAGTGGCAAATGTGACACCCTTATTCAAGAAAGAGTGTAAGGACATTTCTAGTAACTACAGGTCAGTTACTTTAACATCAGTGACAGATAAGGTTTGAGAAACAATAATCAGGGAAAAAAGTCAATAAGCACTTGGAGAGGTTTGAGTTAATTAAGGAAAACCAGAATAGATTTGCAACAGCAGATCATGCTCGACTAATCCAATCGTTTTTTTTTAATGAAGTTACAGAAGAATGGTGAAGGTATGAAATTGAAACTGTCTATATGGGTTTTAAGAAAACCTCTGACAAAGTACACAAAAGGCTGGGTAACAAAACTGAAGCTCATGGGATACGAGGGCCAGTGTCAGTTTATTTTTAAAAATGGCTCAAGGTAAATGGCTGTTTTTCAGGCTGCAGGATGGTAGACAGTGGTATTCCCAAGGGTTAGTGCCAGGCCACTGCTTTTTTTTTGATACATACATATACTTAAATGACTTGGATATTGGAAAACAGTAAAATTTCAAAATTTGCTTATGAAACCAAACTTGGAAATATGGCAGTGAGGATCACAACTAGGGCATTGTGACCAATTCTGAAAATGCACTTTAGGAAGGATGCGAGGGTCCTTGAGAGAGTGCAAACATGATTTACCAGAATGGTTCCAGGGATGGGGGATTTTATCTATCAGGTTAAGTTGGAGAAGCCGGTTTGCTCTCCTTGGAGAAGAGGGAGAGGGGTGGTTTGATAGATGTATACAAATTATGACAGGTTTCGATAAAGATAGAGAATGTTATTGCCATTACCTAAAGGTACAACAGCTAGGGGATACAGATTTAAGGTTTTGGGCAAAAGATGCAGGGGGGAGGCGAGGAAAGACATTTTACGCAGCAAGTGGTAATAACCCGCAACTCGCTGCCGAAGAGAATAGTCGAAGCAGAGACAATCAAGGATTTCAAAGGAAATTGGATGGGCACTGGAGGTAAATAAACTTAGAGCTATAGGGAATGTAACTGATTGGATTGCTCTACATAGAGCCAGCATGGACTTGGGTGCAGAAAGGGGCACGCGGACACCAGACGATGCCTGAGATGTGCAGATTGAGTGAGTTGAGAATTTGGTTCAGGTGGGAATTTGGTGTACAGGGGGAAAGAGGTGCTCCTTTTCCGACTTTTTTTTTCAGCCTTCAGAGGTTTACTTCCTTACCTCCAAGCTGGGTGAGTGCAACTTTCTATTACTTTAGTTGCGTAAGTTAACTAATTGACTAATGGGGACAGTGATTGCAAACTTAAGTGTGCCAGAAGATAGGGGCAGAATTCACAAAAATAGTAAAAAATAAAATTGAATTAAAGGCTCTGTGCCTGAATGCCCACAAATTCACAATAAAACTGATGAATTATCAGCTCAAATAAAAATTCATATACATGACCTGATAGCCATTACAGAGACATGACCACAAGGAAACCAAAGCTAGGACCTGAATATCTATTCAGGAAGGACAGGAAGTTCGGGAAAGGTGGTGGGGTAGCTCTGTTAAAGAGAGAGGACATTAGTACCGCAGTGAGATGACCTTAGTTCTAAAGATCAAGGCATAGAATCAGTTTGGGTGGAACTAAGAAACAGTAGGGACAGAAAACATTGGTGCAAGTTGTTTACAGACCACCAAACAGCAGTGGCCATGTAAATCATAAATCAGGAACTTAGATGTGTGTGTCACAAGGGTAATACAGTAATCACGGGGGATTTCAATCTATATATGGATCAGGTAAACCCAGTTAGTACTAATGTTGTGGAGGACGAATTCTTGGAATGTATGCACGATGGTTTTCTAGTGCACTATGTTAAAGACCCAACTAGGGAATAGGCTATTTGTGATCTAGTATTTGGGAATGAAACAGGGTTAATTAATAATCTTGTAGCGAAGGAGCCTTGAGACAAGAGTGACCACAGTACGATTAAGTTTCAAAGTGATGTAGTTCAAAGTAAAATTCTATCAGACTAAGGTCTTAAAATCTAAACAAAGGAAACAAAGAAGGTATGGGGGATAAATTGGCTATGGGAGATTCGGAAACTATGTTCAAAGGTATGTTGGTAGACAGGCAATGGCTAGCATTTAAAGAATTAATTACAACAAAAATACATTCCTTTTATGTCCAAAACGAAGCAAAGAAAGTGTTTCAACTATGGCTAATGAAAGAAATCTAGATAAAAACAGAAAATGCTGGTGAAACTCAAGAGGTCTGGCAGCATCTGTGGAGAGAGAAAGAGTTAATGTTGAGTCCATGTGACTCTTCTTCAGAGCTAAAGAGGAAAGAAATCAAGGATTGCATTAAATCAATGGAAGAGGTGTATGAAATTGCCAAAAAAAATGGTACGCCTGAGAATTGGGAGCATTTTAGAATTCTGCAAAGGAGGATCAAGAAAACGATTAAGGGGAAAATAGAATATGACAATAAACTAGCGAGAAATAAAAACGGACTGTGAAAGCGTCCATAGCTATGTAAAAAGGAAAAGACTGGCAAAAAAATACGTGGGCCCATTACAAGTGGAGTCAGGAGAATTTATAATGCAGAATAAGAAAATGGCAGAGAAACTAAACCTACTTTGCATGCGTCTTCAAGGAGGAAAACACAAAGCCTCCCAGAAATAATGGAGAATTAAAGGTACGAGTGTAAATGGAGGAACTGCAAGATATTAATATCAGTAAAACAATTGTACTAGAGAAATTTATGGGACTGATAATCTACATCCCAGAGTGTTGAAATAGGTGGTTGTAGAAATAGCATATGCAGTGGTTATCTTTCAAAATTCTAGAGACTCTGGAATGGTTCCTGCAGATTGGAAAATGGCAAATGTAACCCTATTTAAGAAAGGAGGGAAAAAGAAAAACAGGGAGCTACAGATCCATTAGCTTAACATCAGTAGTAGGGAAAATGCTAGAATCTATAAAGGATCTGAAAACAGGACACTTAGATAATAATGGTAGGACTGGGCAGTGTCAACATGGATTTCTGAAAGGGGAATCATGTTTAACAAACCTGTTGGGAGTTACATCCTGGATGTAACTAGCAGAATAGATAAGAGGGAAATGGTGGATGTGGTTTATTTAGATTTTCAGTAAATTTTTGATAAGGTCCCACACAAGAGGTTAGTAAACAAAATTAGAGCACTTGATATTGCAGGCAATATAATAGCATGGATTGTGAACTGGTTAATGGACAGAAAACAGCAGGAATAAGTGGGTCATTTTCAGGTTTGCAGGCTGTGACAAGTAAGGTAGCGCAAGGATCAGTGCTTGGGCTCCAACTATTCACAATCTATATCAATGATATGGATGTGGAGATTAAATGTAATATTTCCAAATTTGCAGATGACAAAACGAGGAGGAAGTAAGAGTTGTGAGGGGGATGCAAAAATGCTTCAAGGGGATTTGGAGAGGCTAAGTGAGTGGGCAAATATGTGGCAGATGGAACACAATGTGGAGAAATGAGAGGTTACTCAATTTGGTAGGAAAAACAGAAATAGAGTATTTCTTAAATGGGGAGAAGCTGGGAAATGTTGAACTTCAAAGGGACTTGGGTGTTCTTGTTAACAAGTCATTGAAAGTTAACATGCAGGTACAGCAAGCAATTAAGGTGGTAAAAACAAAAAACTACTGCGGATGCTGGAAATCCAAAACAAAAACAGAATTACCTTGAAAAACTCAGCATGTCTGGCAGCATCGGCGGAGAAGAAAAGAGTTGACGTTTCGAGTCCTCATGGCCCTTCAGCAGAACTGAGTCAAGTTAGGAGAAGGGTGAAATATAAGCTGGTTTAAGGTGGGGGGGGGGAGGGGGGAGAAGTTGGGGGGGGGGGGTGGTTGTAGGGACAAGCAAGCAGTGATAGGAGCAGATAATCAAAAGATGTCACAGACAAGACAAAAGGAACAAAGAGGTGTTAAAGGTGGTGATATTATCTAAGAGAATGTGTTAATTAAGAATGGATGGCAGGACACTCAAGGTACAGCTCTAGTGGGGGTGGGGTGGAAAGACTGACAGGGCATTAAAGGTATAGATTTAAAAATAATGGAAATAGGTGGGAAAAGAAAAATCTATATAAATTATTGGAAAAAACAAAAGGGAGGGGGAAGAAACGGAAAGGGGGTGGGGATGGAGGAGGGAGTTTAAGATCTAAAGTTGTTGAATTCAATATTCAGTCCGGAAGGCTGTAAAGTGCCTAGTTGGAAGATGAGGTGCTGTTCCTCCAGTTTGCGTTGGGCTTCACTGGAACAATGCAGCAAGCCAAGGACAGACATGTGGGCAAGAGAGCAGGGTGGCATGTTAAAATGGCAAGCGACAGGGAGGTTCGGGTCTTTCTTGCGGACAGACCGCAGGTGTTCTGCAAAGCGGTCGCCCAGTTTGCGTTTGGTCTCTCCAATGTAGAGGAGACCGCATTGGGAGCAACGAATGCAGTAGACTAAGTTAGGGGAAATGCAAGTGAAATGCTGCTTCACTTGAAAGGAGTGTTTGGGCCCTTGGACGGTGAGGAGAGAGGAAGTGAAGGGGCAGGTGTTGCATCTTCTGCGTGGGCATGGGGAGGTGCCATAGGTGGGGTTTGAGGAGTAGGGGGTGATGGAGGAGTGGACCAGGGTGTCCCGGAGGGAATGATCCCTACGGAATGCCGCCGGGGGGGTGAAGGGAAGATGTGTTTGGTGGTGGCATCATGCTGGAGTTGGCGGAAATGGCGGAGGATGATCCTTTGAATGCGGAGGCTGGTGGGGTGATAAGTGAGGACAAGGGGGACCCTATCATGTTTCTGCGAGGGAGGAGAAGGCGTGAGGGCGGATGCGCAGGAGATGGGCTGGACATGGTTGAGAGCCCTGTCAACGACCGTGGGTGGAAAACCTCGGTTAAGGAAGAAGGAGGACATGTCAGAGGAACTGTTTTTGAAGGTAGCGTCATCAGAACAGATGCGACGGAGGCGAAGGAACTGAGAGAATGGGATGGAGTCCTTACAGGAAGCGGGATGTGAGGAGCTGTAGTTGAGGTAGCTGTGGGAGTCGGTAGGTTTGTAATGGATATTGGTGGACAGTCAATCACCAGAAATTGAGACAGAGAGGTCAAGGAAGGGAAGGGAAGTGTCAGAGATGGACCATGTGAAAATGATGGAGGGGTGGAGATTGGAAGCAAAATTAATAAATTTTTCCAGGTCCCGACAAGAGCATGAAGCAGCACCGAAGTAATCATCGGTGTACCGGAGAAAGAGTTGTGGGAGGGGGCCGGAGTAGGACTGGAACAAGGAATGTTCCACATACCCCATAAAGAGACAGGCATAGCTGGGGCCCATGCGGGTACCCATCGCCATACCTTTTATTTGGAGGAAGTGAGAGGAGTTAAAGGAGAAATTGTTCAGTGTGAGAACAAGTTCAGCCAGACGGAGGAGAGTAGTGGTGGATGGGGATTGTTCGGGCCTCTGTTCGAGGAAGAAACTAAGGGCCCTCAGACCATCCTGGTGGGGGATGGAGGTGTAGAGGGATTGGACGTCCATGGTGAAGAGGAAGCGGTTGGGGCCAGGGAACTGGAAATTGTTGATGTGACGTAAGGTGACAGAGGAATCATGGATGTAGGTGGGAAGGGACTGGACAAGGGGAGAGAGAAGGGAGTCAAGATAACGAGAAATGAGTTCCGTGGGGCAGGAACAGGCTGACACGATCGGTCTGCCGGGACAGTTCTGTTTGTGGATTTTGGATAGGAGGTAGAAGCGGGCTGTCCGAGGTTGGGCGACTATCAGGTTGGAAGCTGTAGGAGGAAGATCTCCAGAGGAGATGAGGTCAGTGACAGTCCTGGAAACAATGGCTTGATGTTCAGTGGTGGGGTCATGGTCCAGGGAGAGGTAGGAGGAAGTGTCTGCGCGTTGACGCTCAGCCTCCGCGAGGTAGAGGTCAGTGCGCCAGACAACAACAGCACCACCCTTGTCAGCGGGTTTGATGACAATGTTGGGGTTGGACCTGAGAGAACGGAGTGCAGTAAGTTCAGAGAGAGACAGATTAGAATGGGTGAGAGGAGCAGAGAAATTGAGACGGTCAATGTCACGCCGACAGTTCTCAATGAAAAGATCAAGAGAAGGTAAGAATCCAGAGGGAGGGGTCCAGGTGGAGGGAGAATATTGGAGGTGGGTAAAAGGATCCGTTGAACGGGGAGAGGACACCTGCCCAAAGAAGTGAGCATGGAGATGAAGACGGCGGAAGAAGAGTTCAGCATCGTGCCGAGCCCGAAATTCATTGAGATGAGGGCGTAAGGGTATGAAACTAAGTCCTTTGCTGAGCACTGAACGTTCAGTATCGGAGAGGGGAAGGTCAGGGGGTATAGTGAATACACGGCTGGGACTGGGATTGGAAGATGGGGTGGGGATGGAGGGACAAGCAGGGGTGGAGGGTCCCAGATGGGTGTTGGTGTCGATGAGTTGTTGGAGCTTGCGTTCCTTAGCACTCGAGAGAAAGGGAAAAAGTTTCTTGTTGAGGTGTCGGATGAGACGAAGAATAAAATGAAACTGGGGGCACGCGCAGCTTTGAAAAAGGGTGCGGCGGTGCTGCTGGAGGGAGAGGTCGAGTGTGTTCATATGGCGGCGCAGGGCACCGAGTGGGGATCTCAGAATGCGACGGGAACAGCAGTCTGAGAAACGTTTTATGTCCCGGAGATACCTGTAATCCTGGGTGGGTTCGAAACAAGAGGGATGGAATTTCAGTTGAAATCCACGTGGGGTGAGTCGGAGACGGAGACAGTCACTGAGAAAGGAAATATGGCTGTAAAAGCGGGTTTTAGTAAACACCTTGTCAAACACCAGGAGAGAAATGCAAAGCAATGAAGGTGAACAAGGCAGAAGAGACAGGCGGAAATCCTGTCAGAGAGCAGAGCAATACTTCTTCAAGGTAGGCATTTCTTGAAGAGGAGTGGCAGTCAATTAAACACAGATAAAAACAAAAAACTACTGCAGATGCTGGAAATCCAAAACAAAAACAGAATTACCTGGAAAAACTCAGCAGGTCTGGCAGCATCGGCGGAGAAGAGTTGACGTTTCAAGTCCTCATGACCCTTCAGCAGAACTGAGTCAAGTTAGGAGAGGGGTGAAATATCAGAAACATGATAGGGTCCCCCTTGTCCTCACTTATCACCCCACCAGCCTCCGCATTCAAAGGATCATCCTCCGCCATTTCCGCCAACTCCAGCATGATGCCACCACCAAACACATCCCTTCACCCCCCCGGCGGCATTCCGTAGGGATCGTTCCCTCCGGGACACCCTGATCCACTCCTCCATCACCCCCTACTCCTCAAACCCCACCTATGGCACCTCCCCATGCCCACGCAGAAGATGCAATACCTGCCCCTTCACTTCCTCTCTCCTCACCGTCCAAGGGCCCAAACACTCCTTTCAAGTGAAGCAGCATTTCACTTGCATTTCCCCTAACTTAGTCTACTGCATTCGTTGCTCCCAATGCGGTCTCCTCTACATTGGAGAGACCAAACGCAAACTGGGCGACCGCTTTGCAGAACACCTGCGGTCTGTCCGCAAGAAAGACCCAAACCTCCCTGTCGCTTGCCATTTTAACACATCACCCTGCTCTCTTGCCCACATGTCTGTCCTTGGCTTGCTGCATTGTTCCAGTGAAGCCCAACGCCAACTGGAGGAACAGCACCTCATCTTCCGACTAGGCACTTTACAGCCTTCCGGGCTGAATATTGAATTCAACAACTTTAGATCTTAAACTCCCTCCCCCATCCCCACCCCCTTTCCGTTTCTTCCCCCTCCCTTTTGCTTTTTCCAATAATTTACATAGATTTCTTTTCCCACCTATTTCCATTATTTTTAAATCTATAACTGTAATACCCTGTCAGTCTTTCCACCCCACCCCCACTAGAGCTGTACCTTGAGTGTCCTGCCATCCATTCTTAATTAGCACATTCTCTTAGATAATATCACCACCTTTAACACCTCTTTGTTCCTTTTGTCTTGTCTGTGACATCTTTTGATTATCTGCTCCTATCACTGCTTGCTTGTCCCTACAACCACCTCCCCCCAACTTCTCCCCCCTACCCCCCCACCTTAAACCAGCTTATATTTCACCCTTCTCCTAACTTGACTCAGTTCTGTTGAAGGGTCATGAGGACTCGAAACGTCAACTCTTTTCTTCTCCGCCGATGCTGCCAGACCTGCTGAGTTTTTCCAGGTAATTCTGTTTTAATTAAGGTAGTAAATGCTATCTTGGCCTTTATTACAAGAGGATGAGTATACGAGGAAAGATTTCTTACTGCAATTATATAGAGCTTTGGTGAGACCACACGGAGTATTTTGTGCAGTTTTGACCTCCTTACCCAAGAAAGGATATACTTGCCATACAGGGAGTGCAACAAAGGTTCACCAGACTGATTCCTGGGATGGAGGGGTTGTCCTTTGGGGAAAGATTAAATAGACTGGGCCTTTATTCTCTGGAGTTGCTAAGAATGAGAGGTGATCTTATTCAAACAAAATTCTTACTCGAACAGGGTAGATGCAGGAAGGATGTTTCCCTTAGCTGGAGGGTCTAGAGCAAGGGGACACAGTCCCAGAATAAGGGGTAGGCCATTTAGAACTGAGATGAGGAGCAGTTTCTTCAGAGGGTGGTGATTTTTTGGAATTCTCTGCCCCAGAGGGCAGTGGAGGCTCAGTCGCTGAGTTTGTTCAAGACTGAGATCGATAGATTTCTACATATTAGAAACATTAAGGGATGTGGGGATAGTGCAGGAAAATGGTGTTGAAGTAGATGATCTGCCACAATCTCACTGAATGGTGGAGTGGGCTCAAAAGACTGAAAGACCTATTTTGTTATGCTCTTATGTTCCTCCTGTGCTGCTATGACTAAGTGCAAGGAGCTCATGGATTTCTTTGTCATGAAGATTGAAACCATCCTCTCAAAAAAGCAACCCTTGACCACTCTGTCCTTGCAAACTATTGCCCCATCTCCTACCTCCCTTTTCTTTCCAAAGTCCTTCAATGTAATGTCAAATTTGTACCCACATTTCTTGGGACTCCACCTTTGAATTGTTCTAATCTGGTTCCATCTCAGCCGAAGTACCAGAATGTCTCTTAGGATGTTATTTGTGACTTTGCTATGTGACTGACAAAACTTAACTTTTCCTCCTCATCCTTCTTTACCAGTCTGCAGCCTTTGACAGTTGATCACACCATCTTGCTCCAATGCCTCTCCATCTTGCAGCTATGTGGGGCTATACTTGCTTGATTCCATTCTTATCTATCCAAAAACAGCCCGAGTATAATTCTTAGTGGCTTCTCGTCCTGCTCCTGCACAAAAAAATTGATTTTGACTTGGACCGTGGTACAATACCTAAATTTTCCTTGAGGATCTTTTCCATCTGACAGTGGAGGTTCCAGAGGCATTATAAACACAGTGTGCTCACTTTTCTGCGACTCATCCAGCTCAATTAGCCTTGTATCTTCAGGGCAGTCAGCATCAACCTTGGTGTACACAAATGCAGGAAGTTAGCACCTTTTCATCTTTTGCCCTGTCTTTCGTCACTCTCCCCTTGATAAAGACTCTCACCCCACACCACCACCAACCTCCCCCATCACCTCCAGCCTTGGATAGCCTTAACACTCTATCAGAAACCTTGATCACATACAATGCAATGACCCAGCCAGCTTCTGGCTTTCTAAACAATCATTTCCCTCCTCCAACCTCATTATGATTAGCATCAGTCCAGTGGATAAAACTACCTTCAAATTCATAAACTCCTTATTCCTAGCAGAGGGCTTTCCACCTGTAATGATACTTGTGCCACTGTCAACCTGCTTAATTATTTCCTCTACATTCAACACGCTTGTCCCATTTGTATTCCCAACTGATATTGTCCCCATTTTCTGTAAGGGGTGGGGATTGGGCACAAGTGGCTTAATTGTTAATCAGATCTAGCGGGACTGTGTTGAGCATTCTCATTCTTTACTTTCCTAAATCATTACTGCAGGTCAAATTCCAACGGCTGAGTTCAAATGTCTAAGCTGAAGCTTCAGTGTAGGGGGTGGGGGTACTCTCAGTGGTGTTATCTTTCAGATAAGGCTTGAAATAGAGGCCACGTCTGCCCTCTCAGGTGGGCGTAAAAGATCCGTGGCACTATTTCAGAGAACCAGAGCGTTGCCCTCAGTGTCCTGGACAATGTTTATCTCAGCCAACATATTTTTTAAAAAGAGATGAATCTGGTCATTTACTTCAATGCTGTATGTGGGATTCTCCGTGTGCAAACTGGCTGTGTTCCCCTACATTACAGCATAACCACACTTCAAAAGTACTTCAGTGCCTATTAAAGTGCTTTGGAATCCTCAGATTATCAAAGACACTATGTAAATACAAGCTCCGTCTTTCTTATTCATCCCAAGCTTTTGCTATTTGTAAGGTG
Source organism: Cetorhinus maximus (assembly GCF_964194155.1). NCBI lineage: Eukaryota > Metazoa > Chordata > Chondrichthyes > Lamniformes > Cetorhinidae > Cetorhinus > Cetorhinus maximus. Next base: position 133,720,462 of record NC_135880.1, read on the forward strand.
CTTTGGACATCCTGGGGTTGTGACAGGAGTTATGTAAATGCAAGCCTTTCTATTCTTTAACCCTTTTTTCAGGCAGCTGCTCTAACTTCATCCTCAAACACCAAGTGCAAGAAGCGATAATTTAAGTTTGACTCCTTCATTTTCTGTGTCTATCTGTACTTTGGCCACTTACTCCTGTCCTGCATGTTTCCTAGTCTTCTACCCACTCTAGTACAGGAAACTCACCTTTCTGCCATTTCTTCCCATCTCCCATTCTGCCTCCACAAAACCTAACATTTGATAAGGTGCCACCTTCAAAGGTTATTGCAGAAAATAAAAGCTCATGGTGTAGGGGGTAACATATGGATAGAAGATTGGTTAGCTAAAAGGAACCAGCGTATGCATAAATGGGTCATTTTCTGGTTGGTATGATGTAAGGAGTGGTGTGCCACAGGGCCTCAACTTTTTTACAATTTTATATAAATGACTTGGATGAAGGAGCTGAAGGTATGGTTACTAAATTTGCTGATAACACAAATACAGGTAGGAAAGTAAGTTGTGAAGAGGACATAAGGAGGCTACAAAAGGATATATGTAGGTTAAGTGAGAAGGCAAAGATCTGGCAAAGAGTATAATGGGGAAAATGTGAAATTGTCCATTTTGGCAGGAAAAATAAAGCATATTGTCTAAAAGATGAGATATTGCAGAGCTGAGAGATTCCGGGGGATCTGGGTGTCCTCATGCACAAGATTAGTATGCGGGTACAGCAAGTAATTACAAAAACTAATAGATTATCATTTATTGCAAGAGGAATTGAATACAAGTGTAGGGAGGTTGTGCTTCAGTTATTCAGGTGAGACCATATCTGGACTAGGATTTAAATGCGTTGAAAGCAGTTCAGAGAAGGCTTATTAAACTAATGCCTGGAATGGCAGGTTGTCTTATGAGGAAAGGTTGACAGGCGAGCCTTGTATCCGCTGGAGTTTAGAAGAATAAGAGGCGACTTGATTGAAACATACAAGATCCTGAGGTGTCTTGACAGGGTGGATGTGGAGAGCATGTTGCCTCACGTGGGAGGATCTAGAACTAGGGGTCACAGTTTAAAAATAAGGGGTCATTCATTTCAGACGGATGAGGAGAAATTGAGGGTCGTGAGTCTTTGGAATTCTCTTCCTCAAAAGGCAGTGGAAGCAGTGTCTTTGAATATTTTTAAGGCAGAGGTAGATAGATTCTCGATAAGCAAGGGGGTGAAAGGTTATTGGGGGTAGGTGGGAATGTGAAGTTGAGGTTACAATAAGATCAGCTATGCTCTTGAGTGGTGAAGGTGGCTTGAGGGGCTGAGTGGCTGACTCATGCTCCTAATTCATTTGTTCCTATGCCCTTGAAGCCCACCTCTGCTCCCTCAATCAACTTGACTTCCTGGACCCTAGTTAGTAATATTTAGCTTTGCTTAGCAAGGATTTCTCAACCCCTTGGCAGCCTCTTCAGAGTGCACATCAGCATCAAGTCAGGGAAAAAAAACAATTTGTATTTGTATAGCACCTTTAACCTAAAAAAAATTCCCAGGCACGTAACAGGGATTTGACACGAGGGGATATTGGGGCAGATTACCAAGAACTTGGTCAAAGAGGTAGGTTTAAGGAATGTCTTAAACGACAGAAAGCAGGTAGAGAGACAGGGAAGGAATTCCAGAGCCGAGGGCCTTAGCAACTGAAGGTACAGCCGCCAATGGTGCAGTGATTAAAAATTTTGGTTGTTCAAATGGCCAGAATTGGGAGGAGCACAGAGTGGGCTCTCGGGTTGGGGGAGGTTCTAGAGATAGGGAGCAGTGAGGCTGGATGGATTTAAAAGGATGAGAATTTGAAAATTAAGCCATTAATTGCTTGGCTCAAAGAGTCAGCAAGTACAGGCGTGATGGCTGAACACTTGGTACAACTTAGGACACAGGGTATAGCTTTGGATGATGTCAAGTTTACTGAGTGCAGAAAATGGGACGCTGACCAAGGAGTGCTTTGAAATAGTCAAATCCAGGGGTAAAGACATGAATGCCGATTACAGCAGCAGATGACTTGAGGCAGGGGCTGAGTTAGCGAATGCTACACAAGTGGAAATGGCACCTTACTGATCATGCAAATGTGATCACAAGCTCATCACAGGGTTAAATATAACAGTGATTCTCAAAGATTTTTGTTGGAAGGACCTCATTTCAAATAGTCTAGTAATAATGATAGACCTTCCATCGAAAGTACTATACAACACTCATTAAAGTATTGCATAGGGAGTATGTTAATAATGCTTAAAAGGCAACAACTATTGACTTATAGATAACAGCAAGATTGGCAATCCTGCTTCTCTCTGCACTGTCTATCCTTGTCAGGAGGCTGGAATAAGCATGAGGAGACCAAGGCGCCTTGCCTGGGATGAGGAGTGGTGGGGGAAGGGGAGCAGCTGATGAAACAGTATATTGAACATCACTCAGAAGCAGAGAGTAAGAAGAGCATAGAACATACTTTGGGTGGGTACTTCAATGCCCCACGAGTGGCTTGGTATTGCTATACTCCTGACAGCAAGTTGGTTAAGGAAGAAACCAGAGTCAGTCTTCACTTAGAAAACATTTATTCAGAGTGAAACATTACAGGTTTATATTTCCTGACTCCACTCTACTCCTGTGTAGGCATTTCTTTACATCTGCTCAAGTAACCACCCAATCAAGGTCCTCCACCTCTTTGTACGTAATATGAAATGATACAATTAACAGGTAGCACCACTGTTGACCAAGCTGGCCAAGTCCTGAAGGACATATCTGCCAGACTGGGCCTGCAGCAGGTAGCGAAAAGCAACAAGAGGGTAGAACGTACTTGACATGGTCCTTACTAATCTACCTGTCGCAGGTGCATCTGTTCATGACAATATTAGTGGGAGTGACCACAGTAAAAACTTGGAGATGGTCCTGCCTTCACACTGACGATTCCCTCCATCGTGTTGTGTGGTAGTACTACCCACTTCAAATGGGATAGACTCAAAACAGATCTATCAGCTCAAAACAGAGTATCCACAAAGCACTATGGGCAATCAGCAAAAGTGTACAGTATTTAATCACAATCTGTAACCTCATGGTCCAGCATATACCTCACTCTACCATTACCGTCATGCCACAAGATCAACCCTGGTTCAGCAAGGAGTGTAAGAGAACACAGTAGGAACACCATCAGGCATACAAAAAAAGGTGCCAACGTGGTGAAGCTACAACAGGACAAGCATGTGAAACAGTGGCAGGAGCATACTATAGTCAGAGTAAAGCGATCCAACAAGCATCAGATCTGATCAAAACCCTGCAGTCCTGACATATTCAGCGGTGAGTGGTGGTGGGCAACAAAACAACTAACCAAAGAAGGCAGTGTCAAGAACATCCCCATCTTTCATAATGGGGAGCCCAGTGTAAAGGACCAGTTCAAAAGTGCATTTGTAGCCATCTTTAGCCACAAAAGTTAAGCGAATGATCCATTTCTGCCTCCTCCAGAAGTCCCCACCATCATAAATGCCAGTCTTCAGTCAATTCAATCCACTCCATCTAATAAAGAAATGGCTTAAGGGACTGTATACAGCAAAAGGCTACAGGCCCCGACAACATCCCAGCAGTAGTACTGAAGACTTGTGCTCCAGAACTAGCTACACCCTTAGCCAAGCTGTTCCAGACAGCTACAATGTGGAAAATTGTCCAAGTTATATCCTGTTCTCAAAAAGTAAGACAAATCCACGCCAGTCCCAGTCTACTGCCCCAGTCTATTCTCAATTATCAAAGTGATGGAAAGTGCTGTCAAAAGCACGATCAAGTAGCACTTAGCAACAGCCTGTTCATCAATGTTCAGTTTACGTTCCACCAGGTCCACTTGGCTCAGGGCCTCCTTACACCCTTGGTCCAAACATGGACAAAAGAGCTGAATTCCAGAGGTGAGGTAAGAATGACTACCCTTGACATGAAGGCAGTCTTTGACTGAGGGTGGCGTCAAGAAGCCCCAGTAAAAGTGAAATCAATGGGAATCAGGGGAAACTCACCACTGGTTGTAGCCATACTGAGCACAAAGGATGATAGCAGTTGTCAAAGGCCAATCATCACAGCCCCAGGGCATGGCTGCAGGTCTCCCTCAGGGTATGTCCTAGGCCCAACTATTTTCAGCTGTTTAATCAATGACCTTCCTTCCATCATAATTACACTGTTCAGTACCATTCCTAACTCGTCAGATAAAGTAGAAGTCTGTGCCCACATGTTGCAAGACCTGGACAACAATCAGACATGGGCTGATAAGTGGCAAGTAACATTCATGGTCTTTTAATTCCAGGTTTTTATGAAATTCACCATATGACGTGGTGGGATTCGAACCCAGGTCCCCAGAGCATTACCCTGGGTCTCTGGATTATCATTCCAGTGACAATACCATTAGGCCACCAACACCCCCGCAAGTAACATTCATAGCACACAAGTGCCAGACAATGACCAGTGATGTCATTAGACCCAGAGTTCAGATTATACACCCCATATTCTATTCACTTAAGTCACAGACATTCACCTCTGCAACACTATTTCTTCCAGCTATCTTGTGGGGTTTTAGATTATTGCATAGGACAACAAAAACCAATATGGACATACGTATCTACTTCAAGGCCTTGCCCTCTCCCCAATCCCTGTAACTTCCTTCAGCCTTATACTGCTTCCTGTGCTTTCCATTCCTGACTGACTCCCTTTTGCATCATACACCAATACTGGCAGCCATGCCTTCAGCCACACTTTGACTTACCTCCCGAGACCCTTCTGCTCTTAACTTCCCTGCCCTTCCTTCCTTAAAAAAGACCTTCCTTAAAAATTCATCTCCTCAGCCAAGCATTGGTATGTATTTTCTATTTTAAAGCCACTGTACAAAAGCAAATTTTTGTTGCTAATATGCTGAAACTCTGCTTAGCCTTGTGTTACATGATCACTGAAATATTTTGTACTTTCATAGGATTATAGTAGGTCTAAAAGCGTCCCTAACACTGACTTTAAGCTGACTTTCCATCCAATTCTTCCTGGCTTGAATACTTCACCTTTGATCATATTATGGCACATAAGCCTTTCTCAGTCGCTAAACCAATCTACCTGTTCACTTTGACCTGGTGCTCAAAATGAGTTAATAATTCTTGTGCTACACTCACAAGAAGCTGGATGTGCAGGCCAGTTGAAAATTGAGTTACCTTGAACCACTGAAAGTGAATTACTGTTGCTTATAGGAAAAGATTAAATAAAGAAACTACACACAAATTATACTAACCTTGGTTCCTTTCTCTGTGCCTTTATCAGAATGAAAAAGCTGGGAGAAAAGTGGACATTTTAAAGGAATGGAAAAAAAAAAACACATTCTATAGGAATATTTAGTACATTAGGAAGCTGTTGTAAACTGCAAATCTGGAAAATATTTGACTTCAATTACGTTCTGTACCAGACATTCACAGGTGATTAGTATTAAAATACATGGTAAAATCAATTCGTAATGGGCTACAAACTCAATACAACTACTATAAAACTTCTACTTTCTAACATATAGCATCATGATCTTGCATAGTTACTTGATAAATTATAAGATTCTGCCAAGCAAATTTGTATATCAAATTGGATTCTTCAGTTGGGACCGATAAAGTACAAATATGCAATAATGCAACATATTGACGTATTTATGCAAACCAAAAACACTGGTATGGTATTTGAAAAACTAAATTCTTACCTTATCTATACAGTCATCAAAAAATGCTAAGCCAGTATCCTTGTCACTCACAAAAGAACACTCTTCAACGAAGCGAATAAACATCTGTGTTTTAGTCAACTGAATGTAGAACTTGTGATGTGCTCGATCTCGCGATTTCAAGAACCCTACCAAAGGTAAAACACTTCAATTAGATATCAAAGCATGGGGCTATAACCTCCAAGAAGTTGCTTCAGTACAACACTCCAGCTGCACAACTGAATGTCTCAGATACTGGGAGGATAACTGTTTCACCACAACTGCCACATATCAGCTGCCAAGAAAGGACATCTCTTGGCATTTACTTGTTTCGCTCAAGTCAAATCACTCCATTTTAAACTGGTTATCAGATTAAAAGCAAGAATGGGCATCTTGTACAAAATCTTCCTTTCATCATATTTCAAGAGGAGAGAATCAAGAATGTTTTCCTTCAAATAAAAATTCTCTTGTAACAGACATTGTTGAGTTCCTTGGTAATCATTGCTTCTTCGGTTTCTAATAATTTCATGTGATCACAAGCTTAGGCAGAAGTAGTAGTAACTACTACTTATTTTACAATAGCTCCTTACAAGGATGGTTCTCAAGTTAACATCTGCAGACCTTCCACAGGGTCCACAATGCAAGGCTGGCAACTGTCCATGTTAGACATAGACACAGAAACTAGGAGCAGGAGTAGGCCATTCAGCCCTTCCAGCCTGCTCAGCCATTCATCATGATAATGGCTGATCATTCTACTCAATAGCCAGCGCCCGCTTTCTCCCCATACGCTTTGATCCCTTTCGCCCCAAGAGCTATATCTAACTCCTTCTTGAAAACATACGTTTTGGTCTCAACTACTTTCTGTGGTAACGAATTCCACAGGCTCACCACTCTCTGGGTGAAGAAATTTCTCCTCATCTCAGTCCTAAATGGTCTGCCCGTATCCTCAGTCTGTGACCCCTGGTTCTGAACTCCCCCACCATCAGGAACATCCTTCCTGCATCTACCCTGTCTAGTCCTGTTAGAATTTTATAGGTTTCTATGAGATCCACCTCATTCTTCTGAACTCCAGCAAATATAATCTTAATCGGCTCAATCTCTCCTCATATGTCAGTCCTGCCATCCCAGGAATCAGTCGGGTAAACCTTCGCTGCAAGTACATCCTTCCTCAGATAAGGAGACCAAAACTGCACACAATTTTCCAGGTGTGGTCTCACCAAGGCCCTGTACAATTGCAGCAAGACATCCCTGTTCCTGTACTCGAATCCTCTGGCTATGAAGGCCAACATACCATTTGCCTTCTTTACCGCCTGCTGCACCTGCATGCTTACCTTCAGTGACTGGTGTACAAGGACACCCAGGTCTTGTTGCACATTCCCCTCTCTCAAGTTATAGCCATTCAGATAATAATCTGCCTTCCTGTTTTTGCTACCAAAATGGATAACCTCACATTTGTCCACATTATACTGCATCTGCCATGCATTTGCCCACTCACTCAGCTTGTCCAAATCACACTTCAAGAGTAATTGAATGATCAGCAAGCAAGTGGTGTATTCTGTTCCCCGAAAGTACCCTCATTCATTCCCCCATGCTCTGCCTTCCCCCACCACTTGCTCCAAGTACTCCCTCTGGGCTCCTGCTCTCCTAGCTCCCACTCCAAGCTTCTGCCATGGGTGAACAGACTGTGTAATAAGAAGTAGGCACACCCATGGACTATTGAAATACTTCTCACATGTAGATCTTTCATATTATGAGCATTATATAGTATCATAATTTAGGTGGGGGTGGGGTGGGAACAAGGTCTCAGATTGCGAAATCATTTGAAAGTTTTTCAACCAAAAAGAGTTTGGTAATGACTGCCTTAGACAAAAACAGAAATTGATGCTATAGGTGGTGCTGAACTAGAGATACCGGAGTACCATACAAATAATTCAAAATAAAACCCGAAGTCACATTCTCTAATTTGCACGAGTATTAAATCTTCACTTCCCCAAAGGATCACTCCAGCAGAAATTCAAGTTTTGACAAAGTGGGAAGAGAAATTCTGACTGCTCAATGCCTCCAATCTGCACTTTGAGCTTGGAAGAACACAAAGCACAAAGACAAAACAGCAATTGCAAATTTCTCTTTACAATATCTAAAATGTAGAAACTCAGAGTGCTGGACCCACCCTTCTATAGGCTTTATGAAAACACAAGTAACAATGAGTACACCAAATGAAATTTGACAATGTTTGTTGATGTATTAATATGCTAGCTCAGAGTCTTGTTTACATAGTGGTACAAAGGCGGTTTGTAGTTTTGAAACCAGAAAAACTAAAATGGTTTGCATTATCTTATGGGAAACTCAAATCAAAAAGGACTCAAATTTAGGGAATCAAATTGTAGGGCTCTGATTAAAAAAGTCACGCAACCGACTGAAAATTCCAAGATGCAGGGGAGAGATCAAACTCCACAAATAGGGTGGAACGGTATGAGACTGACTTTGCATTTGAACAATAACAAATGACATTTCCTAAGTACTTACAGTGTGGCACTGCAGACTTAGTTTGCATACTGACCACTTGTAAGTACTGGTGTATAATGTGGGAAGTGTGAGGTTATTCACTTTGATCATAAGAATAAAAAAGAATATTTTTAAAAATGTGAAACTTGTAAACGTTGATGCTCAGGGAGACTTGGGTGTACTCGTACAAGAAACAATGTTAGCATGCAGGTACAACAAGCAATTAGGAGAGCAAATGGCATGTTGGCCTTTATTTTGAGACTGGAGTACAAGTATCAAGAAGCCTTACAACAATGTAGCGGGCTCTGGTGAGAAGACGCCTGGAATACTGTGTACAGTTTTGGTCTCCATGTTTAAGGAAGGATATACTTGCATTGGAGACAGTACAGTAAAGGTTCACTAAATTGGTCACCGAGATGAGTGTGTTGTCTTATGAGGAGAGGCTGAATAAATTGAGTCTACGTTCTCTGGAGTTTGTTTCAATGAGATGGTTTCTCATTCTTCTATTCAAGATTATGAAGGGGTTTGACAGGATGGACAGATGTTTTTCCCCTGCCTGGGGAATCCAGAACGGGGGGGGACAGTTTCAGGATTGGGATGAGGAGAAATTTCTTCACTGAAAGAGAATCTATGAGGTTCTCTACGCCAGAGGGCTGTGGATGCACCATCATTGCATATATTTAAGGTTGAGACAGATAGATTTTTGGACTCACGAAATCAAGGGATATGGGGAGCAGACAGGAAAGTGAAGTTGGAAGCTCAAGATTAGCCATGATTGAATGGCAGAACATGCTTGACAGATGCTATGGTCTTGCCCTGCTCCTATTTCTTATGCTCTTATGTATCCCTGTGTTCTCATAAAATGACAAAATATTTTTAACTTCAAATCTTAATTTTATGCAAGTTGCCAAAAGACTACAAATAACTTCCAGCATCAAACAGCTTCCCAAGGCAAAAACTGAGCCTTCCAAATTCTAAGCACTGTTCTTAGCCCACTTAATTCACTTTCTCAACATTGCCATCACAAAACCCATGATTGCATATGGAAGCTGAAGTCTTTTTGCTCAAAAGATCTTCAAAATAATGATACTAACTCTGTGAACCAAGGAAGAGCTCTACACATTTGTTAAGATTCTCTAAAAATCGATCAGCACTGTAGCCGCTTAGCCACTACAGGAAACTTAAACAGTTATGACACGAATGAGTGTGAAACCATTATTTTCCAACCTACATCAGGATTTCCTTCTATATTAATTCCACTCTCAAATTAAGACACATCAATACTCAATTCCAGCAGAAATCAAAATATAACTTGTAGATAAATGAAAAAGCAATTTAGTGAAAAAGAGAGAATGGGAAAGGAAACTAAAACATATACAAGTACTCCACTGCATCATTACACGAAATAGGATCATATGGATGGTTTCCTGAAAATTTCCACTTGTCAGATCACAGCTATACTACCACAAATTAACTAAATGGGAGTAGGATATATTCTGGCAGGGAAGGAGGAGACAAAACACCATCTCCTGGCAGCACGTCCTGGTTGCTCCAAAGTACTTCCTCGTGTTCAGTTTAACTGGTCCTGGCAAAGAGCTATGGATGGTTCATCCATCTCTTTGCTTTGCCAAGAAATGTATCAATCATGTAAACACTTCTGCTGAGTTTTCTCCAATCACCGTGCCAACGTGCTAGAGATATTATGCAACATTCCAATGTTCTGTTCCTCTTCTCCTGAAGGTGCTGTATCAGACAAGGTTGCAGCTTTATTAACAAATCAGTACTTAACTCAAGTGCTGATTCTTGTGAGCCAAGAAAGCAACTGTTAGCAAACTATTCAACAGTGAGTGCAGTACAGGTCAAAGAAATTCGGCAGCAGCTTCCAAAGCTGCAACCTCTACCGCCTAGAAGTACAGGGCAGCAGATGCATGCAAATGCCACCACTTGTAAGTCCCCCCTCCAAGCCACATACCATCCTGACTTCGAAATATGTTGCCACTCCTTCACTGTCACTGGATTAAAATCTGAGGGCTCCCTTCCTAACAGCACTGTGGGTGTACCTACACCATATTGACTGCAGCAGTTCAAGGCAGCTTCTCATCACCACCACCTTCAAGGGCAACTAGAGATGGCAATAAAGGCTGGCCTAGTCAGTAACACCCACATCCCATGAACGAACAAAAAAAAAAAATCCATTTTCATTTAGCATTAAGTTGAGATTTCTAGCAAAATTTACTGGCCAGTGATCAGGAGGGATCCAGAATGTGTATTTAATATTTGGTGCATTATACATGTGCATGTTTACATTTTTCCTCCATTAAAACAGAAGTGGTAATTTCTTTTCATACCAGGTAGAAATTTCATGTTCGAGATAAACAAAGAGAGCCAGTAAAAGAAGGAAATTCCTAACCAACATTCAAACCCATAAAACCAAATGGTGCAAACCTCCAACAGAAATTTAATAGGTACTTAGTTCATGTGCCATACTCTTAGTTCAAGAATAAAACTTTTTTTCAAAAAGCATGGAAAGAAAAGCAGGCCAAAATTGTAATTTAGCTAGAATCAGCAGTTCATCTCTCAACTCTAAGCACAAGAATGAATTGCCCATTGAGGTGCTCAAATTCAATACATTAAATACATATGGATTTTAAAAATTACCTTGCAGATCATAGAGTGAATTTACAGAAGTAGTTTTTTCAGAAGGTGCCTGGGTTATTGGTTTGAGGTACGTTCTATATCCTTTCAATACGGAGGCCATGAAACGCAGAAACGACTCCTGGATTTCCACTTCCAGTGAAATCATTTTTTTATGCCATGTAAAATCAGCCTCTATAGGTGTCATCTCGACAGCAGACCCTTCTTGTGCTCTCCTGTGAACTATGGAATTAATAAAACTCAATGTCTAGAAGTTTGAGCAGTTAAAATTCATTGACAATTATGCAAGTCTACACTTGACTTCACTTTGAAACTCAAGTCAGCCAAGTGGAATATGAACTAAATGGAAAGACACTCAAGTATACTAATAAACAGGTTCCTGAGGCTGCAAATAATAATTCAAGTGATTGAAGCCATTATAAATTCTAATAACTCTGGGTTTTATAAATAGAGGCAGAGAATAGAAAATGGAAGGGGTATGATTATTTTGTACAAAACAATGAGCAATGTTTAGACCACAATTGGAATAGCATGTACACTTTTGGTTACCATGATAGAAAGATCCTTCAACTTTGCCAGGGCGCGGGGGGGGGATGTAATATAGATTCATCACAATAGCGGGGTCAAGAAATTATAGTTCAGATGAAATACTGGAACCTTTTCCAATGACCAGAGGAGGCTAAGAGATTTAATAGGGTTTTTAAAATTATGTACAATTTCCATTGGGCAAACAAAGATAGACTAACTTCCGAGCTTGGGGAATCAATGAGGATCCAGAAAGCAGAAGGTAACTTACATTCTGCGTGTTTTTAACCTTACATCACAGGTGCATTAGCCAGTACAACAGTCTCTATAAAGTTGCTTAACTCAAAAAAAACTGATAATTGCATTTTAGTATTGAATTGCTATTTTGCTGCATTTTCATTGAATTATCCATAAGCAATCTTTTAAGCACAAAACCTAGAGTCAGCATACATTTATAGTAGCCTTTAAGTGACATTGGGCCAGTTGGCACCTAAAAAAAAACAAACACCAATCAAAGGTTGTTCAGTGCACCTCCAATCCTGCTGACTTTTTCATTCCTTGTGGATCACCTACAGTAAAAGACATTAGCAAGCCTAGTGGCACTATTGTCTTCCTGGGAACCTGGCAAGTGGTGTGCTAAGTGTGAGGTGATACAGCCTCAATATTGCTTTCACTATCAGTGGAATCACCAATGAACTGTTACTTCTCCTAAATGTAGAACTAATGTCATGACACAAAGTTGAGAGAGATTATTTAAAACACACCTTATAGAACCATAACAATTGAGTACAAATGGGGATGATTTTCTTTCAACTAAAATTATAAAATTACCAAAATATAGAGGTATCTACTTTAAAAATAACCACTTCTTTGGCAGTTAAGATTGAGAAAAATTGAAAAAGAAATTTCTAAAGCATAACCCCATATTCTAAATGAGATTATAATTTTTCAAAAATTTATGATCTATGAAATGAAACTACTTTGCTTTCTTACTCAATGAAAGCTGGTTCTGTAGGTTCACTAAGGAACTGAAGAGATTCTTCCCAGGCTTTTTTGGAAGTTGCTTCCAGCTTAAATTTTTCCGGTCATCAGATCTGCAAAACAAAAGTCAAAACAAATCTTACCAATAATATGCATTCCCAGGTCAGGTAGGGCACACAGAGACGTAGAGTGAAGCTTCCTCTTTTGTGCTCCAACAATGTACCTCAACTCTTACCTAACTATACCTGGATTGAGACCAAGTGCATCACCCAGTCATCCTCATCCCCCTTACCATTTACACTCATTTTAGTTATCCTCAACTGAATTTTGTATGGCTCTCAGCCTTCCCAGTTTGCTTCCTTTTAAGTTAACCTACTGACCCTCAGATCTACACTGATTCCCAGTCTACCAATGTATAAAGCTAAAATTCTCATGTTCAAATCTCTTGATGGCCTTCCCCTCCTTACCTATACAACCTCCTGCTGCGATAACACGCCCCAATCTTCCTACCGAGAACTGTGTTTCTCCAATTCTTGTCTCTTTTTTGTAAATTCATTCATGGGATGTAGGCATCACTGGCTCGGCCAGCATTTATTGCCTATCCCTAATTGCCCTTCAGAAGGTGGTGGCGAGCTGCCTTCTCGAACCACTGCAGTCCATGTGGTGTAGGTACTCCCACGGTGCTGTTAGGGAGAGGGTTCCAGGATTTTGACCCAGCAACAGTGAAGGAACAGCGATATATTTCTAAATCAGAATGGTGAGGGGCTTGGAGGGGAACTTTCAGGTGGTGGTGTTCCCATGCGTCTGGTGCCTTTGTCCATCAAGATGGTAGCAGTAATGGCTTTGGAAGGCGCTGTCTCAGGAGCCTTGGTGAGTTTCTGCAATGCATCTGCCACTGTACATCAATGGTGCAGAGAGTGAATGTTTGTGGATAGGGTGCCAAACAAGCGGGCTGCTTTGCCCTGGATGGTGTCAAGCTTCTTGTGTTGTTCGAGCTGCATTCATCCAGGCATGTGAGCTCTCAACTTGTTTCACCCCACCATTGGCAGTCATGCCTTCAGTTATCTATGCCCAAGCTCTGGATCTCCTTCATTAAGCCTCTTTGCTTTTCTCTCCTCCAAGATGCTCCTTAAAACCTACCTCGTGGACTAAACTTCTGGCCATTTGTCTGAAGGTCTACTTAGATGGCTCAGTGTCAATTTTTGCCCAATTTGTGTTCTGGTTTACGATGTTTAAGGAACTGAATAAATTAAAGTTGTTGTTTTTCAGTTTTGTTGCTCATTTTTTAATTTCAATTCAGGTGCTTATATTACTCAGCATTTCATTTGGGTAGAAATAGAGATCTTTCCTACACAGATTCAAATGATTTGAGGACCGTTGTGCTTAATTCTAGTTAAAAAGCCTACGGTAGAATCATAATAGTTTTGGCCTAGTTTTAATTACTATATCAAGCAGAATTGGCAGAAAACAACTTTAAGCAAATGAGTTATGATATGGAAGGCACTACTTGAAAAGGCAGCAGAAACAGATTCCAATGTTAACTTTCAGAAAGGAATTAAATACATACATGAAAAAGAGAAATTTTCAAGGCTACTGGGAAAGGGCAGTGCACTAACTGGACAGCTCTATCAAAGTGCTGGCACAGACATGATGGGACATATGACCTCCTGTGTTGTATCTTTTATGATTCTAAAACAACCTTTATACAAACACACGTATTAAAATGTCTAATTCTGATTGAGGAACAAAGACTTTTGAGGTTTAAATTTCAGTGCTGACATTACCAGTACACTACTTCCCTGGTGATGGGGAATGGAAATCTGAAAGCCAAAAAATCATCTTACAAATTAATTCTTAAAAATAGCAGAGCGGCTACAGAGTTACAATGGGCAAGTTAAGATGCTTACAGATATATTGTATTTGTATCCAGGTCCACACATACAACATCCAGTGGTGGATCATAAAGATCAAAATAGCGTGAATCAACACCTACAATAAACGGAATCGGTGCATTGAGGACTCCAGCTAGGGACAATGGACAAAGTGGAATATATGGACATTGCCAGTGGAAAGGAAAGATCATCTGGAAACAGAACAAAAAACTAATAAGTAAATTATTTTTAAAACATGACTATTTTTTATAAAACTGTAAATAGTTTTTAGGCTAATACACCAATACTTACAGTTACGACAGCTTCAGCCACACCTGTCAACACAGCAGGCCTGAGAGAGTGCAGCAGAACTTTGTTTTCCATCAGGACAAAATATAGCAGAGTTGCACAGTTCTCAGCACCCAAATTCATTAGCAAAGTGCTAAAGTTTGCTCCTCTAAATAGGGAAACAAAAATGTTTATAGATGTTTTCATGTCAAACATTTAAGCTGGCTTTAAAAATACAGTTGCACAACATGTTTGTAAATTGGTGGGTTGGGTCATGAATTCAGATGAAAATGCAAACTTTGTTGAAATACTTGCCATGTTTCCACAGGAAAAAAAGCTTCCCAAGTCAAGCTATTATTCACACCATTCCTGGCCCAATACAGTAGCAGAAAGTTAAGTAATCAAAGTAGCTTTAATAAACTGCTGCAATAAATTATACTTCTTTGTGTTCAAAAACCATGAAGTATTACCCCTCAAGACCAAAATGTTCCTGAAATCTTGATTCATTTCTTAATTTGTCTTAATTTTCTCTTACTTCCCTTCCCAAAAACCACCTATATTTTTGCAACTTTGCATGCACATATGACATGCTTAAGTGATGACAGCAGACAGTTTGAAGACAATCACATTTGGACACCTCTATTACAACTTGTATTATTCTCCTTGAATCTTCATGCTGAGGTATCTCTTCATATGTGATCAATTAGAGCAGTAATTCATGAACTAAGATTATGTATTCTCTACATCAGGTCAGCAAAAATTTCAGAAGCAGTCACTTCCAGCATCAACTTTTAAACTCAAGTCTTTCATTATTGTACATCCAAAGAAAACTGAGCAAGGGTTCACAGAATAGGTGTTACAAAAATAAAATGTTCAAACTCTCAGGCAGTAATCAATAGTCCAACCAAAGGAATAGTAGAATGTTAAATTATAAGCACAAATCTGCAGTCAGCAATATGATTTATGCTAAACAATGACCAATTCAAGTGCTCTGACACAAACATTTAAATTTAACTGTCTAGTTAAACAAAATCATAATTTGGCCACAGCCATTTAACCAATAATATATAAGCACATATCTTGCTGCAGAAGCACCAAAATTCTGGCGAAGAGCCTTAGCCTTCTGCTCATTGGTCAATTCTCAATTATTTACATAGCTTAAAATTCAGTAGATTACTCTACTAGGTGGCACAATCCTCTTTTCAAATGTTGCCCATCCAGTGCCTTGCGTTCTCAACATGGACAATTATAAAATTTTCTCTGAACAATGATCTTAAAACAAGCTCAATCCAGATTTAAGAAAGTGTGAAATCAGAGGGCAAAACTGCTTTCAGTTCAATGATTTGTGAATTGGCAACCTCATTCAGAATCCACAACTGCTGCTAGTGAAAGTAAAGTGTGATAGGAGGCAGCCTAAGCATGGAGTCAGGGCTGACCTGAGTGCTTTCACTCTGCTATACCTTACTTTTCAGTGGCGAGTGTTGATACTGGGTATCCAAAGTGGAGAAAGTGCTCTATCAGCATGACATCTTGCACATAAATGAACAAAAAAAATTAAACCCTTCACAAAACCCATTTAACAACAAATTGTGTTGAGTGTATAAATGTAAAAAAAACAAGGAACATTCTAGGTTCAAGCAGAATTAGCCAGTGTCAACATGTTTACAACAGAAGGATAAAAAAGATACTCCCGATTGCCATCAAGGGATGCTTGATGCAAATTACTATTACAATGAGGCTGGGTGAAGATAGGAGCAGGTGCACCCAAGATCACTTGCTGCCATTACTCATTCATGAATTATGGCATTGGGCAAGATTTGAGGGCTGTAGGCACTCAAAATCATTACTTAGTGACAAATGGAACTTACAGGAATTGATCAGTGGGGTGGGGCCAAGGAAAGTGGAGCGAAGAACAGTAGTAGCCATTGAAACAGCTCTGAACTTGTTTTGACTAGTAGAGATAATATTTAACTTCATACTTGCTCAACAAATTTAACACTAAGCAATGCTACATAAAATTAATAAGATTTATGGATTTGCAAATATTTTTACTTTCTATTAAGGCTTTACAAAGTAAACAATCATGCAAATCAGTGAAAAAGGAAAATAAAGTCAAAGAAAACTGCATCAGTACAGATACGAGAAAGAGTGAAGCAAACAGAAAAGGGTGAAGCAAACAGAAAAGGGTGAAGCAAACAGAAAAGGGTGAAGCAAACAGAAAAGGAGAACAAGATAAAACGAGGAAGCCTTCATTAGTTTACACAAGGGGGAAGAAAAATCAAACAATTGCTACCATAGTTTTTCTTATTCCAGCTTACCTTAAAGGCAAGGGGGTTGAAACAGGTTGAGACAGGATCAAGGCATCAAGTGCTGACAACTACAATACAAAAGAAAACTGTTCAGTATCAAGCTCAATTTATGTAAAAGTAGACACATGCTTGATTTATTTATATATATCAAAGAAACAAGTTCAACTCTCCACAGCTAATTTTGTATTACTAGCAATGTGTATACATATTACCTGAACTAAGATTCTTGGCCTCTGGGCTGATGGGAAGGGAACATTATGCATGAAGTGGGATATATGCCTATAAACAATATAAGAAAAGTCTCAAAAAATGATAAATGGCAAAACAAAAGCGATTATAATTAGTATGCACTAAACAGAAGTGTAAACAGAAACAGTACAATTACAGCAAATGTCTCGACAGTATCACTCCGTATTCTACTTGTGACCCAATTCTGATACTGACTGTTCTGCTGCATGTGAATTTCAACTAAATTTAAAGAACTAATCAACAAAAATAAAAAAAAATGGTAGTTATTAGCATAAGTAAAGTCACAAGGTATGGTAAATAAATGCAAAAACCAATGGCTATTAGAAACTTGCCTGTGGCCCAATAAAGTGACAGCTCCCATTGAATTAAAAGAATGCACTTGGCTCTCAAGCCTCTTAATTTTACTTTAAAATGAAAAGATTTACTAAAGAATTTACTATCCTATGAAATGCCCAACATTAACAAACTGAACATAATAGCCAAAGGAATAATTTTCCCTATATATTGTGGACTGAGTACAAAAGCAGGGAATTTTCGCTGAACCTCTATAAATGGTCTGGTTAGGTGTCAACTAGAGTACTTCATCCAGATCTGGTGATCACAATTAAGATGTGAAGGCCCTGAGAGCATGCAGAGGAGATTTGCCAGAATGGTTCCAGGGATGTGGGAATTTTAGTTACAAGGAAAGGCTGGGGGTGTTCTCCTTGGAGCAATGGAGAATGTGGGGAGATTTGCTAACAGTGCACAAGATTGTAACAGGCTTATATAAAAGGTAGACAAGGAAAAATATTTCACATGAGCTGATTGGGGACACGCATTTTAAGATTTAAGGCAGAATCTGAGGAAGAACTTTTTAAAAAAACAAATAAATGCAGTGAGTGGTAACGACATGGAACTCACAGGCCAAAAGGGTGGTGGCTGTAAAAACAATGATTTCAAAAGGAAATTGGATGGGCTCTTGAAGGAAATAAACTTGTAGGGCTACAGGGACAGAGCAAGGGAGAGGGACTGACTGAATTGTTCCTCAGGGAGACAGCATGGACTTGAGCTGAATGGCCTCTTTCTGTGTCATAAGTGACTAAATAACAGCTTTGGCAACGTAAATGATAATAATTAGAGGCTCTGCAGTTTAATGATTTGGTGAAGGCCTTTCATCTGAGTACTAGGTTCAAATCCTGTGCCAGTTGATAAGATCAATATAGGGAATGGAATCATAAGATCATAAGAGATCATAAGACGTAGGAGCAGAAATTAGGCCATTCGGCCCATCGAGTCTGCTCCGCCATTCAATCATGGCTGATAAGTTTCTCAACCCCATTCTCCCGCATTCTCCCCGTAACCTTTGATCCCCTTACCAATCAAGAACCTATCTATCTCGGTCTTAAATACACTCAATGACCTGGCCTCCACAGCCTTCTGTGGCAATGAATTCCATAGATTCACCACTCTCTGGCTAAAGAAGTTTCTCCTCATCTCTGTTCTAAAAGGTCTTCCCTTTACTCTGAGGCTGTGCCCTCGGGTCCTAGTCTCTCCTACAAATGGAAACATCTTCCCCACGTCCACTCTATCCAGGCCTCTCAGTATTCTGTAAGTTTCAATCAGATCCCCCCTCATTCTTCTAAACTCCATCGAGTATAGACCCAGAATCCTCAAACGTTCCTCATATGTTAAGCCTTTCATTCCTGGGATCCTTCTCGTGAACCTCCTCTGGACCCTCTCCAGGGCCAGCACATCCTTCCTGAGATACGGGGCCCAAAATTGCTCTCAATATTCTAAATGTGGTCTGACAAGAGCCTTATAAAGCCTCAGCAGCACATCCCTGCTTTTATATTCTAGTCCTCTCAAAATAAATGCCAACATTGCATTTGCCTTCCTAACTACCGACTCATCCTGCAAGTTAACCTTAAGAGAATCCTGGACTAGGACTTCCAAGTCCCTTTGCACTCCAGACTTCTGAATTCTCTCCCCATTTAGAAAATAGTCTATGCCTCTATTCTTCCTACCACAATGCATGACCTCACACTTCCCCCACGTTGTATTCCATCTGCCACTTCTTTGCCCATTCTCCTAACCTGTCCAAATCCTTCTGCAGCCTCCCCGCCTCCTCAATACTACCTGTCCCTCCACCTATCTTTGTATCATCTGCAAACTTAGCCAGGATGCCCTCAGTTCCTTCATCTAGATCATTAATGTATAAAGTGAAAAGTTGTGGTCCCAACACTGACCCCTGCGGAACTCCACTAGTCACCGGCCGCCATCCTGAGAAGGACCCACTTATCCCCACTCTGCCTCCTGCCAGACAGCCAATCTTCTATCCATGCCAGTACCTTGCCTCTAACGCCATGGGCTCTTATCTTACTGAGCAGCCTCCTGTGCGGCACCTTGTCAAAGGCCTTCTGGAAGTCCAAGTAGATAACATCCATTGGCTCTCCTTTGTCTAATCTACTCGTTACCTCCTCAAAGAATTCTAACAGATTTGTCAGGCATGACCTCCCCTTGATGAAACCATGCTGACTTTGCCCGATTTTACCATGCACTTCCAAGTATTCTGAAATCTCATCCTTAATAATGGACTCTAAAATCTTACCAACAACCAAGGTCAGGCTAATCGGCCTGTAATTTCCCGTCTTTTGCCTCACTCCCTTCTTAAACAGGGGGGTTACATTAGCAATTTTCCCGTCCTCTGGGACCCTCCCTGACTCCAGTGGTTCCTGAAAGATTGCCACTAACGCCTCCACTATCTCTTCAGCTATCTCCTTCAAAACTCTGGGGTGTAATCCATCTGGTCCAGGTGATTTATCCACCTTCAGACCTTTCAGTTTTCCTAGCACCTTCTCCTTGGTAATGGCCACCATACTCACCTCTGCCACCCCCCCCCCCCCCCCCACCCCTCCCCCGACTCTCTTGAACTTTGAGGATGTCACTAGTGTCTTCCACTGTGAAGACTGACGCAAAGTACCTATTCAGTTCCTCCGCCATTTCTTTGTTCCCCACTACTACTTCTCCAGCGTCATTTTCCAGCAGCCCAATGTCCACTTTTGCCTCTCTCTTACCCTTTATATATCTAAAAAAACTCTTGCAATCTTCTTTTATATTACTGGCTAGTTTACCCTCATATTTAATCTTCTCCCTCCTTATTTCTTTTTTATTTGTCCTCTGTTGGTCTTTGTAGGCTTCCCAATCCCCTGGTTTCCCACTGCTCTTCGCCGCATTGTATGCTTTCTCTTTAGCTTTTATGCTGTCCCTGACTTCCCTTGTCAGCCATGGTTGCCTTGTCCTCCCTTTAGTATGCTTCTTCTTCCTAGGGATGAATTTTTGCTTTGTCTCCTAAATTACTCCCAGAAACTCCTGCCATTGCTGTTCCACTGTCTTTCCTGCTAGGCTCATCTCCCAGTCAATTCTGGCCAGCTCCTCACTCATGCCTCTGTAGTTGCCTTTATTCAACTGTAATACCATTACATCTGATTCCAGCTTTTTCCTCTCAAATTGCAGGTTAAATTCTATCATATTATGGTCACTTCCTCCTAAGGGTTCCTTCACCTTAAGCTCCCTTATCAAATCTGCCTTATTACACATCACTAAATCTAGAATTGCCTGTTCCCTAGTGGCTCCACCAAAAGCTGCTCCAAAAAGCCATCTCGTAGACATTCCACAAATTCCTTTTCTTGGGATCCACTACCAACTTGATTTTCCCAATCTACCTGCATATTGAAATCCCCCATGATCACTGTAACCTTGCCTTTCTTACACACCTTTTCTATCTCCTGGTGTATCTTGTGCCCCACATCCTGACTACTGTTCGGAGGCCTGTACATAACTCCCATTATGGTTTTTTTACCTTTGCGGTTCCTCAACTCTACCCACAGATTCTACATCATCTGACCCTACGTCATTTCTTGCTATCGATTTAATTTCATTTCTTACTAACAAAGCAACCCCACCCCCTCTGCCAACTTGCCTATCTTTTCGATAGGATGTATATCCTTGGATATTTAGCTCCCAGTCCTGATCCCCTTGCAGCCATGTCTCCGTAATACCCACCACATCATACCTGCCAATTTCAATCTGCGCCACAAGCTCATTTACCTTATTTCTTATACTGCGCGCATTCAGATACAACACCTTCAGTCCCCTTTCTCATTGTCGTCCCTTTATCTGATGTGCTTGAAGTTAGATTCCTAACCCTTTCCAAACACTCTGTCCTATTTTGTGTTCTGGAGACTTTAATAGCCTCTCCTGGGCTTTCCTTTCTTTTCAGTTTTTTCATAATTTTCCATGAAGTTGAATCCACCCCCCCACACGCTAACCTGCTGCCTTGTTTCCCATTAGTCATATTTCTTGGAGTTTTACCCTTCTCTTCCCCCCCACTTTCTAGTTTAAAGTCCTGTTGACCACCCTATTTACCCTTTTCGCTAGAGCATTGGTCCCAGATCGGTTCAGGTGGAGACCGTCCCAACGGTACAAATCCCTCCTGTTCCAATACTGATGCCAGTGCCCCACGAAATGGTACCCCTCTTTCCCGCACCACTCCTTTAGCCACGTGTTTACTTCATCAACACTGCTCTATGAAGTCAAATCCAATCCAGCCAAAAAATTAGTTACAATTCAGCACAAATAGACAGTTTCATTCATGTGCTACAGGATAGCTGGCATGACAAAAGTAAAATATGACAGTGGGGCAATAGTTGGTGCTCTTTCGAGGTATATCTTTGAAGCCAAATAAAGGCAGTTTACTCTAGATGTAACTGTACTATGCTGATATGATACTGCTCGATGTTCCTAAATTGCCTGATAAGAACATAAGAAATAGGAGCAGGAAAAGGCCATTCGGCCCCTCAAGCCTGTCCCACCATTCAATAAGATCATGGCTGATCTGCCCCAGGTCTCAACTCCTCTTTCATGCCTCCTCATAGCCCTCAACTCCCCAATATTTCAAAAATATATCTACCTCTAAATACTTTCAGTGATCTAGCCTCCACAACTCTCTGGAGTAGAGAATTCCAGACATTCACTATCCTCAGAAGAAATTCCTTCGCATCTCAGTTTTAAATGAATGTCCCCTTATTCTGTAGCTATGTCCCCTAGTTCAAGATTCCGCGACTAGTGGAAACATCTTCGACATCTACCCTGTCAAACCCCCTCAGAATCTTGTACATTTCAATAAGATCACCCCTCATTCTTCTAAACTCTATGGAATAAAGGCCTAACCCGTTTAGCAGTTCTTGTTAAGTCAACCCCTTCAACCCAGGAATCAGCCTAGTGAATCTCTTTTGAACTGCCTCCAATGCCAGTATATCCTTTCTTGATTACGGGGACCAAAACTGTTCACAGTACCCCAGGTGCGGCCACACCAACACCCCGTACAGTTGTAACAAGACTTCTCTATTTTTGAATTCCAACCCCCAAGCAATACAGGCCAAAATTCCATTTTCTTTCTTAATTACTTGCTGCACCTGCACGCTAACTTTTCGTGTTTCATGCATAAGAACACCCAGATCCCTCTGTGCTGCACTTTTTTGGACTCTCTCTCCATTTAACTAATAGTCTGCCTTTTGATTCTTCCTACCAAAGTGCATGACCTCACACTTTCCTACATTAAACTCCATCTGCCAAGTTTTTGCCCACTCACTCAACCTATCTATATCCCCTTGCAGATTCCTTACACCCTCATCACAACATGCCTTCCAACCTAATTTTGTTATCATCAGCAAATTTGGATACATTACACTCTGCCCCCTCCTCCAAGTCTTTAATATAGATAATAAATAAGAGATCCTAGGACTGATCCTTGTAGCATGCCACTAGTTAAATCTTTCCAACCTGAAAAAGACCCATTAACCCAGTGTGTGTTAACCAATCCTCGATCCATGCTAATACATTACTCCCAATACTGTGAGCTCCTATTCTTGTGCAATAACCTTTTGTGGCACCTTATCAAATGCCTTCTGGAACTGCAAATACACTACATCTACAGGTTCTCATTTATCAATCCTGCTTGTTTTATCCTCAAACAACTCTAGCAAATTTGTCAAACATGATTTCCCATGTCCAACAACTTCAATTTAAAGTTCTTATCCTGGTGTTTAATCTCTTCATGGTCTCACTTCTTCCCATGCCGAACCTCCTGCTGTGCAACACCACAGAGCTCTCCATTTATTCAACTCCGAACCTCTTATGCATCCCTCCCTTCACCTCCAAATTGGTGGATATGCCTTCAGCTGCCTCGGTCCCAAACCAGAAATTCCTCAAGGATAAAGGGGGTCCAAGAGGGACGCATGAAGGAAATGGCATGGACGAAGTCATCAACTTGAGATGGACAGATATTACCCAAACATCCAGGCCAAAACCCGTCAACAGATATGCGGTTTGGTGGGAGGTGAATATTTAAAGTGGACCGAACTCCAATGCCAAGGAATGGGCATCAAGTATTACAGCAATGACTACACTTCAAACTCCTGGCTCAGAACTTGTTTCAACCCACTGGCCCTCTATCGAGCTCTCCTGTCCCACCCCTTCCTACCAGCTTATATTTCATCTCATTTCTATATGTCTTAGTTCTGATGAAGGGTCATACGGACTCAAAACGTTAACCCTCTCCACAGATGCTGTCAGACCTGCTGAGTTTTTCTAGGTATTTTTGTTTTTGTTCAGAAATCCCCTCCCTGAGCTCACCTGTAAATTCTGCCATTTTGGTCTCTTCCTTGAAGACCTTGCTTAAAATTCACCATATTGGTCACTTTTTGTTAGGTTGACATCTATTTTTGTCTGATTATGCCTTGAAGCACCTTGGGGCATTTTATGCTCAAAGTACGATATAAAGGCAAGATGTTGTATAAACTTAACATAAGAAATAGGAACAGGAGTAGACCATTCGGCCCCTCGAGCCTGTTCTGGCATTCAATAAGATCATGGCTGATAATCTTTTGTTTCGATTTCCACATTACCATTTACCCCTGATAACCTTTGATTCCCTTACCTAACAAGGATCTTTCTACATCTGCCTTAAAAAATATTCAATGACCCTGCCTCCACTGCCTTCTGAGGCAGAGTGTTCCAAAGACGCACAACCCTCAGAAAACATTTCTCCTCACCTCTGTCCTATAAAAGGGTGATCCCTAATTTTTAAACAGTGTCACCTAGTTCTGGACTCACCCACAAGAGGACACATCCTTTCCACATCCACCTGGTCAAAGCCGTTTAGGATCTTGCATACTTCAGTCAAATCACCCCTCACTCTTCTAAAATCTAATAGAAACAAGCCCAGTCTGTCAATTTTTCCTCATAAGACAACCCACTCATTCTACTTCCACAATCTAGTAAACCTCCTCTGAAGCATCTCCAATGCATTTACATCCTTCTAAAAGAGACCAAAAAAACTGTACAGTGTATTCGAGGTGCGGTCTCACCAATGCCCTGTATAACTGAAACATATCATTACTTTTACGTTCAAACCCTCTCGTAAAGGATAGCATTCCATTAGCCTTAATTACTTGCTATACCTGCATACTAATTGTGCCTCGTACTAGAACACCTAGATCCCTCTGCACCTCAGAATTATGCAAGCATTCTCCATTTAAGTAATACTCTGCTTTTTTGTTCTTCCTGCCAAAGTGAACAACTTCACATTTTCCCACATTAAATTCCAATCGTCTGATCTTTGCCCACTTGCCCAACCTATCTATATCCACCTGCCAACCTCATGCCCTCTTCACAACATACTTTCCTACCCATCTTTGTGCCATCTGCAGATTTAGCTGCCATGTCTTCACTCCCCTCAACTAAGTCATTGATGTAAATCGTAAAAGGTTGAGGCCCCAGCAGAGGCCCTGGTGGGACTCCATTTGTCACATCCTGCCAATCCAAAAAAGATCCATTTATGCATACTCTCTGCCAGCCAATCTTCTATCCATGCTAATATGTTACCCCCTACACCATGCGCTTTTATTTTCTGTAATAACCTTTGATGTGGCACCTTATCAAATGCTTTCTGGAAATCCAAGTACAGTACGTCCACAGGCTCCCCTTTATCCACTGCACATGTTACTCCTTCAAAAAAAAAACTCCAATAAACTGGTTAAACATGATTTTCCTTTCACAACATCATGCTGACTCTTCCCTATTTCCTTGAGCTCTTCTAAGTGCCCAGCTTTAACCTCCTTAATGATCGATTGTAACAACTTCCCCACAACAGATGTCAAGTGAACTGGCCTACAGTTTCCTGTTTTCTGCCTCCACCCACCACCCCCCCTCCCCTTCTTGAATAGAGGGGTCATATATGCTACTTTCCAGTCTGATGGAACCTTTCCAGGATCTAGTGAATTTTGGAAAATTAACACCAGCACATCAACTACCTCATTAGCCACCTCTTTTAAGACCCTTGGATGTAGTCCATCAGAACCTGGAGACTTGTCAGCTCCATCAATTTGCTCAGTACTTTTTCCCTAGTGATTTCAATTTCACCAAGTTTGCCTCTCCCTTTTGCCTCTTGGTTTGCAGTTATTACTGGGATTTTTTTTTGTATCCCCTATGGTGACTACAGAAGCAAAACATTTGTTCATATTCAAAACAGTTGCCCATATTTAAGTTTAAGATACTAGTCTTAGACCCACTCTTCTCCCTTTCAAACTGGATGTAAAATTCAATCATATTGTGGTCGCTGCTACCTAGGGGTGCCTTTTACTCTAAGGTAATTAATTAATCCTGTTACATTACACAATACCAAGTCTAAAATAACCTGCTCTCTGGTTGGTTCCAAAACATGCTGCTCTAAGAAACTATCTCAAAAGGATTCTAAGAACTTATCATCCAGGCTTCTACTGCCAATCTGATTTTTACAGTTTGTGTAGATTATAATTACCCAAGACTATTGCCGTCCCTTTATCACAAGCACACAATATTTTCTCTTGAAGACTTTGTTCAGCACTGTGGCTATTGTTGGGGGGACTTGTAGTCCACTCCCACCAATTACTTATTACCCCTACTATTCTTCATCTCCATCGAAACCGATTCTACATCCTCATCTCCTGAACCAAGGTCATCTCCAACTATGCACCAATGCTCTCTTTGATCAATAGTGCCTCTCCACCTAGCTTCCTATTCTTCTTGAATGTGATGCACCCCTCAATATTAAGGACCCAATCTTTGTCATCCTGCAGCCATGTCGCCGTAATTGCTATGGAGATCATATTTATTTACTTCAATGTGGGCCATCAATTTATTTACTTTGTTATGAATGCTACGCACATTCAGATAGAGCGCCTTCAGTTTTGTCTTTTTGTTACTTTTGTAACATCTAGTCTTGGCTGTTGATGTATTCTTTGGTTTTTTTCTCTGATCCTTATTTCTCATATTACTATTTTGCTCTCCTGTCTTGACTCTACACCTTGAATTGCTACCTCTACCCAGCTTGATCCCTCAAACAGATGTCCAGAAACCACTGAAATCTCTACTCACATGGGCCACTCAAACCACTGGCTTTTAACTCACCCAACCACAAAGTATAATCCAGCACCTAAGCAGAGTGCAGGCTCCCCACACCCCAGCGTAAATTTCAGGGGTGAGACTGCCTCAGGGAGGCACCTCCAATTGGCACAGAGGGCCAGGGAAGGAGGCATGCCCCCTTTCACTGACCAGCAGTCCACAGGGTTAAGTCTGGCAGGCTATATGTTGGGCACTGGCCTCTCCAGCCATCAATTAAATTGGAGCAGCGGCAGGATTAAGCCCTCAATTGGGTATTAGTTGCCTACGCAAAGGTCTTAATTGGGCCATGGGCACGAGGCCCACCGCCCATAGCATCGTGGTGAGGTAGGCGGGTATAGCACCCTAATTTACAGGTCCACCCTCCTGTTTTCCTACCTGCAAGTAGCCTGTAAAGTTCAGCCCTATGCTCAAGAACAAATCATATTAAAAATATCTTTCCATACTACATTTTTGCTGGTCTCATTGCAAATCTACTTCTCCACCCTCATCTGTCAGTAGGCCTTTCACAGTTATGTCCATCATCTCAAAGTTTGGCAACAGCTCCACTTTTCCCACCTTGTACAGAATTCTCCTCTATGGCATATATCCTCAAGCTTTCTGCAGCTCAGACTACTGATACTTGTGGCTTTCCTTCTGTTTAACTGGTACTATGCAGCTCTGTTTTTAAACACCCCCACCCCCTATTTAGCTGCCAGAGACTTGGCGGAAGAATCGAAGCTTTTACTATTACAATGTGAAACTGTTAAAAAATGATTTTGACCATGTAATTGTGTTAATGTAATTATTCTATTCTTTTATCCATTTTAACTGCTGGATCAAGTTTGGCAAGAAGCCAATGGTATGCAAACTGTTCAGTTATACCTTTATGGATGACCAACTCCATGTCATTTGCTTCATTATAATATAAACATGTTTTTGACCCAGCAACAGTGAAGGAATGGCAGCATATTTCCAAGTCAGGATGGTGCAGGACTTGGAGGGGAACTTGCAAGTGTTAGTGCTGCCATTCATCAGCTGCCTTTGTCCTAGGCGGAAAGGCAGAGGAGATAGTGGGTTTGGAAAATGCTCTCAAAGGAGGCTTGGCAAGTTGAAGTGCATCTCTTAAATGGCACACACCGGCATGGCTGTGCACGGATGGTGCAAGGAGTGAATATTGAAGGAGGTGGATGGGATGCCGATCAAGTTGTTTGCTTTGTCATGGATGGTGTTCAGCTCGAGTATTGCTGGAGGTGCACCTGGAGGAAACCAAACTAAATAGCATTGAGCAGGTTAGTGCTGCTTGATAACACTGTCGATTACCCCTTCCATCACTTTGCTGATGATTGAGAGTAGACTGATAATAACTGGCTAGATTGGATTTGTCCTGTTTTGTGGACAGAACATGTGGGCAATTTTCCACTTTGTCAGGTAGATGTCTGCATTGTTGTCTCAAGTTGTTTCCTGTACTGGAACAGCTTGGCTAGAGACAAGGCTATTTCTGGAGCACATCTTCAAAGATACAGCTGGGATATCATCAGGGTCCGTAGCCTTTACTCTAGCCAGTGCAGTCAGCTGTTTTTTGATGTCTCAGTGAATAAAGTTGGCTGAAACCTGGCATCTTTGATGCTGAGGGCCTGTGGAAGTCAGGGTGGATCATCCACTTGACACTTCTGGCTGAAGATGGTTGCAAATGCTCCAGCCTTGTCTTCCGAATTCATACCCTTGGCTCAGCTATCATTGAAGCTGTGGATGTTCGTGGTTCGTTCAGCACACACGCTGTAACTTCACCAGTTCAGCACTTCATTTGTGGTCAGGCCTGGCCCTGCTCTTAACACACTGTTTTACACTTCTCATTGAGGGAGGGGTAATCTCCCACCTTAAGGGTAATAGTAGAGTGATTACTGGGCCATGAGGTTACAGATTGTGGTGGAATACAAATCTGCTGATGGCCCACAGAATCTTAAGAAGTTTTGAGCTGCCAGATCTGTTCTAAACCATCCAATTTAGCATGCGGGTGCCATTACACAATACAATGGAAGTATCTTCAACAGAAAAGACTGCGGTGGTCAGGCCTACCAGCGTCATGGTTAGATGCATTTGCTACAGGTAAACTGGTGAGGATGAAGTAAACTAGGCTTTTGCCATGATGCTTCTCCCAAAATAGCTGCCAGGCTGGGCCTGCAGTAGATGTCCTCCAGGACTCAGCCACACTATGGACTGAACTGGCCATGAGTCACTCAGTGGTGGATATTGAAGTCCCCCACCCAGAGTAAATTCTGTGCCCTGCTACCCTTAGTGCTTCTCCCAAGTGGTATTCAACGTGGAGGGGTACTATTTCATCAGCTGAGGGAGCACAGTAGATGGCAACCATAGAAACATAGAAAATAGGAGGGCTAGGTCATTTGGCCCTTTGAGCCTGCTCGTCATTCAATATCATAGCCACATCCTCTATCTCAACGCCATACCCCTGCGCTCTCCCCATACCCCTTGACACCTTTAAAGTCTAGAAATCTATTTCCTTCTTAAACATATTCAGTGACTTGGCCTCCATAGCCTTCTGTGGTAGAGAATTCCACAGGTTCACTATGTTCTGAGTGAAGAGGTTTCTGCTCATCTCAGTCCTAAATGGCTTATCCCATATCCTGAGACTGTGACCTCTTATCCTAGACCCCCCAGCCAGAGGAAACATCATCCCTGCATCCAGTCTGTCCACCCTTCAGAATTTTATATATGTTTCAAAGAGATCTCCTCTCATTCTTCTAAACTCCAGTGAATACAGGCCTAGTCGGCCCAATCTCTCCTCATAAGACAATCCTGCTATCCCAGGAATCAGTCTGGTGAACCTTCGCTGCATTCCCTCTATGGCAAGTATATCCTTTCTTAGGTAAGGAGACCAAAATTGCACATAATACTCCAGGTGTGGTCTCACCAAGGCCCTGTACAGCTGCAGTAAGACATCCTTGCTCCTGTACTCACGTCCTCTCGCAATGAAGGCCAACATACCATTTGCCTTAACTGCTTGCTTGCTTTCAGTGATTGGTGTACAAGGGCACCCAGGTTCCTTTGTACATTAACATTTCCCAATCTCACCATTTAAATAATACTCTGCCATTCTGTTTTTCCAACCAAAGTGGATAACTTCACATTTATCCATGTTATACTGCATCTGCCATTTTTTTGCCCACTCACTCAGCCTGTCTAATTAGCCTTGAAGCCTCTTTGTACCCTTCTCACCACTCACATTCCCACCTAATTTTGTGTCATCAGCAAACTTAGAAATATTACATATGGTTCCCTCAGCCAAATCATAGATATATATTGTGAATTGCTAGGGCCCAAGCACTGATATCCGTGGTACCTCACTAGTCACTTCGAAAAAGATTAATTTATTCTTATTTTTTCCTGTCTGATATCCAATTCCCAATCCATGCCAATACATTACACCCAGTCCCATGTGCTTTAATTTTGCACACTAACCTCTTATGTGGGACTTTATCAAAAGCTTTCTGAAAAATCTAAATACACCACATCCACTGGTTCTTCCTTATCTATTCTGCTAGTTAAGTCCTCAAAAAACTCCAGTAGGTTTGTCATTGTCAGACATCATTCCCCTTTCGCAAATCCATGTTGACTTTGTCTAATCCTGTTGATACTTTCTAAGTGTCCTGTTGTCACATCCTTTATAATACTCTAGCATTTTCCCTGCTACTGAGGTTAGGCTAACCGGTCTGTAATTCACTCCCACCCTCCTTTTTTAAATAGTGGGGTTACATTTGCTACCCTCCAAACTGCTGGGACTGTTCCAGAATCTACTGAATTTTGCAAGATGAAAACCAATGCATCCACTATTTCCATGGCCACCTCCTTTAGTACCCTGGGATGTATATTATCGGGCCCTGGAGATTTATCGGCTTTTAGTCACATTAATTTCTCCAACACTATTGTTCTAGTGATACTAATCTTCAATTCCTCCTTCTCACTAGACCCTTGGTTCCCTAGTATTTCTGGGAAGTTGTGACAGAACTAAAGTAGTTGTTTAATTGCTCTGCCATTTCCTTGTTCTCTATTATAAATACTCCCGTTTCAGACTAAGGGATCTATATTTGTCTTCACTAATCTTTTTCTTTTTACATACTTATGGAACTTTTATAGTCCACTTTTATGTTCCTTGAAAGTTTACTCTCGTACTCTATTTTTCCCCCTCTTAATCTCAATCATTTTTTGCTGAATTCATAAATTGCTTCCAATCCTTAGGCTTGTTACTTTTTCTAGCAACTTTATATGACCCCTCTTTGGATCTAACACTATCCTTAATTTCTTTTGTTAGCCATGGTTGGGCTGCTTTTCCTACTGTTTTTGCACCAGAAAGGAATATATAACTGTTGCAATGCATGCATATATTTGTTCATTAAATATTAGCCATTGCCTTTCCACCATCGTGCCTTTTAATTAAGTTGCCCAATCTATCTTAGCCAATTCACACCTCATTCCTTCGTAGTTTCCTTTGTTTAGATTTAGGGTCCTAGTTTCAGATCGGACTACTTCGCTTTCCATCCTAATGAAGAATTCTATAATATTATGGTCACTGCTCCCTAAAGGGCCCCACACAACTAGATTATTAATTAAACCCTTATTGCACAATACCAAATCTAGGAAAGCCTGCTCCCTCGTCGGCTCCTTGACATACTGGTCTAATAAACCATCTCGTACACACTCCAGGAATGCATCAGCTGCAGTATTATTGCTAATTTGGGTGACTTTTATTTACATATAGACTGGGCAAACCATGATCACTTTAGCACCTTTTATTACATGCATCTCTAATTTCCTGTTGAATGCCACTAATGTTTTCCACCCCTTTTTGCTTTTTAACTCCACCCAGACTGACTATACATCCAGATTTTCTGAGCCAATGTGCTCTCTCACTATCGCACTGATTTCATCCTTAACAAACAACACCACACCACCACCTTTTCCTTTTTTGCCTGTCAGTTCTTCAATAACGAGTACCGTTGGATATTCAGTTCCCAGCCTTGGTCACCCTGCAGCCATGTCTCCATAATCGCAATCAATTGTTTACATCAATTGTGCTGTTAATTCATCTACCTTATTGCAAATGCTCCGTACATTCAGATACAGTGCGATTAGACTTGTCTTTTTAACATTTTTGCACATTTTTTTTTGTACTATGGCCCCATTTGCTGCTTGCCCTCATTTCCTCTGCCTTTCACTTTTGCTTTCTACTTTTGCCTTTCATTCCCATCTTTGTTTCCCTCTTTTGTCTCTCCCTGCTCAGGTTCCCATCCCCCTGCCAATCTAGTTTAAACCTCACTCGACCACAGTACAAGCAAATACCCCTACGAGGATATTGATCCTGCTAGGGTGTAACCCGTCCAGCTTGTATAGGTCCCATCGCCTCAGGAATCTAAATCCCTCCCTCCTACATCATCTCTCCAGCCACGCATTCATCTGGTCTATTCTCCTATTCCTGATCTCGCTAGCATGTGACACTGGGCGTAATCCTGAGATTGAGGTCCTGCTTTTTAATCTATTTCCTAGACCCCTATATTCTGCTTTCAGGGCATCAATACTCTTTTTACCTACGCCATTGGTACCGATATGGACCACAACCTCTGGCTATTCACCCTCTCCCTTCTGAATGTCCTACAGCTGCTCAATGACATCCTTGACCCCGGCACCACTGTGGCACATGTGCAACCACAGAAACGTCTGTTCCCCTTATGGTAGAATCCCCTTTCACTATTGCTCTTCCGCTCTTTCCACCTATCCCCCCTCCACCGCTCACCCCGTGCAGCTGAGCCACTTGTTGTGCCACAGACTTGGCTCTTGCTGCATCTCCAAGAAACCACCTTCCCTAGCAGTATTCCCTAGCAGAAATGGAAAATCTGTTGGAGGGGGAAATGGACCCAGGGACTCCTGCATTGCCTGCCTAGTGCTTTTACTGTGTCTGGTGGTCACCCATTCCCTTACTGCCTGTGCACTCTACCTGCAGTGTAACCACGAAGATCTCGTCCGTGTAGATGCTCCATAGTGACTCCAAGCCCAGCCTCAGCTCCGAAACACGGATTTCGAGTGGCTCCAGGGGACATTTCTGCACACATGGTCACCCTGGACACTAGAAGTTTCCCTGACTTCCCACATCGCATAGGAGTAGCATTCTACTTGGCCAAGCTGCCCTGCTATGATTTGCCCTTAAAATTATTCCCTTTAATATTCTCTGAACTAGAGAAGAACAGAAGAATGACTTAACAGGTCCTACTTACAAAGGCCACAGCTCTTCTTACTGCGAAAAGGTAGAAAATGAAAGGATCATCTCCTTCCCTCTTCAAACCCCCTCTCTCACCAAACTCCAACTGAAGCACTCTAATGCAGCCCAAAGTAGCACACTCAGTGCAGACAAACAAACCAGCAGGAAGTTTTCTTGCTCATATTCGACCTGATGCCACAAGACCTCATGGGGTGCAGAGTTGAGGACTCCCAAAGCCACTCCTTCCCAATTGTATACCACTGCCACCACCTCTGGTGGGTCTGTCCTGTCAGTGGGATAGTCTGAGGACATGGAATAGTCTGGGACATGGGCTGAAAATTTGATTCTGCAAGTGTGGCTATGTCATGCTGTTGTCCGAGTAGTCTGTAGGATTGCTCTCAACTTTGGCACAAGTCCCCAGACACTAATGAGCTGGGCTTTGCAGGGCCAACTAGGCTGGGTGAGCCCTTGTTGTTTTTGGTGCAGACATGATAATGGCGGTGCAAAATACTGTGACCACTTCTTCTCCCTTAACCCATGCCCCATTATTTCTCCCTTCACAATAGGGTATAATAGCTTGAAACTAATGGGAATTCAGAAAAATCTCAGCAAGAGCTGCATTTAACATTAAGATAAAAGCATAAAACTGCAGATGCTGGAAATCCAAAACAAAAATAAAAATATCTGGAAAAACTCAGCCGGTCTGACAGCATCTGCGGAGAGGAATACAGTTAACATTTGAAGTCCGTATGACTCTTCAACAAAACTAAGGAAAAATAGAAGAGAGGTGAAATATAAGCTGGTTTGGGGGGGGGGGGGGGGGGGGGGGTGGGACAAGTAGAGCTGGATAGAGGGTCAGTGATAGGTGGAGATTGCCAAAAGATGTAACAGACAAAGGGACAAAGAGGTGTTGAAGGTGGTGATATTATCTAAGAAATATGTTAATTAAGGGTAGAAAGCAGGACAAGCAAGGTACAGATAGCCCTAGTGGGGGTGGGGTGAAGGGAAGGGATCGAAATAGGCTAAAAGGTAGAGATAAAACAATGGATGGAAATACATTTAAAAATAATGGAAATAGGTGGGCAAAGAAAAATCTATATAAATTATTGGAAAAAAGGGGGATCGGAAAGGGGGTGGGGATGGAGGAGAGAGTTCATGATCTAAAAAGTTGTTTTACTCAATACCAGCCTGCACATTCAAAGGATCATCCTCCGCTATTTCCGCCAACTCCTGCATGATGCCACCACCAAACACATCTTCCCTTCACCCTCCCGGCGGCATTCCGCAGGGATTGTTCCCTCTGGGACACCCTGGTCCACTCCTCCATCACCCTCTACACCTAAAGCCCCCTCCCATGGCACCTTCCCATGCAACCGCAGAAGGTGCAACACCTGCCCCTTTACTTCCCCTCTCCTCACCTTCCAAGGGCCCAAACACTCCTTTCAAGTGAAGCAGCATTTCACTTGCACTCCCCTCAATTTAGTCTACTGCATTCGCTTCTCCCAATGCGGTTTCCTCTACATTGGAGAGGCCAAACGCAGACTGAGTGACCGCTTTGCGGAATACCTTCGGTCTGTCCGCAAGCATGACCCAGATCTCCCTGTCGCTTGCCATTTCAACACTCCACCCTGCTCTCATGCCCACATGTTCGACCTTGGCCTGCTGCAATGTTCCAGTGAAGCTCAACGCAAACTGGAGGAACAGTACCGCATCTTCTGACTAGGCACTTTACAGCCTTCCGGACTGAATATTGAGTTCAACAACTTTAGATCATGAACTCTCTCCTCCATCCCCACCTCCTTTTCGATCCCCCTTTTTTCCAAATAATTTATATAGATTTTTCTTTTCCCACTTATTTCCATTATTTTTAAATGTATTGCCATCCATTGTTTTATCTCTACCTTTTAGCCTATTTCAATCCCTTTCCCCACCCCACCCCTGCTAGGGATATCTGTACCTTGCTCATCCTGCTTTCTACCCTTAATGTCACCTATTAGCACATTTCTTAGCTAATATCACTGTCAACACCTCTTTGTGCTTTTGTCTATGACATATTATGGCAATTTCCACCTATCACTGACCCTCTATCCAGCTCTACTTGTCCCACCCCCACTTATACCAGCTTATATTTCACCTCTCTTCTTTTTCCTTAGTTCTGTTGAAGAGTCATACAGACTCGAAACATTAACTGTATTCCTCTCCGCAGATGCTGTCAGACCTGCTGAGTTTTTCCAGGTATTTTTATTTTTGTTCTGCATTTAACATTGATTGACAACATCCCTGTAACATTTACTAGAATCGATGCTCTATTTGAACTTATTGCCCATTACTCAAGATATACAATTCCAACTCCTGGACATGATCTCAAAACAGACTATGTGGCTGAATATTTGTCATACAATATATAATCACCTGAATTTACAAAACAAACCATTTCAGGAGACTCAGCACAGTTCATTAGCATTTATCTACACCTTTCCAGATTCCATGATGCTTAAACTTGAAAAATATTTACAAAAATTAGTCATTCAAAAAACAGCATTCACATCATTATTTTTTTTGGAATAAATGTTGCACCATAACAAAACTACTTTTTTGATCATCTAAAGTTAAACCAGCTATTTGATTTAAATGTTTTTCCACAGTAACCTCTCAAGACCAGAACTCCAAAATCCAGAAGCACCAAGTTTTGAATAAGTGTGCATGCAACTTCAGGGCTGGCCACTTAAGCAACATGCACAGCAATAAGAAATATCCTATCACAACATCGCCCTTGGGTGGTCACACTAAAATTTTACCATACCATGCTTCCTTATGAGGCCAAGAGTAAATGCCTTGCTTGTCATCTTCTTCAGATAAACTTACAGCAAGAAAGGACATTTTGAGTCATTAAAAGCTCAGTCAATGGTTAACCTTAGTGTTGAAAAATATATTTCCAGCCCATCAAACTACCAGATTGTGGCAATTAGAGTTGTCATATTCCAAGGTCTGTAACCTCAGAAATGTAGAAATAACTTCTGAATTTAAGAAAAAAATGTAATGAAAAGGGAATAATTGGATGGGCATTGGTGTTGGGGAAGAACAGTGTTGAAATACAACATCAGCTTATAATGCTGCATTGCTGTTATGGAAATCAAACAACTTTTATTATTGCTTTATAGTGTTCTGTCAATATTCACACACTTATGGTTAGACATTCTATCATTAACTTCTCAAATCTGGAATGCTTGGGACCAAGGCATTTCTGGATTTTGGAATACAGTGTAAAATAATTGAAGCTAGTTGTGAGGGAGCAAAACAGCACCTGAAATCAAACAAAGATAGGGAAGGAGGGTTGGAAAGGAGAGGCAAGTCATCCAAACCTAAACACCATTCAAAGAACCTGCTGAATCATGTGCGCTTGTGTGGACATCTGGTTGAGACAGATTGGGGTACAAGTCTTCTTATGCTACCATCAACATTAACCATCTGGGATCAGTTTCATTGCCTTGTCCAAGCACACATCATTAATACCAATAATGGAAATCTAACTACATGAGCAAAGTTAGCAGCTTATTTTTACTTTGTACTTTTTGAAACAGCTCAGACTTAGTAAAACAGTTACACATTAGAAAGTATACATACTTTTCAATGGGCAAAGGATGAGGTCCAGAGACAGAGAGCTTGTACAAAAACATCAAGAATTTGCGGAATGCCTCAAAAAAAGGCCAGCGTGAGAGAAGACAGATGCATTTATTGGTGTGCACAGTCTTGGATGTGATTAGTTTCTTGCCCACAGCAGTGATGAGGCCCAGTTGCAGGAGCTGTTTCTCAGTAAGTAGTTCCAATGGGTAGGACTCATAAAACTGGATAGCTGCACCATATACCTGTTTTGTTAGATCACAGTAGAAAAGCATGTAAAATTAGTGTCTCAAAATATCAAGACAATACTAAATCATACAGATCCCTCCAATCAGGGCTTGGTCAAAACGTGAACCATTTCACCAACATATCCTCTATATTTGTGGTGAATGAGTACTGACAAATTATGTATTGAGGCAAGTAACATTTGTCGATGCCAAAACAAGAGAGTGTCCAAATTTAATTGTATAAACATTCATCTAATACTCAAGCTATAAACCTCCACTCTTCCTGGGAGGAAGAGTCAGGTTTACCTTGGTTGCTAAAATTGTCACATTCTGCATTCTCTAAAATATATATGATTTTAGGACAACGGCCTTGCTGGATTTGTCATAAAGGCATTATGACATCCTATTCCAGAAACTTGGACTGTATTTCTGCCTTAATTATAAAATAGTGTCTCAAATATGGACATTGTCACTGGTTTCTCAACTACAAATCCACATTTTGTTACAAATCTCAGAATACATATTTACTCAATTTCCTGCTGTACACAGACTATTTACATTTGCAAGTGTGCTTGAGCTTCAGAACGTAGCAAATGGAGCCAAGCATTTAAATCTTAAGTGAGAATGTAAAATAACTTACATTTATAGAGCACCTTCCACAACCTCAGTGTCCAAAACCCTTCATAGTCAAAGAAGCATTTTACAAATTGATGTCATTGTCAGAACACAGAATTCCAATGTTCTTCTTAAAGTAATATGTGTGATCGTTCACATCCACCCAAGAGGGCAGATGGGATCACTCATCTCAATGGAAGGACAACACCTCATGAAGGCCCATTACTAATTTCAAAAACCTATTAGTTGCTTTTTGTAAAATATGATTATTTGCCTCCGTTTACTATTTATTCGTGTGCAAGAGAAATGCAACAAGATGTTTTTTCGCTCCAAGCTTACCTTCTCTGCTGATGAGGCAGTCAACACAAAGGTAGAGAAAACTGGCAGTGGATATTTAGTTTGGGGAGCCCAGCATTCAATAGTAGCTCCCATGGGGAGGCAGAATAGGGGAACAGATTCAGAGAGTGGAAACAATTCATAATCATCTTCAGGATATC
Organism: Cetorhinus maximus; assembly: GCF_964194155.1. Classification (NCBI taxonomy): domain Eukaryota; kingdom Metazoa; phylum Chordata; class Chondrichthyes; order Lamniformes; family Cetorhinidae; genus Cetorhinus; species Cetorhinus maximus. Next base: position 133,758,264 of record NC_135880.1, read on the forward strand.
TGCATATTAATCCTGAAAAAAAAGGCATAGCATGGAATGCACTTTTTAAAAAACATAACTTGAAGAAAAATGCAGTTCAGTTTTAAAATTTGTCACCACATTTACTCTACTAGCCAGCAAGACTGAAGTACTGTAGATATTGTAGATTTACTAATCCCCTATATAGCCCAATAAAGTTTCAGGAACAGCTCCAGACGTGCCACAATATTCAATAGTCACGAAGCATTATATTTTTGGGGTAAAAGAGGTAGGAGATGATTAGCTTCAATTGCTCAATTCCAGTTTTTTCAGCCTAAATGGTATGGTTAGAAAAATATTTTTTTGCAAAACTATTCCAGTAGTCAATGTACCTGGACAGTTCTGACAATGTTAATGGCATAAAAAGCCACCAGGTGCAATTCTCCAAGTATATGGCACAAATTAACTTGAGGAAAAGGTTCACTTCAAGTTCTTAAATATTGCTGGAGAGAGAGACATGCTGTCAAAGCTTTTCGTCTTGCACTCATCAGAACAAATACAAGAACGCCAAATCTGAAATGATCACAACAATTTATACTACAGGTGAAAAGAGTGATTAGTTGGCAAGTTGATTCTGATTGGCCAAGGCATTGCCATGGGAAAGTAATGGGCAACTATAGGCTGCCAAAGCTCCCGGATAATTAAAAAAACGCACAGGCTCAAATACATTCCTTCTGTTTGCAGAAAACGGGTCTCTGCGTGTGAATGTATGTCACTTCTAGCGAGCAACAATGAACAGCGTTACCAACTCAGCTGATTATCTTAAATTGGTCATTAGTGTAGCTATAGCACACTCAGGCTTAATCAGCAAGTGCTGCCCAATTGTGGAATCACTTTAAGAGTCAACATTTTGGGTTCTGCAAGCGCAGGCTGGTTGAGTGCAGACTGTACTCTGCCTATTATGAGCAATCGAAACAGCGTTTGATTCAATTAGCCAATCGTAGGGACGTACGGCCAACCTACCTAGCATCATACAGGCACTGAAGTTCATACACTACTTTGCTCAATTGTGGGGTAGGCAGGACACCTTTTGAACCGACGGCGACATCCTGTTACTGAAAAATACCACTCAGGTAGCCATTCCATATTAGCAATGGGAAATTGCTTAATCTATTATTCACATTTCCCCCCCCAACCCCCAAAGATACTTTTCCTTTCCAAGGTAATTTGAGGTGGACCAGGCACTTTTCAAGTCCAATACACACAGTGAATAATGATCTGATCAGGATAGCTATTACCCCCACCTTTTTAAATTACCCAGGAGCTTGGGGCGCCTATTGCTTTCTCCATCGCAACACCTCAGCCAGAGTCAACCAATCAGCAATCAGCATTCTTCCCTCTTGTAGTATACATTGTTATGATAGTTTAAAGTTTAACATTCTTGCATTCATCCTGAGTGCAAAACTAAAGGTTTTGGCAACATGTGTCTTTCCAGCAATATTCAAGTTCTGTACTACGGACTGTTTGCAAAACTAGCAAATACTAATCACCTTCAGGATATCTGAATATTAATCCTGAAAAAGTGACATAATATGGAATGTACTTTTTTTTAAAATATAAATGCTACTTGAAGTAAAATGCAGCTGAGTTTTAAAATCTGTTAGAATTAGCAGCGCTCAGGGTTGGTGGAGGGGTGAAGATAAATGAGAAAAAAGAAACCTGCCGTAAACACTTGAAATAGAAGTCAGTTTCTGACAGACACATGCACCTTCAGCTCAAATGGGCCTAACAATTTTCACTTCCTGATATCACTGAAGTGTTGAAAATGTGATATTAGATGTTGAAATAAATAATTTAATGCTGCCATTAGCCTGAAGCAGCACAGGCTGAAAAATGTTCAGCAAAATTTGGAATAATATGAAGTATCAAATTATTCAAGCTTTACTCTCTATCCTTGTTGAACAAATTCTCAGAGCTCGGTCTGTATTTTTCCTCCAATTTAAAGAGACATTTAGTACAGCCTTTTATTTTACTTTGAAACTGATAACAGAATAAATGCTGTTGTGGAGCAATCAGGCAAATTTTTCCTCAAGAAAATCTGTCCTCTACAGAGAAGGAAGTTAATCATATTCAGTCCCTGGCTCACTTCAGGTCATTTAAAATAGTTGAGAACAAGTGATCAGGACTCTTGTACATTTAGGCATTCTTGTAAGAAAGATACACATTGGAACCACATTGTAAAAAAATGCACCATTTGGGATAATTTCATTTGTGGAAAAGCTACAAATTGAGATACAAGCAGTTTAGACCAAGTTGGGAAATCATACAAAAGCTGTTGTGCTCATCAAGAGTTAAAGTTATCTGCTGGACTTCAGCTCTATGACCTCTAGCCATGGCTTTGAGTCCAGACTCTCACCTGGGGAGTAAACAAGTAGCTCAAGTAAGGGTGGTGATTTTTTTTTTATTTTGAAACTCACTCGCTTGCAATTTGGAGGTATGTAGTGTCTACATAATTACTTTTCCTCCTAAAAGCTTTTAAATATGTTACTTGGGTTACATACCAGCTTTATATGCAATTGAATTAGATGCAGGAACAGACTTCTTGTAACAAAGATACACACTGGAACCCCACTGTAAATAGAAACCAATAGTTACAAGCTACATAGATTCACATTTTTAATTTAACAGGTTAAAATACTCAATTAACTAACACAAAGGACAAGGCAAAAGCCTTGAATTGTTGAAGATACTAAACATACTCATCAATATTCTCTTCTAGAGCTCTGCGTCTGCCACAAGAAACTGGTGAACCAAATTAAATGCTATAGTGGTAAAAAATTGGCATTTATGAGAGATTTGGCAGCAAGCTGTTTCAAGAAGCTTAGTGGCAAAGGCTAAACATCATATGTGCCATAGCTTCAATATAATGGGGTTTACTACGACCTCTATGAACATCCCAGGTTAAGCACCTCAGTTAGTTTCAAACTGCTGGGACAAAATTTAAATTCTTCAGCATGAACAAAACCCCATTACAATTATTCTGGGTTTTAATTTGTGTTAAGCTAAAAAGAGTATAAACTGTGAACTGCAAAGGTATTCTCTACTGTGTAAGGCTACTGGGTGCCTTAAGCTGTCAGCCAAAAACTGAAAAAGTTACACAGGAGATCTGCTAGCATGTCTAAGGAAAAAGAAGGGCAGATGCACATATTTGGCATAAGCTGTTACCGGAACTGAAAAATGGTACAAGCCAAGCCTTGTACTAGGCATAAAGGCATAGAAGAGGCAGTGGCAAGGTTTGTGGGGGCGGAGGCCGGTGTGGTGGCGGAGGCCGGTGTGTTGGTGGTGTATGTGCAGAGGTCGCAGGTGCTTAGAACAGGATATCCCAGAGAAACTTCAAGGGTTGAAGATTATTTCTGCATCTCCAATTTCTTCCCTTTTTCCTCATGCCATTTCTTTCCCCTGTCCTTTTACCACCTTGAATGTTTGCATGTTTCTATTATCACATTTTATGACAGTTTCTTGCTCTCTTACAAGCAATTTGCAAGTCAATCAATCCACTAACTTACTTTTGGTTACTGGACTATTATTGAATCCTGTTTCCAAAGCAACACCCCCTTGCCTCCTACCACCTTCAGCCTCACAAGTGGGTGCATTTACCCTTCAGGTCTGATGAGTCTATACAAAATATGTCATCTTACCTATGCTACCTGATCCACATATTTGACAAAATTTTTCATTTATGTATAAATTGCCAGGGCACACCAAGACTAGTAGCGTGCAAGTCCTGCTAAGAACAGTTTTGCCTGCAGCCAAGTCAAATTACTCTCAGCAGTTTAAAGTCTGGTTTCCAGCCAGCATTGAAACAAACTTGCATTTATGCAAGTGCTTTAGTGAATGAAGTTAGTTTTGAACTGCTGTCACTATCGTAATGTAGGAAATATGGCAACCAATTTACCTATAAATAGTTACACAAATAAGGAGAACAATCACAAAATACACTATTTACATTGTCACTTAACCAGGGCACCTGAAGAACTCACCTGTTCCTCTTCAAATAATGCCACAGAATATTTTATGTCCACCAGAGCTTTAATTTAATGGGTCAGATTTTTCAATAAGGCTATCAGGGCTCATTGTTATTAAGTAGTAAATCAGACAGAAACTTCTAGCATCCACACACATGTAATTAAATGGGTAAAATCAGGAAGGTGCTGTCCGAGATGCCCTGATCCTCCACATATTTTGCTACACCGAAACCTGCCATTGTCATTGAACCATGCAAATAGTTTGTGTTTCAGTACACGGTTAGGGTTTGTGCATTCAAGTGTGAAGAAATTGTTAACAGTACACCAAGTCTTAATTACTACCATACAACCCGTGGCCACTCAATTTTACTTTTACAACTGTGGCATCCTGGTCTCTCAGTAATCCCAAACATCCCATGCATTGATAAACAGGCCACTAACAGCTGTGAACAGGCTGATCAAATACCAAAAGGGTAATCGTAAGAAAAGATACAGCTGCAGTTGAAGGTACAGCCAGTATGGGAGATAGGGAACCTTCGACTGGTGGAGCAGCAAGCTTGGAGAGAAGGGTAGTTGTGACCAAAGCATAGCGAGAATGGCGAGAAGCATGGAATCAGGCAAGATGTCCGAAGTGCAGCTTCCAGGGCTTTAGACAGCTAGAACTCCAGATTAAATCGGTCAAACATTGTATCAGGGGAAAATTCCTTGGCAGCTGATTGGCCTGTGTGGGGAGAGAGGGAGCTGAATGAAAGTGATGACTGGTTGCCAGTCTTGAATTAGTGCCCTGCGTGTGCACCCCATTCAGCAGCTTGGATTTGGCAAGGGTGGGGGGAGAAAAGAGAGAGAACACAGAGCTATTGCCTTGTGAAAAGTGAGTCTTTTCAATAGTCCAGATGTGAATTAAGAGAGGTGGAATGGCACAGATGCAAGGAGGGATTGAATGGGACGTATGAGCAGAGGTAGAATGGGACAGTTAGTAGCAATAATGGAACCAGAGAGAGGAGAGATAGAATGAGACCAGCAAGAGAAGAGGAGAGAGAATGGAACCATGGGAACAATCTGAAATTTATCACACATTGGAAATAAACAGGCCACTAACAGCTTTGTGGAAGTCTGCCCATCGACAAAATAGCAGCGCTCTTTTGAGCTTCCACCTCTTCATTACAAAGAAAACACAGGGGATCATTGTTGGCATCTCACTCCTTGAGATTTAAATTATTGTTGAAGATTTAAAAATAAAATAGAATGTTCATTTCTAAATTTTCTCTTTTCCTCTCAATTTCATATTCTGCACCTGATCTTCCAGTGAAGGGACATGGTAGCAGAGCAACTGTATTAATAATGCAGAATGGGTGGAGCAATGATCCAGAGACAACAGATCAAATTCCACCATGGCAGCTGGGGAATTCTAATGTAGTTAAAGAACTCTGGAATATAAACAAGTATGTGCAACAGTCACCATGAAACCACTGGATTATTAGGATTTTGACAATGGTGTTTAGGTAAGTATATCTGCTTTCCTACCCATTCTGGTCAATCAGGTGATTACAGATCAACAGCAAGGTGGTTGATTCTTAACTTCCCTCTGAACTGGCCTAGCAAGCCACTCAGGTGTACCAAACCACAAGAATGTATAATAGGAATAAACCAGACAATAACTGGCATTGACCTATGCAGCAGACATGACAAAGCACACAGCCAAATGAATCATAAAAAAAGTCCTCCTCATTAACATCTGAGCGCTGGTGCCATAATTGGGAGAGCTGTCCTACTGAGTTGTCAGGAAACAGCCTGACAGTCACAATCAGTCATATCTTTCAGCCAATGGCCCACACCTCATCACCATCCCTGGGCACCTCCTGTAACACCAGCAAGGCACACCAAACACAAGCAACAGCACTGGGGTATACTGCCAGGATGGAGTGACCCTAAAGAATCCTCAACATCAACTCCAGACCCCATGAAGTCTCTCAATCAAACATGTGCAAGAAAGCCTCTTGCTGATTCCCATATACCACCCACCCTCACCAGATGAATCAATACTGCTTCCTATTAAGCATAACTTTGAGCAATCAGGGGCAGTAGCAAGGGCATAGGATGTAGACTGGGCGGGGTACTAAGAGTGGCTTGGTAACACCACTACTGACCAAGCTGGCTAATTGTGCAAGATTGGGCTTACCGCAAGTAGCGACAGAATGACCATGAGGGTAAATCCTCCACGATCTTGCCCTCACCAGTCACAGATGCATCTGTCCATTACAGCATTGATAGGTGGAAAGCAAGGTCTATCTTTTCCCTCAGAATACCATCTAATATGTTGTGTGGCACTTTCAGTGTTAAATGGGACTGATTTGAAACCGATCTAGCAGCTCAAAACTGCACATTCGTGAGGCACTATAGGCCATTCACCAGCAGAATGGCATTCCACCGCCATAATCTATAATGTCATGGCTGGGAAATATCCCTTGCTACCTTTACCATCAAGCCAGGGGACCAAGAGTGGTTCAATGAGGAACATAGAGCATGTCAGGAGCAGCACCATTTTCTAAAAAATAAGGTGCCAACCTGATGAAGCTACAACACAGGACAAGGAGTGCTAAATAGCAGAAGCAACATGATATAGGCAGAGCACAACTAATGTTTCAAATCAAAGTTCTGCAGTTCTGTCTTTTTTTTTTGCAAATGGCAGTGGACAGTTAAACGAACAGAAGACACCTACCACAAACATCCACATCCTCAATGAAAGCAAGACCAGCCATATGGACCCTGGGGACACACTGCACTGCCTGGATCTCACCCGGCCTGAGTCAGAAGGTCGGGCGAGACAGGCCGAGAAAAAAAGTTAACCTAAGTAATTGGGCATGGAGTGGCAATCCGGCACTGTTTGCCACCTGAGGAAGTTTAGGCGTTTTCTGCCAGAAGGTGTGTGTGTAAGCCCCCCAAGAACAAATAGGAGCTAATTTAGCCATGTAATTCCCCAATTTTCAACAGACCTGCTTAGTCACTGCCCAAGTCCATGGATGGAGAATTGCTATTTGGGAAAAATGGCAGAAAGATGCACTGAAAGTGAAACTAAAGCCCAGAACAAGTTAAAGTCAAGGCAAGAAAATCAGGTAAGAAATGAGTTTCAAATAATTGCTCAGCAAGGCCGAGCTTCATTTCCCTCCAATATGAATAAGTCAAGAACTTACAACTAACATCAACTATATCTTTGTATCCTTTACTGGCACCTGTTCCAATTCATCTGTGTGCTCTGTGGAGCTAACACATGATTTATTAAATTATTTATGGATACATGCTCCACCAACTAGTGGGAAGGATATAGAGGAATAAATCTGCAAGGAAATTATAGAGGTGTAAATATCATAGAGTAGTTATAATGGGGGACTTTAATTACCTGTATAAAGTCTGGGATAGTGTAGTATAAGGGACAGTGAGGGACAAGCATTCCTTGGTTGTGTTCAGGAAAATTTCCTGCAGCAGTCCAACAAGAAAGGAGGCATTGCTAGACCTGGTTCTTGGTCTACATGGTCCACCTCATTCCCAAGTGACTGTGGGAGAACATTTAGGGGACAGTAATCATTATATCATAAGGTTTAAGATGACAGTGGAAAATGATATTGGTCAATCCAGAGTAAGAATAATCAACTGGCACAGAGCAGACTTCAATGGGGCAAGAACGGAGCTGGGGCGGATCGACTGGAACCAAAGATTGGCGGGAAAAACAGTAGCTGAACAATGGGCTACCTTCAAAGAGATGGTTTGGGCACAGTCAAGGTATGTTCCCTCCAAAAGAAAGGGTAGGACAAACAAATCCAGAGCTCCCTGGATAACAAAGGAGACTGAAATTAAGTACACTTTCTTCTTTAAGATGTCAGGTAGCAAATACAATTGAGAACCAAGCTGAATACAGAAGGTTCAGAAGGGACGTGATAAAGCAAATACGAGAACCAAAGAGGGATTATGAGAAAAGAATGGCAGCTAACTTAAAAGGAAATCCCAAGCACATCAATAGTAAAAGGGCAGTAAAAGGAGTAGAGCTGATTAGGGACCAAAAAGGGGATTTACATGGAGGCAAGAGTCATGGCTGAAGTGTTAAATGAATACTTTGCATCTGTCTTTACTTACAAGGCAGATTCTGCCCAGCAGAGGAGGAAACTCAGTCACTAGGAGGGTTTAAAATTGATAAGGAGGTGGTAATGGATAAGCTGTGGGTACTTAAAAGTTGATAAGGCACTAGGACCGGATGAGATGCATCCAAGAATATTGAAGGAAGTGAGAGTGGAAATTGCAGAGGCACTGGCAATAATCTTTCAATGTTTCCTGGATTCGGGGGAGGTGCCTGAGGCTTGAAGAATTGCAAACAATACACGCTTGTTCAAGAAAGGTTGTGAAGGTCTGCCCTGCAATTACAGACCAGTCAGTTTAACTTAGATGGTTGGGAAATTTCTAGAAACAATTTTTCGGGATAGAATTAATAGTCACATGGAAAAATGTGGATTGATTCGGAAGAGTCAGCATGGATTTGTCAAAAGGAAAATTGTGTAACTAACTTGGAGATTTTTTGAAGAGGTAACAGAGGTGATTGATGAGGGCAAGGCTGCTGATGTGGTGTATATGGACTGCCAAAAGGCATTAGACAGACTTGAGAGGAAAGTCACAGGTCATGGAATAAAACAGACAGTAGCAATGTGGACACAAAATTGACTGAGGGATAGGAAACAGTAAAGGTTAATGGGTATTTTGCGGGCTGGAAAAAGGTTTAGAACCATAGAAAAGTTACAGCACAGAAGGAGACCATTCGGCCCATCTTGTCCATGCCAGCCCGAGGACACCCAGGTGCCCTTTCTAATCCCACCTTCCTGCACCCAGCCCATAGCTCTGCAGCTTACAGCACTTTAGGTGCAGATCTAGGTACTTTTTAAAAGGGTTGAGAGTTTCTGCCTCTACCACCAACTTTGGCAGTGAATTCTAGACGCTCACTACCCTCTGCGTAAACAAGTTCTTCCTCATGTTCCCCCCTACACCTTCTGCCACTTATCTTGAATCTTTGCCCCCTGGTTCCAGAATTCTCCACCAAGGGAAACAATTTTATTCTGTCCACTATCTATTCCCCTCAAAATTTTGTACACCTCAATCAAGTCACCTCTCAGCTTTCTTTGTTCTAAAGAAAATAACCCCAACCTATCCAATCTCTCCTCGTAGCTACATTTTTCTAACCCTGGCAACATTCATGTAAACCTCTTCTGCACTCTCTCCAGAGCTATTACTCCAGAGTTTGCAGTGGAGTTCCCCAAGGGTTGGTATTGGGGCCCTTGCTTTACCTGATGTATATAAATGATCTAGGTCTTGGTGCGCAGGGGGCAATTTCAAAGTTTGTGGATGACAAAACTTGGGAGAATTATAAACTGTGAGGAGGACAGTGCAGAACTTCAAAAAAACATTGACACTTTGGTGGAGTGGGCAGATAGATGGCAGATGAAGTTTAATGTGGAGAAGTGTGAGGTGATACACTTTGGTACAGAGAACATAGAGACGCAGTAGGATACTAAAGGGTGTGCAGGAGCAGAGAGACCTGGGTGTATGTACATAAGTCATTAAAGGTGGAAGGACAGGCAGAGAGAGCTGTTTCTAAAGCACACAATATTCTATGCCCCTATTGATGGTGCCTAGAGTACAAGGGAGGTTTTGATGAACTTATATAAGAGACTAGTCAGACGTCAGCTGAAGTACCGTGTACAGTTCTGGGTGCCACACTATAAGATGGGTGTGAACGCATTGGAGAGTGCAGGAGAGGTTTACATGAATGGTTCCAGGGATCAGACACTTCAGTTATGAGGAAAGATTGGAGAAGTTGGGAATGTTTTCCTTGGAGGGAAGGCTAAGAGGAGACACTTGATAGAAGTTTTAAAAATCATGACGGATCTGGACAGAGTAGAAAGGGAGAAACTGTTCCCGTTCATAAACGGATCGAGAACAGAGGGCACAATTTTAAAGTGTTTCGCAAAAGAAGCAAATGAGAGGTGAGAAAAAACCATTTTCACACAACAAGCAGTCAGGGTTTAGAATGCAGTGCCTGGATGTGTGGTGGAGGCAGGTTCAATTGAGGCATTCAAGAGGGCATTGGATGATTATTTAAATAGAAACAATGTGCAGGGTTACAGGGAAAAGGCAGGGGATGGGCACTAAGTTAAAATGCTCAGAGCTGGTGTAAACACGATGGGCTGAAAGGCCTCCTTCTGCACCGTAACAATTTTGAGATTCTGTGAACAGAAGGCCAAGATGTAATCTCAAGTTTAAAGCCTCAGACAGGATTGCTAAGTTTTTGGCCTTGTTTTGTTTACTTTGGCATCCTTCTCACCTTATTTCAGATTACACTCATTACACCCAACTCTACCTTCAAGAATGTCTACACTAGACCTGGATATCTAGGCAAGTTTTCAGGAGTGTGCCCCAGCGTAACAGCTCAACCTTCCCTTTAATATTTTGCTATTGGAATTATCCTATGTTTCCAGAAGACCTGTCAATAAAAAGATCACAACTTCAGACCTTGTTTCAAGTTTAAAGTATCAAGTCCATTTTTTGGCATAAACTACTTTACAAAGCAGTTACAAAGGCATTCTAGATGGTCGGCCACATTCAAAAATAACTTGTGTAGATTGACAAGGGAATCAGTCAAGAATCTATGGATAAAAGGGATAGGAAGGAAAGGAGTTGAGACCACAATCAGATCAGCCATGATCTTATTGAATGGCAGAGCAGGCTCAAGGGGTTGAAAGTCTACTCTTGCTCCTAATTTGTATATTCATATCTTACAGGATAATTCACAGGCTCTTGTCACAAGCTTTATAGATGGAATGAAGCTTGAAGTACAAGGACTGGGTAGCAAGATTCTGACTGAATTTAAAAGCTAGCTGCACAGCTGTAAGCTTACACAAGCCAATACTAGAAAAAAAGGCTTCATTCTTGTCACAGCAACCAGTGAGAATTAGCCTTATATATTGTATCTTTAAAGATGTGTCATCTATAACTACTCTTGCAACATCTCATTTATATAGTGCCTTTAAGCATAGTAAAATGTCACAAAGTATTTTACAGGAGTATTATAGAGCAAAATCTGACACCAAAATACATAAAGTGATGTTTGGGCAGATGGCCAAGAATCTGGTTAAAGAAATAGGTTTCACGGATTATCTTGAAGGTAGAGAGGAATACAAGCAGAGGGGAATTCCAGAACTTAAGATCTTGGCAAATGAAGGCATGGCCCCCACTGGTGGGGTGATTTAAAAAAAATAATCAGGATATGCTCAAAAGGCCAGAGTTGAAGCAATGCAGATATCTGAGCATTGTAGTGTAGAATATTGGAGAAATTGAGGGGCAATGCCATGGTGGGATTTGAAAACAAGGATGAGAATTATAAAAATCGAGGCATTGCTCAATCGAGAGTCAATGTAGATGAGTGACCAGAGGGGTGATGGATAAGTGGGGCCTCGTGCAAGGAGGTAAGGATATAGGCAACAGAATTTTAGATGACCTCAAGTTTACTGAGGGTAGAACGTCAGGGGCTGCGGGTAGAACGTCAGGGGCTGCCCATGGATGCACTGGAATAATCAAGCCTAATGGTAACAGAAGGCATGGATGAGTGTTTCAGTAGCAAATGAGCTGGGCCAGGGTCTGAGTCAGATAATGCTACAAAGGTGGGAACGGGTGGGCTTGGTGATGACATGAATATGTAGACAGAAGCTCAACTCCGTGTCAAATATGACACCAAGTTTGCAAACGGTCTGTTTGAAACTGAAATACACAAAAAAAACATCATATGCTATTCCCTTTAATTCTTCATGTGGATCTTGTCAGATTCCAAATTAGTTTTCATAAATGGTTTTACTGCTTCAGCGAGTTACACATATTAGATAATCTCAACTAAAGAATGCTGGTTACTTAAGTGAGTTAAGTTACACCTAAAACTTCCAGTGCTTTCTGGATAAAAGGATCCACATGGAGGAATGGTCCATATGGAGAAAGGCCTATTAGGTGGCGCTAGCTCTGAAAAAGAATGGTTTTCCTTACACACTACTCTAGATCACTTACTTTAAGCTAATTGATGGAAACAGTCTTAGATTTCAACCAAAAAGCTAAACAACTTTTCACTGCATTTTCTACCAGAGATCTTAGCATTGCAGAATTATTGCCAGTCAGAAAACTCATTTTGACTACTTCTTTAATAGTTCGAAACAAAACAAGGAGAACAAGACTATATTAGTTTGTCCTTGCAGTTCCAGAAATGTACCAGGCACTGAGGAGGAGTAGGTAGCTGCATAGACTGTCCCAACTCTGTAATTCTGCTCTTGGACTTACAAATGGTCATATTGCCCAGGACCAGAAGCAGACCCACAAGACCACCCTCCAACTTGCCCACCCCAAACTGCACTAGGATGCCAAAGATTAGGAACACAGGTCTGAAATGGAGTAAGATATTAAGGAACAGCTAACTAAGCAAGTGAATAACACGTCATTGTTCAGTTATTGGCCTGTCAAGTCCGTGGGAGTGTAATAATTAGTTTGCGAGACAGACTGATAGATTGGATGTTGCCCACTTAATGCTCATGGTAGAAATGGAATTTGAAGGAGATCTCTTAACGTTAATGAAGATAACAAAAAATTTGGGGAGAAACCTGTATATTCAACGACACCAGCAGCCTGCCAAATTATAAAAGCTAAAAATCAGAGTTCTTCTAACAGCAAAACATTCCATCATACATTTCAAATCACATGTATGACTAGTTTGAAAGGCGGGTATATTATTTCGTGCAAGTCGATATCCCACATGGGGGTTGTCCATGAAAAATTAAGTTTCTTGGTTGCTAAGAGAACCCTAACATTACAATAGCATACAGCCATTTGGTGCACTCTTTTTCTTGGCTTTTTCTAAACCAACCCAAAAGTAATCTCACTGCCCTATCCTTCCTATGTTCTAAATATTTTACCACTATTCCTTTGTGCAACATTCCTGCTTCAACTTAAAAACCAAGCAGGATGAGCATGGAGAATTCATTTTAGACAAAGAGCAGGGAGATTTAGTTTTAAAAAAGTGGGGAGAGCAGCTGATTGATGAGTTGGATTGGTAAGGATTTCTAGTCTTTAAAGTAAAATTAAGGTCAATAGTTTGTATTTAGGTCTCTAGTCTTTATTTTCTATTTCTTAAAAATAACTTAAGTATAAGATGGATACTGGTGTAAAAAAAATAATTACAATAAAGTGTAAGGAGTGGGGACACGAGTAATTAATCAATAAATTAAATAAACTAAGTAAGCAATGACAGGACGGGTGATGTGTTGCTGCTGCAGCATGTGGGATCTGCTGGACACCAAGGTGATCCAGAGCAAACACATCTGTAGTGAGTGTTTGCAGCTCGAGGAACTTCAGATCCAAGTTGAGGAGCTGGAGTCAGAGCTGCGGATATTGTGCCACATCAGGGAGGGGAAAGTTATATGGACACTTCGCTCCAGGAAAAAGTCACCCCCCTCAGATTAGGTCATTCAAATTTGGTCTGTGATCAGGGACAGGGGGGTGTGAATGCAGGTGAGGGAGGTATGGGGACCCGGAGCCTCAGCCCCTACAAAAAGCAAAACATCCAATGAGGGAGGAATTTCTTTTTATTCATTTATACTAAACTATACTTGCCATCTGTCTGCCCTCATTGCACTAATCTCCAACAGATATCCTCTGAAATTTTCCCTGCCATGCTCATGCAATTATAAATATCCCTCATCACATGCAATATGAGCCAAACACTGACCAGTTGGTCATGCCTCTCACACTTTGGGGTGAAAATGTGGAAGAATTAATTGCAATGCAAGTAGTTTATGGAAAATATTAACAAAAGTAGTAGGCAAGACCCAAAGCTATGGTAACATTTTTCAATGTATATATTTCATGGTCTAGACTTTACTGTACTGTTCCCAATTTGTCTCAGTTTGAATTGTATTCAAAAATCAAAGCATGTGGCGCTTGGTTTAAAACCATTCATCCTTATTCCATTTTAAATTGTCATTTAAAAACAGAAGATAATTCGTAACTTTTACTATTGCTATGCATATGCCAAATGATATCAGAAACACTTGGGCAATTCACTTGAATTCTACTGTAGCAAATTCTCTCTAAAACAAAAAAGTTACTAGTGCCAAGCTCCAAATGACCCCATAGTTGTCATCAAGACTCAAGTCAACAAGCAACTGATTTATGAATCTTTGCTCACGATAATCTCTTCCCTTAAAAAGGTCACTGAAGACCCAACATTCTGCTTTAACAGCTGCAGGAGAACCAGTCTGCAAATGCAGAGAGCAGAGAAATATTATTCCTCGTAAATTTTTCCTGAACTGCCATATCATCTCGTTTAATGCATGAATGTAGATCTTTATGAGCAGGCACAAAATGTTATGGACGCTGGAAATCTGAAATAGCAATAAAGTAAGTGGGAAATACTTCCTGCAGAATTTGTGGAGTGTAACACAAGTGGCAGGCAATGACCATCTCCAAGAGAGTAACTAACCAAAGCCCCTTGAAATTCAAAGGCATTACCATCACTGAATCCCCCATTATTGTCATCCTGGGGGTTACCATTGGTCAAAAACTGACGAGCCATGTAAGTACTGTGGCTACAAGAGCAGGTCAGTGGCTAGGAATCCTGCAGCAAGTAACTCACCTCCTGACTCGAAGTCTGTGTGATGGAATACTCTCCACTTGTCTGGATGTGCGTGGCTCCAACAACACTAGAGGAGCTTGACATTATCCAGGACAAAGCAGCCTGCTTTATTAACACCTCATCCAAAAACATTCACTCCTTCCACCACCGACAACACAGTGGCAGCAGTGTGTACCATCTACAAGATGCACTGTAGGAATTCACCAAGGCTCCTTAGACAGCACCTTCCAAATCCACGACTGCGACCATCTAGAAGGACAAGGGTAGCAGATGCATGGGAACACCACCACCTGAAGTTCCCCTCCAAGCCACACACCAACCTGACTTGGAAATATACCACCATTCCTTTATTGTCATTTGGTCAAAATCTTGCAACTCCCTCCCCAACAGCACTGTGGGTGTACCTAGAACACATGCACTGCAGCAGTTCAAGGAGGCAGCTCGCCGCCACCTTCTTAAGGGCAATCAGGGATGCGCAATAAATGCTACCCTAGCTAGCAACACCCATATCCCAAGAATGAAAAAAAAAATGGTGTTAACGTTTCAGATTGACAACTGTTTCTCTCTCCAGAGATGCTGCCAGGCCTCTTCAGCACTTGCAGAATTTTCTGTTTTTATTCTTCATGAAAGGTAGCAGCTGTTTCAATTATATGGAGAGGAATGAGGTACACAAATTATTTTCCTTACTGCAGTTATACAGGGCTTTGGTGAGACCACACCTGGAGTATTGCATGCAGTTTTGGTCTCCCTACCCAGGAAAATATATACTTGCCATAGAGGGAGTGCAGCAAAGGTTCACTAGGCTGATACCAGGGATGGCAGGACTGTGGTATGAGGAGAGATTGGCTTTACTGGGCCTGTATTCACTAGTATTTAGGACAATGAGGGGGGATCTGATTGAAACGTATAAAATTCTAACAGGGCTAGACAGACTGAATGCAGGGTGGATGTTTCCCCTGGTTGGGGAGTCTAGAACCAAGGGCCACAGTGTCAGGACATGGGGCAGGCCATTTAGGACTGAGATGAGGAAAAACTTCTTCACTCAAGAG
Source organism: Cetorhinus maximus (assembly GCF_964194155.1). NCBI lineage: Eukaryota > Metazoa > Chordata > Chondrichthyes > Lamniformes > Cetorhinidae > Cetorhinus > Cetorhinus maximus. Next base: position 133,774,001 of record NC_135880.1, read on the forward strand.
GGTGGTCAACCTGTGGAATTCTCTACCACAGAAGGCTGTGGAGGCTGGGTCATTGAGTATATTCAAGGAAGAAATTGATAAATTTTTGGGTATTTGGGGCATCAAGGGGTATGGAGAAAAAGTGAGAATATGGTGTTGAGATAGAGGATTAGCTATGATCATATTGAAAGGTGGAGCAGGCTCGAGGGGCCGAATGGCCTATTCCTGCTCCTAGTTTCTATGTTTCCCAAGTTTGGTCAAGAAAAAATTCAAAGAGTTTTCAAATGGTTCAACAATCATGCTTATGGCTTTTGTCAATACCATTCACATACTGAAGTGCACACCTTATGAAAGAATAGTTGTAGAGGAATAGATTTCCAAAAAATGTCAAATCATGTTTGGAAAAAGAAATTAAGCATCCATACAACTTTTGTTTTGCTGATCTACCACCACAGTACATTATAGGACAAAGATCTCAGCAACAGCTCTGTCTAAAATGAAAAATACTTCATACACGTTTCCAACCCACAATATGCAAGTAGTGTGAATGCCAGAACATAAGAATAATTAGCTCCAACAGCTAACACTTCTATTTGTTGAACAAATAGCTTTTAGGTTACACAATTACTGAATGCTATAATATATTCATAGTTGAAAATTTGCTTACTCCACCTTTCTCACACCCATCAAGTCCTGACTTTGTTTAGATAATTCTAGCTGGCAGCAACACGATGTTCAATGTCAGCATTTACATGAGCATATTTAATCTACTTAGTAGAAGGAGCAGTCAGTTAGAGTTTTCAAATACCTCCACAGTAAAAAAAAACTCAGTTTAAAAATGCACAAAAAGTTACATCCCAGGCAACATGTGCCCAATCAGCTCAGGTGCTGTTAGTGGAAGGGTGCCCATAGCCCATACGGTATGAACTTTAATGTTAGGTGGTTTATGAAACACAAAGCCAGATGAACAAGTGTCATGTCTTTTCATTTTGTCAAAAGAGACAAAAAGATTAAGTTTATGTAAAAGTACATGTTGATGCATTGTCACAAGTGAGACTTGAAATAATGCGAAATATAGCCAAAATCATGAATAAATTTCCCTTCCAGAAGTTTAACCATATCCACTGTATGAAATATAGCAACAAGACTTTGACTTCTGGTGCATTGATTATAATTGTGTTTGGAGAGAGTAAGGGCTGATTTATAAGTGGCCTTTGTTACATAAGCACAATAACTAGAGAAAGCATAAAAACTTAATGGGTTGAACAGGATGCTTTAAAACAAGTTGAACCTACTATGTACTTGCTCATTTGTGAATGAACTGAGCTATTATACTGTTAAGTGGGTTTAGAATGAACAGGATGTTGGAAACTAAAATAGTCCCATTAATTAGAATGTGATGTCACCATTATGAAATGTGGAAACTGGTAGTGACATCCTCATCTTATATAAAAGGCTATTATTAGAGTATTTCTGTGACAGAGTATAATAAATTGTAGTCTTTAATCAGTATTTTTTGTAGAGTTAATAAATAATTCAGAAAAGCCAAAGTTATGGTCCACTTTCAGATTACAGCCTGAATGTTTTAAGCTAAAAATACAAATGCTGACTTTATTTAAAAAGACCTTGTGCAACAAACTAGTGGAATTTCAGCTTGTGTCCACAACCTCTGCAGCTTTAAGTCTAACAGAGGCATGTATTTTTCATTCCAGCTTGAAACAAAATTGCATTTATATACAAGGTTCTCTAACAAAAGACAGTAATTTGGGTATTGCTGCAGTTAATCTGCAGGACTGATTGCCATGAAGCAAGCACTAAAGCCTTTTCATTAATGTTTCAGATACTACAATGCAGAAAACTGCAAAAATATTCCTACCATGCCACAGTTCAAGTTCTTATCCACTTTGCAGAAAGTGTGAGGTGGAGTTTCTCCTTTACTGGTAATAATAACACATATATCTGTCACAGCCAAAGAATTCTGAGGTCTGTTCAACGGAGCCCTCCGATGGGTAATGAAGATTCTCTGAGAGGTGGTTGAACTGTTGTTAACATTGGCACAACGGCCAAAGGGAGTTGCTTGTAAGATTTCACAGCCTGGAATTAGACGTTCCTTCCCCTCATACAAAACCCTAAAATAAGAAAACAAACAATTCTCCTTATAATTATTCCATCGAGTTCGCCAATTTAGTAAAACAAGCACAGAACATCTGGAAAAGCACAGCAATTCCCCATTTTCAGTTTGCCAGCAAGTATGGGCAAAGTGCTCCAAATTAATCTTAATCATACCTGAAATCAAGCGATTTGAGGGCAACAATCAGCATTAGAGACTGTAGCTCATCACTTTTGTCAAAGAGCCCAGTTGATACAAAACATGCACTCTCAACACACTGAAAACACTTTGATATCAGTTTGATTTGAATGTGCATGCTGTCAATCAAGTGCATCTTAAAATTTCATTGAGTTCGTTCAATGAATCTTAGATAGGCAAATAATGCAATTAAATAATCCCAATAACCATTTGTGGATGCGCATGAAACACTATACTGGCAAAATGGTTGTTCTGTCATTTAAAGGTTAAAAGGATTAAAGAACCAGAATATCAAGCCCAATAAAAAAAAACAAGCTAAAAATGCCCTGAATGCTTACAAATATTACAACACAAGGGTGACTGGAACTAAGAATCGTCAGACAAGGGCTAAATGTACTTATCTCCCAACACAATGCTTTTAGTTGTCTTTTGTCACTAATGCAAATAATTGCAAAAGAGCATATATAGATATAAAGCATGATCAGTTCTACTGCAGTTCACTTGAATAAACATTGAAACAAAACTATCAGCTCCCTGAAGGGTACAGTTGAATAAAATTTCACTTGAGTGGAGCAATAACAGTTCAATACTTCATAGCCAACATGCACCATGGTCAAACATTATCCAGTACACAGGGAAGAAAATCAGAAACAGTCCCTTCGATGGTTGAGTGAGTTTATCTATTGAGAAAATAAGTCAGTGATCAGCAAGGCCACAAGTTCAGTTCAACAACATGTATTCATAAAGCATTTTTAACATAGTAAGACATCAAGGTGCTTCACAGGTATATTACCAAAATTTAACAGTCACCTAAGCAGATAAAGACAAGCAATATTGGTTAAGGAGCACTTTAAAGTGAGAGGTGTCGAGGTTCGGGGACAGAATTCCAGAGCTTACGGTCTAGGCAGCTGAAGGCACAGCTGTTAATGGTGGACTAATTAAATCAGGGGTGCTTAAGAGAGAATTGGATGAGTGCAGATACTGAGAAGGGTGTAGAGCTGGAAAATTCGACAGGTTAGGAGGGGAAAGGCCATGAAGGGATTTAAAAACACTGATGAGAATTTTTTTTTTTAAAAAAAAGGCTTTTCTGGACTGGGAGCCAATGTGCATTAACTAACACAGGGGTGATGGATGAACAGAACTTGATGCAAGTTAGGGTGCATGAAGCAGACTTTTGAATGAGCTCAAATTTATAAAAGATGCAAGGTGGAAAACTGCCTTGGGCAAACAGAACTGGAATATTTAACTCTGGAGTCACAGATGAGGGTTTCAGCAGATGAACTGAGGCAAGGGTGGAGATGGTCAATGCTGCAGGTGGAAGTAGATAGTCTTTGTGATGGTGAGGCTCAAGGGGTCAGAAGCTTAGCCCAGAGACAAATAGGGCAGTGGGCAAGAAGAATTGAGTTGGTAGATAGGGAACAGTTAACTGAGCTCATCTGGGCAGTAATCCAAACATTACAACTACCTTTAGTATCCCACTTTGGGAAGTGGCAAGGCTTATTCAGATTGTGTACTGAATCACTAGCTTGCAACTCTGACTGGAACTGCCTGTCTTCAGGGACAAACAAACATAAAAACAAATCATCAGGTTCAGCTTTGAAACCTCCCTAAAAAGGTGAAGACCATGTTGGCTCACAACCATTTCAGAGGCATAAGTGCTCCGGCTGATTCAATGATCAGCTTGGAGGAGAGCTAACATGCACACCTGAAGTCAGTAGGCTCTGGGGTCAAATCTGGATTGGAACATATAACTTTATGTTGACATCTGTGCAGTAGTGAGGGAAAGCTGCATTGTCAGACAGAACAAAACTTAAAGTTCCACCTGCCTGTTCAAACAGATAGAAAAGTTCTCGTGTCACCCATTCAAAGTATGCTATTAAATTCTCCAACATTCATCCATAAAAATAAATGATCAGTCGTCTTATTGACATTTATGGCAGTGGTTCTGAAACTGGGGATCCACAGAGACCTCCTAGGGGGTTCAAGATATGAAGGGACTCCCAAGACACCATGGTCAAGAGGAAGTGAGTCAGCTGCAGACGTGTTCTGCTTGCCCCAGGTTCCTTTCAAGGATAGGCAGATTCTGCAGAGAGAAGCAGGGACACCTTTCTCACTGTTATCTGTAAGTAAATACTTGCTTTCTTAAAAAGCATTATTGAAACACTACATGCATGCAACACATCCTTTTTATGAGTACCATATATTGTCAGCAGTCATTGGGAAAATGTTAGAATCCATTATTAAGAAAGTAATAGCAGGACATTTAGAAAATCATAATACAAGCAGGCAGAGTCAACATGGTTTTGTGAAAGGGAAATCATGTTTGACAAATTCATTAGAGTTCTTTGAGGATGTAACAGCAAGGTGGAAAAGGGGGAACCAGTAGATGTAGTGTATCTGGATTTCCAAAAGGCATTCAATAAAGGTGCCACAAAACGTGACTGCACAAAGATAAGAGCTCATGGTGTTAGGGGGTAATATTTAAGGATGGATAGAGGATTAGCTAATTAACAAGAAACAGTCAGAATGGTAAACTGTAACTTGTGGATTGCCACAGGCGTCAGAGCTGGGGCCTCAGTTATTTACAATCTATAATCATGACTTGGACTGAGGGGCCAAATGTATTACAGCCAAATTTGCTGATGATAGGAAAATAGGTAGGACAGCAAATTGTGAGGGAGATACAAGAGTCTGCAAAGGGATATTCATTAAATCTTTGGTGGGAGAGGAGGTAGGGGGATGGTGAAACCCTAATGTAGCTTGCATTGAGCTCAAACCAAATTGAACACATCCCCCATCATTTGGGGAATAAAAGCGATGCTTAACCAGTCATGCTGGTTCTGGATTGTTGATGCTGAATTTTTGTGCGAAGGTTTTAGTGGAATGAATGCATTGGTTCACATGCAGACTGAATGCTGTGGGAAATGTAATGTTGTCCATTTTGGCAGGAATAGAAGAGCCGAATATTATTTAAATGGACAAACTGCAAAATGCTGCAGTATAGAGGGACTTGTGTGGCCTTGTACATCATTCACAAAAAGTTAGCATGCAGGTACAGCAAGCAGTTAGGAAGGCAAATGGAATGTTGGCCTTCATTGCAAGGGGAGTGGGATATAAAAGTAGAGGAGTTTTGCTACAACTGTACAGGGTATTGGTGAGACAACATGTAGAGTACAGTAGACAGTTATGTTCTCCTTGAGGAATAAATTTGCATTGGAAGCAGTTCAGACAAGGTTCACTAGGCTGATTCTGGGATGAAAGAGATGCCTTATAAGGAAAGATTGAGCCTATGCCTATTGGAGTTAAGATCACCTCTCATTCTTATTGAAACTTAAGATTTGAGGGGGCTTGACAGGATAGATGCTGAGAGGATGTCTCCCTCATGGGGGAAATCTGAACTAAGAGGCACAATTTCAAAGTAAGGGGTCTCCTACTTAAGACAGAGATGAGGGGGGATTTCTTCTCGAGGGTTGTTAGTCTATGGAATTCTTTTCCCTGGCAAGCAGAGGAGGCTGCGTCAAAGTGGAGTTAAAGCCAGAGTCAGATCAGCCTTGAGCTTATTGAATTGTGGAACACCTTCGAGGGGCCAAATTACCTATTCCTGCAATTTCACATGTTCCTATGTTCTTATAATTTAGCTGGCCGGTACACAATTACTAATCCATTTGAAAAGGAGTGATTCAACCAAATGTTTCAGAACCATCGATCTATGAAACCTTGCTGCACACAAATTAACCAACACGTATACCAATATAATGACAGGAACAATTCACTGGCTGTGAAGCACTTTGGAAAGGCCTGAGCATATGAAGAAAGCTAGAGGAGCACAAGCAACTAGCTCTCATGCAACTGTGCCCTGAGGAGATAATGTCTTCACAAGTGGGGAGTCTAGAGAGAAAAAAAACTTAAATTAGGCAAAAAAAATCATTTATTTCAACTGTTAGGAATTAGAGATGGTCTAAGTTAGTTATGTGTGCGTTTGTGTATGTTAAGAATATCTTCAAATTTAATATGCATTTCTGTATGTATGTGTTCGGGGTTTTGGGGGGGGGGGGGGGCTGAGTTTTGGATTCACTTTAGAAGATGTCTGCATTCTAATGAGGTTTTATTACTTTTTAAGGGAAGTTAAAACAAACAAGGTAGAAAAAAGTGCTGTTGCCTTGCACCAGGGGTCCAGGGAAAGGGACCCAGAGAGACAGAAAAACAAAAAAAGTTTCAGTTCAGTTGGAATGAGTTACCAGGAGAAGCAGCATAGGAGGTGAACAGATAGCAAGTCCCAAACTAAAGAAGAAGCCAAAACCAGGGAGTGGAACAGGAAGAAGGTCCCAAGACTACCTTCTGGTCAAACGATGAACAGAAATCTTAAGTGAAGTTGAGTGAAGAGCAGAGGAAGTCTCCAAGCTTAAAGGGAGAAAGCTACAGGGCGCAGACTTAAAGCAAAATAGGCTCGTGAGAAGCCAGAATATCAGGAGACAGCCAAAAGTTGGTGACTCTTTACTATGGGAATGTGAAGCAGTGGTGTTCTGTTGGCACGGCTAAGTATCCGAGAGAGTGTGGGGAAGGTAAAGCTTGAATGTACGTGGCAATCCAGGGAGAGGAACATCAGAAGGAGAGTTCGAGATCCTGGAGGTGGACCCTTGTGGAAGGCATCCAAGAGAAAGCATCATTTGGGAGAAGATTCCAAAGTGGGTTCTGAGAGTGTGAAGATTGGAAACTCTTGTGTGGAAGACAGTTCAGTGAGACCGGTTGGCTCACTGTGTGACAAGCATCTGAGGAGAGATGATGGGAGATCCATAGCATCTGTTTGGGGTGGCATCTGTCACTTAGTTTCAGAGTGTGGTGTGTCTGACAACAGGTCACCCATTTGTTTACATGGACTGCATACTTACTATGGACATGAGAGTATAAGATGGTTTTTGCAACTTGTGTTATCCTTACAAATCTGAATATGTCTGTAAAGATATGGGTGTGGGTGAAGGTGTATTATAATATAGTTCACCTTTTCTTGTTTAATAAAAGTTCTCTTTTGTTAAATGTTTATCAGCGGACACCTGTGACTCTGGTTTAGTAGCCGCTCTCCACGTTTCGAAACAAAATAAAAAAGTGAGGATCTATCAAGCTGAGTTCCACCCTGGGATCTGGCTTGTCCAACAGTATCAGCTGGGATCATAGCACAACAATAATCAAATGCAAAGCTGCTTTAAAATCTGATTAAATTTGTACTCTACAAACAAGCTGAAATATTTGTTGAACAATCCTGCCAGATGAACTTCACATTATGCTGAACTTTAGCTCTTAAAAAAACCATCTGCAAATCTGAAATATCTTTAATGCAAAAAGCAAATCACAAAAAGCATATTCAATTTAAAGTGAGCCTCAAGGTTGAAATGCTTAGATACCTCTTTCCTCCATTTATAAAGTCAACACATTTTTGCACATTCAGGAAGAAAACAATTTGTAGGACTTCAGGAAAAAGGATGAGCTGTGGAACTAGCCGAGTTGCTCTTGCAGAGAACAAGCAGAGATATGATGAGCTGAATGGCCTCATTCTCTGAGGATGCACAATACATCAAGGTTCTTGTGCAGTGACCAGCTCATAAACACTGAAGCACATCATTTTTCCTTACTCGCTGCAACTAAGTTAGTAAATGTGCTGCCTTCATACACATCAATTCTTCTGTACATATACCATTGGGTAAAAATGCCTGCTCTTGGAAGGGAGAGTGAGGGAGGGTGGAAGGGCATCCAGAATAATATGGATACATAATGTTTTTGTCCAGGGAAGTGGGATAGGGATGCAAGTGAAGTGGCAGTACATTCATTTCTTTTCAGGCTTACAAGTTTTCTATGCATACATGTCTTGCATGTATATATGTGGTGCTGGATAACTGAGCCCATGCAGCTAACAAGACAGAAGACACACTGTCACAAACAAGTTCAGGGGAAAATTACAATGACCCTTTTAAGCTGTCAACATTGTGCCTGCTGTGCACTTGGCTTCCCTGTGATAGAGGGGCTGGTGCTGAGTTCAAATGGAGCTAAACTGTATGGAAAAATTGGATAAAGGCCCCAGGTACTTCAAATTTGGTCTACATATTTGTGCTTTTAAAACAAAGAAAGAAATGAATTTATTTCAGGTTAAGGAGATTGGACAGGAAAATGGCAGGAGGCAATTTTGAAATAAAAAAAACATAAGGTTACTTTAAAAAGCAACTTTTCTATGTGGTTCATATCTTACTGACAAATTACCTCAGATGAAGTTCATTTTATATGGTTTTGTTTTGAAAAGTGCTTCATAGCACTAGAATGGTCTCTGAACTTGAATGTCATCACTCATGAGAATTTTTCCCTTTCTAGACAAGGGAGCCTTCAAACAGCAAGCCTCTCAGTACATTGTAAAAGGACAACGTTGTTGTTAAAAATGTAGTATTGTTCATTGAACACAGAAGGGAAGGAGCCTTAGCTTACGGTCTGGAGCCCTAGACTGCAGCCAATTAAGTAACTGAAGCTAGAATCAAACAAATGAGATTGAGCCTGAGACTCCCAGGATGGCAATTGTCTGCAAGAAAGCACTATGAGATACACAACACTACAAGCAACTTTGAGTAACAATCCCTAAATGTTTTTTCAATGTACTTCTTTTTAAGTATTACTTAAATGGGTACAATTTGAAGTGCATGAAAAATGTTGGTGGCAGAGTCAGCGAGAATGGTAAGTCATAGTGCTAGCTGAACCTGGAATACTGGCAAGAAATTCAAAAGTGACTAAATTACTGCCTCAGAGCAAACAGATTAATGGATAACAGGGAAAACATTAGTTTATTGGTTCATGTTTTAAATTGTTCATCTTGTTCTTGAAATTTATTTGGTAGTAGTTTCCATTGTTTTAGATTGAGTGTCATGCGTTTGATGCAGTCTATGTAGATTTTAACAAAGCTTTTGACAAGGTCCCACATGGCAGACTGGTCAGAAAGAGAGCCCATTGAATCCAAAGCAAATGACAAGTTGGGGCCAAAACAGGTTCAGTGGCAGGAAGCTAAGGATAATGGTTGACGGATGTTTTGAGAAGAAAGCTGCTTCCAGGAAGCTCCCCAGAGCCAAAAAGGAATCTAGTGTTCGTAAAGGACAGTTTAGTGGGGGCATTGACATTATTCTTCGCAGAAGAGAGTCTAGACGGTTATATTGCTTGCCCAGTGTCAGGGTTCAGGACATCTGGCAGAACTGGAAAGGAACTTGCAGTGGGAGGGGGAGAGTCCAGTCACCATGGACCATGTAGGTACTAACAACATAGGTCGAACTTTGAAAGAGGTTCTGCATAGTCAGCATGAAGAGCTAGGCACCAAATTAAGCAGAAACTCAAAAAAGTAATAACTTCAGCATTATTACCTGAGCCATGTGCAAATTGGCACAGGGCAAATAAGATTAGAGAAATTAATGTGTGGCTTAAAGACTGGTGTGGGAGAAATGGTTTCTGCTTTTTAGGGCACTGGCACCAATACTGCACAAAGTGGGATCTGTACCATTGGGATGGTCTACATCCGAACTATGCTGAGACTTGTGTACTAGCGAGCCATAACCAGGGAAGTACAGGGGATTTTAAACTAAACAGTAGGAAAAGAGAATTAATTTGGGAAGATGTGATAAATCAAAGAGTAGAGACAAGGCAAAGCAGAAAGGTATTAATATGGGAAACGATAAACAGACCATGACAGGGAGGGAACAAGGCAAAGCAGAAAGTTATTAATATGGGAAATGATAAACAGACCATGACAGGGAGGGAACAAGGCAAAGCAGAAAGGTATTAATATGGGAAACAATAAACAGACCATGACAGGGAGGGATCGAGGGTACAAAGCTAAAAATACATCAGCAGGTAAGGCTAGGTGCTACAAAAATAATAGAAGGACAAAACTAAAGGCTCTGTATCTGAATGTACATTGCATTCATAACAAAACAGATGAACTGAGAGCGCAGATAGAAATAAGTATGATCTGATAGCCATTGCAGAGGCATGGCTGCAGGATGTCAGATTGAGACCTGAATATTGAAGAGTAAATGACATTTAGGAAGGACAGGAAGCTAGGAAAAGGTGACTCTGTTAATTATATGATGGTGTTAACACAATCGAGGGATGAACTAAGTTCAAGAAACCAGGATGTAGAAATATATTGGCTAGAGGTGAGAAATGATAAAGGCAAGAAGTCTCCTGTGGGAGTGATGTACAGGCCTCCTAACAGTTAACCACATGGCAGGGCAGAGTATGAAGGAAGGAATAATGGGAGCTTGTCAGAAAAGCATAACAATAATCATGGGGGGATTTCAATCTACATATAGACGGGATAAATCAGATGGGAAAAAGGTAGCCTAGATGAGGAGCTCATAGGAGTGTTTTAGGGCTAGTTTCTTATGACAGAGTGTTCTGGAGCCAACCAGAACAGGCTACATTAACCTGATATTGTGCAACAAGACAAGATTAATGATCTCAGTGAAGGCACACCTAGGTAGCAGTGATCAAAATATGATTAAATTTAACTTTGTTTGAGGGAGAGGGGAGTGGATCTAAGACTAGCACTTTAAACTTAAGGGCAATTATGAGGGCATGAAAGCAGAGTTATCTAAAGTGAACTGGCAAATGAGGTTAAGGGATAGGTCAATAGGGAAGCAGTAGCAGACATTTAAAGGAATATTTCTGAATGCTCAGAATAGATACATTCCTACAGGCAGATCCACCATCCATGATTAACGAAAAAAATCAAGGATGTTATTAAACTTAAAGAAAACAAATAATTGCGCAAGGATGACTTGCAGATCAGAAGACTGGACAGAATATAAAGAATAGCAAAGAAAGGCTAAAAGAGTGATAAGAAGGGGACAAATCAGAGTGAGAGAGAAAGCTAGAAATATAGAAACACACTAAGAATGCCTATAGATATTTAAATAAGAGAGTTTACAAAGTCAGCGCTGTTCCTATAAAAACTGAGTCTGGGGAATTAATAATGGAAAAATAAGGAGATGGCCGATGAATTGACCAGGTATTTTATATCCTCTATAGCTAAGGCCAATAGAAGTATTATCCCAGAAATAGCTGTAAATCAGGAATTGGAAGGCAAGGAGGAACTCCGGGAAATTACAATTGACAGGGAAGTGGTACTTAGCAAATTGTTGGAGTTTCAGGCTGATAAATCCTCAGATCCTAATGGGTTTCATACGAGGGTCTTAAAAGAAGCAGCTAGTGAGGTAGTTAATGCGTTGGTTTTAACTTTCCAAAATTCCCTAGATTCCAGGAAGGTTTCATTAGATTGGGAAATAGCTAATGTAACCTCTTTATCCGAAAAGGGAGGGAGACAGAAAGCAGGAAACTACAGGCCAGTTAGCCTGACATCTGTCATAGGGAAATGTTAGAAGCTATTATTCAAGATGCTATGTCAAGGCACTTAGAAAAATTCAAGGCAATCAGGCAGAGTCAACTTGGTTTTGTGAAAGGGAAATCATGTTTGACAAATTTATTGGTGTTCTTTGAAGGAGTCATATGTGCTGTGGATAAAGTGGTGGATGTACTGTACTTAGGTTTCCAGAAGGATAAGGTGCCACAAAGGTTATTGTGCAAAATAAAAGCGCATGGTCTAAGGGAAACATTGGCATGGATAGAAGATTGGCTAGCTAACAGGAAACAGTAGGCATAAATGGGTCTTTTTCTAGTTGGCAGGATGTAACGAGTGGTGTGCCACAGGAATCAGTACTGGGGCCTCAACTTTTAAGATTTATATAAATGACATGGATGAAGGGACCCAAAGTATGCTTGCTAAATTTGCTGATAACACAAAGATAGGTAGGAAAGTAAGTTGTGAAGAGGATGCAAGGAGGCTGCAAAGGGATATAGGTAGGTTAGGCAAGTGGGCAAAGATCTGGCAAATGGAATATAATGTGGGGAAATGTGAAATTGTCCATTTTGGCAGGAAGAATACAAAAACATACCTAAATGGCAAGAGATTGCAGAGCTCAGATTCAGAGGGGTCTGGGTGTGCTCGTGCATGATTCACAAAAGGCTAGTATGCTGGTACAGCAGGTAATTAGGAAAGCTAATCGAAAGTTATTTGCTATTGCAAGGGGGTTCGAATATAAAATTAGGGAGGTGATGCTTCAGTTTATACAGGACACTGGTGAGACCACATCTGGAGCACTGCTTATTTAAGGAAGGATATAATTGAAATGGAAGCAGTTCAGAGAGGGTTTGCTGGACGAATACCTGGAACAGGCATGTTATCTTATGAGGAAAGGTTGGACAATCTAGGCTTGTATCCACTGTAGTTAAGAGTAAGAGGCCCCTTATTTGAAACATCTATGATCCTGAGGGATATTGACAGGGTTGGTGAGGAAAGGATGTTTCCTCTAGTGAGAGAATCTAGAACTAGGGGTCACTGTTTAAAAATAAGGGGTCACTCATTTAAGACAAAGGACGAGAAATTTTTTTTGAGGGCCATGAGTTCTTTGGAGCTCCCTTAAAAGGTGGTGGAAGCAGAGTCTCTGAATATTTTTTAAGGCAGAAGGAAATAGATTCTGACAAACAATGGAGTAAAAGGTTATCGGGGGTAAGCAAGAAGTTACAACCAGATTAGGCATGATCTTATTGAACGGCGGAGCAAGCTTGAGAGCTTGAGTGGCCCACTCTTGCTCTTAATTCCCATGTTCATATGTTTCAACTGACCCCTTTAATTTCAAGCTAAAATACAGTAATGCAGAGGGTCATGTGTTGATTGACAAGAGTCAAGGGTTATGGGAGACAGGCAAGGGGGAGCTGTTAAGGCCACAATCAGGTCAGCCATGATCTTACTGAGTTGCAGAGCAGGCTTGATGAGCCAAGTAGCGTACCTTGCTCCTATTTCTAATTATCTTATAGTCTTATGACCTCCTCCCAGCTCTGCCCAGAGATAAGCCCATGTTACCCAATTGCCCTGGGGACAGTGATCCAGGTCAAAACCTATTGACTGAGGTGCCAGGTTTGACACCTGGATAGGACTCTCGGACTCAACAGTACCTACTTTCAGGCAACTGCCTATGTCCGGCAGAAGAAAAGGACTGCTTTTGTGTTAACCACAAAAGCGGAGTGATGAGGACAAAACCCCAGTTTGAAGGAACAAAGCCTGTTGTGGAGAGTTGAAGAGTAAAAGGATCACCAGCAAGTGCCTTGCTGGTGGAGGCCCAGGCAAATATGCTAAGATTGAGTGAAGGGGACTTTGTTTAAAAAGACAGTGAGGATTCATCCTAATGGAGCAGGGAGAAGAGGGCGTACTGAAACGAGAGATATTTAAGACTGAAAATCCAAGGCTACATATCTGCTGAGAATGTGCAGTAAAGTATAAACGTGGCATGCGGTTTCTGGTTGTGTTAAGAGTTAATGGGGAAAGTTGAAGTGTACTAGTTACCTAATAAGTAATGCTGGTCCATTTTGATTTTAGTTCATTACACCAAGTTTTAAAACTTGAAATCTTGTGTGCTTTTGTGTTGGTCACTGAAATTTCTATTTTTTTTTTTTAAAAAGATTGATCTTTATGGGGATCACAACAGCATTTAAAAAGTACTTCAATATCATCTCAGATTCTGTAACCTACAGGGCTACAGACCAAAAGCTGCACGCCACCAAGTCCCATGCCACTACCAGTTTCTTCTGTGGCACCCTGCCTACCAACTGTCCAGGAGGGGTCCAGGCAGGAGTGTGGAGAGACAGACAGATAGACAGAGTGGGAAAGGAAAGTAAGCAAAAAAATTGAGCTGAGTTTCGGAAGTGCTGTAGGTGAGACACAGAAGCTGTGCTACTCAGATAACTCACCCAAACAAGCCCCAAGTACTCATTCAAATAAAAAAAAGCAATCTGCAACTTCTGTGCACAAAAACCTGCAACTATATAGGACATGAATTGGATAGCATGCTATACTTTTCACAAACAACACTTTGCAACAGGTCACGTGGGCAACCCACCAGGCCCTTTAACCATTTCGAAAACTTGTGGTCATATGTAAAAACTACTTGTCTGGTCATTTGATGGGTTAATTACATTGATAGCTAGAAAAGCCATTCCCTGTTTGACTGTGGCTCGATATTGGAATACAAGTTCTTTGAAAGACAATGAGCACCAATAATTCAACATCCCTCCTTTGAACCAAGTCCAAGTATTCTTTCTACTTTGAAGATCAAACAAGTTGTCTGCTCTCCCATTGTCAACTCTGCTATTGTTATGAATTGTGGACATTTAACTACCTCTAAGTCTTTGGAGTGTCATTGAAAGATACACTGATACACAAAAAATTTCCCACTTCAGGCATAATAGATCTCTGCTTCCATGTGATATCCCTTTCAGCTAAGGCATTGTTTCCTTGCATTACATGGACTGAGGTAGACAATAACGATCTGAACTAGTGCACAAGTAGTGAAGACTGTGAACTGGAATACAGGACTAAGGGGGTTTAAATAAGATTACATAGAATATACAGGACTGAAACAGGCCATTTGACCCAAACAGTCCATGCTGGTGTTTGTGCTCCACTTAAGCACCATCCCTCTTTCCTCACCTAAATCGACTATTGTAACCATCTATTCCCTTCTCCTTCGAAGGCTTGCCTAGCTTCCCCTTAAATTCATTTATGCAATTTGTTTCAACCATTCACTCCCTGTGACAGCAAGTTACACATTCTCACCATTCATCGGATGAAGTTTCTTCTGCATTCCCTATTGGATTTTTTGGTGACTACCTTACATTGATGACCTCTAGTTGCGTCTTCCCCATAATCCACTCTATCAAAAACTTACATAATTTTAAAGACATTATTAGGTCACCCCTCAGCTTACTTTTCCACACTCCACCCCGCCCCCAGCAGAAAAGAGATCCAGTCTATCCAGCCTTTCCTGATATGCATCCCCATATATTTCTGTTTTGATGCTTGCAAATTCTCTCTGCACCCTCCCAGTGCCTATAAATCATTTTTATAATGTGACAACCAGAACTGCATATTGTTCTCCAAGGGTGGTCTAGTCAAGGTTCAATACAAATTTAGCATAACTTGGTTAGTTTTCAAATTTATCCCTCTAGGAATAAAGCCTAGTACTTTTGGTTGGTGCTTTATGGCTTTGTTAACCTATGGCACAACTTTTAGTGATTGATGTTTCTGTGCTCCGAGATCACCTTATTCCTCTATCACCCCTGATAACTGCATCTTACAAATAATAAGTGACCTGCCCATCTTCTGTTGATTGCCACCCTGACATGGTAGTGAGGCTTGTGCATTCTGATGATCTCTTGAGTGATAGTCTCAGCAACTCTTTACTCCTGGTAGGCCCAGCCATGGTCGCAAGGTCAAGGGGAGGTGCCAGATAAACTGTGGTCCATAAAGTCCTCAATGGCAGAACAGACAAAGCAGGGCTATGTGTCTCACTGACTGCAAAGATAGAAGGCAGCTCCATCAGCAAAGGGGCCCCCCATCATGATGGTTTGATTTGTCACCCAAATATGAGCACCAACTCATCAAGATCTTGAGGACAATGATGGTGCCAAGTTCGGCAAGTTGAACAAAGTCACGTGCAGACTTCTATCAAGGTCCATCTGCCAAATCTTGTGGCACTGGAGGATTGGCAACAGGGACAGGGCTGTGAACCTGAGTAAATGCAAAATACTGCGGATTCCAGAAAATGCTGGAAAAACTCAGGTCTGGAAGCATCTGTGGAGACAGAAACAGAGTTAACATTGAGTCCGTATGACTCTTCTTCAGAGCTAAAGAGAAGTAGAAAGTGATGCAATTTATACTGTTTAAGGGGGGGGGGTGGAGCAGGTGAAGCAAAATAGAAGGTCAGGGATAGATGGAAGCTACCACAAGAACACAAGACAAAGGGAGTGTTAATGGTAGTGTTAAAAGAGTAAAGAAGGTGCCAATAGTGGCATAAAGGTAAAGTAGCAGGACAAGGGCATAGTGACAGCGCATAGAAACAAGTGACAGATGATCCTGTTTTTTTTAAGGGAGGGAGGTGTAAAAAGAGTTGGGGAAAAAGATTTTCTTTTAAAAATCAAAAATTTTAAAAATAAAAGAATTGGATTAAAAAAGGGGTAAAGATGGAAGAGAGTTCATGGTCCAAAACTGAACTCAACGTTAAGGTTGTGAAGTGCCTGATCAGGAGATGAGGCACTGTTGCTCCAATTTGCGTTGGGCTTCACTGGAACATTGCAGCAGGCCAAGGACGGACATATGGGCATGAGAGCAGGGCGGCGCGTTTAAATGGCAAGGGACAGGAAGGTTTGTGTCATGCTTGCGGACTGAGCAAAGGTGTTCCGCAAAGCAGTCACCAAGTCTGCGTTTAGTCTCCCCAATATAGAGGAGGCCGCATTGGGAGCAGTGACTAAAGTACACCAAATTGAAGGAGGCGCAAGTGAAGCACTGCCTCACCTGAAAGGAGTGTTTGGGGCCTTAGTGAGGGAGGAAGTGGTAAAGGGGCAGGTTTTGACCCTTCCGCAATTGCATGGGAGTGTGCCGTGGGAAGGGAATGAGGAGTTGGGGGTGATGGAGAAGTAGACCAAGGTGTCACGGAGGGAACATCTCTACAGAATACTCAGTGGGGGTGGGTGGAAGATGTGTTTGGTGGCAGCATCATGCTGGAGTTGGCAGAAGAAACGGTTGCGAAATGGAGAAATGGCTGTAAACCTGGGAGTCCCTTGTCAGGAATATACACAGTTAACAGGTACATGAAGGTCATTGGGACAGAGGTGCCCTTGGGCATCAACACCTGTGACTGAGCAGTCTTCTTCAAAGTACCCTCTGCTCACTCCAATGAGACAACTGGAAAATGGACCCCTCTCCCCCACTCAAAAAACAGCCCATCTCATGTTCACCTGGCTGGGGAACCACACCCAGCAAGATCATCATCTTCGTGGTCAAAGAAATAAAAATCTAAATTTGCAATTTGGAATGTTAGGACACTCATGGATAATCAAGGGTAACTGCCAGAAAGAGAAGATCTATAGAGTTGATTTTGTCATCTGGAATAGGGTCTTGGACTTACTCCCAGAACTCCCAACCGTATAAATGAAAGACTCATGACATTTCACCTACAGCTCAGCTGTAACCAATATGCCACCATCATCAACACTTACACTCCAACTCTTGTCAACCACAAAGGTATGAAAATTCAAGGCCATGTTCTGGTCCGACCTTGAAGTCCTCAAACATCCCAAAACAAAAGCATCTTTTGGGTGGACTTGAATGCAGGGCTGACTGTGACTCCAAAGGCTGGAGCGGAACCACTGGAAAAAACGGGGTGAGAAAGACCAAGACAAATGTTCTCCTGCTGGCAAAATGTGCTCAACACAGCCTCATTCTGACAAGCACCTTCTTCTGTCAGAAGGACAAATGCAAAGCCACATGGAAGCATCCTAGATCAAAGCATTGGCACCTCCTGGATTTTGTTTGGGGGAGGGGGGGGATGGAGTGAGTGAAGGCTGACACCTACTGGACAGAATATCAAATGGCTTGATCATTGATGAACATGCACCCTGCATCAAAACATCACCCAAATGGTCAAAGTCTCAACCCTAAACCAGCCTGACAGAAGGAGAAATTCCAAGTGCAGTTCACGACCAAATCTAGAAAATCTTCACACACCCAACTCAAATCCAGGACCATGGGAACTAATGTTATCTGTACCAGATTCATGAGCCTAGAGCACTGGATCCAAGCCTAGTCATCACCAGGACTGGCTCAACAAAAATGCTCAAATGTGTGACCTTCTAGTAAAACATGCAGCATGGTAGAGCAACCAAGGTCACATTCCAACAGCTCAAGCCAGCAGCATTCAAACAGCTTGATTGATTCCCAAAGGCAAATCCAGAAAATAAAAGGGCATGTGGTGGGAAAAGAAAGCCAGAGCGATTCAACAATATGCTGACTGCATATCATGACATGCAAAACTTCTTCGAAGCCACCAGGGACATCTACAGATGGAAGTCAAATAAACAAAATTCCCTTCGTTCACAGGAGTGTTTCTCTTCTTAAATATGACAATGCCATCCTTCACTGCTGGAAAACACATTCTGAACAACTCAACCAGGAATCCACAGTGGCACTGATACCTTCCAGGCTACCTCTCAATACCCCCTGGTACAATCCATGGGTCAACCACTATTGACGGGGCCACTGCAACAAGCAATCAAATGTACAAAAAACAACAAAGACTGCCGCTCTGATGGTATTCCAGCTGAGGTCTTCTGCTTATCACAACCCATGCACTCATCCTACAGATTTGGGAGAAAATGAACTCCACCCCTGCATCATTTGTAACCATCTTCAAGGAGGAAAATAAATCATGCTATTGAACTGTTTCCCTCTTGTCCATAGCAGGAAAATCCTGACATGCATTCTCTTGAATAACCTACTTCCTGTGACTGAGGAAATCCTCAAGAGACACAATATGGCTTTTGAACTTCCATAGGAACTTCAAATATGGTCTTTTGTTACCAGACAAATTCAAGAAAAAATGTTCAGAATAACAAGAACTCCTCATTGTATTCATCAACTTGACCAAAGCATTTGACTCCGTAAATTGCGGAGCTATGGATTGTACTACAATGCTTTCAATGTCCACAATCCTGCAGTTGCTTCGTGATAACATAACTGCAACTGTCGAGTGGGAGATCTGAGGCAGACGCCTTCAAAATACAGGCTGGGGTTAAGTAACGCTCTGTGATAGCCCCCATACTATTTACAATCTACCCAACAGTGGCTTTAATCCATGTCCTACAAACCTGAATTTTCTTTTGGCAAAAATGTTAAACACGCTGGCCTGGAAGTTCCTGGAAAATTTTGGTGTGACCCCAATACAAGAATGATACTACATCAGTCCCAAGTGCAAACACTAAGTGATACTATTTGTTTATTCTTAAACTTTTAAATAAACTGAAAAAGGAAATCTCTATCAAAGATCAGCAAAAGAAACTGGAACAAATCTGATGTAATTTCTGCCCAGTGCAATCCAGAAAAATCAGGGCCCACTGATGGTCTTGTGATGTTTGCAATGATTATAGAGATAGAAAAAAATAATCAGCTATGCTCATTTTTGAGGTTGTTGAATTTTGGATTGATCTTCTCCAGTTTAGCACTGAGTTAATATTTAATAGTCTGGTCTCATTACGATTTCTGCTTTGTAGCATTTTAAACATCTTGTTTCACGCCCATTCTGAACCCATTCTCCAATAAAAGTAGGTTCATTGCACCTGTGTGAAGAGGAGGCAGTTGGGGCCAGGGAACTGGAAATTATTGATATGATGTAGGGTGTCAGAGGAATCGCAGATGTAGGTGGGAAGGGACTAGACAAGGGGAGAGAGAATGGAGTCAAGATAGCAAGAAATGAGTTCCGTGGGGCAGGAACAGGCTGACACGGTCGGTCTGCCGGGACAGTCTGAAGGCAGGTTCATTCCCTGGAGTCTCTACAAACATTTGGAACTCCTAATTGCTCAATGTTTTTGAAGGTCAGAGAATAATTTGAAGTGAATTTAATCTTTAATCAAGCAAGGGACTAAACCTGTGCACACTTTGGTACCTTGCGCATAACTATAAACTGCAATATCAATGGACTATGCAAACTGATGCAAGGATCTACAAGATTTGCAATTCTAGGTTTGAGTCAAAAATACAATTGCAGTTAATCAAGCTTGATTTGAGCATCCTGGACAATAAAATTATGCTTTTTTGTGCCAGATTCAAAGTAAATTTGGAGGTTACAGGAGTAAACATAAAACTGAAGGGAAAATAAGCCAGAAAATATAATGGCTCCTGTGCAAGTATGGTGAGCTGAACTGTATTTTTAAAAGAAATGATTCTATCGGTTCTTTGTCAGCTTCCAAAAAGCAGGAATACAGCAGATAAAATGCACTTAAAATTCGGACTGGGTTGCATGACAACCCCACAACATTTGCACATCTATGAAAAAAGCAAAAACTGTGGATGTTGGAAATCTGAAACAAAACCAGAAAATACTAGAAAAGCTCAGGAGGTCTGGCAGCATCTGTAGAGAGAGAAGGGTCATTGTCATACGGTCTCAAAACGTTAACTGTTTCTCTCTGCCCAGGTGTTGCCAGGGCTGCTGAATTTTTCCAGTTTTTAAATTTCATTTTCACATCTTGTTGAAAGTATTTGTCCTCCGCTACACATTTACCCATCCCTGCTTTTCAGGCCAAGATGATTTTCAAATATAAAGTAACTCACCCAATGTCAATAAGAGGTGGTTTCTCTCGCCCTCTTTTGTAGCAAAGATGCATTTCTGGACTTTTCAAGCTCCCAAAATTCAAGTTTGCTTGAAGTCCTGTAGGGGTGCTCTCAATGCAAGTGTAACCTTCAGGAACATTTTCTCCTGCTGATTTGATTATCACGGCAAGATCTGTTATTGGTGCTTTTGGTCCTGTTGACTTAGTCTCTGAGATTGCGATTTCTTGCTCCAACGGTGTAGATGTGTCAGTTAGCCCTGCGACTACAAAGTAGTCACTAACTCTTGGGCCTTTATCTTCAATCATGGCTGGTTGCTCCTTAAGAGAAATGAGAGAATACAAGTGGAAACTTAATTTGTTACAGTACACGACTAGATCAGACAAGGCATACATTTATATAATTTCTGATGAACTTGGTGAGTTCTTAACTGCTTTCAGTGTTGGTTGTTTACAGCTATGAAATCATGTCTTTAATTACCAAAAATTACTTATGAAATTCTCTCATGCCCTGAAGGCACCTAATCTGATTGGAATCTCGTCCAAATAGAAGTTCCCTCCCATTAGACCATTATTAATGTATGGGCCTCAATTAAATGCCAATAAGCCCAACTGCAAGGACAATCCAATTTAACAAGCCACAGACATGTATACTGACATTTCTAAAGGATAGCAATCAAAAGTGGTAACCACAGTCTGTGCTCCCTTCCCTAGCCATCAACTGTAGCAACCAGGCTGCTGTTCTAGCTCGATTAGCTAACTCAGCACAGATTGGCAACAGAGCCAAGGCTTTCTTGATCTATTTAGTTCAAGACACAGCATCTCCACCTCAGGGGGAGCAAAAAACCTAATATTTGTAGTGCTGTCAGAAAACAGAAACACACATCCAGATATCTGCTGTGTAAGCAAGATGAAGTGAATGTCGAGCAAATAGAAGGCACCTTAATTTCTGCAAGAATGGGGACGGGAAGGTAAAATAGTATTAGTGAATTGTTGGAGTCATTTCAAGATCAAAAGATCTTATTGAACAGAATAGTCTTTCAAACTATAATTGGAGGTCAATTTGGGTGAAAAGATCTGAATACACAAACCCTCAAATACCCTTCCATCCTGAGAAATTGTTAGGTAATGGTTCCACTGAATTTTGACATTTTGCTGCTCAGTTATACTCAATAACAATAGAACTGACCCAGCAAGACTGACATGTGGCTGAACATATGCATGTGAATTTCTCTTGCTCAAGAGTACTCCAAGTAAAACTGGACCTTCGCAAGCCAAAGGAACCTTCACGCTTTATGCAAATGGCATGTTTTGCTTAGCCACCATGTTCACAGGTTCCTCCAAGGACACCTGCTTACATCTACCATTGTACCCAATTGGCCCACAGGAGATCCTGTATTCGAAGTGACAATCTGACCACTGAGCGATTTTTGAATCAAGTGAGCCAATTTTACCTGATAACTTATTCCAGATCTCTGTAAACTCTCATTGAAAGCACAGTATAAAACTATAGGGTCTGACCCTTCCACTGCCTCCAATTTTCCTACTACATGTCCTACATCCAGTATTCAATGATCAGAAATCTGGGTGTCTCATTTGATCAAGCTAACCTTTTGACCCCAGATCCCAACAATCACCAAGCTTGTCTTGTTCCACCTTTGTAGCATTGCATGTCTCTAGCACTGCCTCAACTCATCTGCTACAGAAACCCTTATCCATGCATCAGTTACTTCTGGACTTGACTATTCCAATACTGTTCTAACTAGCCTCCTACCTTGCATGCTCTGTAAACCTGAACTCATCCAAAACGCTACAGTCTGGTTCCCAACTCGCACCAAGTCCAGGTCCGCATCACCCTTGTACTCCTGGACCATACTGTATTGGCTTCTGGTCCAGCAATTTTTAAAGTGCAATTCTGGTTTTAAACCTCTCCATGGCCTCACCTATCCTTATCACCAGCCTCCTCCAGCCTTGCATCCCTCATGGTGCATCTGTAATATTCCTCATTTCACCAGTGACAGTCAAGTCTTCAACCACCTAGGCCCAATAGTCAAAACTTCCTCCTTAAACCTCCTTCCTTTTCCTCCTTAAAGATGTACTTTAAAACATGTCTGTGCAAGCTTTTGTTCACCTGCCCTACCTGTTCTTATGTAGCTCAAACAAGCTTTGATAATACTCCTGTAAAGCACCGTGGTATATTTTCCAATGTTAAAGGTGCTATCGAAATACAAATTTGTCTAATTATTTAGGCACTATGCTGGGGAGTAGAGAATTCATAGCATTGTAGAAAGTTTACAGCACGGAGAGTCCACTTGGCCCATTGTGTCTGCACCAGACAAAAATGAGCCACCCAGCCTAATCCCACTTTCCAGCACTTGGTCTGCAACCCTGCACGTTACAGCATTTGAGGTACATATCCAGACACCTTTTAAATGAGTTGAGGGTGCCTACCTCTATTACCCTTTCAGGCAATGAGTTCCAGACCCCCAAACCCTCCAGGTGAAAAATATTTTTCCTCATCTCCCCTCTCATCTTTCGACCACTTTAAATCTATACCCCCAAGTCACTGAACTCTGCTAAAGTAAATAGGCCCTTCCCATCCACTCTATCCTGGCCCCTCACAATTTTGTACATCCCAATCAAATCCTTCCTCAGCCTCCTGTGTTCCAAGGAAAAAACCCCCAGCCTATCCAATCTTTCCTCATAGCTGCAATTCTCCAGTCTTGGCAACATCCTCAAATCTCTTCCATATCCTCCCTAATGCAATTGTATCTTTTCTGCAATGAGGTGGCCAGAACTGCATACAGTACTCAAGTTGTGGCCTAACTAATGTTTTATATAGTTCCAACATTACCTCCCTCTTACATTCTATGTCTTGGCTAATAAAGGTAAGGATTCCATATGCCTTCTAACCACCTTATCGACCTGTCCTACTACCTTCAGGGATCTGTGGACATTCACTCCAAGGTGTCTCACTTCCTCTATACCTCTCAGTATCCTCCCATTTATTGTGTAATCCTTTGCCTTGTTTGACCTCCCCAAATGCATCACCTCACACTTCTCTGGGTTGAATTTCATTTGCTGCTTTGCTGCCCACCTGGCCATCCATTGATGTCTTCCTGCAGTTTACCGCAATCCTCTTGGCTATCTACTGCACGGCCGATTTTTGTGTCATCTGCAAACTTCTTGATCATTTTCCCTACATTTACATCCAAATCATTAATATATACCACAATGCAGGGGACCTAGGACTGAACCCCGCAAAACCGCAATGGAAACAGCCTGCTAGTCACCAAAACATCAAGTACCCACTAAGTTTCCTACCACTGAGCGAATTTTGTATCCAGCTTGTTACATTGCTCTGGATCCCATGGGTTTTTATTTTTAAAACCAGTCTGCCATGTGGGACCCTGTCCAAAACCCTGCTAAAATCCATGTAGACCACATCAAAGTCACTATCATTAATCCTCCTTGTTACTTCCTCAATAAAATACAAATTAGTCAGACATGACCTTCCCTTAACAAATCCATACTGACTGTCCTCGATTAATCCACGCCTAAGTGACAATTTATCCAGTCCTTCAAATGATTGAGAAGTCAGGCTGACTGGCCTGTAACTATTTGGTCTACCCCTCAGACCTCCAATCCTCCAATATTGCACCTACATCCAGTGAGGATTGGAAAATGAGGGTCAAACCCTCCACAAATTCCTCCTTGGCTTCTTCTAGCAGCCTGGGGTACAAAAGAAGTGCAGAGGTTCAACAGGCCATCAGTGGGGTGGCAGGATTGTCTTGAGGAGAGATTGAGGAAACGAGGTCTGCACTGTCTAGAGTTTTGAAGAATGATCATCTCATTGAAAATAAAATTCTTGCAGGATGTGACAGGCTAGATGTGGATTGGATGTTTCCCCTGGCTGGCGAGTCTAGAACCAGGGGACATGATCTCAGAATAAGGGGAAGGCCATTTAAGACTGAGATGAGGAGGAATTTCTTCACTCAGAAAGTGGTGAATCTTTGGAATTCTCTATTCAAAGGGCTGTGGAACCTCAATCAATCATTGAGCATGCTCAGGACAGAAATCGATAGATTTCTGGATACTAATGGCATCAAGAGATATGGGGATAGTGGAAAAAAAGGCACAAGGTGGACGATCAACCATGATCTGTTTGAATGGTGGAACTGGCTCAATGGGGCGAATGGTGTACACTCCTGCTCCTATTTCTTATGTTCCTATGTTCATCCAGCCCAGATTAGAATTAAGCTTCCAAGTATTATATTTTTCATGTCACTGCCCCAAGTAATAAAAAAATAAGCCATGTGCAAAGCAAGTCAGTACAGGCATAAATGATCTCATCTACCTTGACCAAATGTGATAACAACTTGTCCAGATCACTACAACCATTTGAGAGGTGATCTCATTGAAACAAAATTCTGAGGTCCCTGATAGGGTACAAACTGAGGAGGTTTCCCTGGTTGGGAAGTCTGGAACATAGGCACTCGGAATAAGGGGTCAGCCATTTTAGGACTGAGCTGAGAATAAATTTCTTCCATTGAAGGATTCTGAACTTGTAGATTACTACTGCAGGCTGCCAATGGTTGCTCAGTCATTGAGTACATTTAAGTCAGAAATCAGTTGTTTCAGCTACTGAGGAAAATATGGAAATAATGCAGGAAGGTGTAACTGAGATAGAAGACTTAACTGAATGAAGCAGACCCAAGAGGCTGAATGGCTTACTCAAGCTCATATTTTTCATCTTCTTAACCATTTCTTTCTCCAAAGATACTGCCTAACTTCCTGAATGCCAGCATTTTCTGTTGTTAATGTCAATTCAGGGCCGGTTGCTTACCCCATTTATAGTGATACATTACACATTGCATAAGTGCACTTTGGTCACCTAAGCCCAACATAAAGTTACTTATGAACATGAGCAATTCAATTTGCCTTCTATACTGTGCCAATTATTTTGGGAGCAAGGGGGAAAAGTAGACAATTAAATAATGGCAGAAACTGAGTGAATAGTTAAAGTCATAGGAAGTGCTGTATTTGTGCCGAAAATGTGCCACTTCCTGTTTCACTGGAAAACATCATACCACAATCTTGCACTGAAATATGCTTTATCTGGCAATCTCTGCCATTTTTATTACAAAGAACTCTTCTTTGTAAACTAGATAAGTTTCTCTGAAAGCAAGCAACAGCAAAAGAGGATTTGCTTTTGTATTTTATTAGGTTTTACACAGTTTGCTGGGAGTTTCATAAGGCTAAGAATTAAACTGAAAACCATTTGCAGTATGGGCCTTGAACTGACAAAAGTCCTATTAAATTCAGCCCCCACCCCCCTCCATTTTAACAACATGAAAAACTGGCCATAAATCAAGACGAATCAATGCAGCCAACGGTAGATTTAGTATTTAAAGTTAACATCCTCAAAAGGGATGTTACAATGTATCTAGCATTCATTTAATGTTATTGATATTTCAATAAGATTAAAAATTAGCATTCCTGCAAATACACGCATCATGCAACACTAAGTTACAAAGAAACAATACACTTGATTAACCCACGATACATACCTTTGTGACCAAAACACACAGCAAAATGAGGTCATCTACTGATTTGTAGCATTAAAAACTTAAATTTTCTGCACTAATGCAAATTCTATTGCAGTTATACCCCAAGGGTGAATAGCGAATGACTTTGAAAAATGGAAACAGAATGGCACTTCCAGGAATTCAAAAATGCACAAGTGCGGCTCATTGGATCTTCCTTCAAACCCTCAGCGTATAAAGGTTACACCTCAATTAAAGGTTACACCTCAATTAAATCTTGAAACCAGAGGACACAATTTGCCAAGCATAAAGCTTACAAATTATGCTGCTGCATACAAATAAAAATATTGGTGGTTGAGATTTTCGTTAGTGATTAAGACACCCTATTGTGCATAATTTTTTTCCCATCATACAAGCTTCACATTCTCCTTACAGTTTAATGAATGTATTCATAGGTACAATGCAATAGAACTGGCCAACGTCTTAGGTTCCGAAACTGGATAGCAATCGTGAGCAGGAACATAGGTTTTTTTTTCCCTCTTCTATGGTTCCAGCCTGCAAAGGTCAATTCCAAACACTCTTTGCTGCTCTGGCTACATCAGATAACTCACCTGGACCAGTTAATTCACCCAAGACTAAAAATTGATACTTCTAACTCAACTGCTCACTGTTTCAGCCAGCTGAGACAACCAAGCAGCTAACAATTTGTTGTTAAACATATTAGACTTCATATTACAAATCAAACTCTGATCGCAATTTCTATATTATTAAAAAAACAGATGGTCCAAGGACAGGTGCCAGAATTAGCCCACAGCTAGTTTAAAATTGATTGTGGTGCATTTACTTATACTGGAAGCTACATATATTAATACACAGGGCCCTGTTCTTTGCCGACAAAGAACATGTACACACAACGCACATTGTTCAGCTAAACAAGATATGTGACAGCCGTTCACTGGTTCATTCCCCAGGGCAATGTCTTGACTGGTTTAAATTTTGAACAATGCTTAGCAGTTAACTGTCACCATCAACTGGTGCATTCTCCATGGTAATGCTTCTATCAGAGTCCACTTGCCAACCAAATCAGCACTCTTTTCGCATACAGTATACATATGTCATTTCCCTTGGCATTTCTTTGTGAATTGTCATGATAACTGCAAGACAAAAAGCTTCAACAAAACAAAAAATATACATATTTTTTCAGCAATACTCAAAGCTCTGTGCTACCAATGACTATTTGTATACTCTAAGCACTGCTGCTTAGGTAAGTGGATGGATTTTCAACTATGTGGTGCTTATGTTCAAGTCCTTCAACATTAAGAATTATTTAATTGGATCATAGTTCGCCTATTTAATTAGGTCACTATGCACCAACATCAAAGTAAAACACAAATAGAGTTTTTCTCCAGCAATTTTTACTGAGCATAGGCACTTACTAGAATGATGCAAGTCTTGCTTACCAAATCAGATACCTCATTACAAAGAGTCATTCAGAATTTTCAACTGATCTGGTATCAAAATGTTGCCAATTGCTATGTTACTCTGTTTTACATGTATTCAGCACAAATCCTTAACTATTACTGCTGCTGTTCCTTCAGGCATAAAGCCAAGCAGTTGCCACAAAAAGAAAAATAAGATTTAATTTAACAAGTAGTTGGCGCAATTGTTTCCCAATACTACATAAATGCATTGTTTGACCATCAACACACAAACCTCATTTTCAGAATCAGCCAACTCTACTTAGTAGATATTAAAAGACAGCAGAAAACACCCAATGCCGTTCAAGTGAAATCCTACCTTAAAAATCAATAAATTTGCAGTCAGCAAGCAGTGGCCTTCAAATAAAACAAATCAGTTTAATGTATTAATCAACTTAAAACAATGATTTTTTAAACTTGAAAAGCTATGTAAATGTTATCCCTTTTAGTTTATTTTTCAAGTGAGTCATCAATGGCATATAGCCAGTGGGTTTTTTTGGTTGCTTTAGACCCGACAGCAAATTTTTTTTTAAAAATCAAGGGCTTTTACAATGGTTGTGTGAAGATTTAACAAAGACCCACTGATTTGAATGGATGATGAGTGTATTGAATATCCCACATCAGCTTATATCCAAATATTTTTTTCCAGGGTGTCTTTTTTAAAAATAAAGTAGGTCACTTACTTTGAGTAATAAAATCTAGTCTATCAATGGAAACAGGAACCGATGTGGTTATGCATTCGTACATGAATATTTTCCAATTCAGACATTCTGATCCAAGTCAGATTTCAGATATTTGTAGTACAGTTTAATTATTCAATATTCAATTAATTTGATAACACTTCATTTAAAACCAACATTCAACAGTTATACATTTTAGTAGCTTTGCTTCAGAAAACTATTAAATTAACATAGTCGTGGTGATACAAACATTATAGGAGTAATGTTTGACACAAGCAACAGAAATTACTGCATTTTGCACTTATGCAGTGTCCTTTCAACAACTACTTGTATTTATGTAGCATCTTTAACATAGTAAGATGCCCCAAGACACTTCATAGCAGTCTTTACAAACTTCGACATTGACCTACACATGTTATTAGCGTAGATGACCACAAGTTTGGTTGAACGGGTAGGTTTAAAGGAAGAGAGGGAGGGGTAGAGACAAAGGTTTTGGGAGGGATTTCCAGAGCTAAGGGCCTCAGCAGTTGAAGGCACAGCTACCAATGGTGCAGTGAGTAACATCAGGGATGTGCAAGAGGCCAGAATCGGAGGAGTGCAAATATCTGAGCTTTATAGGACTGGAGGTGGTTAGGAATACCATTGTCCAGGAAAGTGGTGGGGGTAGAGGGAGCTATAAGAAAGGAACAGAAGAAGTATTTAATAAAATTCAGCAAAGAATGAAAGTATTATTCCCACAAGGGCCCAGTTAGTGAAAGCAAAAGTCCTGCCCTATCTACACTGCAGATGTATTTCCTGAATTTGTTCTTTAATAATGTAACCAGGGAACTTGCATTGAAGTAGTTTTGCAAAGCAATTTCTACAGAAGACAGAGCTTTAAAGCCAACATGCATGAACATTCTAGTTTTGCTTTTACATTGTTAGGTGCAGAGACTAAACAGTTTCAACTGTAAACCTACACACAAGTGGTGCAATGAAAAAAGTAAATTGGTCATACTCTTTTCTACATTTCTCACTTGCTACAGACTTCCAATCTGCCCTCCGTGGCAGAAGGCAAATATAAATGGGCCAAAATCCAATCAAATTATTCTGAAGAGTGCAGCAAATTATGTGGACACAATCATGGATTTCAGGGTCTCCTGGCTCAACAGCCAAATCATACCAAATTCTACTCAATTATAAATCAGCAACTCTGCCAAGAGTGCATATTTATTGATGCCACAATTAAAAATTGTTCTTGGTTGTACTGTGATTCACCCCTACCCACCCCAGTTTTGGGATCACACATAAGGAAAGGTCATTTTAACTAAAAGCTAGCCAGACTCTTCAAACTGCAGCTCAGCATGAATCACAACCTCAAGGAAAAAAGGGTGGTTGAGGATAGAAAAGTTTCCAAGTTCCCAGAACTAGCCACGCCCCTAGCCAAGCTGTTCCAGTACAGCTACAACACTGGCATCTACCCAAAGTGGAACATTGCCCAAGTATGTCCTGCCCACAAAAAGCAGATATCCAATTCAGCCAATAATCACTCCATCAGTCTACTGTCGATCTACAGCAAAGCGATGGAAGGTATCAAATGCTATCAAGCAGCACTTGCTCAGCATCAACCTGCTCAGTGATGCTCAGTTTGGGTTCTGCCAGAACCACTCAGCTCCAGGTCTCATTACAAGCTTGGTCCAAACATGGACATAAGAGTGGAATTCCAGAGATGGAGCTGACACCAAGGCTGTATTTTGAGTATGGCATCAAGGAGCCTTAGCAAAACTGAAGACAATGGGAATCAGAGGGAAAACGCTCTACAATGACTTGTTCTAGTCATGACATGCTCAAAGGAAGGTAGTTGTGGTTGTTGGGTGACAAGCATCTCAGCACCAGGACAGCAGCGCAGGAATTCCTCAGGGTAACTTCCAAGGCTCAACCATCTTCAGCTGCTTCAATGATCTACCCTCCAAAATATCAGAAGGGGGAGGGAGGGGGAAAATGTTCACTGATGAGTGCAGTGTTCAGTAACATTGGCAACTCCTCAGATACTGATGCAGACTGTGCTCATAAGCAGCCAGATATGGACAACATTCAGACTTGTGCTAATTGGTGCCAAGTAACATTCATGTCCCACACGTGCCAGGCAATGACCATCTCCAACAAGAGAGAATCTAACCATCACCCCTCAAGATTCAAATGGCAGCGCCACCACAGAATCCCCCACTAACAACATCCAGTGGGGCGAGGGGGTTAGCATTGACCAGAAATTGAACTGGACCAGCCATATAAATACTGTGGCTACAAAAATAGGTCAGAGGCTGGGAATTCTGTGGTAAGTCACCTCCTGGCTCCCCAAAGCCTGTTCCACTAATTAAAAAGGGACAAGCCAGGAGTGTGATGGAATGCTCTCCGCTTGCCTGGATGAGTGCAGCTCCAACATCCAAGCAGCTTGACGTCATTCAGGATAAAACAGCCCACTTGATCAGCACCCCACTCACCACCAATGCACAGTGGCAGCAGTGTGCATCATCTACACGATGTCATGCGTTTCTCCAGAGTTCCTTTGACAGCACCTTCCAAATCTGCAATCTCTACCACCTGAGAACAAGGTAGCAGATGCAAGAGAACAAGACCATGAGAACATAACCATGTGCACCATCATGATTTTGAAATGTGCCACCATTCCTGAGTCATAATATCTGTAACTCCCTACTTAACTGTGGCTGTACATATATAACATGGACTGCAGTGGATCATGCAAGCTAGCTTTCCATTCCCTGCTCGAAGGGAATAAATGTTGGCCTTGCCAGGATGCTCACATCCCACAATCAAAAATACTCATCTGCTAAAGCTGTCTAAGTGTGTTTTAGAAGGCTAAAATGTCATGAGAGCAAACCTAGAGTGGTTTATGTCATCTCAACAGTAAAATGTACACCTTGGAAAATGGTCCAAATTTTTTATCCTTCTGTCTAACACGTAAGCAGACACACACCTTCCCTTACATAATCTTTGCTTTATGTTTGGGAGGAGTGAGTAGTGGTGAGATAGGTGCTTACACATGCATATAAACAAATTTTTATTTTATGGTAAGGAAATTATGTCTTGCATGGGTCAGCAATTTAAAGCAAAAATTTACATGGTATTCTAGGATTTTTACCTAGTACTTTGGAATCCAATTTGACAACTGACCACTTGTGAAAACTAAATGAGTAGCTTTTTATAAAAAAAAAATTTCTTGAATTTTCATTAACATCAAGCTCAGGATACATGGCAAAGTGGCACATGAAACCTACCAGTTCCAGCTTTAGCTTTGTTATACATTGCAACACAATATAGGCGAGTGAGTTTAGATTCCATTTGAAGAGTGTTGCAGTGGTCTTAGGTAGAATAAGGTTTAAAGTGTGGGCTTTGGTGAATTCCTGGGTTCTGCAAGCAGAGAGGAGGATTAAGGTCTGTGAGTTTTTGAAAACTCCCTCCAAATAAAAGAGATTCAATAATTCAAGATAACCATCCATAACCAGTCATTTGAGCAGTCAGCAATTATGATGGGTCTCCCGATCATCAGAGATCTGACTTGCGAATGAAGATGCACGTGGGACCCTGTAGAAATCCTCATGTGCCGACCTACGTGGGAATTGCTTGCAAGGTTTCAGCGCCCAATGGGAAGAGGGTAATTGCTTCAGGGTCCTTTGCAAATATCTCCAATTCTGAGTTAGAGTCAGCAACTTGGGAAAGATCCAGAGTACTTATCTGGATAGTTACCCAAGAAATGTTACAGACAAACATGGTCTAACACCTGGATAACGACACAACTGACATTCCTCTGCACCCCATCACCCCACACCAAGAAACCCACACCCCACCATTCATTCACTCAGTCATAGACTGACATTCAAACTGGACCTTTAAACTTAACATAAAAGCAGCTAATGCTGTAAGAAGGAATCATGTCCTCTCTTCCCCTGAACTCTACTCTGTTATGAGAGATGCTGCACATTTGTGAAAACCAGGATTGGAAGATCCCAGAAGAAACGCGTAGCTGCATCGAGTTGGGGGTATTTTTGATAACAGCATCAATCCAACGATCACTGCCACTGCTCGGAAGATCCGGGCCAATGTATACTTTTTCAAACAAACAATAAAACAACCTTTTATAGTTTGCCTATGAAGCTTCCCAAATTCATTGCCCATTAAATTAGAAATGAGACCATTTCAACTTTATCCACTTTGGCAAGTTGAAGTAAAAGTTAATTCTTTTCTACAAGTTTAGTTAAAAACCTACTCAAACCAAAGATTTGTCGAATGATTTTCAAAACTAATTTTACGACAAGTGGGACTGTCCCACTGAGAAAAATAGATGACTCAGAATTCAACGATTAAGTGTAACAATCTAATTTGAAATTAGTCTTTTTAAAATTTACAATCATGCCCTCCATTTAAAACTCAATTTTGCTAAATAAAACTTTGAGATTTTGCCCTCTAGCTTCTGAAGATTGGCTGTTTTTATAATACAGTATAAGTAGACAGAGAAAGTGAAGACAAACATTCAAGCAATTGGGCTGACTAAAGTCTACTAATGCACATGGGCAAACTGCACTCACTGCATATACTCAGAATTCAGGATCGGCTTTCAGCTAGTTTTGTCAAGGTTTGAGGCAAAAATGACAAGTCTGAGCCCAGGATTTTGAGAGCCTGAGGCCTTCAAGTAAAATGCTAAGCAAGTTATTAAAGAGATAATTCAGAGAATGTTAAAACGATATTGAATATTTTAAATTTGTTTTAAACCTTATTCAGAACAGAGAAAGATAAGCCAATTGAAATCAATGAAAATGCACTATATTCTTTTGGGGTGAGGTGGAGGAGATACAGGGGAGGGAACTTGAACCATTTTTCTGAACCAAAATTTTGATGTCCAAAGCAAATGCTTCAGGAGGGGTTGCTTTTAATTAATTTTTTTTTTTTAAAAACAGTTTCTCAGTTGCAGTTTCCCAGCTACTTTCCTCACTTTTAATTTATATCCTTCCCACCTCTTGAATTCCAATTGCAGAAGCACAGCAAGAACTGCAGACTGGATGCTATAATTTACATCGCCAGCAGATTTTCAATGTGAATTTTAAGATGCACGGTTTTGCCAGTCAACCATGTAAACAGTTTCCCTAGAGTTGATTTTGTAATATGATCTGCCATGAAGTGAAAAGGGAAATTTAAAAACTAACAAGTCCAGAAATGAAAACACACCATTGGTTTGATAAAGGACTTGATGAACACAACTTGTACATATGTCAGGGTGGAGAAACAGGAATCATTAACTAAAAGGTGGTAGGTTTATTACTCTGCCACTAAACATGGAACAGGAAGCATTCTCAAATCCAATCCAGGGTGCAGAAACATGCCAACCAAAGAACGCAGCTCAAGGTCATCCATTACTATCAAGTCAAGGAAGCAGGATGGGTGATAAATAGGATGTGATGTTTTCAGTTAGCTTTATACAACATGGGCTCTAGGTTTCACACATTCTGATGCAGTCTGTGCAAATACTGACTGAGACCACCCAGGGACACCCCTGCTGCAGAAAGATGTCTTGAAGGAAATCAACCCCACAGTGCTGTCTCCAGAAGAGCAGCCAAATCAACCAGCTATGTCTTTAAATCGCATCTACAAGAGAAACAGGACCACTAAACTCTTCCTGAAGTCAGCCGAGTCAACCAAAACTATGGACACCACACCCCCATTTTTCTGGACTCTAATTCAACTAATCTATCTTTCCCCACTCTGTAATCTATTTGTGCACACATATGCATGAAAGTCAGAGCATATTATTTTACTTAGACCGGGTTAAATACAATAAAGTTAATAAATACAATTAAGCTAACCTCATTGTTAAAGTAAACCTGCCCAACTTGTTCTTATGATCAGTGAGTGAACAGTTTAACACAATTGGCAAGTACATTCTTTTCACAAAAACCATGTTATAGTCAAACAAGTAGGAAAGGGGGGAGCCATTCAAATCCCTACCCCTCCACTTGATCATAAGTGTTTCTTCCAATCAATTTCTACCCTGTCACTGTATAAAAATAGCTCTTACCAAGTCACAAATGCACTTCCTATATGACCGTGGCAAAGATAAATGATTCCTCCTTGTCCTTCGGTCTGTCGGCAGTCTTTGACACTGTTGACCACGCCATCTTACAATGCCTCTCCATCATCCAGCTGGTGGAACTGCACCTGCCTGGTTTCTATATCTTTGTAACCAGAAGCTGCTACAGCTTCTCATCCCCACTTATGCAGCTGCCTCTGGTGTCTCCCAAGAATCTATCCTTAGCCCCCTATTTCTTATCTATGTGCCATCTACACTGACATAATCCAGTTCTAACACCACCATCTCATTACAGCCCTGCACTCTCTCTAAACTATGAGACTGCTTATCCAATATCCAGTACTGGGTGAGCTCAAATTTCCTCTAAACAAAAATTGTTAAGACTGAAGCTATTGTCTTCAGCCCCGACCACAAGCTCCACTCCCTTGCCACAGACTGAGGCTAAACCAGATAATTCTCAAGCTTGGTGTCATATTTGGCCCAGGGATAAGCTTCCCACATCTGTGCTTTCACGAAAACTGCCTATTTCTTTTTCCATAAATCTTGCAACTCGGCTCCTTTCTCAGCCTTACCCGGTTAGCTCTAGATTTGGCTTTTCCAATACACTTCTGACGTGGCTTTCAACCTCCTTTCCTCAAACTTGGGTAGTCCAAAGCTCTGCTGCCTGTGTCTTAACTGCCAAACTCACAACAAGTCCTGTTCACTCATCATGCCTCTGCTCACTTACCTACACCAACCCCCAATTAAGTACCACCTCAATTTTAAGATTCGGCCTCAGTTTCAAATCCTCCATGGCCTTAGTTGTCTCCGACTCTAATTTCCTCCAGCCTTCATAACTGTTCCTCCAATTCTGGCCATTGGAGCATTTGCCATTTTAACTGCTCCACCATTGGCGATCATAAGCCTTGGAAATTCTTCCCTGAACCTCTCCACTCCTCTTCATCACTTTCCTCTTTTAAAAAGGGGTCTTAAAACCTCTTTCACCAATGTTTTGGTGGCTAATGTGGCTTGGTGTCAAATTTTGATATTGCTCCTTTTAAGCACTTTAGGATTTTTCTTTTACTTTAAAAAGGTGCTATATGAATTAAAAACTGGTTTTTGTATCAGGGAAAAGCTGAAAAAATTAACTTTAATCTTCTCAAAAGCTCTCGAGGAACTTGCTACTTATCCATGACAAGGGTCAGCAGATAGCCAAAGCCCAGAAGCAGTTGATGAGTTAAGAGAATTCATCAAGTCATTAATTCATTAATGAGTCTGCATTTGAAAACTGACCCCAGAAGGCTGCGTGCAAATGAACCAATATTAAGTAAGGAACCTTGTGGGGTTCCCAGGGGTGACAACATGGAGCAGGAAGAGGAACTGATGTGCTGGCTTCAGGCCTTTTATTTGACAGTAGTGTCACCTACTTAACTCTTCATGGAAGGATTGTGCAGCCTGAAACACCTAAATACACATGCTCAAGTTGTTAAGGGCAGTGACAGCATTTTGCTTTTAAGAAAGCTGGCTTGTTAACTGGCCTTATTGAATTGATCAAGATTACACTAAAGTTCTTGAAGTGTGCATCTCGTGCAACTGCCAAGAGCTGAAGGCATTAAAAGTGGTTTCAAAAAAGCAATTAATGTGGTTAGCCTAGTAAACAACTTCAATCTGCTGCCATGTGACTTTGAGATCAAGGAGGATGCATATTGTTGGAAAGGGCAGAAAGAACTCGGTACGTATGATCAATATTAACAATGGTATCAAATACAATTCCACAGCAATTATACACACTACTTCAAAAAACATTTTTAGAAAAAATTGAAGCAGCATGCTCTTTTCATTTTTAAAACGTCACTCCACAATACTACTGTGTATTCAGACCGAGGAATTTAGCATTTTCAAAGCTTCAGATACATGCATGCTACACATCTGAACAAAATAAAGGCATCAGAAAATTGATTTTCAAATTTATAACTTTTATTTTTTGATTGGTTGCAATACCACTTAGTTTTTGTATTAGAAACCTTTCCCACATACATAGACACTTCAATACAGGAAATTGCATAACCAGGAGGCCAAGAAAGAATTAATTACATTGGAGTAAGATTTTGTAGCACACCATTCAAATTACTTGGTTCAAGCAATTAAATAGATTGTCAAAACCAATGGGATATGATGATGATTTATATGCCACAAGTGGCTTCCACTGCATGAATAGTTATGACCAACCTCAGTAAAAATACATCATAAATACATTTTTATATCATATGTTGTCACAATACATTAAAAATGAATCCAGAAGGCTATTAGCACAATTGGGTGATTTGGTTTGAGCGTAGCTCTAGGCATCACAAATGTAATAGCAATTTCATGACAGCCACATGTTTCAAAGCCAATAAAGTCCTTTTGAAGTGCAGTCAGTGTTGTGAGAAATGCGAAAACCAATCAGTGCACAGCACACAATGTGATTTATTTCTATTATTCATATGGCTGGGAAAGCAGTTATAGTTCAAAGCCAAGTTTAACAATCCATTCAACGGTTTCAGCTAACGCAGTGCGAATAGTTGTGATGCCACCAAGAATGCATCTCCCAGGCAAAAGTTCAGTATATGGGCGATGGCCTGCCTTGGATGATCAGAGCTTCAATTTGAGCTGTTCCTCATTCCACTACAGCAGCAAATGGCCACATCTTCACTGGTTCATCCTCAGCCAAGAGATGTTCCATCAGGAGATAGGCCTGTCATTAGTTTGTAGATGGGGAAATGGTGGCATAGTGGTAATGTCACTGGACTAGTAATCCAGAGACCCAGGCTAATGCCCTAGGGACATGGGTTCAAATTCCACCACAGCAACTGGTGGAATTTGAAGACAGTTAATAAATCTGGAAGAAAGAAAGATGTGGAGTGTGTTGCAGTAAGGGCTACAGGATTTCAGACGAGTGCTTAGATTTTTTTTTTTAAAAAGAGCTCCTGTATCAATGTGAATGCTTTGTTAGCTGTCAGCCAGTGGTGTTCTTTGAAGAGGACTTTTTGCAGACATCCAGGGGTTCAATATATGCTTGCACAGGAAGCCACTTGAGCAGTTTTGGTCTCAACATCTCTGAAGTAGTCCTCATTATTTGCCAGAAGTGGAAAGCTACCATGTTTGCATGCTGGTTCATGAGCCAGGTTGAACAGTAGCCCTCTGCTGGTGGGTAGACCAGAGCAAGTGAAGCAGCAGTGTGTTGGCTCTTATGCCCGGTGGTACCCACCAGTTTCCATATGAGATTCACTCTCATCTTGACCTTGTCTCTAGTGTTCTGGAGGTAGTGTGGGTAGGTCAATGTATGATTCAGAACTGGACATGAAGCTCTTCCCTGGCCTTCAAGTTATTCACATGGAAGGCAGTCTTGGCAGTGTTCGAAGTCTCCATTTTCTGAAGTAGGTTTCCAGAGAACCAAGCTCTTCAGTGAGCATTTCCTCAATGTTCTGAAGCTATTCAGCCTAGATAGCCTGAGCTAAATCATTAGCATATACAAAGAGGTCACAAGTATATATGTTGAAGAGAGACAGTGTGAGGATTTATCGCTATGGGAGCCATTATTGGTTATCCGTAGGCAGCTGATTTGATCTCTTAGATGTACACATAACCATCAGTGGCTGATCATGGAGTTGGATTAGCCGTAGGGTTTTCACACTGATGTTTTTGGAGAGTTTCAGCAGCAAGTCTGCATGGCATGTTGTGTCATAAGCACATAAGTCAACAAATGTGGTTCGTGTCTTCAATCCTTCTGGAAACCAGCCTTAATAAGAGAGATCAGTGTCAAGTTCAGACAGGCCTGAAGCACTGTGATAATGACCAGATAATCCATATTTTTGATGTTGAGGGATATATATTGGCCAGGACACCAAGGATAAATCCCCTAAATCTCTTCAAAATATAGTGCTGTAGGGTATTTTAGATTTATCAGAGCAGGCAGATAGTGCCTTGGTTTAAACATCTGAAAGATGGCACTTCCAACATTGCAGCACTACCTCAGTACTGAATTGAGTGTCAACCTTGATTCTTGTGCTCAAGCCTTGGAATAGGACTTGAACCCAGAACCTTGTGACCCAAGAGGTAAGAGTGCTATCAACTGAGCATTGGCTAATACTGTGACATGTTGAAAAGATGACAGCTTAAAGAATGGTTATGAAAATCCTTCATTTTTCTAAAGGGAAAAGACGAGATTTCCATGAATTTCTACTGACATGCCTTTTCTTGCTTTTTTGATTCACAAGAACACCTATCTGGTGAGTTAATGTTTTCTTTTAGTCTGAAGTGGTTTGGAGAATGTAAGTGCACAATAATAATTTGGTTCTTCAATACAGCGGAGTACAGTAGGTAGTTTTAGGCCAACTGTGTTCAAGCTGCAAGAGTTAGTTAGGCTCATCTGGGCTGAACTCAGACTTATTTGAAGAAATTCAGCAGCATGATTCAAATGGAGAAACAAACCACCAACTAAAGCAATACAAATCTCCTTGTCACTTCACTGATTTCCCAGCCTTAACCACATGACTATAAGTAGATGCCAAGGAGAGACCAATCCACAGATATGAAAAGACTTGTTGACAATCATGCCAGAAAATCACTTAAATATTTTGCTATTCAGATAATATAAACTTGCAATCAGACTTCCTCCTTACAAATCACTTAGCACAAACTATCAAGTGCCCGTAAAAAATTATTCATCGTTTTTATAAAAATTTGTTTTTCAAGAATACAATGTGACAAATCTAAGTCAACAGCTTAACTTTCATACTACTTGCCTCACCTGTTCTTGAATTAAGGACGTTCTGAAGTGCCTGCGTTCTGACTCATCAGCCTAACCCCAGGAATGAAGGAAATATCCAGTTGCTCATGCTGTTAAGCACACGATTAATGCCTGAATTTGAATGCCAATCAGCCAAGCAGAGAAAGAAAGCAGGTCAAGATGGTCACAATACTAGTGCTTTAAATTTTCAGCACAGTTTAAACCACCAGCGAGGGATGCAACATATTAGGGCCCCAAATAACTTGCACTAATCATTATCATAAATTTTCCATT
Organism: Cetorhinus maximus; assembly: GCF_964194155.1. NCBI lineage: Eukaryota > Metazoa > Chordata > Chondrichthyes > Lamniformes > Cetorhinidae > Cetorhinus > Cetorhinus maximus. The sequence goes on from NC_135880.1 coordinate 133,813,349, forward strand.
TAGAATTGAGATAGGTCAGATCATTTATTAACTTGGAGTTACATTTCTGTGGTCTTTTTACTCAAGATTTCAGTATACATGACCAAAATAATTTTGTAGCTACTTATGAACAGAAATTATCTAAGATGAATCACAAAGTTAAATAGTTTAGGCCATATTACATTAATACCCTTAAGGTGTTAAGGGGAGATGGTGATCTCTTGGTATTCCACCATGGCAGCTGATGGAATTCAATTAACCAAATTTGGAATTAAAAGCTCGTCTCAATAATAGGGACCACAAAACTAATCGTTGATGGTCAGAAAAACCCATCTGATTCACTAATGTCCTTTAGGGAAAGAAATCTGCCATACTTACCTGGTCTGGCCTACATGTGATTCCAGATCCTAGAAATGGCCGAACAAGCCACTGAGTTCAAGGGTAATCAGGGATGGGCAACAAATGGGCCTTGTCAGTGATGCCCACATCTCGTGAAATAATAAAGAATTAACTGTATACAACCCAACTACTAAGAAATGGCTTGAACAGATTAAACACCTCATTGTAGAATGAATAGAAATCTTGTAAGAAAACAATATATATTTTGAAAGCCAGAAGAAATAAAACGTGCAAAATCACTTCAAGTGACGAAGGACAAGCTATCTTCCCTCAGATTATTCAAGTCATAGTATGCTATGGGATAAGGACTGCAGACAGTAAAACTAAAATCTTATCCTAGTTGTAACGTCAAGCAACTCAACATCCCCCAACATGTGATGCTTACTGATTCCATTGCCAATCTGATCATGCATGCATTTTTACCAGATACTAACCCTGTGGCAACATGGGAACAGCAAGCACCAAAAACTCAGACTTTCTATTTAAAACTAATAAAGCAATCATGCACGTGATATCAAAAAACAGCTGATGACAGCAGATACCACAAAGACTATGAGCCCTAGCATCATCCCAGCAAAAATCCTAAAGACTTCTGGCTCTAGACTAGCCATGCCTCTAGCCAAGCTGTTCTAGTACAGCCACAATGCCTGGTATCTACTTGACAACATGGAAAATTGTCCAGACATTTCCTGTCCACAGAAAATCAGGACAACTCCAATCTGACCAATTACCACCCCATCAGCCTGCTCTCGATCATCAGTCAAATGAGTGAAGGTGCTGTCAAGTACTATCAAATGGCACTTTGCCAGCAATAATGCGCTCACTTTAGTTCCGCCAGGGCCACAGCTCCTGACCTTGGTCCAAACATAGACAAAGAGCTGAATTCCAGCAGTGAGTTTGAGTGCGACTCTGTTCAACATTATGGCAACATCTGACTAAGTGTGGCATTAAAGAGCCTTGGCAAAATTGAAGTGAATGAGAATCAGGGGGAAAACTCCCCACCAGTCGGAGTCATACCTAGCTCTAAGGAAGATGGTTGTTGTTGTTGTTGGAGGTCAATCATCTCACAGTGCCAGGACACTGCTGGAGTTCTTCAGGATTGTGTCCTAGGGCCAACCATCTTCAGCTATTTCAATGACCTTCCTTCCATCATGAGGTCAGAAGTAGAATGTTTGCTGATGTACAGTGTTCAGTATCATTCACAACTCCTCAGTTTTTATGCTACTCTGTATACACATGCAGCAAGACCTGGACAACATTCAGGTTTGATCTGGTGAGTGGCAAGTAACAGTGCCAGGAAAATGGCTGACAGACTCTCACCATTACCCCCTTTATGTTCAATGGCATTACCACCATGAATCCCCCACGAACAACATCCTGAAGGTTACCATCGACTTGAAACTGAACTGGACCAGCTATATAAATACTGTGGCTACAAAAGCAGGTCAGAGACTGATAATTATGTGGTGAAAGCCTCCTGATTCCCCAAAGCCTGTCTACCATCTAAAAGGCACAAGTCAGGCATGTGATGGAATACTCTCCACTTTCCTGGATCAGTCCAACTCCAACACACTCGAGGAGCTCAACACCATCCAGGAAAAAAGTAGCACACTTTATGCAAACCCCTTCCACCACCTTAAACATTCACTCCCTCCACCACCAACACACTGAGAGCAGTGTGTATTGTGTACAAGATGCACTGTAGTAACTCATCAATACTCCTTCAACCGCACCTTCCAAATCTGCGACCTCCACTACCTAGAAGGACAGGGGTAGCAGACGCATAGGAACACCACCATCTGCAAATTCCCCTCCAAGCCACACACCATCCTGACTTGGAACTATATCACTGTCCCTTCACTATCAATGGATCAAAATCCTGGAATTTCTTCCCTAACAGCACTCAGTGCTGAGCTCAAGAAGGACATGGTGAGCCACCTTCTTAAATCACTACAGTCTATTGGTGCAATGGTAGTGGCTCACCATGGCCTTCGAGAAATTAGGGGTGGGCAACAAATGTTGGTCTTGCCAGCAACACGCACAGCACATTAAACGGATAAAAAAACCTGCACAGATGTAGGGCCTTTAACATGGCATAGCATCCCAAAATCCTTTCTAAGGTGAAAAAAAGGACTAACCCACATTGAGCTGCCGTGGTTTTATGAACACTACCAAGTGCAGTGCCATAATGACTGAAAGTTCTGCAAATACATTTCAGCGGGAGGAAATGGAGCTCACAGTAAACCAACCTAAGAGCAGACTGAACAAGTTGGGTTGAACAAGGTTGCAGAGTAGGGTGGGACATGTCGATGTAAGGATTTACACAAGAGTTTTGCACAAGTTACCAGAATGAAGAAGCCCATGATGAAAGGATGACAGTTCTGAAATGTGAGGTACCAAATCAAAGTGCTTAAGATGGAGATGAAAAACCTACATTTAACTAATTCACTCAGTATTTTAAGGCCCAGGTATTCAAACACTATTTCTAAATTTAGTTGTGCAGTTACACAAAACATGATCACTCAGGTTGCTCTGCTCTTTCTCATTTACTGTAACTGGGGCATGCAGCCTCAATAACCATCTTTCCCAGTTGCAAAGCAAAGAAGAGGTCATAGCAAATTATTGCTGCTAGTTTATACAGGTTTTGTAACAATATACAGAGCTTAACTTACTGAATCATTCCACTACTATAAATGTTTCTTCCATGTTCATGGAAAAGAACAAAAGAAAGCTTTTGATGAATGAAACACCTCAGAAATATTTAAAATCTGTCCGAGTCTAAGTATTTTAAAAACAAATGCTCAGTTATCCGATTCAAGTTACAGAAGTTTGCAGGATTTAGTTAGAGAGCAATTTACATGTACATGAAATTTTTTTGGTCTGTTGAATTGTGATGTAACATCCATACATGATATCAGGGAAAAATATATTTAGAGGCAAAAGCACTTCCTCACAAGAAAAAAAAGATAGAAAGAAAACTTAAGTCCACTTGTATTGCTTAGACTCAAATGGCATGAAGAAAAACCTTGAAGCAGTCCAACTAGCCAGATTTGGAGGTTAAAGATGACAGAGATATAGAAAAAAAAAAGTATATATGAACTTATATTGCACACCAAGACAGTAACTTACTATGCCCCATGGAAACAAGAGAAACAGATCGCTCAAATTTACAATTAGCAAATTAGGCTACATGTACCTTCACCTATTTCAAATGAAATGCCTGGGAAACTTGTGGATATAACCAGCCCAGTGTGCACGCTACCTATGCACAGCAGTATTGCAAGTGAAGTTCCACGTCATGGTCCCTAATTTGCTCAAGGTGCATCAATTGTAATTAACTCATTTTGATATGAAGTTCTCCCATCACAAATACACACTTTTGTCAAGGCCAGGTGAGAAATGGTAGAATGGCTCCCCTCTCCACCTCACAGCTAGCCACAAAAGATGTTTAAGTAGTATTTGTTGGCAATTGTGCTGCAATTGTAAAAGACACATGGGTTTTCTTGCAAATTAAGGAGATGGTGTTTATTGTTCTTAATACCTGATGAATTAATGGTAAAAACACTCCAACTCATGCACCCAAGAGACCCCCCACAGGTAGTTGCAAGGAAGGGGAGTAGGTCAAATTGTTTTAAGCGTGCAAAAGTTTTCTTTGATGTATTATTTCACAATATGACATGTTCTACAAACATAAATTGATGGGAATCCGTAAAGCAATATATTCACTCGAGATGCAAAACTCATGCAACCCATACTTTGGAGAACCAATAAATTCAATGTATATAAGTTCATAAATGGCTTATGGGTAAAACAGCAGCAGAATGAATTCAGAAGTAATTTTTCACAAGAAAACAAACATTGTATTGACCTTACTAACCACTCAATACCTGCCAAGACTTGAGGAAATCGTACTAGACTAATAGGAGCAATTTTGCAACGTGCTCCAAAATTCCTCGTTCAAACTTTCAATTGCTGGGCACACCATTATCTGTTTAAGAGTTGGATGGCCAGAGGAGGAACACTTGCCAAAAACAGGTCTGTCTAAAACAGATTCTTTTAATTCCCTGCGAGATTGTTTTTCAGAATGCTGGCCAATATTTTTTCAAGATGGGCCATGGCATCTGGTCCAATGACCTTGCAGCTTTGGATTGTACTGCAAAGGGAAGCAAAGTAGGGAAACAGAGTTTTTGAAAACATTGTTTAATACTCTTTGTCCAGAAGGCTTAACAAAAGTGATTTTAGCTTACTAACAACCACCCACCTGCAATGCCAACCCCACTCCCCCACCCATACCCAGAGTCTTAGAACATCCTTGTTTTTAATCATTCGCCCCTGCCCTAACAAAAAGTTAACTTAGTATAATGATGCTAGTGAGGTGTTAGAAGTATGGAACGGGTGGTAATTACTTGTTCTCATTAGCAATGGTCCTTTTTAAAAAAGGCTGATTGTACCAACTGAAAATCAATTACATTCAGTCTCTTAAAAAATCAAAGCGCAGCTACCTTGAAATAAATATTTGCCATAGTCTGAAGTCACTGGTGGAGTGGAAAAATATGACAACCTAACTCATTTTACAAGATTTTGCCCTGGGAGCAATTGGTCTGCAAGTATAATAATCAAAATTATAACTACAGTAACTATTTGTAGACTTAGTGAGCACTGCAAACAGTATTTTCCATATTAACTTTAAACCCACTGGTAAATTCTAACTAGTTGAGAGTCTACCATATTAGTTACAAACTTTACAATAAAAGCAGATTTGTGGTGCTCTGAATTTCTGGTTGTCGTTTTCTATTGCAACTGGCTGGGTGGGTTCCAGCAAGTTGCCAGCAGCTGTTTGGCAGCAGGTTTGGACAACCACACAATGCACTGAGAAGTCAAAAGTCTCCAAAAGACCATCATGCACCCCCACCATTGCCAAAGTCCTCAATCACATCTTCACCTCTAATTCACACTCCAACTAATACAATGCTATTTTTGCCAGACTTCAGAGTTAAATTCTATCAAGCTATAACTCAAAACAAAACTCTTACCATCTATGTCTTATTTAAGTCCTGCCCTTCAACACTCAACATCCAAATCCATGTCAACCTCCAGTGGCTCCATAACCCATTATAATCAAAATCCTGTCTACAAATGTCTCACTTACCTCCAAAACTTTATTGCTGCAACCCTTTTTCAGAGTCTACATATCTAGCTGTGGCCTTCTGACTTCCAGCATTGGTCTCCTGGAAATCCTGCCTCCACCCCAGTCCATTTCATAAATTTCCAGCCACCACGACGTCACACTGGAAGATTACTCTGTATTCTGCAGGACTTACTACTATTATTTACTTTAAAAAGCTATTCAAAACCTTCTTGTGCAACTGAGCATACAGACATCTCCACCCTGCTCCCATCCCCATATCTGATCACAGCTCAGTGTTTTGCTTTGGCTCAGTAATTTGTCATTTTACTTCACTATAGATACTAGATAAATACAACTCGCTAATGAAGTAAAATGAGAAAAAAAAAATGTTTCACAGGAGCATTAGCAACCAAAATGTGGACACCGAACACATTAAGAGATATTAGGCCAGATGACCAACGCGTGATCAAGGGGATAAGTTTTAATGCGTAAAAAATCACCTGCCTGTCTCTTAAGCCTGTGGAATGTTCTGTGGCTTGAATAGACCATGGGGTGGGGTGGTGGGGGCGCGGAATGCTCCCACAATCTAATTACTCAAAACACAATGTCAAATTCACTACCTTCAAATGAAATGGTCTTACTGTCTGCTCAAAGTATCATATTGTGTCAGTGTGTAGTATTTTGTTCTTCTCTATGAAACATCTGACAGTAACAAACTTACAATTGCTGAGAGAGGAGCATGCAAGCTCATATATCTAATACCTGCTCATGGGTGTGAAGCTGATAGTCAAAGAACAATAACATACTTGTCTTGTCAGTTTTAATAAGCCCCAGCAAAATTGGGATGTCAATCCAAATAATTATGGCATTTGTAGGAATATCCCTAGAACCATTCTCAAGTTTGTCTTGTGCAATTAGTAATCTAACAGGAAGAATATAGGCAAGATGGCTACAGTACCGAATGAAAGGTAGAGTATCTAAGAAAATCTCTTTTCCATTTTCAATATCGTACTGAAGTATTTAGTACTCATGAAAAAGACTGACCATTTCCCCAATACATTTGGAATACATCTTAGTTTTGATTACTGAATTGGCGGAGCCAAATTATGCTCATTGAAATTTCCTTAACTACATTAGCAGATTTATTTCTCCAAGCAAAGTTTTTGAAAAAATATTAACACACCGATTTCACCACCTAACATTTCCTGACTGAAAAGCACTAACATTTTCCCTTCTAACCCACTCGTCATCACATGTTGGAATTCAGTGAAATTCCTGCATTCTTCTGGAACTAACATCAATCTATTGCACAGACTATACCTCTGGCCACATTACAATTAGTGTAGATTTAACTACAATTTTGCTGACTTGCAAACTATTTTGTTTCACAAATTCATTTGTGAACTGCTAACTTGTATTTTCTAGTTCTTCAAGTGCATTGCTCTGTAGAAATCAAAGTGCAGATCATATATTGTTAATTTCAGCTAAGCAAACAAATTGCAATCTGTTTAGTTGTCACAAAAGTATAAAAATTCTCTGATTTATTGTAAAAGTAGGTTTAGATAGTTTGTGTGTGGGATTTAATAGAATTGGAGACAGCTGGTCTGGAGGCTTTAACTCAGCAAAAGAAGCTAGGTTTGAAATGCTAAATACGTAAACATGGCTGAAGTTTAAGAATGTGAGGAGAGGGGAACTTGCATTTTTTATATAAATCAGGGCAGTCTGAATTTCAAAGAGATGGCAGGGTGTTACACCTAGCCAGAAGGAGCTAGACCAAGCAGTGTGTTTATTTTTCTCCAAAGGTTACTGATAATATTAGCACCATACAATGATTTATATAATGAGAAAAGCAAAGTTCCAAATACATATGGAAACAATGGAATTTGCATTAAAAAGGGAGAAACATGTATAAAAGGGAAATGAGGCTGTGTGTCAGGGAATGCGCTGTGGAAAACCTCCAGTAGCTGTGCATTAAGCTGCTGTCTACAGAAACCGAAGCTGGGAAAAGGCACTTTGAATTCTACTGTCCAGGGTATTGTGTTAACCTGGAATCTACGTAAAATCTATTTTTTTATTTATTGTTTCCTTAACAGGGGTGTAACTGGAAGCCAGACTAATTAGGGGGTTTTGGAGTTATTATAGCAGTAATTTGCAGGCCTATGTGCCTGAAATCTTTTTAGTTAATAAATGTTTTATTTAGTTTTCTAAAATTCTCTGAAGTCTGGTAGACTTGTCAGTTCTGAATTCAGGTCATGCACCTCGAAATAAAATACAAATTGCAAAACCGTTATGGCCGCGTGATCAAGTTTCCCTCGTGGATTTGATCCACCTGGCATACATCATCTGCCGCGTCATAGGATGTCATTTCAACAAGATACTTAGTCATAAAACTATGGCTTTGTTAGTGGAAAATCATGCTTTTGGAAATGGTTGTGTTGTCCACGAAGTCAGTAAAATCAGACAACTGAAATGCAATAGTCTTCATTTAATTCAAATGAATGTTTTATATTAATCAGATAATTCAATTTAAGCATTAAATGCCTATTTTACTGTATTATTTACGCTCTCCAATTTAAATTAGAGAAGTCAACTTCAAACACAATAAAAGCTTTTAATTACAGAGAAATAGATTGAACTCAACCCAGTAAAAAAGAACATTTTACATTTTCTTATGTATTAGTAACATGCATCCAAAGGTGGTCTCTTATGCCACGTCCAAACTCAAATTTAAGATAATCTGGAGCAAAGGGGAAACCTAACTTTCCAAAACAGTTTCTTCATAACAGTCTGTGGTAAATCTTGACGCCTGCCACCCTCCCGCCCCACCCCACCAGATTTTCCTTTATTCTAAATCAACTTGCTTTGCTGATTAAACGTGCTATTAACTGACTTAACAAAAGGTTTACTGCACTCCAAACAAGCAAACTGTATGTTCATTTTGAATACCTGGTTACTCCTTGGTCAACAGAAGTGTTGAAAATGTCAACTGAATACATAATTCCATACAAAATTTAAGTTACATAAATAAGAAACCCATTAAAAATTAGACTTGAAGAAACCTATTTATGTGGCCAAATATAGTGTACTAAGGTGGTTTACATGATATCAAATTCTTGCAGTCTTAAGTTCAAAATGGCAGCTTAATGCTGATGAAAGGGGGGGATGATGACATTGTGGTATCGTCACCGGACTAGTAATCCAGAGGCCCAGGGTCATGCTCTGGGGGCTAGTGTTCAAATCCCACCACGGCAGATGGTGGAATTTGAATTCAATAAATATCTGGAATTAAAAGTCTAATGATGACCATGAAACCATTATTGTAAAAACCTATCTAGTTCACTGATGTCCTTTAGGGAAGGAATTCTGCTATCTTTGCCTGGTCTGGCTGGCATGTGACTCCAGACCCACAGCAATGTGGTCGATTCCTAACTGCCCTCTAAAATGGCCCATCAAGCCACTCAGTTGCATACACCGCTACGATGTCCAAAAGGAACGAAACCAGACAGACCACTCAGCATCGACCTAGGTACTGGAAACAGATTATATCCCAAACACTACCATTACCATCCCTGGGTATGTCCTGTCCCACCAGGACAGACCCAGCAGAGGTGGCAGCATAGTGGTATAGTCAGGAGGGAATTGGTCTTCAACATCAACTCTGGACCCCATTAAGTGTGATGCAAGTGCAGTGAAGGTTGACCAGACTGATTCCTGGGATAGCAGGATTGTCGTATGAGGAGAGATTGGGCCGACTAGGCCTGTATTCACCAGAGTTTAGAGAACAAGATGATCTCAGTGAAACATATAAAATTATGACAGGGATAGTCAGACTGGATGCAGGGATGATATTTCCTCTGGCTGGGGGTCTACAACAAGGAGTCTCAGTCTCAGGATATGGGTAGATCATCTAGGACTGAGATGAGGAGAAATTTCTTCACTCAGATGGTGGTGAAGCTATGGGATTCTCTACCACAGAAGGCTATGGAGGCCAAGTCACTGGATATATTTAAGATGGAAACAGATAGATTTCAGGACTCTAAAGGCAAAAAGGGGTATGGGGAGAGAGGAGTATGGAGTTGTGATAGAGGATCAGCCACGACCATAGTGAATGGCGGAGCAGGCTCGAAGGGCTAAATGACCTACTCCTGCTCCTATTTTCTACGTTTCTATGTTACTCTCCACTTGTTTGGATGAGTGCAGCACCAACAACACTCCAGAAGCTTGATGCCATCCAAGGCAATGCACAGCCTGCTTGATTGGCACCCCATCCATTCACTCCCTCCACCACTGATGCACAGTGGCAGCAGTGCGTACCATCTAAAAGATGCACTGCTGGAAGTCACCAAGGCTCCTTAGACAGCACCTTCCAAACCCATGACCACTACCATCTTGAAGGACAAGGGCAGCAAATGAATGAGACCATCAGCACCTGGAAGTTCATGCCCAAGGGCACATACCATACTGACTAGGAAATATATTGCCGTTCCTTCAATGTCACTGGGTCAAATTCCTGGAGCTCCCAGCCTTACAGCACTGAGGGTGTACCTACACCACAAACTGCAGCAGTTCAAGGCGGCAGCTCACCAACACCTTCTCAAGGGCCATTAGGGGTGGGCAATAAATGCTGGCCGAGCTAGCAACACCCACATCCAATGAGTGAATTTTTAAAATTAGATCAATACACTGGTACTAAAAGTTTCACGTGAAGACCACACTGATTGAATCATGATCGGAACCAGGGCTGAGTCCTTCAAAATGAAAATATCACATTATGATGGAGCAATTGATCTCTACTCTTAACTGAGCTTTTCTCAACACACATTGTGACATTATACTTGATGTGTTGAATTTTTGTGCTTGATATTTAAATTAGTTTTTTGTAAAGTTAAATATCTGTCATGCCAAAAAATTGTTGTCACCACACAAGAACGTATTCAAGTGTTAAGCTTCAAGTCACAACTATGCAATAGTAAACTACAGCTTGCAGAGTGTTATGGGCCTCTTGTTCAACTGTTAAGAGAAAATGGTTGTAGAAAAAGCTGTAATTATAAAGGAGTAAAACTCTACTTAAGTAATGGGTTGTACTGTATTTCGTAAGTGCTCTTTAGTAGCCGTATTAATTTAGTATTCAGGCATCAGAATCTAAAATGCTTGCATAAGTTTTCTTGCATTAACTTGTACTTGTGCTGTAAATAGTCCCATGGCACTTCAATAGGTGCATAAAACAGGCATCAATTGACATCAAGCCAAAAAAAAAGGAAACATTATAACAAGTGACCAAACACTTGGTCTTAAGATGTAGGTTTTAAGCAGTGCGAGCACGAGCAGCAGAGATTTAGGAGGGAATTCCAGAACTTGGGACCTAAATGGCTGAAGTTATGGTTACTAACAAAGTCAAAGGAAGTGAAGAATACACAGGCCAGAGTTTTGTATGAGCTCAAGTTTCTGGTGGGTAGAAAATTGGGAGACCAGCCATGACAGCAACATCTTTAAAGACATGGAATTTGCAATCTTGATCGACAGCTCAAGCTGAATGCTTTGAATATTATACAATATTTTACTGCATGCAATCTCTGAACCCAACATTGGGAACTCCATTTTACAGCAGGGCATTATAATTACACCAGGTTTCTCACTCTTCCTTAGAAATTTGGACAATTTGATTGTAGGATTTACATGGCTAAGATACCTGTAATTGTTTACCTGTGAGCAATGTTATGATATTTCAGTGGGGAAGAGCACCATATAGCTTACTCAGGTCTCTCACACATTACAAGATGACGTCTAATACCCATTCTGTGTTGATTTCAATCTCAGTCCAAGGCCAATATTGTCCAAACAGAATTGGTGACCGGTCACAGGTGACACAGATCAACCCACATGCACTAGTTACAGAAGAAAACATCTTACATACATGTGAATCATGTGCATCTTTAACATATACCACCATTCAGTATCTAGATACACTGCTTTTCACCTTAACATTTTACCAATAGATCCACTAAACTGTTGAGATATGCGCCCTGCAATTAAGTCAAATCACTTGCCCAATTATTGCATCTTATACACAGTGCAATTCATTACATATGGGTTGGGTGGGGTAAAAAAGGAGAAAGTGAATTCTCTCAATAATCTGTTCCATTCCATTTTAAAATTATTCTCCAACAATTCAGGTGGACAGATCACCATTAAATCACCGCTTGATATCTTAGAACAAACTTCACACAATCGTAAGTAAAAATGAGAAAGCAATTTGGACTTTTTTTTAAAAATGATTGATGTGGTGGCTTTCAAACAAATATACTGAGGCAATTAAAATTCAACATGTTCAACAAACAGAACAGGCATTGTAAATTATCACAGCTAAAACTTGTTCTAAGTAGAAAATGAGCAAATGTGATCACAGCATCCAGTGAAATCAATTTTTTTAAAATTCAAATTCTGCAGTACCTTGGAAACCATCAAGTGGGCATAGGATAATAATTTGAACAATGCAGCTTCTTCAAATATCCTTCCTACATGACTGATTAAAGCAAGGAGATACACACAGCATCTCAGATCAGTGAGCATTAGAAATGCAATGTGACTTTAGGCCAAGATCAAGCTAGCTTTGATACCTTCTCCATTCAACTGCTGGAATTCAGTGGAGGCCCACAGAATTACCACCTGAGGAGGCACAAGAGGGCCACCAGCACCAATAAACAGTCAAGTCCAGGAAAAGGAAAAAAAAACCACAAGGGGCAAAAGACGTTAAAATACTGCATAAAAGTAAAGAGGTTGGAAAGGTTCATTTAGAGGTATCCAAGTTTGAGTTTGACACCAACATTGGTCCCACCATGTATTCTGTTTCTTCATTTCATTTACCACATTTCCAGTACATGTGACTTGCATTATGATACAATGCAGCAATGGACTCTCTCTTCTTTGTCCCCCCAACCAGCTCAAGAACAAGGTGACAAGAGATTCAAGTCTGAGCAAATTATGCAGATACTGCTCGAATGCCTTGAGCTTTCTTCAAGCAGTCCAGGATCAGTGATGGAATTGTTGCCTGGGTCAGAAAGTTATGAGCTCAGGTTCTACAGCAGTGAGTTGAGCATAATCTGAGGGATTGCTGCACTTTGAGGTGTTGTTTTATAGTTGCAATGTTAAACAGGAGATTATATCGACCCGCTGATGGAGATTAAAAGATTTCATGGCACAAATTAAAGAGCAGGGGCACTCTCCCAATATCCTGACCAATATTATTCCATTTGTTGCTTGAGAAATACAATGATCTAGTCATTGATATTATATGTATCTATGGGACCTTGCTGAACACAAACTGGCTACCCTGTTTGCCTATGTTATGTTGAAGTATGGTCAATATGCTAAGTATTCAGCTGTGAAGCTCTTCCGTGCTTTTCTGAACTTGAGGACTTCAATATAAATGCAAGCTCTTTGCCGAAAAAAGTATTACCACATCTTCAGTCTGTATGGTGCAGTTAGAAGTTTCATACTCTTTAAATATGAGTTTGTATTTTTAATTAGATAACTAACTAGGGTTTGAACACGTTTATGCAGGAGAGAGAGAAGCAGCAAACTTTTGAAAATGCTTAATTTATCCCCCACTTAAACCAAGTAATCATCACTCAAATTATTTTAACAATTATGATATGAGCAGTAACAAATATTTTTGTAATGCTCTAAATTTTGAATAACCTATAGAAAATTAAGAGCACTTGAATTATTTGTGGTGTATTTGCTGACCACATAATATCAAGATCTGACAGTCTAGGAGCTGCAAATAAATGCAAGGCACTCACTGAGCAAAGGGTGTTAAGTTTATTAAATGTAGTTAAACACTTAGCATATTTTATGTTGATAAAAGTTATTTATGCAGTTCAGACAAAAGCCATGTAATTACAAACTTTGAATTTTGGTCCATTTAATCACTCAACAATTTGACAGGAATGAACAAGAGAAATATTTCTACACCACAGATCAGACTTCAAAGTGCTTTCGTTTCTATACAACTTTGAATAGTGAATTGCCAATATGCATGGTACAGAGGTATCCGAGGTATAGAGGGCTGTGGGATAGATTTCATTCCAGGTAAAATATAATTTCCATTAACAGGCTTTGCAATTAGATGATATTTTGCACAGAAGTCCAAATGGCAAAAATTTGACCCAATTATTCGGAAGGCAGGTATTAAGCACATATAATAAAAAAGGTTCTAATGAATATATATGACTACGAACAGTGACAAGTCTCATTTCTGCCACTGAGTATACAGCTTCTGCCTGTATGATGCAGATAAAAGTTTTCTAATTTCTTCAAATATTTGAGAGTTTGATTAGGAAAACAACCAGAATATGACTACGGTTAAGCAGGAGAGAGAAAAAGACTTCTACAGTTCAATGACCTTTTGGCAAATTCTTGACATGCTGAGTATTTCCAGCATTTCCTGTTTTTACTTCAGATTTCCAGCAACTGCAGTTTATTCTTTATGATTATCATGCCGCATTTGAAAAGTAACATTTGTAAAATGAGGTTGGTATTGCTCGATAGTTCTTGTACTTAAGTATTCTTCAAGTGATCACACAAAGCTGAATGTTTTAGCAGGCAGCCCCAAAATAGTCTCAAACTATGCTCTCATTTATCAACTGCAATAAGCATGCAACATTGCATTCATTTTGGAAGCTAAGTTGCCTATCATGCCCAATTCTGGCAGCACATAAGAAGCCTTGGAGCACTGTTTGGAAATCAAAAACCAAGTATATTTACACTCAATTTTTTGGCACAAATTCAAAAAGGAGTATCAATGTTTCAACATGTTACTTGACTTACCCATGATGCAACACAACTGTTATGTCAGAACACCTTTGCAAATTGTGCATGGAATGCAGTGAACAGAATTATTAATGTAAATTCATAAAATTACAATGTACACGGAAAACTTCCAAATTAATTTGGTTGAAGCAAGGTATGTAAACAGGTCACACAACTTTGCGTACAGCACGCTAGTCTTGAAAAGAACTCAAAGCCAGGTGCATATCCTCTTTAAAAAAAAACCACTGGCATATGATTGACACCAACACAAATATGCCAGCCATAGGCAAGGATACCATAACTGCAAACATGAAACATTACAACATCATTGACAGAATAGCTTCAATAGGAATTCTAGCAAACATTCAACTGAAAACCTAAAAAGCAGAGTTCAAAAATAATAAATATTGAAGCAAATCCCAGATTGTCAGGCCATATAAAATAAAAAATATACTGACACTTATGATAGCAAATTTACATCCCCTAAGTGCGATCCTTTTTTCATGGCAATACACTTATTCAAATTATTTTCAAGGTTAAAAAATTAGCTTGTAATTCCAATTAACTAATTGGAATAAAACACCACCACCTCTTCCTCCCTCCCCCCACCACCCAAAGGGCAATTCGAATTTGATTCACTTAGCAATTCAAATGAAACAACTTCAATCAGGAACAGGCTTAAGCCTTGAAAGCTAAGAAGCTCATCATGTGCTAGAACTTCAGAAATACAGTACAAGTTAATGCTAGAATTAATAGTTGGGTACTCAAACCCAAAATTGAGTTTGAAACATTATCTCAAATAAGAATGAGATGAGAATCACAATTTTTTCCCCTCATCCTTCCCTCCAGTAAACAATACCCCTTTCAGGGGTACATAATTAATGCCTAAGCCTTTCCCAAGTGGTCAATCATGAGTACGCTGGAGGAAGCATATTATTCAATTCTGAAGCTATCACACCCACCCCAGTCGTGTCCTCAAAGAGTCTGGTTGCAAACACGACAAACGTCTTTCCAACACATCACGGGAATGAGAAAAAAAGCTGACATTTTCTCCTCTCTCACCTAGGAACACCAAGATCAATTATAGTAACCCAACCCCACAGGAGAACAGGCACAGAAATTAGAACCTTCAGAACTGCACCAGCAATTTAGAGTGGAATATATCCAAGTTTGCAGACAAAGTTAGGTCAAAAAGCAAGCAGTGAAGAGGACACAAGGAGGATGCAGAGAGATTTAGGAAAGTTAAGCAAATGGACAAGAATGTTACAGATAGAATACAAAGTGAAGTTACGCAATTTGCTGGGAAAAATAGAAAAGGATAATTTTTTAAATGTTGAGATACTGGAAAATGTTGATATTCAGTGGGATGTGCATGTGCTTATACACAAATCTCAATTTACCATACAGGTACAGCAAGCAATTAGAAAAGCAAATGGTCTGTTACAGAGTAAAGAAGTATTACTGCATTAAATAGAGCCTTGATGAGACCACACTTGGGAGCACTGCATACAATTTTGGCCTCCTTACCCAAGGATGGATATGCTTGTCCTAAAGAGAATGCAATGAAACTTCATTATACTGATTCTTAGAATGAGGTGACTGTACTATGAAGAGAGATTAAGTAAACTGGGCCTATATTCCAGACTTAATTGTGACTATCAAAAGGTTATTAGATAAGTCCTTGAAGGGGCGGAAAAAATTGGTGGGCTACAATGAAAGGGCAGTGGAGTAGTACTAGGTGGGCTGCTCTTGCAAAGAGCCTGCATGGGCTCAATGATCCAAATAGCCTTTTAGGATGCTATACAAAATCCATGATAGTTATCAAATCTCAGCAATATCAAGGATGGGGGTCTGACAGCATCTGCGGAGAGGAATACAGTTAATGTTTCGAGTCCAAATGACGCTTCAATCAGAAGAGTCATTCGGACTTGAAACGTTAACTGTATTCCTCTCCACAGATGCTGTCAGACCACTGAGTTTTTCCAGGTATTTTTGTTTTTGTTCTAGATTTCCAGCATCCGCAGTATTTTGCTTTTATCAAGGATGGGGGTGTTGGGCGAGTAAAAAAAAAAATGGGGCACTGAATCCAAGGTCGTACAATGAAATCACAAAATTGGAGCAAGATTAGTGTGGCAACCCTCCTGCACGTTTGAGCTGCCTCCAACAGGCCCCAAAGTTGCCTATGCTTTTCACAATTAACTGTGTGGTGCTGTATAACAATATGAGTAATCTTTATGAGCTGTTTTAGTTTGGGTGATCTCCCAAAGAATTTAATTACCTCTGCAGCCAAGAGGCAAATTCCATATTGGTAACATTAGTTAAAAAACACAGTTGGGGCAATTTAAGTAGCTAGATTAACAACCCAAAGGACCACAAGTTGATTTAAATCTGCCCATTTATAACCTGTTACAATCGGGGGGAAAAAATAAAATCACAGCTGGCATTTTTTGTAAATCTTAATTGGTTCACACATGGCCTCAGATAAGAGAATTTGCCACCCTTACCCAGTCAAGTCTGTGAATTCACTCCAACATCATGCTGTTGACTCTTGAAGCCAGTCAGAAGACCTCGACAACTACTTAGATGTGAAGACCAGGACCATACAAGATCAAGACACCAAACATCCAATCTCAGCCCAGTCAGTTACAAATTGCCTCTCAAAGGTTGAGAAAGAGGAAAATTACATTTGAAAACATGGTTCAACATTACACTCTCACTCCCATGTTGCTGTATGATTCATTTTTCAAGTGCTTCACTACAACTAAGTACAGAGCTAAAGCTATCAGTACCTCCACATTCCAAAATCATACAAAATGTTATCTCCAAGTTGAGAGTAGAATCAGTATGTCATGCTGGTAACTTTTCACAGTCCAAGCAAACATCTGTGTTGTCACTAGAAATATTTACTATATATCAACATGCATCAAGGAGAGTAGGAGAGAGTTACCGCCTTTGCCCTGGCAAATATTTATTCCTCAATTAAGCTACAAAAACAGATTATCTGGTCATTATCGCATTTTTGTTTGTGGAAGCTTGCTGCACGCAAACTGGCTCTTGCATTTCTTACAGTGCTTACATCATTGGCTGCAAAGTGCTTTGGGACATCTGATGGTTGTGCAAAGTGCTATATAAATAAGTGCTTCTTTCACATCATATAATCATCACAAGTGACTTACCTTACAAAACACCAGATTACTGTATTAGTTCAGAAGCCTCTTGCTGTGCAACAACCAAAGTTAGAGGGAGACAAATTCTATTTTCATTTTTCAGTTCTGATAGGATACGCAGAATGAAAATTTCACACCTCAGCAATAAATCAAGACCCGAACAATCAGATTTTTCTAGATAGGGCATCAAGTCAGAATTTCACATTCAATCGTTTTACCTTTAGTCTATACCATCTAAACAAGTGTTGTCCAATACATTACCCACATCTCCATTCTTGATCAACAAATAGAAAAATGAGTAATAGTTAGTCACAGGATGTGATCCTGATACACATGCACTTTCAGAGCATGTGGATGCATGCTTTAATGTTTAAGTTTGTTGGTAAAGTGACAAGGCAAAAAGTAAAAACTTAAATGTTTGATGGTTTGTGTTTGCTTTATCTCTGGTTATCAGCTAAAAACAGTACATAACACAAGTGGAAAAAGTCAGATTTCAACTCTACACAAAAGGGCGCTGTCACTGTGTTCAGTCTGAATAGAATAGCCACTGCAGGCCAGGGGAAAAATCTAAACCCAACCAACAATGAGCAGCTCCAACATGACATGTCATAGAGAAGGGAAAGTAACATTCAACTACGTTCTGGATGGAGAGCTGGGCCATGTATTGAGTATCAAGTGGTGAAAGTGAACAAGTCAAAGCACCAATCAGAACTGCTGGACAAAAACCTAGATCATACTCTTAAAAAGTATGTCTGATAAATTAATGTCAGAATTCCAAACATTGGCAACAGAAAAAAAAGGTTTCACACAGAATGTTGTCAGATGTTTGTCAAGTAAATATACACGTTAGGCATATCTACCTGCATTGTGTATCAGGTTTCTTTTTTAAGTAAATGTGGCGAAAAACACATTGTAGCCATGCCTGGGGCTTAGACAATTTTTATTGGATAATACTGAACTAAACATGGCAAATTGCATCTTTTCCAACTCACATACAAAAGATAATATTTTTATTAAAAACAACAACTGGAAGTTCAAGGCTGTAATTCAATAGCAAGTAGCAGATGCTTAGCACTCAGACTCAAAGAGTGATGTAATTGGTAATCCTTTGATCAGGTTACAATCCTACAATACAACTCCACATGGCAACTATTATAGTCTGAAAATAATAAACTCAGGTTTCCCTCAGCTGTGGTATGGTACAATGAAAAGACTTGGATTTATATAGTGCCTTTCACATCCTCTGGACATGCCAAAGTTCTTTACTACCAATGAAGTACATTTGAAGGATAGTCACTGTTGTACTCAGGAGTCAATTTGCACACCGCAAACTCCCACAAATGTGATAATGACCAGAAAATCTGATTTGGTGATGTTGATTGAGGAATAAATATTTGCCAAGACACCCAGGATAACACTCTTATTCTTCACTAAGTGCATTCGTAGAAGTTGTTTTTATTTTTTTGTTCATTCTGTAAAAAAGAGAGTAGGCCAGATGGCCCCTCAAGTCTGTCCCAGCATTCAATACAATATCTTCTGCCTCAACTCCACTTTTCCACCCACTGCCCATGTCCTTTGCTGCATGAGGAGATATTAGAGCAGGTATTCAAAAGCTTTACTTCAGTCTTTCATGGAATGTGGGCATCACTGGCAAGGCCAGCATTTGTTGCCCATCCTTAATTTCCCTTGAACTGAGTGGCTTGCTCAGCTATTTCAGAGGGCAGTTAAGAGTCAAACACATTGCTGTGGGTCTGGAGTCACATATAGGCCAGACCAGGTAAGGATAGCAGATTTCCTTCTCTAAAAGGACATTAATGAATCAGATGGGTTTTTACAACAGTGATAGTTTCATGGCCACCATTGCTGATGGGAAGGTATACATTGCAGGTATCAATATAACTTAAATTCCAGCAGCTGCCATGGTGGGATTTGAATCTGTGTCCCCAAGGCATTAGCCTGGGTTTCTGGATTACTAGTTCAGTGACACTGCCACTGCACCATCATCTCCCATGATCACAAGATAGGTTTTAAGGAGTGTCTTAAGAGAGGAAAGAGGTAGAGGTCCCTCTGGAGTTTTGGGCACTCAGGCAGCTGAAGGATAGGTTGTCCATGGGAATGTGCAAGAGCCTTGTTTTGGAGGAGCGTAGAGATCTTGGAGGGTTGCAGGGATGGAAGAAGTTACAGAGATTATGGGGTTGGGAGGCCTGTTCTGCATGAAATGCATGTAAGTGAGGGAATCTGGTATTAAGGAGAGAGCTCAGTGATGCCACAGATAAAAATTTATCCCAGTCTTAAATCTATTTTACATCCACACCTTCAGGGGTAGAAAATTACAAAGATTCACAGCCATAAGTGAACAAGTTTCTCATCTCAGTCCTAAATAATCAGCCCCTTATCCTGATGCTCCCCCCCTCCTCGTTCTACATTCCCCAGCTAAGGGAAACCACCTCTTAACATCTACCCTGTCAAGCCCCTTCACTATCTGTTTCAATGAGATCACCTCTCATTCTTCTAACTCGATACAATATAGACCCAATTTACTCAGCCTATCATAGGACAACCCTAATCCCAGGAAATAATCTTGCGAACCTCCACTGTGCTGCATACATTTCAAATTTCTCCTTCCTTAAATATGGAGACCAAAACTGTGCATGGTACTCCAGATATGGTCTCACCAAATCACTAAAACTGCAGTAAGACTTGTTTACTCATGTGTTCCAATCTCCTTGCCATAAATATCAACTTGCCATTTGAAGCCACTTTTTCCTCCAACACTGATGATTCAGAGGGAAATCAACATTTAATATCATCCCTCACATGAAAGTGAAGGCAACATTTTAAGAAAACCCATCAACAAAACACACAATGCAAAAGCCTGACTGCAATCATGTGTAAAGCAATTCCGAATCACCTACAATTAGGTCTAGACCTTGAATTGGAAACTGGACAAAGACTGCTATACAATTTATTTCAATTAACATTAAGGCAGCCATAACCTACAATTGCCTTTATGTGCACCCAAGAGGCAATTTCAAGTTCTTCCATCCTTACTGTTCAAAGTCACCATTCTCAGACGAGGTAGCAAGATGTAACTCTTCCTCATTGTCTAATTTCCAAATACTTCAAATTCATGGAAAAGTCAAAGCACGTGACTTTTACAGCAAACGGCAAGTTGTAAAAGTACAAGTGCTTGCTTGGAAGAAAATGCAACTATGTATCTTAACAGTATAATTCTTTTTAAACTCCTATATTGTGGATTCCTTCAAAAGCCAATTCTTAAAAAGTAGGGAAACACTGTTTCAATTTTGACACCAAGAAATGTTGAGATACTTCGAAGGATTGGGAGTGAGACAAGACTTGCTGAGTGAAAACACTAAGCTCTGAAATTATTTGGGGACTATGAGATTGTGTCGGGGTGGTGGGTGGATAACAATGGATAAGCAATATTGATATGTCGTGTTTGAACCCAAGAGGCTGGGCATCAGTGACCTACTTTTGCAAGTTCTTAATGTAGATCAATACTACTTCAAATGATATTGCTCAATAGCCTGTATTATTGAACATTCAACAATCCCACAGTTACAAAACACAAGACTAATCTTAAGAAGCCAAGCTGCGGGAATGGAGCAGAACCAAGACCTGAATGAGTGTACAACTCTGGAAAGACAAGGCTGTTTTAAAAACTGGAATATCTGATGTGTCAATTTAAGTACTTTGAAACTCCACTACCATAAGCATCACTTCCCTACCCTCTCCATTTTATTTGTTTAAATTTAATTTTAAATGCGTATGAAGTAGTTGGTAGGAAGTCACCACAACTACTCAAAGGGTCTCCTCTCCACCCAAGGGATGTAATTTCTTTTATTGAGCAGTAGTGGTCAAGTGTTTCTTGATTAGATGTAAATTGTAGCCAAAAAGAAAACCAACTGGCCTCCTCCCTTTGTGTCATACAATAGTGCAGCAATTTAAAAACATGGGTACATAGTGCATTCAAATTACAATTCTGCTAACCATAGTGTTTTCAAAGGTGAAGGGTTGCTAAAGGAAAAGGGATGCAAGGCATCTTCTACCTTAAGATTGTAAACAAACTACTGACAAATGTTACTTGTTAACTTGGAGGTAGCTATCCAAATCTTGAATTGTGCCCACCAACTGACATGCTGACTCCCCCAGTGGATAAAATGAATTGTGATACTAACCTATGCCTTTCAAAACAAACCGGCTTGCATCACAAATCTGTGTTGAGTGAAAGTCATCAGGTAAGGGAACAAAATCGTACTCTACTTTAACAGAATATATAAATTGGTGGGCTTATTTGGTCAAAAGGATGTCTAAAACATGTGGGAGTCTATCACGACACTCTCAAGCAAGTAATTTCAATTTCCCTCTATGGATATCACAGGTTATAAAGACACAGTACATATGCTGAGGTAGAGAGATTTAGGAGGAGTGTTCCAGGGCTTACCTTCAGACCTCAGCAGCTGAAGGCACAGCCACCAACAGTGGAGCAATTAAGATCAAGAATGTGCAACAGGCCAGAATTAGAAGAGCTCAAAATTGTAGGGCTGAATGAGGTGACAGAGCTAGAGAGGAATGAAGGCATCAAGGAATTTGAAAACAAGGATGAGAATTGAAAATTCAAGCTATTGTCCAACTGGAAACCAGAGTGAGTCAGTGAACACAGAGGTAATAGGCAAGGCATTGGGTGAGTTAGGATGTGAGCAATGTTTCAAATTAGCTTAAGTTTATTAAGCTTGAATGTTGAGAGTTCAGACAGGAGTGCATTGGAATAGCCAAGTCTAGGGGTAATAAAGGCATGAATGAGGAATTCAGCAGATGAGGTGTGCCAGGGTTGGGAGTCAACAATTACCAGAGGTGGAAGCAGGTGGCCTTAGTGATCATGCAAATTAGCGGCGTGAAACTCATCTCAGGGGCAAATACAGTGCCAAGCTGACTCCCAAGTAAGCTTCCAAAGTCCTCCAATCTTAGGTAAAGTCACAATATGCATTACAGATTAAGTGAAGTCCATCCTAATTATACCTTGAACCTCCAAACTATTTATCATGTCACGACCACGAAAGTCTCTTATGACCTACCAGTTAAGATCCACTGATGGTTTTCAGCTCAATTAGGATCCCCTTGTTACAGATAGGATTCTGTTTTGAGCTGTGTTTCTATCTACATCAATGACAAATAATTTGCCCAACTCACAAAATGGTCACTTGGACAAAAGCACCAGAGGGCCAAATCTTTCTGTGATAAGTATCCATGCCACGGCAAGATACAGATCCTTCAGAAGCAACAAATAAAAAACAAGTTGGAAAATGGCCATCTTAAAAAAGACATTGTGGTTTTCCAGCTGTACAAGCAATAAAAATACCACAATACGTTTGAGACATCAGTTTAAACGTGAAAACATTCATGTTTTCAGCATTTCCACCCATTTAAATCAAGTATGTATTGTAATGGCTGTAACTTTAGATTTTTTTCATATTCTTCTTGGATCAAATTAACAGATTTAGCTTCCTCAATCTTCCCATTTTGACTGACTAGTGCTACTAACTCCCCACCCTAACATAGCTAGAAACAAGAAAAAAAGTACCGTGTTGACGATCAAACGCTCTCAACTCTTTATAGAAAACGCCTGGTTTGTTTTTTAAAAACTCTGCCTTGAGACAGCAAATGCGGTTGAATTATCTCTGGCTCTGAGCCCAGGCAACCAACAGGTTGGCTCACCTGCAGCGTTTCTGATCTCATCCACCGGAAGCCTTTACAAGAGGAGAAATTTAAAAAGAACTGAAACTGGGGGAAGCTGGACACGGTGTCCTGCAGCTGGCCTGCGGCCCTTGCCCTGAGAAGATCCCTCACGGTGCCTTGGACATGCACCGAGCCCCCGCCCCGGGGCTTGGTTACTCATCAGAACTCGACAAGCTTCAAAATAAGACCGACAGAAGCGGCCCGCTCGCTGAGCAATGATCCTAGCAAGTTTTGCTGGGCCGGATGAAGAGTTCCCGGTAATGAAGCCTCTCCCTCACCTGTCCCGGCCGCCGCCTCCTCCTCCTCTTGTCACAGAAACAACATGAAGCGAAAGCGCCACAAGTGCAACAGTCGGAGTCTGACTGAACTCAAAGCCAAAAACCAGCCGCCCCGCCACTACCGACACGGCTCCGCTGCTTTGCTTTACTTTTTGTTGATTCGACCTCCCCGGCCCGTAACTCCAGCACCCAGACCCCAGTCACCGCAACGGTCGACCTGCCGTTGCCGCCATATTTGTTTGTGACTTTTCACTTCATGCGGACAGGCCCCGCCCCTCCTCTCGGGATGATTGACAGCCGAGGTTCACTCGGCCAGTCCCCTCCACCCGGGATGATTGACAGCCATTACGACCCGCCCCTTCCGTGATTGACAGTCGAGGTTCACACGACCACACCCCCATCGTTTTTGGATGATTGACAGCAGTCACGCCCTGCCCCCTTCGTAATTGACAGCAGAGGTTTTCCCGGCCACGCCCTTCCCCTCCTCCTGGCCGCGCCCTTCCTCTCCTGCCGGGATGACTGGCAGCGGAGATTGCCGGCTGCCCTCAGTTGTGGACAGCAAAGGTGGAAATGCTCTTTCGGATCAGCCAGAATTACAGAATTGTTACCGTGCAATGTAGGCCATTCGGCCCTTCGTGTCTGCACCGGCTCTTCGAATAAGCATTGAGTCAGTACCATTCTCCTGCCTTTTCCCGCTAACGAAGATAGATTGGAGAGGTTGGGGTTGTTCTCCTTGGAGAGAAGAAGGCCAAGAGATTTGATAGGGACATTCAATGTCATGAGGGGGCTGGACAGAGTAAATAGGGAGAAACTGCTCCCACTCTTAAAGGGATCAAGAAGGAGAGGGCACAGATTTAAAGTGATTTGCAAAAGAAGCAACCGTGACATGGGAAAAAACTTTTTCACAAAACAAGTGGTTCGGGTCTGGAATGCACTGCCTGGAAGTGTGGTGGAGGCAGATTCAATCAAGCCATTCAAGAGGGCATTAAATGACTATTTGAATAGAAACAATGTGCAGGGGTGCAGGAAAAGGCAGGGCAATGGCACTAGGCCATAATGCTCATTTGGAGAGCTGGTGCAGACACAGTGGAGCTAATGGCCTCCTTCTGCGCCATTAAAATTCTGTGATTCTGTAACCTTTCACATTGTTTTGATTTAAATAATCAACTAATGCCTTCTTGAATGCTTCAATTGAACCTGCCTTCGCCACATTTCCAGGCAGTGCATTCCAGACACTCGTATGAAAAAGTTTTTTCTCACATCACTTTGCTTCTTTTGCAAATCACTTTAAATATGTGCCCTCTCGTTCTTGATCCTTTTATGAGCAGGAACAATTTCTTCCTAGTTACTCTATCCAGCCCCTTCATGATTTTGAACACCTTTATCAAACCTCCTCTTAGCCTTCTCTCCAAGGAGAGCAGTCCCAACTTCTCCAATCTATCTTCATAACTGAAATTTCTCATCCCTGGAACCATTTTTGTAAACCTCTTCTGCACTCTCTCCAATGCGTTCACATCCTTCCTAAAGTGTGGCATCCAGAACTGTACACAATACTCCAGCTGAGGTCTAACTAGTGTCCTCTGCAAGTTCAGCATAGCGTCCTTGCTCTTGTACTCTATGCCCCTATTAATAAAGCCTGGGATACTGTATGCTTTATTAACTGCTCTCTCCACCTGTTCTGCCATCTTTAATGACTTATGCGCATATACACCCAGGTCCCTCTGCTCCTGCACACCCTTTTGAGTTGTACCCCTTATTTTATATTGTCTCTTCATGTTCTCCCTACCAAAATGAATCACCTCACAGTTCTCTGCATTTAACTTCATCTGCCACCTATCTGCCCACTCCACCAACTTGTCTATGCCCTTTTGAAATTCTACACTGTGCTCCTTACAGTTTACAATGCTTTCAAGTTTTGTATCATCCACAAACTTTGAAATTGTCCCCTGCACACGAAGATCCAGATCATTAATCTACATCAGGAAAAGCAAGGGTCCCAATACCGACCCCTGGGGAACTCCACTACAAACTTCTTCCAGCCCAAAAAATATCCATTAACCATTACTTGCTGTTTCCTATTATTCAGCCAATTTTATATCCATGTTGTTACTGTCCTTTTTATTTCACGAGCTGTAACTTTTCTCACAACTCTATTGTGTGGCACTGTATCGAATGCCTTTTGGAAGTTATAAAAATGACACCAGGCTACCTAACAAGAATCAGCACAAGTTCCCCTTTTAGGGCACCACTCATCTCTGGAAGGAACATGGTGCAATAAAATTAAAAGAAGCTCAACATAAGCAACAAAGTCCCAACAAATACATCAGAATGTTGTTATTAGCACCATTTAAGCAGCCTATATTGTGGTGCCTACGAGTCATGAAAAGCATCAAGTGTATCTGCAGCCATTGCGTGCTCCCTCTACAGGGCCACCCGGGCACAGACAAGATCACAGAAGACAGGCAGGCAGTCAGAGCAACTCCTCCCAGGGACCTACCCATCCTACAAATCTCTGTTATAGTCAGGCCCAGGAGCAGACCCACCAGAAGGTCCTCTGAAATACTGACCTTTCCATCCCAGATGGACAAAGATTAGGAGCATGGTTATAAAGTGTAACCAAATGTTGAAAAGCAGTCCCTTCAGCTGTTTTGGATGGGATAGTGAGAGTGGCTGTAATTTGCTTGGGCCAATGGAGTAACACTCAGCTATCTCAATGTACCGGAACACATAGGGCCAGATCTTCCGAGGCCAACAATTTCAAATGATGAGTCGCCCAATACTGTTGCGCTTTAGGAAGTCCTGATGTGTGCACAAGTCCTGTAATGGTCCAGAAAGTTTGAACTTACAGTGGGCTGATTTGCACTGCTTTGCACAAATGTCTCTTACACTGATCTCAGTGTCAGAGGCATGGGCTACATATGCACTACTTACCCAGATACTTACACTGTTTAATCTCTAGTGTAACTAAGTGATTAAAAGAGCAAACCAACCCACAACCCCAACTGACCCCCAATCACACCCATTACCCATCCCCACCAACTTGACTGCCTACCCCCCAAACTCAACTACCCAGTCAAACCTGACTACTCACCCCCTACTCCCCCACCCAACAACCCACCCCTCGACTACCCCCCATCTACCCACTCACCCATTCACTCACCCCTTCACCCAACCACCCACTCACTAACGTAATGAAAACCTTTACAATCTTTAAACACTTACCCAAATATGGCAGCTAATTTCGTAAAATGGATTTTGTCCTCTGCACCATTGCTCTCCGTAGATGGCTGCGTTGAAACATTGCTGCTACAGCCTGGGCAGGAAGTCCCAATTGTAAAGATGCAAAAACGTCAGGGCACAGAGATCTTCGCAAGCAGTGTCAATTGCCTCCATCGCTGTTGACTGGAAGATCTGGACCGTAGCCTCTGGAGGAGTGTAGCACTGGAACCAAGTAAATGGCACAATCAGCAAAAATGCATGCATATTGTTAATTAGTAATTCAAGACATCTTTGGTGAGCCTGTGTGAGTAACGTAGGTTTTTATTCTGTATGTCACCATCAATCTTCGTGCACTGTTTTTTTCGGAGGCTGCCAAGATGCTATGAATCTCTTGCTGTGTCTACTGGTTACAATAGGCTTTCAGCGAATGGAAGACACCACATGGTTGCTTTCAACAGTCACTCAGGCATGTATCAGAGCTCTAAACATTAGCATAATGGAGAGACCATTCCCGCCAAGCATCCTAGACCTCCAGGTAAAATCTCTTGACAGCCCCATGATCAGACTCATAGAAATCCACTTGATCAAAGGTTAGCACTATTAGTGAGAAATGCCGCCAGAAATTGAGGAGCAGCCAATTCAAACAGCGGAAAAAGGGCTGCAACAACAGGCACTGAAATAAAAATGAAATGTGGTCTCATTCTGGCTGCAGAATGGGCGGGCATCCAGGATATCAGTGAATTGACCAATGGTTGTTTAAGCTCCAGTGCAGCATACAGTTGCTAAATTCCAGGTCCCAAGAGCACTTTCTAGGGTGTAGGAAATAAATGGATAATCAGAAGGAAGGATGCAAGGAGGAGGGTCATAGGGAGGGAGTTCCAAAGGCCAGTAGCGTAAGAGCTGAAAGATTAGTCATCAGTGGTGAAAGTGAAGGAATCAGGAAGTAGGATGAAATTGGAAATCAGAGGAGTATAGGGAGCACACAGTGAAGTGTGGCAGGAGGCCATTGCTGGGAGTGGAACATTTTCTGTGACATTAGGAACTCCTTGGTAATAACACCTGCCACATTCAGCGCATCACAACAATGATGTTCATAAAACTCAAGAAGAGGACTCCCTACTGCATCAGTAATAATTTTACCATGTTTCATACCAACCGTAATTGCGAGATTGCAAATTCACTGCCAAATCAGGGTGCTTTTGTAGGGTAGATCTTAATTTGTGGAATGAAAGGGGTTGCGGAACCCCAAACTGATTTCAAATAAAGCTTGACAAAAAGGCCATCCAATTCGCAATACCCAAGTTCATAAATAAAGTATTGCAAGGTAAGAAAGGACAACTGATGCATGTGGAGCCTTATCCCAGCTAAGAAAAAAAGCCTTCAGGTGGGGAGGGGATGTGGTGGGGAAAAACATGGTTGAAATGGGAAGATTAACAATAATTTTTACCAAATTAAGTCAATGTTAAAAGTCCTGCCACCCTACCAAGGCACAATACTGCAGTTATTTTATTGTAATAATATTTTACTGAGATTTGCAGATAGGTTCTTAAAGTCTATTAAACATTTTGACATTTTACTAGCCTACAGAGTAGACTTTATGTTGTGTGTGCTATGTTTTGTCATGATTCTGGAAAAAAGTTGCTCCCATAGGCTGCTATCTCACTTCCAGAACTAACTACACTTTCAGTCTATACTAGATTTGTTCAACATTTGGAGGAATGCATGGAGGTGTCTATTTCCTTGCTGTTTGAGTGACACACCTTGAGTCAACAAAGAACAGTATTGACATTACCAATTGATAAATCCACAAGCTGGACAAACCTAACTCATCCCTTCTTCCATAAAATAAGAGATCATGGATAAAGGAGGCTATCTTGAATAGGGAGTTGGAGGAAATGAGTGACATTACAAACCCAAGCTGCCTTCTATTTTGTGGTTTTAATTTTATTCTATTTAGCATATGTGTAGCATGATGCATGGATACAAACAACCATGACATGTAGTGTTGAAGGCGGTGAATGGATGAAGTCTTGCAAGGGTTCAGTTGATGGCAAGTGACTCTCAGGCTGGTAAATTAAATTTTAAAAATAGGGAAAAACAGAATTAGCTTTTGTTGCCAAGATGAAGATTTCCTTCATTATGACCACCATGTGAAACAGATTCCAGTTTCAAAGTCTTGAAATTATGCAATTTAAATTTTACACATTTAAGAAATAATCACTATAGGGTCATAGAGACCAGAAAGCTTGTAGGTTTAATCCCTTGTCTTTCTGAGTTAGCTGACCTCAGTCAAGGTCATATTTGTGTTGTGGCATGAGGAAAGAAAGTCAAGATTTTTTCGAAGGGTCTATACCTGAAATGCTAATCTGTTTTTTAAAGGTTCAGACTGCCTTACTGTGAATATCCAGCATTCTCTTGTCTTTATTTCAGATTTCCAGTATATTTTTATTTTCCACTCATCATTGCGATTCAGTGACCCACACATCTGTGAACATGAAATGAAAATAGGATCAGCTGTGTTGGTGCTTTGGTGCCCTGTCAACTTTCACTGCCTAGGCTTGAAGAATGGCCACCAAGCCAACACCTGATGGTGCTTGTGTTTCCAGGCCCCAACATGATGCACCACCGAAAGGACTGCAGGGATAAAACTTGAGGGGGACAAGGTTATCGCATTAATACAAGAGTCATGGTTGAAAAGCATTTGTCATTGATTACTTTATTACTTCAGTAGAAAATAAACAGTAAATGTGAGCATTGGGTTGCCCTTGTGTGCTTATGGTACAATAGAGTCTGGGAAGAGTGTCCTCTGCAGTCACCGTCGCCAGGAAGCAGTCTGGGAAAAGTGTCCTCTGCAGTCACCATCTCCGTGAAGCAACCTGGGAAGAGTGTCCTCTGTAGTCACTGTTGCCAAGTGAAAAAAAACAAAGAGTGACATCACAGGAAAACTGTAAGTTAAGTGGTTGGTAAGTAACTGCTAGTTTGAACTACCTATTCTAAGTTGATTTCAGATTAAAGGTGACTACTGGAGCCCAAGATCAGAGGACTAACACTTCAGCTTCAACTCAGCAGAGAGAGCGAGTTCCAGTTGATTTTAAAAAGTGTATTTTGAATCTCTATTCTAACTTGCTTTCAGATTAAGGGTAAACAGAAGAAATATTTTACAGATTGATAAACTAAAGACCAGTAAGAAATTTAAAAACAAATTGGAAAATCTAATTAAATAAAATAGAGATGCAGGGCCAGGCGATGTGTTGTAGCTGCATGATGTGGAAGCTGGTGGACCCCATTGTGGTTCCTAGTGACCACATCTGTTGCAAATGTTGGTTGCTCGAGGAACTCTGGCTCAGAGTTGATGAGCTGGAGTTCAAGCTTCGGACACTGCGACACATCAGGGAGGGGGAGAGTTACCTGGACGCTGTGTTCCAGGAGACAGTCACACCCCTTAGATTAACTACCTTAAATTTGGCCAGTGGTCAGGGACAGGAGGGTGTGACTATAAGCAAGGCAGGTAGAGGGATCCAGGAAGTAGCACTGCAGGAGCCTCAGCCCTTGCCCTTATCCAACAGGTTTGAGATTCTTGCCCCCTGTGTGGACGAGAGCAGGGACTGTAGGGACGATGAGCAAACTGACCATAGCACCATGGTACAGGGAGCCATTCAAGCAGGGGGAGAAAAGAGAAATGTAGTTGTAATTGGGGATAGTATAGTTAGGGGAATAGATCCCCTACAGTTCTCTGTAGCCAGGATCGAGAGTCCCGAAAGCTGTGTTGCCTACCTGGTGCCAGGCTTAAGGATATCTCATCTGGGCTGCAGAGGAACTTGGAGTGGGAGGGGAAAGATCCAGTTGTCATGGTCCACGTAGGTACCAATGATATAGGTGGAACGAGAAAAGAAGTTATGCTGACGGAATACAAGCAGCTAGGGCTAAATTAAAAAGCAGAACCAAAAAGGTAATAATCTCCAGATTACTACCTGACCCATGAGCTAACTGGCACAGGGTCAATAAGATTAAAGAGGTAAATGTGTGGCTCAAAGATTGGTGTGGGAGAAATGGGTTTGAATTCATGGGACATTGGCACCAGTACAAGGGAAAGAGGGAGCTATTCCGTTCGGACGGGCTCCACTTGAATCATGCTGGGACCAGTATCCTGGCAAATCGCACAACTAGGGTTGTTGATAGGGCTTTAAACTAAATAATGGGGGGAGGGTTCAGTTGCATGGAAATATAAAAAATCAAAGTTTAAGGAGAGGGTAAGAGTGCAAATTAGTGACGAGGCTGATTGTTACCAAAAAGTGAAAGGAAGGGACAGAGTGTGTGAACGCCATATTGCACCAAAGAATCACATAAGAGAAGGGAAAATTGACAATGGGGCA
Organism: Cetorhinus maximus; assembly: GCF_964194155.1. NCBI lineage: Eukaryota > Metazoa > Chordata > Chondrichthyes > Lamniformes > Cetorhinidae > Cetorhinus > Cetorhinus maximus. The sequence continues at coordinate 133,844,460 of NC_135880.1, forward strand.
AACTTAAAGGCTTTGTATCTGAATGTGCGTAGCATTCAGAATAAAACTAATGAGTTAACAGTGCAAATAGAGATAAATAGGTATGATTTGGTGGCGATTACTGAGACGTGGTTACAGGGAGAACAGGTTTGGGAGTTGAATATCCAAGGGTACTCAGTGTTTCGGAAGGATAGGCAGGAAGGAAAAGGAGGTGGTGTAGCTTTGTTGGTAAAGGAAGAGATCAGTGCTATAGTGAGGAATGATATAGGCAGTGGAGAGCAAGACGTAGAGTCAGTCTGGGTAGAAATAGGAAATAGCAAGGGAAAGAAGTCCCTGGTGGGAGTAATCTATAAGTCCCCAAACAGTAGTTCAGCAGTAGGGCACAGTATAAACCAGGAAATACTGGGAGCATGTAAGAAAGGCACAGCAATAATCATGGGTGATTTTAATATGCATATAGTCTGGACTAATCAAATTAGCAAGGGTAGCCTCGAGGGAGAGTTCATAGAGTGTATTAGAGATTGTTTCTTGGAGCAATATGTTGTGGAACCAACCAGGGAACAGGCTATTCTGGATTTAGTTTTGTGTAATGAGATGGGATTAATTAATGATCTCATTGTAAAGGATCCTCTAGGGAAGAGTGATCATAGCATGCTAGAATTTCAAGTTCAGTTTGAGAGCGAGAAACTTGAGTCCCAAACTAGTGTTCTGGAGTTAAACAAAGGAAACTACATAGGCATGAGGGCAGATTTGGTCCTCGTGGACTGGCAGGAAGACTACAAGGTAGGACAGTTGATGAACAGTGGCAGATATTTAAGGAGATATTCAATTCCTCCCAAGTAAAATATATTCCAAAGAGCAAGAAAGATGGTAAGAGGGGGGAAAAACATCCATGGCTAAGCAAGGAAGTTAAGGATAACATAAAAGCAAAAACTAAGGCATACCAAATTGCAAATGTTAGTGGCAGGCTGGAAGATTGGGAAACTTTTAATGATCAACAAAGGGTTAGTAAAAAAATAATAAAAAGAGCAAAGGTAAATTATGAAAGAAAACTAGCGCAAAATGGAAAAACTGATAGCAAAAGTTTCTACAAGTATATAAAAAGAAAGAAAGTAGCTAAAGTGAATGTTGGTCCCTTGGAGGATGAGACTGGGGAGTTAATAGTGGAGAATGCAGAAATGGCAGAGACGCTTAATTAATATTTTGCCTCAGTTTTCACGGTGGAGGACACGAGTAACACCCCAATAGTAACAGGTAGTGCAGAGGCTATAGAGAAGGAGGAACTTAGAACAATCACCATCACTAGAGAAAAAGTACTGAGCAAACTATTGGGAATAAAGGGCGACAAGTCCCCAGGACCTGGTGACCTACATCCCAGGTCTTAAAGGAGGTGGCAGCGGAGATAGTGGATGCATTGGCTATAATATTCCAAAATTCCCTGGATTCTGGAAAGGTTCCAGTGGATTGGAAAAATGCTAATATAACTCCCTTATTCAAAAAGGGGGGAAGGTAGAACGTAGGAAACTATAGACCAGTTACTTTGATGTCTGTCATTGGGAAATTGTTGGAATCCATTATTAAGGAAGTAGTAATGGGGCATTTGGAAAGTCAAAATGAAATCCATCAGAGTCAGCATGGTTTTAAGAAGAGTAAATTATGTTTGACTAATTTTCTAGCGTTCTTTGAAGATGTGACATGCAAAGTGGATAATGCAGATCCTGTAGATGTAGTATATCTGGACTTCCAGAAGGCCTTTGATAAGGTGCTGCACAAAAGATTAATGCATAAGATAATTTCACTCGGAGTTAGGGGTAATATATTAGCTTGGAAATGGATTGGCTAACCAACAGAAAGCAGGGAGTCGGGATAAATGGGTCTTTTTCTGGATGGCAAGCTGTGACTAGTGGGGTGCCACAGGGTTCGGTCCTTGGGCCCCAACTATTTACAATCTATATTAATGGCTTGGATTCAGGGATAGAAGGTACTATAGCTAAATTTGCAGATGACACCAAAATAGATGGGAAAGTAAGTTGCAATGAAGAAATAAGAAACTTACAAATGGATATGGACAGGTTAGGTGAATGGGCCAAAATTTGGCAGATGGAGTTTAAAGTGGATAAGTGCGAGGTTATCCATTTTGGTCAGAGGAATAAAAAGGCGACTTATTATTTAAATGGAGAGCAACTTCAGAATGCTTCAATGCAGAGGGATCTGGGTGTCCTTGTGCATGAATTGCTGAAAGCTAGTATGCAGGTACAGCAGGTAATAAGGAAGGCAAATGGAATTTTGGCTATTATTGCTAAAGGAATAGAGTATAAAAATAGGGATGTGTTGTTGCAGCTTACAATGCATTGGTGAGACCGCACCTGGAGTACTGTGCACAGTTTTGGCCCCCTTACTTGAGGAAGGATGTAGTTGCATTGGAGGCAGTTCAGAGGAGGTTCACTAGATTGATTCCAGAGATGCGGGGCTTGTCTTATGAGGAGAGATTGAGCAGTTTAGGCCTATACTCGCTAGAGTTTAGAAGGATGAGAGGAGACCTAATTGAAGTATATAAGATGCTAAAGGGGGTAGACATAGTCGACGTGGAACAGATGTTTCCTCTTGTGGGGCATTCTAGAATGAGAGGCCATAGTTTTAGGCTAAGGGGTGGTAGATTTAAATCAGAGATGAGGAGGAATTACTTTTCTCAAAGGGTTGTGAATCTGTGGAATTCACTACCTCCAGTGCAGTGGATGCCGGGATGCTGAATAAATTTGAGGAGGAGATGGACAGATTTTTAATTAGTAACAGGTTGCAAGGTTATGGGGAGAGGGCGAGAAATTGGAGTTGAGGCCGAAATGAGATCAGCCATGATTGTATTGAATGGCGGGGCAGGCTCGAGGGGCTGAATTGCCTACTCCTGCTCCTAGTTCTTATAGGAAACTATCCATTGCTAACCGAATAACGTCTTCTGTTATGATGTCACATACAGTAATATCAATCAAATCAACAAACAATTTCAGAGGCTATTTATCCCACAAAACTTCATATCGTATTTCTTTTCCAATATTAATGGAATAAATAGAAGCTTTTTGATAAAATGCCAAAAGTTTAAATTTAAATTGATGGTACTATTAGGCACAATGTGAGTTAGGGTATGGACAACATAGTTTTGGAGGAGCTGCAGTTGCATTTCACTACATCCCCATTTATTCATCCGCCATTTTGCGCTCACCCCAATCCTTATGCAATGTGATGGATGTATGTCATAGTCACCCTCACCAAATACACTGCATCCATTGGGTGACTATTTCAGTCACTCACTCTCAGGTCTTTTTTAGCATCCCTGGTTAGATAAGAGAGTGCAACCTGCAAGCAATGGGGGGAGGACTGGAGGTTGACGACCACAAATAGCCAAACTCACTGATGAAGAGAAGGAGACCCTGGAAATTAGTGACACATTTGCATCCCTCTCAATCACAGTTGGAGAGGCCAGGAGCTCACAGCTAGCTGGCAACAAAATTACAAATCTTTGACATACATATGTTGACTTAATTTCATCAAGGAATGAAGTATGAGAAGACTGAGTGTAGTGAGTCAAGATTGTGACTTTGTCAGACTATATCATATCCATTTCTTCATCTTACAGGGCTTTCAGGTGTACAGTTAAGTGTTGCAGGACATACATGAGGACATTCCTCAGATGATCTAATTCCTTCTGAGAGTGCAACATAATAGGACTTATGGCCATGCAACAGTGCAAATACTCAACCTAAGGATGCATTTGGACAGTTAGTTGGATTTTTAACTGGTGATTCACACCTCACAAGTAAGCATGGACAGACATCATTGGCAGGGACAGCTCGGAGGGTCTACATTGAGGGACACAATCCTCTGCAAGCTTTGCTCAGCTGGACACAAATGCTAAATCTCAGGGGCTACCATTGAGAAGGAGAATGTTCGAGGTGCAGAGCAACTTAGTCAGGTATTGACAGATGTACCAAGCATATGCTCCACAATAGCAGAGAGGATGGAGGAGTCCAACTCAATCGTGAATGAGTCAGTGGTATAGGGATTTGCAGGAACGTCTGCCATGGAGAGATTGGCTGATCCATGGCGCATCAAGCATTGTTCTCAAACAAATCCAAGCAGGCTATGACAAGATACACAGGCTTTGGATGCAAATCTGTGTGCCAACTTAAGCTGGGTGATCAAGACCTTACAATGGTGGCCTTGCAATGCGTCACTGATCTTCCCCAATCTGGCCTGCAGCAGAGTGTTCAGAGTTTTTTGCACTGGCACAGGAGAGAGATGATGGCAAAAGGGGACAGGGAAGTAGGAACTCTGCTCAAAGAACTCTCACTTCTCAGCCCCCATCAGTCAGTAGCTAATATATTGCCACAACTCCCAATGGCCAAGTCTGCTGCTGCAAAGGTGCAAGCAGAACATAGTTAAAGTCATAAGTCCTGTCATGGGATATGGTTGACTTAATTATGGTGGAGCCAGCTTGGATTATGTGTGAACTGATGTCCAGATTCAGAGACAGTTGTGGAGGGTGAGTGAGTCCAGAAGCCATTTGAAGGGTAGGGTATGAGAGAATGCACTGTTGGAGGTATTTCTGTGGAAATAAAGAGTCAGAAGTTGTGGAGAATTGATCATGGGGTAGAACAAGGTGGTGAAGTTGGAGATCTCTATAAGATCCAGAAGCAATAGAAATAGGGATTCCATCTCTGGTTGGAGGGATTCCTGGAGGTTTGATCATGTGATGTTCTGACCACCTGACATGTATCTTGTGACCAGTGGGAGCTTGATCATGTGACAACGGATCATGTGACAGTGGATCACATGACTTATACACATGTTATTGCATTTACCTTATAAAGGTTGGATCTTCTGTTGGTGAGTATTTTTATTCACATCAGCAACTGTTTGTGAAAAGTTCCAAGAACCAGAAGGCCACCCAGGAGCAGGCAAGGAAGGGAAACCGAGGGCAGGAAAAGAAGAGAAACCAAGAGCATGAAAGAGGGCAAAGCAGGAGGAATGGAGGTGGGGTAAAGGGGAAAGTATGGGTGCAGAAAACATTTACAGAGGGAAGGAAATCTGATTCTATTGTTGCAGTCAGGTGAGAAGCGGTAGAATGGTTTCCCTCTTTTCCCACTCCTCACTTGACTGCAACAATTTTTTTTATTACACTTGCCAATTGAATGAATGTTTAGCTGTTTAAGTCCTGTGACTGCAAAAAACATACAGACAAGTTTACTTGGAAGTTTCTTCAAAGAAAAGTGAATAGTATTTATTGTACTTAACACCTGATCAAAATAAAAATAATAAAAGTGCTCCAATTCTTTCACACACATGCATTCAAGAATTCACACACACGTGCAAAGAAAAGTACTGTGGATGCTGGAAATCTGAAATAAAAACAGAAATGCTGGAAAATCTCAGCAGGTCTGGCAGCACCTGTGGAGAGAGGAACAGAGTTAACGTTTCAAGACCATATGACACATCTTCACTCCATTTTAATGGCTTTGGAATTTGTAAGGTACAGTTATGCAAATTTTCAGCCATCTTAGAAACTGTGAAGAAGAGTCATATGGACTGGAAATGTTAACACTGTTTCTCTCTCCATAGATGCTGCCAGACCTGTCAAGTGGTCAGAACATCACATGATCAAACCTCCAGGAATCCCTCCAACCAGAGATGGAATCCCTATTGCTATTGCTTCTGGATCTTATAGAGATCTCCAACTTCACCACCTTGTTCTACCCCATGATCAATTCTCCACAACTTCTGACTCTTTATTTCCACAGAAATACCTCCAACAGTGCATTCTCTCATACCCTACCCTTCAAATGGCTTCTGGACTCACTCACCCTCCACAACTGTCTCTGAATCTGGACATCATTTCACACATAATCCAAGCTAGCTCCACCATATTTAAGTCAACTTCATCCCATGACAGGACTTATGACTTTAACTATGTTCTGTTTGCACCTTTGCAGCAGCAGACTTGGCCATTGGGAGTTTTTCCAGTATTTTCTGTTTTATTATGATAGATTGATGCCTTGGATGGTTTCAGACTGGACCCAGACGTCTCTCCGAATTCTGCAATCGACAATCTAAACATGTTGTCATACAGTTTCTAACTGCTCTCCTTAGAGTCATAGAGGTCTACAGCACAGAAAAAGGCCCTTCAGCCCATTGAGTCTGCACCGGACAAACAAGTACCTAACTATTCTAATCCCTTTTTCCAGCACTAGGCCCATAGCCTTGTATGCCATGGCATGGCAAGTGCACATCCAAATACTTCTTAAATGTTATGAGTGTATCTGCCTCTACCACCCTTTCAGCCAGTGAGTTCCAGATTCCCATCACCCTCTGGGTAAAAAAATTCTTCCTCACATCCCCTCTAAACCTCCTGCCCTTACCTTAAATCCGTGCCGCCTGGTTACTGATCCCTCCACCAAGGAGAAAAGCTCCTTCCTGTCTACTCTATCTATGCCCCTCATAATTTTATACACCTCAATCATGTACCCCCTCAATCTCCTCTGCTCCAGGGAAAATAACCCCAGTCTATCCAATCTCTCCTCATAACTAAAACTCTCCGGCCCAGGCAACATCCTGGTAAATCTCCTCTGCACTCTCTCTAATGCAATCACATCCTTCCTATAATGTGGATTCCAGAACTGCACGCAATACCCTAGCTGTGGCCTAACCGGCGTTTTATACAGCTCCAGCATAACCTCCCTGCTCTTATATTCTATGCCTCGGCTAATAAAGGCAAGTATCCCATATGCCTTCTTAACCATCTTATCTACCTGTCCTGCTACCTTAAGGGACCGGTGGACATGCACACCAAGGTCCCTCTGATCCTCAGTGCCTCTCAGAGTCCTACCATTCATCGTGTATTCCCGTGCCTTGTTTGTCCTGCCCAAGTGTATCACCTCACACTTATCCGGATTAAATTCCATTTGCCACTGATCAGCCCATCTGACCAGCCCGTCTACATCCTCCTGTAATCTAAGGCTATCCTCCTTACTATTTACCACCCCACCAATTTTCGTGTCATCTGCGAACTTACTGATCAACCCTCCTACATTCAAGAAGTCTAAATCGTGTATATATACAACAAACAGCAAGGGACCCAACGAAGATCCCTCTGAAACCCCACTGGACAGAGGCACCCAGTCACAAAAATACCCCTTGACCATCACCCTCTGCTTCTTGCCACTCAGCCAATTCTGATCCGATTTGCCAAATTGCCTTGGATCCCATGGGCTCTTACCTTCGTTATCAGTCTCCCATGCAGGACCTTATCAAAAGCCTTGCTGAAGTCCAAGTAGACTACGTCAAATGCATTGCCCTCAACTACACACCTGGTCACCTCTTCAAAAAATTCAATCAAATTGGTCAGACATGACCTCTTCTTAACAAAACCATGAAGACTGTCCTTGATTAATCCCTGCCTCTCCAAGTGTAGATTAATTCTGTCCTTCAGAATTGCTTCCAATAGTTTCCCCACCGCTGAGGTTAGACTGACTGGCCTGTAGTTCCCTGGTTTATCCCTTCCTCCCTTCTTGGATAATGGTATCACATTGGCTGTCCTCCAGTCTTCTGGCACCTCTCCTGTGGCCAGGGAGGTATTGAAAATTATTGCCAGTGCCCCTGCTATCACCTCCTTTACTTCACTCAACAGCCTGGGATACATTTCATCCGGGCCTGGAAATTTATCTACTTTTAAGCCTGCCAGACCACTTAGAACCTCCTCTCTTTCTATGCTAATTTCTTAAATTATATCACAGTCCTTCTGCTGGATTTCCATACCCATGTCATCCCTCTTACTTGTGAGCACCGATACAAAGTATTCATTTAGAACCCTACCTATGTCTTCCGGCTCCACACACAAATTACTACTATGGTCCTTAATGGGCCCTACTCTTTCCCTAGTCATCCTCCTACTCTTAATGTACTTGTAAAATAACTTTGGATTTTCCTTTATTTTACCTGCCAATGTTTTTTCATGCCCCCTTTTTGCTCTCCTAATTTGCTTTTTAAGTTCCCCCCTACAAATTCTATACTTCCCTAGGGCTTCAGCTGTTTTGAGCCCTTGGTATCTGCCATAAGTCTCCCTTTTTCTCATTATCCTTGAGTCAGCAGCTGCTGGGTTCATTTTTAGACGCTGCCCGAAGGGTATAGCTGGTCAAACAACAGGCAGGGCTCAAGCTTATGGGATGCTTGGAGAGAGAGAGTGAGAGTGTCCACACCGGAACCTTCTTTTTCAGCATCTCTTCTTCTTCTGTTCTGTTGCCTGGAGAAAAGCAATTTCTTAAAACACAAGAGAGGGTGAGTTGGCTCATCACAATAAGCTCTCTCACCAACTGATCAGTTACCAAAACATAGTTATAACAAGTTTATTCCAGGTCCATGGTTTAGGCATGTTTAGATTATGACAAGAAGAGTTCCTTTCTCAGTCAGGGTCTATTGTCCAAAGAGATTGCATCGAATGGCTTGTTCCACACCCAATTGAATACACAGGTACTGTCTGAATGTTTTGTGAATAGGTCAGGAGATGCAGTAATTCACATTCCTCCAAGGTGATTGTCTTTGATGGGTTCTTCTCGAGAACCTGATTTCATTTTAATGGCTTTGGAATTTGTAAGGTACAGTTATGCAGATGTTCAGCCATCTTAGAAGCCACTGTTTTAAGTCACTGAAATGCTGTTGTTCATTCTTTTAAAACTCAGCCTGGTGATGGGAGCAGTCATTGATGGGAATGGAGTAAGTGGTAGCTGAAGACAGCTCCCATAATTTCTGTGGTTTATCACTGTATTAATTGCTGATGTTGGGGTGAAGGGCTCAGCTTTTTGATTGTCAGTGTTTTGGGGTTTGCTATGATGCTCAACATACATTTGAAATGTCTAAACCCAAAGGCAAACACAATCAGGATGAAACCGGGCCTGGTGCTTTATTGACTGTGGTGTTCGATATTACAGCTGGTAACAACATGGCGGTTTCCAACGCTGAATTTAATTCAGTCAGCACACTTGCTGACTGACAGAGCACTATTCTCACCCAATTTGCTGGACTCCATTTGGAACTGTGTTCCCCTGTTGCTAATCTAAAAGCCTCTGTTGCTACTCTACAAAGCTCTTGTCACCTCCTTTAATCAAAGGCTGAGGGATGTTGAACAATCAGCTACTGACTTGAGCAACAGAATTGTGGCTCTGGAGACCTGCTGCACCCAGCTGGAAGCCCAAAATACTAAATTGTTGACGAAGGTGGATGACCTGGAGAATCATAGCCAAAGACAAAATTTAAGGATTTTCTCGGTGTCCAAGCATGCAGAACAGGGGAAACCTACAACTTTTACTGAGGCACTTCTTTTGGAGATTTTTGGCAAGGAGAGTTTTGATTCACCGCCAGTAGTAGACTGAGCCTATCGTTCTTTGGTGTCGTGGCCACAGCATGGTGAGCCCTCAGGCCGTTAATACTAAGGCTGCATCACTATAGAGTGAAGGAGCAAATTATACATCTATCTAGAGAAAAGGGTCAACTATACTTTTGTGGAAGCAAGACATTCATCTACCCTGGCCTCAGCGTGGACTTAGTCCAGTGTCTTGGAGAATTTGTTAAAGCCCAACTTCGTGAAGCTGGACTGAAGTATGGCTTTCTCTACCCTGCTCGCCTGGATATAACTTTCAATGGAGTAAATAAGATTTTTTCACACCGCAAGGAGCTTCAGCCTTTTTCAAGGACATAATTGTACCTTCTCTAATAAAGTCATAACATGACTTCACCCAGGACAGAACAGTACTCAATTAGGTAACTATGCACGATGGTTCTGTTACACGATAAGGTTTGTTGGTTCTACCAATCTCTTTGTATCTTATGTCCAAACTGCACTAATTGTGGGAAATTTTACACAAACCCTATGGGTGTTTATTTTTTACCTTTTACCACATGTGCAATTGAATTCTTTGAGAGTTGAATCTCTCTTTATATTCTCCCTCTCCTGTTGAGAACTGTAATACAAAACCTGCTTTAGAAAGATTCTGCACCTTGTTTAGCACATGCTGAGCTTTATAATGCTTTTGTTTGGGATATTTGATTGTACATTGCCATAATGTGGGCTGTCTTTTTAAGACACACTGGTAAGATAGGTATGAATAGTACACTAGCTGTGAGAAGTAGCATTCATAAGACCATAAGACCATAAGACATAGGAGCAGAAATTAGGCCATTCGGCCCATCGAGTCTGCGCCGTCATTCAATCATGGCTGATAAGTTTCTCAACCCCATTTTCCCACCTTCTCCCCGTAACCTTTGAACCCCTTACCAATCAAGAACCTATCTATCTTGGTCTTAAATACACTCATTGACCTGGCATCCACAGCCTTCTGTGGCAATGAATTCCATAGATTCACCACTCTCTGGCTAAAGAGGTTTCTCCTCATCTCTGTTCTAAAAGGTCTTCCCCTTACTCTGAGGCTGTGCCCTCGAGTCCTAATCTCTCCTACTAATGGAAACATCTTTCCCACGTCCACTCTATCCAGGCCTTTAAGTATTCTGTAAATTTCAATCAGATCCCCCCTCATCCTTCCAAACTCCATCGAGTATAGACCCAGAATCCTCAAACGTTCCTCATATGTTAAGCCTTTCATTCCTGGGATCGTTCTCGTGAACCTCCTCTGGACCCTCTCCAGGGCCAGAACATCCTTCCTGAGATACGGGGCCCAAAATTGCTCACAATATTCTAAATGTGGTCTGACCAGAGCCTTATAAAGCCTCAGCAGCACCTTGTTTGGGGAGGTAGTATAAGCTTTTCTTTGCTTCTTCCGCTTCTTCTATTTTTTCTCCCTTTTCTTCTCTCTTCCTTTTTCTCTTTTTCTTGTTCTTTTCCAAATATACATATATACTTCCCTTTTGGTCAGTTTTTAACATTCTTTCAGTGGATCAGCTCTACTTCAAAAATATTTAATCCTTTATTTGCAATGGTTAACCTATGGGGGCCATATGCTTTGATATGCTTTTATTATCACTAATATTAAGGTCTCACGGGTGGTTGTCCAATCCATTTTATCACCTGGAATGTGAAAGATCTAAATCGCCCAGTTAAAATAAATAAAGTTCTCTCTCATTTACATCATTTGAAAGTGGGCATTGCCTTCCTGCAGGAAACTCACTTACAAACATCTGACCACTTTCGAATGCGGAAAGGTTGGGTTGGGTAGATGTTTCATTCTAATTTTCATAGTAAAGCGAGAGGTGCAGCAATTTTAATCCATAAAGGCTTTCCCTTTGTTCACTCTCAGGTTATAGCTGACCCTAATGGCCACTATGTTATCGTACAAGGCAGACTTTTTAACTGTCTATTGATCCTAGCTGATGTATATGCACCCACCTGGGATGATCACCGTATCATTTCAAATTTCTTATTTTCCATACCTGATTTAGACTCATATCACTTACTTCTTGGCGGAGACTTTTACTGTGTTCTTCACCCAAATTTAGATCGCTCATCCACAAAATGTGTTCCAATATCAAAACAATCCTCAGCCTCCAGTTCTTATCTGGATACACATGGATTGGTAGACTCATAGCGTTTTCTATACCTATCAGCAAGACAATACTCCTTTTTCTCTCCTGTTCACACCTGTTCGCATATTGACTACTTTTTCCTTGACAAGAGGCTGCTCACGTTAATTCAATCTTGCGCATATAATAGTTTTGTGATCTCTGATCATGCTCCCTTAGTTTTAGCAATACAATTCCATGACTAACTTGTTTCTTGTCCACCATGGCATCTTGATTCTCTTCTTCTGGTGGACCTGGATTTTACTAAATTAATTTCCTCACAAATAGATATTTTTATAGAACTTAATACTACTCCAGATATTTCCTTTGCTACTGTCAGGGAGAGTATGAAGGCTTACCTACATGGACAAATAATTTCATATACTGCTCAACTTAACAAACACAATACCTCAAAATTGTCCCAACTGATTGACCAAATTCTCTTCGTGGACCAGCAGGATGCTATTGCACCTACCCAAGTATTATACAAACAGCATCCGGCTCTACAGACTGAATTTGATCTTCTTTCCACTAAACAAACAAAAAAGCTTACACTTAGATCATGTGGTGCATTTTATGAGCATTGTGAAAGAACTGGTAGGCTACTGGCTCACCATATCACCAGTGTGCTTCCTCCCAATTTATAGCTGAAATGACCATTCCAACAGGGTCAGCCACCACCGATCATCAGGAGATCAATGATTAATTCAAACTTTTTTATTCCACTCTTTATACCTCAGACTCCTTTTCAGATCCTGATTTATTTCGCAATTTTTTGGTAATATGTACATCCCATCTCTAACATCTGACTCTGTGAACGTGTTAGAAGTACACCTTCCCCAGGATGAAATGCTAAAGGCAATTAAATCCATGCAAAGTAATAAGGCACCAGGGCCTGATGGATTTCCAATAGAATTTTATAAAAAATCCTTATCACAACTTTCTCCATTATTATTCTCTGTTCTCAGAATGCTTTCTCTCTAAAACGCTCCCTACTACACTGTGCAGGGCATCTTTGTTTATTCTTTTGAAGAGGGATAAGGATCTTCTACATTGCAGCTCATACCGACCTTTTTCCCTTTTAAATGCGGATGTCAAGATACTTGCTAAAGCCTTTGCCCACCGCCTTGAACCTGTCCTTCCATCTATTATCTCTCCTGACCAGACAGGTTTTATATAGGGCAGGCAATCCTCCTCTAATTTAAGGCGTCTTTTCAATATTACTTATACACATTCAACTACTCCTCTCCATGAGGTTCTTATAACAATGGATGCAGCAAAGGCTTTTGATAGAGTGGAATGGGACTACCTTCTCTTCACTCTTCAAAAATTTGGATTTGGACCCATTTCTATAAAATGGATAAAACTATTGTATTCCTCAATAGTTACCTCAGTACGTACAAATAATATCCACTCCAAACTCCATTGAGATACCAGACAGGGCTGTCTCCTTTCCCCACTACTTTACGCTATTGCTAGTGAGCCCCTGGCAATTTCACTGCGGATCTGTAGAGGTATATAGGATGTTACATGGGGTGGAGTGAGCAGAAACTCTCCCTGTATGCTGATGACCTGCTTATTTGCATCTCTGATCCGGCCTCATCTCTCCCACATACTTTCTCTATTCTTGAGCAATTTGGTCATATTTCAGGTTCTAAAATTAATTTGCAAAAGAGTGAATTTTTTCCTATTAGTTCTATTGCAAAGAGTTACCTTCTTTCTTCCCTCCCCTTCAAGGTCTCAGTAAACAGTTTTAAATATTTAGGAATTTTACTTACTCGATCCCTTGGAGACCTTTTTAAGCTCAACTTTGACCCTTTGTTGGAACGTATGAAGCAGGACTTAGCACATTGGTCCAGTTTACCCCTTTCTTTAGTTGGTCGTATAAATTCTGTAAAGATGAATATTTTGCCAAAATTTCTATGCTTATTTCAGTGCATTCCATTGTTTATCCCCAAGTGTTTTATTTTGTTGCAATAGACCAATTAATTTCTTCCTTTATTTGGAATAAGAAAACACTCAGAATTTGTAAAGTTTTTTTTACAAAGTTCCAAGCATTTGGGTGGTTCGGCACTGCCAAATTTTCAGTTTTATTACTGGTCTGTTAATTTCCATAATATTTCATTTTGGCTTCATTCGGACTTGGCTAGTTTAGCAATTGGAGGCAGTCTCCTGTCATTCCAGATCTCTGCTTGCTCTGTTGGGCTCCCCCATTCCTTTGTTAACCAGTCACTTTTCTTCAAAATCCTATTGTTAGACAGTCACTTAAGATTTGGATGCAGTTCAGAACACACTTTGGGCTGCAATCTCTCTCTTTACACCCTTGAAGACCTTTTTATGCAAACCATTTATTTCCGCCTTCATTAGGAGATTCTGCCTTTCAAGTCTGTCACGCAAGAGACGTCAAAACCCTTGCTGACTTATACATTGATAATATTTTTGCTTCTTTTGACTTTCTTGGAAATATGATCTGCTCCACACACATTTCTTTTGCTATTAACAAATCAGAGATTCTGCGCACAAAAAAAATCACCCAGTTTCCTTCATTGCCCCACAAAATCCTTTCTTTAGGGGTTCATTTCAAAATTGTATGCTCTAATTTTTTCACTACACTGACTTTCGCTTTTTACCTTAAAAACTCATTGGGAGCAAGATTTTGACTTAGACTTATCAGAAGATAACTGGAACTCAATTCTGTCGCGTGTATATTCCTCATCTGTATGCGCAAAACATAGGTTGCTACAATTTAAAATCTTACATCGTGTCCATCTATCCAAGGTGAAATTATCTAAGATTTATCCAAGTTTTGATCCAACCTATGGTACATGTCATACTGTCCCAGCCTCTCTAATTCATGTGTACTGGTTGTGTCCTAAATTGGCTTTGTTTTTGACAAAAAGTTTTAGATCACTCTCACATATTTTCAGTAGCAACATTGAACCTTCTCCTATGATAGCACCCTTTGGAGTGGAACCAAATAGCATCCCTCTTACAAAAATTCAGGCTGATGCATTTGCCCTTTTCAACATTATTGGCTAGATGTATTATTCTATTAAATTGGAAACAGTCTGCCCCGCCTTCTTTTACTAATTGGATACATGATCTTATGCATAATCTTAAACTTGAGAAAATAAAGTACACTATGGCCTGAATTTTTCAGTCGGTGTGCAGGGGCGGGCCTGACATGCCAGTGCATAAAATGATGTGCAATGACATTGGGCGTGCGTCCCGACGTCATTGCGCTGTCTCGCGATGTTTCGTTCGGCAGGCAAGCACCAGAGTCAGCTGCGAGCCCGCCAATATTTAAACAGCCTATTAAGGCCATTAAGGAAGTAATAAGCTCAACTTTACGCTGCCCATCCAACCTTACGGTTGGCAGACAAGCGAAAAGGCCAAGCAGCCTTCACGTTTTTTAGGAAACCTCAGCCACAAGTGGGATAAGGTTCCTAAAGCTTGAATTAATTAAATTTAAAAATTTTCCGAAATATTAAAACATGTCCCATCTCATATGACTTTGTCACATGAGGGGGCATGTTTAATTAAATTTTTAATCAATTTATTTATTTATTTCAAAAGCACTTCAATCTCCCTGAGGCAGCTCCATGTGTGAGAGAGCACTGACCCCGACTCTCCCTCCTCCCCCCGCCCGCACAGGTAGCGCTAGCGCTACTGCTCGCGTCTTACGCTGGGCGGGCCTTAATCGTTCTGCCCACGTTAAATGACGGCGCGGAACAAATCGCGGGCAGTGGTCGGCTCCACGACCGACCCCGCCCACTCCCCCTGAGCCCACCCGCCAACTGAAAAATTCAGGTCTATAAGAAGCTCCACTGATGGTTTTCAGATAGCTTGGCAACCTTTCTTAGATTACTTTGAGGAACTACAGCTCTCTACTTTCATAAGACTGTCCCTAATTCGGTTGTATGTATTATATCAGGTGAAACTATGTCAGATCTATTATTGTTGTTGATTTTTTTATTATTTATTTTTTGTGGGGTTGGGAAGGTTCTTGTTTTTCTTTTTTCCTTTCTTTTTCTTTCTCTTACAAATGTAAATGTATTGAATTATTGCTGTACTAAGCTTTTTGTTTGTATGGTTACTCATTAAGACTGTTGTTAATTTTTTTTTTGAATAAAGAATTAACAAAAAACAACTCAACCTGAAGTTTCGTACTAATAAGTAGATAGTCACTTTGATATAAAGCATGGCTTTGTAACACTCTCAGTAACTAATGGTATCTCAATTAAATTGCGCTGATAACCAATAATACTAGTAGCAGTCAGGTTTCCTCTCATAACCAACACAAATACAATAAGTCACTGTTAGTCAATATGTAACTGGTAAAATGTGAAGGTGACAACTCTGAACTTGGAATTTCAGTCATAGCCATTCTGAACTTAGATTTTGACCTGGCCTATGCAGACTGACTTTAACCTCAGGCATTGGGCTTGTTGTTTGTGCCGCTTCTCATATGGCACATCATCCTCAACCCAGCTCATCAATGGCAGGAATTTTACTGGGCCACTTAGAGCATGTTTGGAGGCAGGGTCGTGCCTTAACATTGGACCAGACCACATGTGGGCCAGTGGTCCGATGTTTTGTCCTCACTTCCAAGTTTTACCAGTGATGGGAACCATCAAGGCTGGACTTTGAACCTCAATGCAATGGGACACCAATTAAAGTACTTGAAAGATCAATTAACTCCAATTTTATGACACATTTCTAATTTTATCGTGGCGCATGGGAACCGTGGGGTTTCGGAGCTCCGCTTGTGAAACAAGGCAGCATGGAAGTGGGGGATACATTGCTGGCTCTCTCAGGAAGCCATTGGGAGAGCCAGAGTGCAATGGCAGGAATGGTAATGTACAAAGAAAACTGCCAGACAACAGCAGAAGTGGGGAGAGAGTGCAAAAACTGTGGGAGTGTATTGCCAGGGTCATATGGAGATAGTGGCACTTGCTCCAAGGAAATGAATCAGGGACAGGTTTTGGGGGTGCAGGGGCATCCTGGTAAAAAAGCCTAGGAATCAGAGAGAGCTCATGGGTGTCATCTACCCAGGGTCGCATGGCATCCCGGTTGGGGGTAGGGGCAGCTTAGAGGAAGGCAAGTCCAGGTGCTGGCAGGGTCATGTCAGCAATCTCAGGACCATCAAGAGGACCAGCTTCAGGGTGGGCACATTGCAACAGGCACCTGCACGCAGAAGAGTCTATCCCCAGGACAGAGTGTACTGCCCAAGGCTGAACTTTCTTCAAAGTTCTGAGCAGTATCAGTGAAGACTGTTGTTCTCCAGAAAGGCTGTGACTGATCTCTGTGTCATGCTACTGGATGAATTGAGACCTATGTGTGTTGGTGGACACCCAATGCCAGTGACTCTGAAAATAACTGTGCCTCTCAATTTATACACCTCTGCCTCCCTCCAGGAGTCCACTGGGGAGATATGTGGGATCTCCCAGTTTGCAGTCCATCGGTGCATCAAGGAGATGACCCATGCCATGTTTAAGATGGCCGGCTCCTATGTGCCCCTCCACAACCATCCAGACAGTCAGGCAGAGAGGGAAATTGACTTTGGGGCAATCACTGGATTCCCCCAGGTGCAAGGTGTCATTGACTGCACACATGTGGCCATTCTGCAGTGAGTAACTCACCTTCTGACTCTCCAAAGACTAGCCACCATCTACAAGGCACAAGATAGGGGTGTGAGGAATACTCTCCACTTTGCCTGGATGAATGCAGCTCCAAAAATACTCAAGAAGCTTGACACCATCCAGTACAAAGCAGCCCATTTGCTTGGCACCCCATCTCACCTTAAGCATTCACTCCCTCCACTACTGATGCACAGTAGCAGCAGTGTGTACCATCAGGAATTCACCAAGGATCCTTCAACAGCACCTTCCAAACCTGCAACCAAAAAGGACAAGGGCAGCAGATGCATGGGAACGTGCAAGGTCTCCTCCAAGCCACACACCATCCTGACTTGGAACTATATCACTGTTCCTCCACTCTTGCTGGGTCAAAATCTTGGAACTCCCTTCCTAACAGCACTATGGGTGTACCTACACCATATGGACTGCAGCAGTTCAAGAAGGCAGCTCACCACCATCTTCTCAAGGGCAATAGGGACAGCCAATAAATTCTGGCCCAGCCAGCGAAGCCCACATCCCGTGAATGAATTTTTAAAAATTAGGGATGGGCCATAAATGCTGGCCCAGCCAGTGATGCCCACGTTCCATGAAAGAATAAAAAAAGGCTTCCTGGATCAGCCAGTGGCCATCATCACAGGAACGGCTTCCATTCCATCAATGGTGTGCATTGCCTGCAGCCACTGAAAGGGGGTCCTTCAGGGTTATGCACAGTTCCCAGTAAGCAGCATGATGCCTACATACATCAGCATTCCCAGCTGCCACAGCTTTTACAGCCCGCACATGCATTCAGAGGTGGATACCTGGCAACAAGGGCCACAAACTAAAGACATGGCTGCTCACACGTGAGGAATCTATGCACGGATGCAGAGGAGAGTTACAACACCTGCCATTTGTCAAGCAGGCTATTGGGCTTCTGAAGATGCAATTCAGGTGCCTAAACTGATCTGGAGGAGCCCTTCAGTATGCATCAGTGAGGGTGTCATGTGTCCTGGTGATCTGCTGTGCACTACACCAACCTAGCACTGCAGAGTGGGGAGGCATTGAACCATTAGGACATCGCTGATCACAATACCTCCTCTGACGATGAGGATGAGAAGATAGCTGACCAGGCAATGGAGGATGAGGGACCCTTTCAATCACAAGCAAGGCAAAATGAGATATATGCAAGGGAGGCTCAGCACACCTTAATGCATAGCTGTTTCCTATGATCCTTTTGCCCTTCTGGAAAGATTCTAATAAAGCCTTACCTTAAATCAGTCTTGATGTTGCACCCTTCATTATTAACTCTATTGCCCACCGTCCAGGTGCATAGTTGCAAGGTTGAGGAGCTAAACGGACATTCCTTATTCCAGTGATGAGCAACCTGGGCTAGTGAGTGGACCAAATGAATGACCCTGCTTCATTTCAGTGGGCCGCAAGATTGAAATCGGGCATGTGCACTAACCATGACCCCATGAATAAGATTAAATACATTTAATACATGCCGAATATTTCATATAGAGTTAAAGAAAATGCTTAATCATTGATATATTAATAGAACTGTCATCAACTTCAAATGGTAAACACAAAAGAAACATTTACGTTTCCCTTACGCCATACTCAGTGCTACTTCTGGTTGCATTCTGTGACTTACAGTACGCCTGCTGAATTGCAGGCATTTAACATGTTTGATAATTTCCTCTTGGTTTTTAAACCCATCTAATAAAACATCCAAAGATTCGATAATGCATTGTTTCACTAATTTGTCGTCTTAGAATGACTTTCCATTTTTTGCAAGTAACCAAGCAATACGAAAGCTAGCCAAAGTCACTGCGTCACTCTCATTTAATGCTTGTCTAAGCAGCTGCTTCTGTGTTTCCGTGGCTTCCTTCAGATTTGGAAGCTGTTGAGCATGTTGGGCAGAACCTACCGGAAATTTTGCTATGTGAGAGGAATGGCATGTTTCATAATGTCTCTTAATGTTGTATTTTTTTGGAACTGATATCACCTCATTGCAAATTAAGCAAAATGGCCTTCCTTTCTGTTCAAGAACAAAATAATCCAGCTTCCAACTTTCTTTTACCATTCTGCCCACGTCACTGATTTTCCACTTTTTGTCTATTACTTCTTCCTCTGTACTTTTTGATTTTGCACTTGATTCTCCTTCTTTATCACAACACTTCAACATAAAGCAATCCATTATATAATTAGGGGCAAATTAAATTACCGGCAAAGGTAACATAAAAAAGCGCAACCCCCCACGTCCACTAGTGTCATGGCTAAAACAGTCTCCCGGGATAGGGTAATTTTGCTAACTGCACTTGCGTCCCAAGACTTTGCGGGGCATGCCGAATGAACCATAGCAGCACTTTGATTGGACGCAGAGGGAGCGCACGGCTCTCAAAGTCAATGTTGTGTGCAATTAGTATGCACCTCACTTCATGTGCCCTTGCTTTGCGTGCGTCCCACTTTAGTAATACGGGTAGGAAAAACACTATACGGACGGAAACCAGCAGAATCTGGCAATCCTGTGCAAGGGCAACGGTCAACAAAATGTCTCATGGGCCTCACTCAGAACCCTGATGGGCTGCATGCTTTGAGCCCACTGAGAGAGCAAGTATATAGATGAGATCTCACAGGGCAGCAAGAATTAGAGTGAGATGTGGCAACAATGAGTGAAAGATTTATTGAGCTTCACAACAGAAACAAGACTTAACAACTAAATATTGTAATCACCTATGAACTCCAAGTGCAGCGAGGTGCTGTTCTTCACTCTCTTACGAGTTGTCCTATGAGGTGCTACCCATGTTCTTTCAGCTGAGGTGGAGGCAGGCTTGATCATGCTGCCCATGCTTAGGATGTCTGAGTCCTCGAAGATCCTGCAGCTCTGTCATTGCAGCTTCTTGAGGTGTCACTGACAGTGGGGCTGAGGAGCTGCTGTCGACGTCAGGTGTGTCCCGAGAAGAGCGCACAGATGCAAAAGTCAGCCACTCCTCCTCCCTTGCAAGGCACACTTGTACCTCTCTGATAATCTGGGAAAGACAAAGTCTTGGAGGAGAATCACTGTGCCATGTTCCCCTGCTTGCCTTGCCACTGCTGCATAGAGCTCATGGATAAGGTCTGCGTACATTGCTGGCATCCACTGGGTAGTCTGCTAGAATTGGCTCTCCAAGAGTGCCGCCAATCTCTCCATGGAGGAAGCCAAGTCCATCCATCAGAGACATCACAGCAGACATGACCCAGAGAGGACTCCTCTGTGCATGGGTGAGCAGAACCTCTGGAAGCTCCGCCAGACGTTCCATTACTTCTTGCTGCAGCTGCAGCAGTTGCCGTGTTACGGCCAACTCAAAAGGCACGTTAGCCTGGGGCTCAGTATGGGCCTGGCCTCCCAGAGTCCTCTGAGTGTCAGTGGCCTCAGCTCTCACAGCCTCTGTTAACTGCTTGGGTGTTTCTGTGATGTGCTCACAAGCTTGTGTCTCTGAATATAATTGCGAATGCATAGTCACTGACATGAGAGTACCTGTGCTGGTGGAAGGTGCAGAGGAATGCTGTGATGGTGAACCAGTCTCTTTATTTCATCATTGGTTTCACCCTGACCTGCATGAGAGAACGTAAACATGTAAGGGATAGGGCATTCCATTTCCTCATCCTAACCATGCTTGCTGTGGAGCTCCATGTGTCCACTGTTGATTACATGAGCACTATGCCTTATGTCTGCCAGCACTTGTGCACTTGCACTCATTCTCTCAACCTCTTGGGTTTGCACTCCTGTCTTGCCATCAGCAATTGCATGGCCACCCTCGCAGCCTGCCAACTCTAAGGCATCCTGTTCTAAAGGAGTCGGGATCTGGAAGTTTGGCACCCCTCTGCCAATCTTGGTCTTCCATTTGGCGTCATATGGCATCTTATCCTGCAAGCACAAAATGGAAGACTGTTAGTTTCCCAATGGAGATAAGCACAACACCTATGCTGGTGTGGGCCAGCGATCCTTGATGAGGACACATGAATGCCACGTGCATTCGGCCACTTTCAAGGGATCTTGCTGAAGTCAGCAAAGACAAATGGGTGCCTCTCACTGACAGGCAGCCATGCCTCTAACAGGACATGCAACTGTCTCACCTTTTGCCACTGCCTGGGCAGCACCTTACAGGACATCATTGGTTCAAGGTAGCAGTAGGAGGATTGTTCAAAATAGCAGTGTTAGGATGGTCCAAGGTAGCAGTGGCAGGATGGTTCATGGTAGTGGTAGCAGGATGGTTCAAGGTAGCAGAGGCAGGAAGGTTCAAGGTAGCAGTGGCAGGATGGTCCAAATAGTAATGACAGGATGGTTCAAGGCAGCAGTGGCAGGATGGTTCATGGTATCAGTAACAGGACGGTTCAAGGCAGCAGTGCCAGGATGGTTCAAGGTAACAGTGGCAGGATGGTACAAAGTTGCAGTAGCCAGATGGTTCAAGGTAGTTGTGTCAGGATGGTTCGTAGCAGTGGCAGGAAGGTTCAAGGTAGCCATGACAGGATGGTTCAAGGTAGCAGTGACAGGATGGTTCAAGGTAGTAGTGGCAGGATGGTTCAAGGTAACAGTGTTAGGATGGTTCAAGGTAACAGTGTCAGGATGGTTCAAGGTAACAGTGGCAGGATGGTTCAAGGTAGTAGTGTCAGGATGGTTCAAGGTAACAATGTCAGGATGGTTCAAGGTAGCAGTGACAGGATGGTCAAAGGTAGCAGTGACAGGATGGTCAAAGGTAGCAGTATCAGGAAGGTTCAAGGTAGCAGTGGCCAGATAGCCCAAGTAACAGAAGCAGGTTGGTTCAAGGTAACAGTGGTAGGATTGTTCAAGGTAGCAGTGTCAGGATGGTCGAAGGTAGCAACGTCAGGCTGGTTCAAGGTACCAGTGGCAGGATGGTTCAAGGTAGCAGTGGCAGGATGGTTGAAGGCAGCAGTGGTAGGTTGGTTGAAGGGAGCAGTGACAGGGTGGTTTAAATTAGAAAAGACAGGATTGTTCCGGCTCAGCAAATGCAAGGTGAACAGTCCTTTGAATGACACTGACCTTGCCACCTGTGTTCCTGCCTCGGGCCTGCAATTGGACAGCAACACCCACTTCATGATACTTAATTTTTTGGCCGCTGTGAGATCTCATCCATACAGCCACTTAATGACCAAACAGAAACAACTGCAGCTTTTGGTGCAGTGACCTTTGCCCTTAGGACAAAAGTCAGCCCAATATTTCTAAATCACTAGCTCGGCTCAGTCTTAATGAAGAAGGTGTTTCATGTGATTAGATTATAGCACAGGAGGAGGCCATTCATGCCATCATTAGCAATCTCTCCTGTAGTCATTTCTCCCAGATTCTTTTAGATTCCACCCATTAAAATATTAATCTCCTCCCTTTTAAATTGCCTTAGTATTTTTTCATTAACCAGATGTGGTGAAGTATCCCACTGTCTAATAGCTCTCAGTTCAAGTACCTTCCTCCCCCGTTCTCCCTTGGTCCTTCCGTGAGAATCCATGGTTTCCATTCCTAGTTCTCCAGTTTCATTTACTCCTTTACTGACTGTTCCTCTCTCAGTACTGTTTGCACTCACCATATTGCTGCTACACCTGGCTCTGCAGGAAATGCATATTCCCACCACCAAACCCAGCCCATTCCCACCACATGGGATGACCTCCCATCCCATGATCTCCCATCTCCAGTCTTCCTTGCCTCCAAGCATCCATTCCCCAATTTTCCTCTACTGTTGAACCCCTATTCCCCAATCTCTAATGCTGAACACCCATTATAGACTCTCTCTCTCCACAAAGCCTGATTTTCCAACCTATCTATTTCTCTCTCCACCTGAGAGTCTATTCCCTTGTCTCTCCCCCAGTCTGTTTCTTCCCCTCCCCCCGAAACCAAGGCCCATTCCGCAGTCTCCATCTCTCCATGGTGACTTATTTCCCACTCTATTCCCTCCTATGCCCCCATTCCTCAGTCTATCGCTATCAAGTACCCATTCCAAGTCTCTCCCTTTATTCCCAAACACACATACCCATTTCTCCATCTCTCCCAGTCTCCATTTCTTAGTCTCCCTTTCAGCCCAACTCTCTTTCCCCCTTGATTATCAATGCCGCCCCAATTTCCAAGCCCCATTCCCCAGCCCTGTCCCTGTTCCCAGCACACCAGCCAGTCCCGTCTCTCTATGGTGATGTCACCGAGGTTTCTCTGAGTGGCAGC
Source organism: Cetorhinus maximus (assembly GCF_964194155.1). NCBI lineage: Eukaryota > Metazoa > Chordata > Chondrichthyes > Lamniformes > Cetorhinidae > Cetorhinus > Cetorhinus maximus. The sequence goes on from NC_135880.1 coordinate 133,867,821, forward strand.
TGATGACATCATGGAATAAGCAGTGAGGGAGGGTGTGGCAACGATCTGAGCTGAGATATTTAAAGCACTTATGTCCTGTTCTGCTAGAGACAGCACTTGGGAGAGAAATAACTGATATCAGGAGATTCCGTCAAAAGTGAGAGTTTAAAATCCAAGGTGGAGAAATATATCTAAGTCCGGAAGAGTGAATTTCTTGCTAGATTTCATCTGTAGCAAAATAAAGCTGAAAAACCAGTGAGATAGTTATAAGCTCAGCAATTACCAGCAGCGGTGGGGGGTGTTCTGTAAACTAGACAAAATTACATTAAAATGTAGGGCAATTTTTCCAATTGAAACAGTGATTATCTCTGTCCTGCAATCTACACCAACTTTTTTCTTTCTTCTATGAAGGGCTTGATCTGTGTAAATACAGATTCTCTCCCTACCTTTGTTGTCACGGCTAAATGACAACGTTAGCTACCATTTGTTTCCCAGCCTTTACCTAAACTTAATTACACATGTCTGAGCAGATGGTGTCCTTGTGCTGAATTAACACTGGTGTCTAGCGATTAGGCCTTGAATTTATAGTTGATTCCCAGGTCTTCAGGCCCTTTTAATTCTCCCAACCTCAGCACTTAGCACAAGGGCATTTGTACATTATCTTGTCTTTTCCTACAAATCTCACTCCCTTATCCCCTTCCCATGATAGACCATTTGCTCAAATCAATGAGAACAGTCCAGACATTGATAAGCTATTTCAAAATATTGTGGCTTAAATCTACATTATCATAGTTCTTGGGTAAAAAGTAAAATTCCACCAGCTGCAATACGCTCAGTAACTTATTATCTAAAAACAATATAAAATACTAACTAGCAGATTTCATCAGTGAGTGACAGAATTTCTCCCGTTGCCCTGATTTACCCTTTCCATTCTTATTAGATTCACCCAGGAAGTTATTATGCAACACAGGTACCTGCCAAAAATAGGCAGACATCTCATTAGCCAGCTCATCGATTACCTATTAATGAAAACCAATTATTTTTATTGTTTTATTTAAAGTGAAACTTATTGTTGGTGCAGAGCAACAATTCTGTCAAGATGTGGAGTTTACTTTGACAAGCACATGGGCAAATAACGGGCAATGTTCACCTTGTTCCTGCCCTTTGTTTTCATTGTCAATGCTGAAAATCCAGCTTTGCTTAAGTGGATTGTACTAAATGGGAGCAACACTTTCAATGTTACAGAAGAAGCAGTGTTCAGTTGCACCATAACCAACATGATTCTGCACATATGCATTTTCCATGATTGGGTCGCTGGATGGCAATCGGGTGTGGGAATCCTGGCTGATTTTATTTAATCCTTTTAAAAGATGTGGAAGGCACTCTTCTTGCTCTTCAACCTGATGGTGAACTGGGTACAGCCTAAGGATCTAACCAGGGAAATCACATGCCAGTATCGCATTGGATGATTACATTTGCCCAATGATTCATCAGTGGACACCTGTATATTCGTTATATATCTACATGTATTTCACAACACGCAATGCCAATACAGACATCTCATATAACAGGATGTATTGCCAAGTATTATTTTAATTAAGCTGACACAACGCATCAGTTTTTTCATTACTGAAATTATACAAAAATATATGTCTAACACATACTGGTCTGCGAAAGCAAACTAATTCAAAGCTATTTGCATTGATTGCCCATCAAGCCAAAAGCTTCTAAATCACATCTGGCATTCTTTAATTATGCACTGCCATATATTTTATTTGTAGTCAAGAACGAAGAATAAAGAAAAGTACAGCACAGGAACAGGCCCTTCGGCCCTCCAAGCCTGCGCCGATCAGATTGCCCGTCAACTAAAACATTTTGCACTTCCGGGGTCCGTATCCCTCTATTCTCATCCTATTCATGTATTTGTCAAGCTGCCTCTTAAACACCACTATCGTACCTGCTTCCACCACCTCCTCTGGCAGCGAATTCCAGACACTCACTACCCTCTGCGTAAAAACCTTGCCCCGCACATCACCTTTATAGTTTTCTCCTCTCACCTTAAATCTATGTCCCCTAGTAATTGACTCTTCCACCCTGGGAAAAAGCTTCTGACTATCTACTCTCTCCATGCCACTCATAATTTTGTAAACTTCTATCAAGTCGCCCCTCAATCTCCGTCGCTCTAGTGAGAACAATCCGAGTTTCTCCAACCTCTCCTCATAGCTAATAACCTCCAGACCAGGCAGCATCCTGGTAAACCTCCTCTGCACCCTCTCCAACGCCTCCATATCCTTCTGGTAATGTAGTGACCAGAATTGCACGCAATATTCCAAGTGTGGCCTAACCAAGGTTCTATACAGCTGCAGCATGACTTCCCAGCTTTTATACTCAATACCCCTGCCAATGAAGGCAAGCATGCCATATGCCTTCCTGACTACCTTATCCACCTGCATTGCTACTTTCAGTGACCTGTGGACTTGTACACCCAGATCCCTCTGCCCGTCAATGCACTTAAGGGTTCTGCCATTTACTGTATAATTCCTGTCTGTATTAGACCTTCCAAAATGCATTACCTCGCATTTGTCCGGATTAAACTCCATCTGCCATTTCTCCGCCCAAGTATCCAATGGATCTATATCCCGTTGTATACTTTGACAATCCTCTTCACTATCTGCAACTCCTCCAACCTTAGTGTCGTCTGCAAACTTACTAATTAGCCCAGTTACATTTTCCTCCAAATCATTTATGTATACTACAAACAGTAAAGGTCCCAGCACTGATTCCTGCGGAACTCCACTAGTCACAGCTCTCCATTCAGAAAAGCGCCCTTCCACTGCTACCTTCTGTCTTCTATGACCAAGCCAATTCTGTATCCATCTTGCCAGCTCACCTCTGATCCCGTGCGACTTTACCTTCTGTACCAGTCTGCCATGAGGGATCTTGTCAAAGGCCTTACTGAAATCCATGTTGTATAACATCCACTGCCCTTCCATCGTCGATCATCTTTGTCACTTCCTCGAAAAACTGGATCAAGTTAGTGAGACACGACCTCCCCTTCACAAAACCATGCTGCCTCTCACTAATACTCCCATTTGCTTCCAAATGGTAGTAAATCCTGTCACGAAGAAATCTTCTCCAATAATTTCCCTACCACTGACGTAAGGCTCACCGGCCTGTAATTTCCTGGATTATCCCTGCTACCCTTCTTAAACAATGGAACAACATTGGCCATTCTGCAGTCCTCTGGGACCTCACCCGTAGCCAGTGAGGATACAAAGATTTCTGTTAGGCCCCAGCAATCTCCTCCCTTGCCTCCCTCAGTACTCTGGGGTAGATCCCATCTGGCCCTGGGGACTTATCCACCTTAATATTCTTCAAGACGCCTAACACCTCCTCTTTTTTGATCTGAACATGATCCAGGCTATCTACACTCTCTTCCCTAGACAAATCGACCGCTAAGTCCTTCTCTTTGGTGAATATTGACGAGAAGTATTCATTTAGTATCTCTCCCATTTCTTCTGGCTCCACACACAGATTCCCACCTCTGTCCCTGAGTGGGCTTACCCTTTCCCTGGCTACCCTCTTGCTTTTTACATATGTATAAAAGGCCTTGGGATTTTCCTTAATCCTGGGTGCCAGTGACTTTTCATGACCCCTTTTAGCCTTCCTGACTCCTTGCTTAAGTTTCTTCCTACTTTCTTTATATTCTCCACGGGCTTCATCTGTTCCCAGCCTTCTAGCCCTTACGAATGTTTCCCTTTTCTTTTTGACTAATCTCACAATATCCTCCGTTATCCAAGGTTCCTGAAACTTGCCATGCTTATCCTTCATCCTAGCGGGAACATGCTGGTCCTGAATTCTTATCAACTGACGTTTGAAAGCCCTCCACATGTCAGTTGTTGATTTGCCCTCAAACATCCGCCTCCAGTCTAGATTCCTCAGTTCCTGCCTAATATTGTTATAATTAGCCTTCCCCCAATTAAGCACCTTAACCCGAGGACTCCTGTTATCCTTATCCACCAGTACCTTGAAACTTACTGAATTATGGTCACTTTTCCCTAGTCAACTGTATTTAACAGACAGATCTCAATGTAACCTTAAACAGAACAACTTGTGAGTGGCCTGGACCTCATCTTCTTGGTTGATGTGAAACTCTGCATGTGCACACTGTGAGAATGGATTTTTTTTTTATATTTTGGGGAATAGTGTGTTATTCTGTAAAGAACGCTGGGTGTCTGTGTGTGTATGTGTGTGATTTAATTAAACTGGGCAAGAGTTTGAGAGGAGTTAGGTTGTCTGAAGGTTTGGAAACATGAAAAGGATAAAGGTGTTAAGTTTGAGGTACAAGTAAATAGGTTATATCTAACATTTGCATTTTTTTAGATAAGTTGAGAGGTTGTTTGACAAGAAACATGTTTGTATCTTGCAGTAGTTCCACAGGTAAATAAATAGTGGGGATATTGTATTTTTATTGGCCCAAAAGCAAAGACAAGATGGAAACATGAAATATCTTATATTTGGAAGGGTTTGAGTTTCAAAAGGGTGTGAGAACAATGGAACTGAGACAAAAGGGAAAAAGGTATATTAGAGTCACTGTGGATAACTTTTGAGGTAAAGGTAGCTGGATTCTGTTGAGCTAGACATGGCTGGAGATAGCTGAAGCTTTTTGAGCTGTTGCAACAGCTGGAGCTCTGGGCTGGAAGAGGATACAGTTTGAATCGCCCATCTAGTCAAGCCAGAAGAGTCTTTGGCTGCAGCAAGCAGTTTTATTCTGAAATGGATTCCACTGCAGAGTGGAGGAGGATAAAGGTCATGTGGTATGCCTTTATTGAAGATACAGCAGTTTGCCTTGTGTAATATTACTGGATTTCATAACTAACATCTGTGAAGAAGTGTTACCTGGAGTGTTTACTTGCGGGTTTGACTAAGTCGAGAGTTTTGGGGGAATGTTTTGTAAGGCCAACCTTAATTATGTAACTAATCTTGAGTGCTTAAGTTTTCTTTTATTTTTTGTTAATAGAACTTTTACTATTAATTTTTAAAATCCCAAAAGTGTTACTGGACCTCTTAGTGCTGAGATTGGTACGTCGTCTTCTCAGTTTCAGAATATAAAAAAAAAGTTATGGTTCGTAAGCTAAGTTTCCCTCTGGAATTTGGTTTGTGCAGCAATTAACACCGGCTGTGGTCATAACAACACATCAGATGGAACATTAGTTGGCAGCAAGCTGAATGAATAAATAAATTAAGAATGAGGAAATGCAGAATTCCCTTTCAAAATAAATGACTGATAAAAGCAGGTTTTAGAGTGAATACATTTAATCCAACTCATCTAGTTTTAAAAGTGAAGGTGGGATGGGTTTGGTAAACTTATTGTGGTAGTATATTATAGCTCACTCAGGCAGTCCAAGTTGCTCTGGCAACATGCATATTGTCGTCTGGATATCAATATTGATGGAAGAGCCTCCAACAGTTTTTCCAACACATGGCTGCCCAGGAATCTTTCCTGCACTTACTGCCTACCATTGATATGTGTTGGAAGGATTTGCAGGTTGATACTCAGCCCGTTTGGCCACAGTACGAAAATACCTTCCATCGCCATCAAGTCCTAGGATGGGACTTGAACCTAGACTTTCTGACTTAGAGGCAGGGTCACGAGCCACTATGCCACAAGAACTCCTGAATAAACACATAGCAATCAGTAAACATAGCGAGGGGGGACAGGGAAGGTTTGTGTTCAAGTATCAAACACAATCTGGACAGCTTTGTTGAAGGTATTTCTGTTGATTGGAGAAAGAGCTCCAAGGGAAGTTTTCTTAAAAAAAAAACAGTTCCCCATGGATGGAGAGGAACAAAGTGTAGCCAATTCTGGACTCTGAGGGAGAACTGCCATGTACAAACGAGGATCTATATCCCGAAATTACTTTTGGCAAACCCCTTAAAACCTTCTTAGACCCCTAGGTGGCCCCAAAACCGTGGTTGAGAAACTGTACTCGTAGTGGAGCTGGTGGTTATGAATGCGAAATCAAATGACGGTGCTATGTATTCATCATCATGAGCGAGTGAACTCTAGTTTGATGAAATTTTCTTTTCTTTCTTCTTTATGGCTGAACATTTCCAGCAGCGTCACTTTCTTTCAAGTACTGTAAATAGCAATCTTCTGTAATACTTGGCTACCTTCTGTGTCTTTATCTGTACTGCAAGATACAGATGCATTTTGGATATTTACCTTTAGAAATCGGTATGTAAGATGATCAGGTCACGTATCAACTCCTATTGTTTCTTGTAAATACAAAAATATTAATGAATTCAGATTGGATATTTTTTGTCCAGGTCATTGTGCAAGTTGTGCCCAGAAATCCAGAAATAAATGTGTTTATGCAAAATAGCCCAGATCTTCTGGTCTCTGGATCGTCAAAGACCAGACATACACTTGCATTGGAGGCAGTACAGCAAAGGTTCACGAGGTGGGTTCCTGGGATGAAAAGGTTGTCCTATGATGAGAGGCTGATTAAATTGGGCCTATGCTCTCTGTAGTTTAGAAGAATGAGAGATGACCTTGTTGAAACCTACAAAATTCTGAAGGGGTATGACAGACAAGGCACAGGGGTTATTTCTCCTGGCTGGGGAATCGAGAACACTATGGGCTTATCCTCAGGATAAGGGGTCAATCATTTAGGATGAGATGAGGAGAAATTTCTTCATTCAGAGGAGTATAAATCTTTAGAATTATCTACCTAGAGTGTTATCGATGCTCCATCATTGAATACACTCAAGACTGACATCGATTGATGTTTGATTTCTGAGGAAATCAAGGGTTTTGGGGAGCAGGCAGGAAAGTTGAGTTAAGTATATCAGTTAAGATCATGATGAATGGCGGAGCAGGCTCAAAGAGCCTGGTCTACCCCTGCTCTTACTTCCTGTGTTCTTATTGTTAACTTTCCCAAGAGCTCTAATTTTTAGAAGGAATAGCCTCTATGCTGGGCTGCACTTACACATAACAGTACAGTTTTATTATCTCACCAAGTTGATACCTCATTGAGGTGCTTACACAGTGCCCTAAAATCCTCAGGCTTGTTATTGTCCTCTGGATTGGACATGCTAGATACAGTTTGTTCCAAAATAAAACCTGTAAGCTCAGCTAGTACATCGCAAGGACATTTTAATTTGCTGTACACAAAGCAGGGTTTGATGGAGAATGGTCAACTAGTAATGGTTGTATTCTAAAAGGTACGTTGTTCATTTTCTAGGCTTCACTGCATTCACCTAGATATTGAACAAGTAAAAGCTCACCTTGGTTTGTAGGCAATGTGAGATTTACTTACAGCAATGGCCAATGAAGATGAACCCAAAGAAAAGTTATCTTAAAAACTAAAAAACGTAACAGTGGTGAGGGAAGGCCTGCAAGAGCAACTCACCAAGTCCAACTCCCTACCTTTTCTCCATAGCCCTGCAACATTTTTCTCTTCAGATAATTATCTGATTCTCTTTCGAAGGCCTCAAGTGTAGCCGCCTCCACCACACTTTCAGGCAGTGCATTCCAGACCCTGACCACTCGCTGCATAAATGTCCATCACCAAAAGTAGCTCAGTGGCACCACCACAGACTGAGTTGGCCGAGACCTAAAGGACATAGCTGCTAGACTGGGTCTGCGACATTCGGTGAAGGAACCAATAAGAGGGAAAAACATACTTGACCTCTTCCTCACCAACCTGTCTGCTGCAGTTGCATCTGTCCATGACAGTATCGGTAGGAGTGACCACACGCAATCCTCGTGGAGACGAAGTCCCATCTTCACATTGAGGATACCCTCCATTGTGTTGAGTGGCACTACCACCGTACTAAGTGGGATAGATTTTGAACAGATCTAGCAGCTCAGGACTGGGCATCCTTGAGGGGCTGTGGGCCATCAGCAGCATCAGAAATATAATCAACCACAGTCTGTAACCTCATGGTCCGGTGTATCCCCCACTCTACCATTACAACCAAGCCAGGGAATCAAATCTGGTTCAATGAAGAGTGCAGGAGGGCATGTCAGGAGCTGCACCAGGCATACTTAAAAATGAGCTGTCAACCTGGTGAAGCTGCAACATCAGACTACTTGCATGCCAAACAGCATAAGCAGCAAGTGATAGACAGAGCTAAGTGATTCCACAACCAACGGATCAGATCTAAACTCTGCAGTCCTGCTACATCCAGTCATGAATGGTGGTGGACAATTAAACAATTTATTGGAGGAGGAGGGTCCATAAATATCCCAGTCTTCAATGATGGAGGAGCTCAGGACATCAGTGCAAAAGGTAAGGCTGAAGCATTCACAATAATCTTCAGCCAGAAGTGCTGAGTGGATGATCCATCTCGACCGTCTCCAGAGGTCCCCAGCATCACAGATGCCAGTCTTCAGACCTTAAATATGATATGCTTCTTGCAGCCAACAGGATTTATTTGTTAAACTCTCTTTATGTGTAATTAATATATTTTTGATATTGAATCTCGTTAGGAATAATCAAGTATAATTTGATTCAATATATCAAATGCAATGTATCAAAATAATCGCCGCTTTGGTGAATCACCCACTTTATATTTGCATCATCGTTCACTGCCTAAGAACAATATACAACATCGACAAAAGCTTTTAGCACAGCAAAGTCAAGAAAGAACCTTATTTGGCTTTTTTCCCTTAATAAATCTTAATAAAATTATATGGTGATACCATTGCAACATGTAAAATTTTTAAAAATTTACTTTTATACCATTCACAGCGATCAGAGGTTTTGTAACTGGTTACAAATATAAACACATGAGCTCCCTCTATTGCACAAAACGGGGACAACACAAAGCAGCTGGAAGTAAAAGCTGCAATGTTTAAAAACTCAAAATGCTGGAAACACACAGCCGATGGGAAGATGGTGGTGTAGTAGTTAACGTCACTGAACTCGTATACCAGAGGCTCAGGCTAATGCTCTGGGGAAATGGGTTCAAATCCCATCCAGCAGCTGGTGGAATTTAAATTCAATTAATAAATCTGGAATTATAAAAGCTAGTCTCAGTAATGGTGACCATGACGACGATCACTTATTGCTGTAAAATCCTATTAAATGCCCGTTGAGGAAGGAAATCTGCCATCCTTACCTGGTTTGGTCTACACGTGATTCCAGACCCACAGCAATGTGGCTGATACTCAAATGGTCTAGCAGGTTACTTAATTCAAGGGCAATTAGGGATGGACATCAAATGCTGGCCTTGCCACTGATGCCCACATTCCATGAAAGAGTAAAGAAAAGGTATATTGGGATCTGAAAGAGAAATACTTTACTGACAGAATTAGTACTTTTGACATACTTTTACAAAGTTTTGAGCAAAGATATTCCACCTAGAGGTCTCAGCAGCAATGGAATTTGAATTTATATATTGCCCACAAAGTTTAAACACTTTGTAAGCTGCTTCACAGTAACTGAGGGCTGAATTTTCAATCGCCTTTGGGGGAGGGGTGGTTGTGTGTGGGCATGCTCTGAAAATTGCTTTCTCAGATGCCGTGACAGTCCTCTAACACCTCCATGATGTGCTGCAATTTTCAAAGGGTGGGGCAGAGCCGGCAACACCCATACCTCCAATTAATTGTTGTTAAGCTAATTGAAGAGTTCATTAACAGGCAGGAGAAGGAAAGAATCAAATTTTCAGAGCTGAGAATGGGAAAAGCGAATGGTCCAGGACAAGTTCGTGCACAACTATCCAGAGCACAGCAGGGAGCCACAGTTGATTACGGTTGCTGGTGAAAAATCTCAAATTAAAAGGATAGTCAAATTGAGCTGCACTTGCAGTGGCACAAAGTTGCCATCATGTGAGTACTTGAGGAATGAGCGTTTGGGCACTTGTGTGGACCTTGCGTTTGCTGGTGCTCTGTTCTCCTCATTGTCCCATTCCTCCATGCAACAGTAATGGCTGCTGTTTGCCTTTTATAATTACACTCCGTAACTTGTCTCCATCTCCTCCCCGTGCTCGCCACCCTTAATTGGGTGCCAAACTCACCTCTGGGCAAATAAGGGCCTTGCCCTTTAAAAATCACATCACATCACTGACATGGTGTGGGGTCAGGACCAGGAATGATCAGGCCATTGATGAAGGTACAACTGTCACTGATGGATCGAAGGAGGAGGGAAATTAACAAATTGATGGACTCAGAACAATGATGAGTTTTGGGGGAGGAATTTGAAAGAGTGGAGGAGATTAAGATATAGGTATGGGCAAGGCCTTAAAGAGCTTTTAGAGCAAGCATGTAAATCTTAAATTTGTGTCATTGTTGGACTGTGAAACATTGTAGGTCTGCAAGGACAGGGACAATAGATAAATCAGTAGGATACATGTAGCAGAACTCTGGATGAGCTGCCACTGCCATGCACTAATTATCTCTCCTTTCTTTTGCAGGCACATCTGCCAAACAGCCGACAGAGTCCACGACCCAGGGCCTCCAATCAAGCCCCGAAGAAACCTCTGAACAGGAATCTGGAGGCACCCTCCCTGAAGTCTGGTCACAGCTCTAACCCTCACCCTCCACCAGCGTAGAGACACACACCTCAGTACAACCTAGCTTTAGAATAGCCCCAGGATTACAATCTGTGAGCACATTGCATCGTCTGATCTACAGCAGGTGGAGGCAAGGACTTCCCAGATTTCTGACATTGGAGCACTGCTGGAGGCCAGAACTTTGCTGAGTCGGAGTCAGATGATGAGCCTCTGGACTCGGTCATGTCACAGTTGCTGCAGCTGCAAAGGCAAACTCGGGAACATCAGGAAGGGATGTCCGCTGCACTCCTCAGATTGCAAGGCACAATGGAGGAGTCCATCCGCCTTCACTCTGAGGTGATAGCACTGGCATTCCAACGCACCGAGGTCAACACTGGTAGGATGGTGGCTGCCATGGAAACCTTGGTCCAGAGCTTCACTCCTGCACTGCTGCGTGGGTTCAACTCCATCGCTGATGCCATAGTTCGCCTCCAACAGTGTGTACGTGAGAGGGGTGCTGGGCAGCTCGATCTCACTCCAACTACCCTTGCTCCTCAAGGAGTCAGCCTGGGCTTCCCAGGCATCCATAGGGTACACGCTCTGGGCCCATCCATCCAGGCGATTCCAAGAGCGTGCTGCCCATCCGACTCCCCTCTTCCTGTAACCTCACCAGCTCCAGCTCCGCAGGCCGAGGAGGGTGCCACTGACACATAGCAGAACTGCGAAAGCAGGCCGGGGCCCTCCAAGTTTCGGCCCGCCAGAGGATGCTCGCCAAGGTTATCACAGACAGGGCATCGCGGTCAGCAGGCTGCCTCCACCTCCACTGTGGATGTCAGGGGAGCACCAAGACATAGTGGCAGGGTTAGGACAGTTAAAGAGAATTAATTCTTTTCAGTCAACGATATAAACTAAATTAACAAAATGAGGGACAAAATAAATGCAGCCCCGAAATTAGGGAAACTGCAAAAAACAAAGAAAGTTTAAAGGAAACTTGCAAAGATTAAACCAAAATGTGATTAAGGGGGCCGATAAAACACCCCAGTCCCCGCGGTGCTCACTGGGCACGGAAGGCCTCAACAGTGCTGGCAAACACCGCGTGCTCCCTCTCCAGGGATACCCGGCCGCGAATGTAGCTGCGGAAAAGGGGCAGACAGTCGGGTCGGACGACCTCCTCGATTGCCCGCTGCCTGGACCTGTTAATGGCCAACTTGGCCAGGCCCAGGAGCAGGTTCACAAGGAGGTCCTCCTCCCTCCCGGTCCTCTCTGCATCGGTTGCCCATAGATCAGGAGCGTGGGACTGAAGTGCAAACAGAACATCAGTAAAAGATTTTTTAAATAAATAAATGGGGAATGCAGCCGACAACACCCTATATAAGAGTGGTCCACGGACTCCACAAGGCTGCAAAAGACGCCGGTATCTTGGGAGTCCGTGAACCGACTCATCCTACGGTTGTACAGGACTGCTGCATGCAACACCCTCCACCCCAGGTCCCCGATGGAAAATGGGAGGACACCTCCGAAGAGGACCCCCCACTGGGGACCTCCACCGCTGGGTGGCAACAAGGCACGCCAGAGCATGTCCGGGTGGTGGGCGAGGGCAAGGAAGTGAAGGGTGTGCAGCAGCAGCCCATACAGGAAACACCTCTGCACCATGCTGAAGGACACGGAGGGCATTTCTGCGAGGCGACTCAGGTTGCGGGACACCGGCTGCCGAGGGTGGGTTCGGGGTTGGGACCAATGTGGAATTCGTCCGAACAGGGGTACGCTCAGACGGACCTCTTTTGGGGTCAAACAATTAAATTAAATTAACAAAACGAGGGATAAATTAAACGCAGCCCCTAAGTTAGGGTCATTGCAAAACCAAAGGCAAAACTTAAAGGGAACTTACAACATCAAACCAAAATGTGATTAAGGGGGTCGATAAAGCACCCCAGTCCTCGCGGTGCCCACCGGGCACGGAAGGCCTCAACAGTGCTGGCAAACACCGTGTGCTCCCTCTCCAGGGATACCCAGCCGCGAACGTAGCTGCGGAAAAGGGGCAGACAGTCGGGTCGGACGACCTCCTCGATTGCCCGCTGCCTGGACCTGTTAATGGCCAACTTGGCCAGGCCCAGGAGCAGGTTCACAAGGAGGTCCTTCTCCCTCCCGGTCCTCTCTGCACCGGGTGCCCATAGATCAGGAGCGTGGGACTGAAGTGCAAACAGAACATCAGTAAAAGATTTTTTAAATAAATAAATGGGGAGTGCAGCCTATAACACCCTATGTAAACGTGGTCCATGGACTCCACAAGACCACAAAAAGGGCAGGTATCTTGGGTTTCCGTGAACCGACACATCCTACGATTAAAGGGGACTGCTGCATGCAACACCCTCCACCCCAGGTCCCCGATGGAAAGCGGGAGGACACCTCCGTAGAGGGCCCCCCAACTGGGACCTCCGCCACTGGACAGCAACAAGGCAGGCCAGGGCATGTCTGGGTGGCAAACGAGGGCAAGGAAGTGGAAGGTGTGCAGCAGCAGTCCATACAGGAAACTCCTCCGCACTGTGCTAAAGGACACGGAGGGCATTTCCTCGAGGCGGCTCATATTGCAAGGCACCTGCACCTGAGGGAGGGTTCGGGGCTGGGACCAGTGTGGAATTCGTCCGAACAGGGGTACGCTCAGACGGAAGACCACCGCGCACCTGCAACACTTTGAGGCCCAGTATGACGTCGGGGCCGAGCATGATCGTCCTCAGGTCTTGAATGGCATTGGCCGCAAGCTAGACATCCATAGACGTGCAATGCACCAACTCGTGTGGAAACATCCAGTCCACTCCTCTGCCATCCAGCACGTCCCTGATCCTGGTCACCCCGGCAGCCACAGCCCTCCTCTCCACCAGCCACTGAAAAGGATGGAGGAGCGGATTCCTGAGCAGCGGCTCTCTGACAATAGGCGTTACTCCTGATGGCGGAGAGCTGCATCACGAGGTGACCATGTTCCAGACTTTGATCAGCTCCTGGAAAAAGATGGGCAGCACCTGCAAGGCCCCTCAGTTCTATGAACAGGAGTTGCACGTCATAATTCAGGCCATGCACCTGGCAGAAGAAATACGTCACCAGGGCACACCATCTCATAGGGGGTTCGACGTAAAGGTATCGCTGCAGGGCCTGAAAGCGGAAAGTCACCACCTGAGTGCATAGGCACACCAGTGCCTGACCGCCCTCCCTAAGCAGGAGACTCAGAACCTCAGCAGCAACCCAATGCAGCCTTTTGTCCCAGAAGAATTCGACGAGCATCCTCTGAATTTTTGTGACAAAGTCCGGGGAAGGGGTCAAAGTGACCAGCCGGTGCCACAACATGGCAGCAATCAGCTGGTTTATGACCAGCACTCGACCCCAGTAAGACAGCACTCGGAGCAGTCCTGTCCAGCGCTGCAAGCGAGTGGTGACTTGGTCTCCAGCTCCTGCCAGTTCGCCGGCCAAGATTTTCCTCAGCAGGGCGGAGGTGGGCCTCAAGGTAGAGGAGGCTGGTCCTGCTCCAGGTGAAAAGCCTGAGCTCCTCGTGTAGGGGATCCATCTGCCATTGACCAACCAGGAGTCCAGAACATTTGCCCCAGTTGATCCTGGCAGAGATTGCGGCAGAGTAGATCTCCTGGCACTCGCATATCCTCAGCAGGTGAACATGAGGAGTATGTCATCGGCGTAAGCTGAGAGGACCACCCCGATGCCTGGCCCACGCAGAACCAATCCCAACAACCTCCTCCACAAGAGACACAGGAAAGGCTCCACACAGATGGAATACAATTGGCCAGACATGGGGCAGCTCTGACGCACTCCTCTCCCAAAGCGAAAGGGCACTATCAGGGACCCGTTAACCTTAACTAGACACTCTGTGGCAGTGTACAGAAGTCGGATCTGGGCGATAAAATGCATCCCGAACCCGAATGCTCGCAGAGACCCGAATAAATATTCGTGATCCACCCTGTCGAATGCCTTCTCCTGGTCAAGAGACAGGAAGGCGCTCGACAGACCAGTTCTCTGGGAAAAATGGATAATGTCCTGGACCAGATGGACGTTATCAAAAATGGTACAGCCCGGGACCATATAGGACAGGGCAGGGTGGATCATGTGGTCCAGCACGGTGCCAAGGCGAGAAGACATGGCCTTGCCAAAGATCTTATAATCCGTGCTGAGGAGGGAGACCGGGCGCCAGTTTTTGAGCAGGCGGAGATCCCCCTGGGTATGAAAGGGGCATCTCCCTGGTTGCGATACTCTCTCCCAGGACCCCTGCGTAGTTGTTCCCCAGGACATCCCAGAACGCCCTGAAGAACTCCACAGTCAGCACGTCCAGCCCCGGGGACTTGCCCCTGGAGAGGCTATCAAGGGAGCCAGTCAGCTCCCCCAGATTTATAAGGGAGTCAAGCTTTCCGGTGCCCTCTGGGCCGACCTGCGGCAGGTCCTCCCACAAAACTCTGTGAGTATCCTCACTGGACGGATTCAGAGAGAACAGGGCAGTGTAATAGTCACAGGCGATGGCCCTGATGCCCTCCAGATCTGAGACAAGGGATCTGTCATCGACCAGTAGTGTAAGGAGCTGCTGATGGACCCCATGCCTTTTATCCAGTGAGAAGAAGAGGAAGCCATGGTCCAGGTCCTGGAGGAACTGGATCCGCGACCTCACGTACGCGCCGTGGGACCCGACGAGTTGCAGGTCCTACAGCGCGCCCTTCTTCTCATCGTACACCAGCAGCAGGGCCAGGTCCGCATCGGGCTGATGGAGACATGCCTCCAGGTCGAGCACCTCCTTCTCCAACTCCTCGACCCTAGATTTCCGCCTCTTTGTCGACCCCCTCGCGTACTCCTGACAGAAGAAGCGGATGTGAGCCTTGCCCACGTCCCGCCACAGCCTCAAGGAGGGGAAGCCTCCCCGCTTCCTTCTCCAGCCGGCCCAGAAACGACTGAATGAGTCCAGGAACCGCTCATCCTCCAGCAGCAGGTTGTTAAAGTGCCAGTACGCGGACCCCGTCCGAGCACAGAACGGAGCGAGCTCCACCCACCAGACGGTGGTCCGTGCACGGCACCTGCTGCACAGAAGCCGACGGAACACAGGACACGTACGCCTAAGAAGCATAAAGGCGGTCGAGTCTGGACGTTCCGATTCCAGGTGACATGAAAGTGAATACGCTGGAGTCAGGATGGAGATGTCGCCAGATGTCCTCCAAGTCGAAAGACCCGACCAGGTCCCGGAACTTACTCACACCTAGCGTGCGGTGCTGGGCACCGTGACGGTCCCTGGCCTCGAGGGTACACTTAAAATCCCCCCCGAGGACGATGCACTCACCCGCGTCAATGGAGCCCAGATGAGTGGACACTTCCTCAAAGAAGCTCGCTTGGTGCTGCGCACCCAGGGGAGCATACACATTCACAAAGTGAAGCGCCGCGCCCCCCAGGCGCACAGTAAGGTGCATCAACTGGCCTGGCACCGGAACCTTGACCCCCAAGATCTACGGCTGAAAATGTGGGGCCAACAAGATAGCCACCCCACCAGGATTGGAGGCCAGGTGACTCATGGAGATCCCCCCTCGCCACTCCAGGTGGCATGTAGCTTTGTCTCCCAGAGCAGTATGGGTTTCCTGCCAGAAGCACACCGCATACTTCCCGTCCCTGAGGACCGAGAAGTTCTGGAACCTGCGCTGTGCGTCCCTGCTGCCATGGATATTGAGGCTGGCTATGGTAGTCTTCATTGTCAGAAATATGTGCTACCATTATCCAGACTAAATAAAAGGAGGACTTTTCTAAGCCTTCCTCTCCTTCAGGAGCCCAGCGAGAAACATATGGACCCTCCGCCAAGTGTTCCGGTCCAGCCCAGGGGCCTTGAGGGCCTCACAGCTGGACCAGAACACCAACGGATACGAATGCCACCGGTCCATTGCCAACTGGACCCTGTCTCGGTGGCCACACTTACTCACTAAAAAATCCTGGAGTTCCCGCAAAGGGATGAGGGGAGAATCATGGGGGGCACCAGAGGAACCACCACCTCACCTGACAACAACTCCAAGTCATCCACAGTGCTCACCACTGAAACCCCGTCCTCCTCCAGGTCGTCGCCTCCAGCTTCCAACCTCTCCCCCGTGTTGAGTACAGGGGCTGGTTCGGAGCCGCCAGCTCGCTCTACCTCTGCCTCGATCCCACCCCCAGGACCAAGGCCAGAGGGATCCTCTCTGGTCTCCTCTCGGGTTTCTGGGTCAGAGGGTGGCAGCGGCTCGGAGACCCGTTCTGCCTCAGGCACCGGGACATTAGGCAAATCCGGAAAGAGTTCCGGGCCCAGAACAGTCGCGCCCAGTGCCAAAGGCTGAGACGGAGCGGGGAGGCCATCCTCACCACCGCCACGCAATAACCCAGTTATCGGGGCCAAGAAGGGAGTGCTGCAGTCCCCTGGTGGGCCAGATGACATCTCGGGGGTACAAGGTGGGTCAGGGTGGGGCACCACTGCAAGGGTGGTACTCTCACCGACCCCCGAGGGGCCCTCCCTGGGGGCTGCAGCAAGGGAACGAGGGTTTGGGCTCCCTCCAGAGGCAGAGACATGACTTACAGGGTGGAGATGCCACCGCCTCTTCACTGGGGGAGGAATCACATCCAATCTCACTCGTCGGAATGTCCTCCCCCTCCGAGGGGTGACGTCTCTTCTGGGGTAGGCTGGTGGCCAGTGAGACCTCCATCTAGGAGGCCCCTGCTGCCTAGTCCAGCCCTCCCGGGCGTTCCGCCCTCTAGCGTTTGGGCAGGTTCACCCTTTTTACTAAGATGAACAGCTGGGGGTCTCGCGCCTTACCACCGCTGGATCCGGGAACCCATGCGGGGATGATGCCAGGCCCAGCACATGGCGCTGAGGCGCACACAGGTCCGGGAGCACATGTGGACATCACGCTGGGGCCGGATGATCTTTGTTCCTCCGAGCCAGTGTCATCAAGGGCTTGGATGTCTGGGTTGCCTCCAGGTGGCAGGTGTTCCTCCGTGCCCTCTCACAGCACGGGGGCTCTCCCCCGGCCTTGCTGGTAGCCGAGATGACGGTGGCTGCCGGCGGCACGGAGATGGAGCGGTGGCGGGGGGAGGAGCGGTGGTGCCAACTCCGTCTGCCTAGATGTTTCTGGCCTTGGAGGCAGGGCAGTTCTTACGAACATGCCACACCTCCTTGCAGGCATGGCACTGTAAGCCATCTGCCGACCAAAGGACCCTGTCGGCAGCCCCCTGGAATTCTAAGGTAAAGGCTCCCTCCATGCACTCCTCCCAGGCCAGCCGGACGAAAGCCTGGCGCCGGAAGGAGTACACGTGCTGGAAGGCTGTGCCCTTGAGGCCAAGCGGGATCAGCACAACCCCCAACCTAATCTCCCCCAGTTGATGGAAGTGGGGGAGGAGGAGCTCACTGGGGACAAAGGGTGGGATGTTGGAGATTACAGTCCTCTGGGCGGAGGCCTCCAAAGGGTCCGCTGCCAGAAAGGTCTCATCCACAGTGAGCCCCTTTTCCAGGGCCAGGTGCACCGCCCACTCGGAGCTCAAGAAAATGACGGCTTTGCTGTACATTTTTGAGGCTGTGACGATGGCCGAGGGGCCGACAACCCCAGCCATCGCCTTCACGCACGCCTCGATTGTTGTTTCGGGGTGGGTGTAGCCCTTCACCCCCAGGGCCTTGGTGAGGAGGCAGGAGGGTGACAGGGCCGCGGGAACAGCAGAGGCCGCAGAAACAGCTGCACCCGCATAGGTTTTCTTGGAGGGCCCCGCCACCGGTGTCAGCACCGCCTCCACATTTGTCCAGGAAGGCCCAGCTACAGGCGACCCTGTTGTAGCCAAAGGGGCTGAGCCACGCCCACCCCGAGAACTACATTGAACAATATCCCACCCCGGAGAGAGGGGAAAAATGATGGTACAACCTCCCCCTCCGGGATGACAACAAACAGAGAGGAGAGGAGGGAGAGGGATAAAGGACAGGGAGACACAGGGGGGAAAGGGTAAAGGGTTGGTGGGTGTCTCTC
The DNA here is from genome assembly GCF_964194155.1 of Cetorhinus maximus. NCBI lineage: Eukaryota > Metazoa > Chordata > Chondrichthyes > Lamniformes > Cetorhinidae > Cetorhinus > Cetorhinus maximus. The sequence goes on from NC_135880.1 coordinate 133,886,306, forward strand.
GGTGGGATGGGGCACGGGTAGGGGCCTTGATGTTCTTCCCGTAGGGGGAGGGCGATGTCTTCACCAGGCAGCCGGTACTGCCTGGCACACAGGAGTCAGCCCTGTTCCTCTTCACCAGCTACCTGGACTCAAACTTGGCCGAAGTGAGGGGGCTGGGGGGGAGGGGGAGGTTGGCCGGGTGGTGGCAAGATTTTAAATAACTCACACCCTTTCTCCCCAAAGTCTCTATAACAATTCTTCTCCCCTCCTCCTACAAAATACACAGTTTTCTTCAGCCCCTGCCGAACACCAAGTCCAGACACCCACCTAGGATGTTTAAACAGCAGTCTTTGCCTCCTGGCCTCCATGTCATGCAGCAGCAGCAGTTGTTCTCTCCCTCTCCCCTTCCTCAGGCCTTGCGGGCTCCAGGTCCCCAACAACAGAAGATGCAAGAAGGCTTGAAGCAGGCCAGCAACACAATAGCAGTCAGCAACTGCACACAGCAGCAACCAGCATCCAACACTCCCAGCAGCAGCAATGAGCCGCAGCTGAAAGCAGTCGGGGAGAATTAACTCTTTCAGTCAACCAAATAAACGAAATTAACAAAATGAGAGACAAAATAAACGCAGCCCCTAAATTAGGGAACCTGAAAAAGACAAAGTTTAAAGGAAATTTTTTTTTTTGTAGAGAAGTTGCCACAAAATCTTTCTTTATTTTAAATAAGGAAAAGGGAAATGAAACGTAGGAAACTATAAAAGAGTCTCCTCCTTTGCGTTTAAAGGAAACTTGTTGCACAGCCTGCCTCATCTAGCCAGTGCAAGGGCATCCTCCCCATCATCGTCACCTCTGAGAACCTTCTCACCCTCATCCCCATCAGTGTCCTCCTCATCGGGGACGTACAGCTCCTCCATCTCCTCCTCAGCCAGCTCGTCTCCCCTTTGGAGCGCCAGGTTGTAAAGGACGCAGCAGACGACAAAAATGTGTGACACTCTCTGCGGACTGTATTGCAGGGCCGTACCAGACCGGTCCATGAACCGGAACCTCGGGCAGGTTTTCGAGGTCGTCGGGCAGGCATGGTGGGCGGGTCTGTCACCCGCGATCAGGCCCCAACCGTGATTTCACGCTGGTGGGTAAGATAAGGCCTGCCCAGTGTGAAACGCAGCTCCGCAATGGCCGGGAAGGGCTGAGCAGGGCTGGGGGCCTGTTGGCTGCTGGGTCCATTGGCGACCCAGCGGCCGGTTTAAAAACGGCCCAGGTAGCCCCTGGAAGGCTGCCAAGGAAGGACAAACGTTCAGTGTTCCCAATGGAGCCGAGTACAGTTGGACACGGCAGGCAGGAGGGCAGTTCGGGTGGGCACTCGGCCCCCCGCCTTTCTGATGAGTGTCTCGCCATCCTCCTTGGGGAGGTGGCTGCCAAGAGGGATACCCTTGTCCCCAGGGATGGGAGGAGGAGGCCAACGCACCTCAACAAGAGGGTAGGGATTGAGGCACCAGCCCTGACATGCGGTTGAAGCTGATCTTTGGTAGCCTTGGAAGGAGCTAATTGGCGTCCCTGCCTCCCTGGAGGTTACCAAGGTCTGCCTCCAAACCCTCAGCGTTCTCCTCACCGTGCTCCTCTTCGGACTCACTACTGGACTCATTATCTGTGGCCTGTGCAGCTGCGTCAACATCCCCTTCCTCCAGTGGGTCCCCCCTTGCCAGTGCCAGATTGTGGAGAGTGCAGCATGCGACCACTATCAGTGACACCTGCTCTGGGGGGTATTGTAGTGCATCTCCTGAATGGTCCAGGCATGGGAAGTGCATTTTGAGAAGACCTATGGTCCTCTCTCCCACCATGCTTGTGGAGGCACGACTCATATTTTACTACTTCTCTACCTCTGTTCTTGGGTGGCAGAGAGGTGTCATGAGCCACCTCTTCAACGGATAGTCCTTGTCACCCAGCAGCCATTCTTCCAGTCGGGCTGGAGCACTGAAGAGCCTCAGCACCTGGGAGTGTCTCAGGATGTGAGCATCATGGGAGCTGCCAGGGTACCTTGCACAGACTTGCAGAATCTGCATCCTGTGGTCACACACTATCTGCACATTCATGGAGTGGAAGCCCTTTCTGTTGACGAAGGCACCCGGCTGACCTGTTGGCACCTTGATGGCCACATGCGTGCAGTCGATGGCACCCTGGACGCGGGAGAACCCATCAATTGCTGCAAAGCTTCTGGCTTGCTCAGCCTGGCTGGCCTCGTCTGTATGGTAAAGAATAAAGGTCAGTACCTGCCTGAACAGAGCTTGACGCAACAGTGGACAGCTGATTGGGACACTCCACACAGATCCCCCACTGAATCCTAGAAAGAGCCGGAGGCATAGAAGTTGAGGACCACTGTGACCTTCACAGCCACTGGCATGGGGTGTCCACCCATACAGTTGGAGGTGATCTCAGGCCCAATCATCTGACAAATGGAGGTCACGGTCTCCCTTGAGAGGCGGAGCCTCCTTCAGCATTGCTCCTCAGACATATTGAGGTAGCTGCAACGCCTCCAGTAAACCCTGGCAGCAGGATAGTGGCATCTTCTGCGGCCCCTAACGCCTTGGACTTCCTGCTGGCCCTGTGCCCCTTGTGTCTGTGCCTTTCATCCCACAGGTCCCTCCCCTGGAAGCTGCTGTGGGACACCTGGCCTCCTCTCCCTTCTGCCCCTCTCTTCCTCCTCAGAGGTGCCATTAGCAGAGACCACAATCCCCATTACCAGGGTAACAGAAGGCTTTCTGATATCTGGAAGGGTCCACACAGTCTGAATCCTCCGGGGGCCTTGCAGACACCAATGAGCCCTAAAATGAATCCTGGAAATGCTAAGAATGAAGCCCTGAACAGAGATCAGGCTGCCAAGTACCAATAAGCAACCAGAAGTGAACTATCTCCAAAACTCCTCACTACTCACTGGCAACGCTGCTGACCCTTTTTATCCCGTCCTTGGACGAGGCTTTTGAAAATGTCAGCTGGTTGCCTTCCTGTTTTGCCCAAGCGATGAGCGCGAAATCGCAGAGACAACGAAAAATCGCCGTCAATTGGACTATTAATGGCCTTAAGTTGCCTCTTAATTAATGGCAGGTACGGCTCATGTACCTGCTCGCGTCTGCCAAATGAAACATTGCGCGAGTGCGCAATGACGTCAGGACACTCACCCGATGTCATCGCGTGCTATTTTACGCCCGATCAGGTTGGGCGGCGCCAACCTGCAGGACATAAAATTCTACCCCTCATCTTCAGCATCCCGGTGGTTTGTTCTACCAAGTTGCGAGCTGCTGCTGTTGGTCTGCTGCAGTCTGAGGCCGCCACTCAGGTGTCATCAGCCACGGCCTCTGCGGGTAGCCCTTGCCCTGAGGAGCCAGCCCTGCAGCTTCTGTGGTCCCTGGAAGAATCCAGGGATCTGTGACCAACTGAGGATGTAGGCGTCGTGCACATTCCCTGGAAATCGTGCGCACACCTGCAGGTTGCGTTTCTGGTCGTCGCCCACCAGCTGTACATTCGGTGAACGTGGTTGATGTAGTTCACTGTGTGTTGCAATGGAGATCTAAGCACCACATGATGCAGTCAATCGCAACCTGCACCTGTGGGAAACCCAAGGTCTGGGCGAATCCAATCACTCTTGCATCCTGGCTGTCCTAGTCCCGGGCGAAATGCACAAAGTTGTGTGGCCTCACAAAGATTCCATCCATGACCTCATGGATGCATTTGTGGGAGGATGCTTGTGAGATCCCACAGAGGTCACTGGTGGAGCCCTGAAAGGAGCCACTGGCATAGAAATTGAGCGCTGCCATCACTTTCATAGCCACTGGCAGTAGATGCCTCCATGACCCCATTCCTGCAGATGTGACCAACCAGTTCCCTAGACGTGCACAGTCTTTGGCAACACTGGTTCTCGGTCATCTGCAGGAATGAAAGGCGGCCCCTATAGACGGCTCACTGTGGCTCTTGGGTGGAATGTGCAGGAGCCCCAGTCACCCCTTCTTCCTGAGGTTGCTGCTCCTGCCTCTGAGCAGCCAGGAGCCTCAATCACTCTATCCTCCATCGTCTTCACGCTCTGTAGGCCATCAGGCATACAGCTAGTTTACCAGACTCCATGATCCTGATGTACTCCTCCTGCCGGATGAAAGAGAGAGACACGTGGTAAGCACGGGTGTACTAAGAACCTGTCCTGGTTAACTGTGACGGCCCCTTAACGCTTCACAGAGAGTGCTGGCCACTACTTGGATGGCCAGAGATTAGTGAGCTGCATGACTGCCCTGTTAGATTGAGCCATGGGGGAGACTGGTCCAAACTGGGATGCTGACATTGCAAGGGGCTGTGAGCACCTCCAGCAGTGATTGATCCATGGCCAGCTTTAGCAAGGAGATTGTACAACGTATGCATTCATCCAACTGTTCTGTAGTCCACTAAAATGCTCATGAGTTTGCAGTCTATGCCAGGGGAGGGTGGGCAGTGAAAAGTTTTGGAGCACTTGGTGGCACTTTGATGTCTCTGCATTGTTTGAGTGGGCAGATAACCTGAACTGTCTCAGTTGCAGAGGAATGGTCATCTTATACAGGTTTACCTAATGCATGGCCACTTCCCTCACCCACCCTACCCCCCACCCTGAATGCTTGTGCTCTATATCCAACAGCAGGGCTGCCCTTAACCGCCACCCCCACCATGAGTCGCCTCAACGGTAGGGCTGCCCTTGGCCCCATGCCCCATCATCAGTTACCTCAACGGCAGGGCTGCCCTTAACCCCCCCACTCCCCCCCCACCATGAGTGAGTCACCTCAACAGCAGGGCTGCCTTTAACCCTGCTCCCCCACCCACCATGAGTCGCCTCAACGACAGGGCTGCCCTTAAGACCGCCTCCCTGCCATGAATTGCTTCAATGGCAGGGTTGCCCTTAACTCCGACTCCCCAAAGCCCTTGAAGCTTGAAATCCAACAGGCGACCCTGGCGAGAGCTGCACAACCTTACTGTGTACTCACCTCTGAGTTCCCCTCAAAGTGCAGGCCGCCAAGTGCACGCCTTTTATGTGCTGTTGTAAAACACATCAGCGTGCTTTCCCGCCAACATAGACAGACAATCTAGCTGGGGTGGGGGGGCCATTCCGGCGGGCTGGCCTTGTAATGATATGCTGATGTATTACAATGAGATTTTCGACATCCGATGGCAGGAAATGCGGCCACTGTCAGTGGGCTGAGCGGACGACCGCGAACTGGTTTCCAGCCCACGTAAAACCAGTTGCACCACATTTTTCGCTCACGCCACCAATCATGCCCAACGCCAGTGGGCACAGAAAATTCCGCCTGGAATCTTATATGTTTCACTTTATATGATCACCTCTCACTCTTCTAAACGCTAATAAGTGTAGGCCCAATCTGCTCAAAGTTTCCTCATAATAACCCTTCATCCCAGGAATCAACCTAGTAAACCTCCTCTGAATTGACTCTGTTATGACCACAGCCTATGTTAACTGCTGCGCTAACCAAATCCCAGAGGGAAACTTGGCTTACGGACCATACCCTTTTTTTCAGTATTCTGAAAACAAGAAGATGTACTGATCTCAGCAGCAAGAAGTCCAGTAACACTTTTGGGATTTTAAAAATTAAAAGTAAAAGTTTTATTAACAAGAATAAAAGAAAAGTTAACACACAAGATTACAGTTACACAGTTAAACTTAGTACAAATCTGGGACGATTCCACCATAAGTGCTGTAGCAGGTGGGAGAAATGTTGTTTTACCCACAGGCCACAATGGCGGCTTCTCACGTCACATTAATTATGCGTTCCTGGGAAACATGCTGTTTCAATGTGGGCAGGCAGTCATTCACCCACCACACCATCACCTCGCCGCTTCATCACACCGGGTGCCATATTTGAAGTGCAGGCGCACTCCTCTCAGGGCTTCCAGCCTATGACTGCTGCCAAAAAGACATGGCCCCAAAAAGCAAGAAGACTGCAGCCCCCTCCCGGTTCAGTGATGCATCCCTTGAGAGCCTTTTGGATGTAGTGGAGGCCCTCTATGATGTCCTCTAACCCCGCTCTGGCTGCAGGATGGGCAGCAGCATCACTAATCCAGCATGGGAGACAGTGGTAGCAGTGGTCAGCGCCAATGCCCCGCAAAAGAGGACAGCCACCCAGTGCTGCAAAAGGATGAATGGTGTCATCCATTCCGCCAGGGTAAGTCATTCTTCTCATCACTCTCAACGCACACACTCACAAACCCATCACACAACTCCAGGGATCTCTTACCTCAAGGGGCAACAACACTAACTCTCACGCACACCCTCACATCTTCCTCAGGCTCATATCCTCTGGAGCTCACGTCCTCATCCTGTCCATGTCTCCGCTCACCACACAAACATTCCATGCATCCTGCTCACACTTTCTCCATCTGTTTCCATGCAGGAGAGGACTGTTTGCAACAGCAGGGAGTGATCAGGGGGTGGAGTGGCTCACATTAGGCTCCTCACTCACTTTGAGGAGTGTGCCATCTTGCTGACTGGTGAGGACATGGACCGTGCCTGTGGCGACGGTGAGGTCAGCGGCAAACACCCTCATGAGGATCCTGCACCACTTCATCCCTCTCTTAAAGCAAATGTGACTGCTCTCTGTCCTCCTTTTGACTCTGCTGTCATGCACTAATTATATTTCCGTTGGTTCACAGGGAGCTTTGCCAAGCAACCAACACCCTCAGCCAGCCAGTCCCTCAGCTCCATTCATGTCCTCACCTCCAGCCAAGAGGACACCTCCTCCATTGAAGAGCTGGAAATATGCAGCCTGGAAGACCCGTCACAGCATTTACCCACACCCTCCACCAGCGCAGAGACACATGCATCGGTGGGACCTAGATCTAGAGCAGGCATGGGTTCACAATCTAGTGGTCACCGCATTGTCACATGTCCACAGCAGGAGGAGGCAGGTTCAGATGAGCTTCTGGCAATCGGAGCACTGCTGGGGAAGAGGCATCTGTTAGGTCCGAGTCAGATGATGACCCTCTGGATTTGGCCTTCCAACTCATTCTGGAGAGTCAGCAGAAGGCGGGGGAACATCACACAGAGCTGTTCGAAGCCCTCAACAGAGTAGCATGCGAGTCAGAGGAGTGTGCCCGCCTGCTCCCTGATGAAGTAGTGCCCACATGTGCACGTATGGAGGTCTCCATGGGGAGGATGGCAAATGCCGTGGGGACCCTGGTCCAGCAGAATGCAGACCTGCACTCCATCACGATAGCCATGGGTGAGTTCCTGCAGTGGCAATGCGAGAGGAAAACAGAACACCTCGACATCCCCCCCAGGTACTCCTTCCCCTCAAGGAGTTAGGCTGGAGCCCTCGCAGACCCAAAGGGAGGAGGAGTGACAGCTGGACACCCCTGGGTCATCCACTCAGGGATCTCAGAGGCTGTCCGCTCCCTCTGAGTCCTCTTTGCCTGTGACTCCCTCAACCTCGTCCTCTGTCACTGCAGAGGGATCAGCTGGCCCACAGGACGATAGCCAAAGCAAGTCAGGACCCCCAAGGCCTCAGCTCTCCAGAGGACCCACCCCGAAGGCATCAGAGGCAACAGGGCCAACCATTGCACAGGCTGTGTCCACCCCTGCTGCGGATGTCAGGGCAGCAACTAAGGATTCAAAAGTTAAGGAATTCTGATCACAATTGGTTGCATTGGTGAACACATTTTATCACTTTATAATCTGGAAATATTTTCACTTTCGCTGAATAATGTGTAATGGTGTCTTTCAGCTTCATTGACAGGCTTCAAGAGTCCTCCCCCTGCATTCTACCACCCCCCCACCCCCCAACTAGCAATTCAGCTAGTACTAGCCAGCTCACGAGTGATTCTGGAGGGGGAAGTGTTTGTGTGGCAGGGCCTTTCGGAGCCTCGTGAAAGCACTTTCCCATATCACACTCATTTCAATGTCCTGAGCATTTTCAATGCTGCCTCATGGGGTTTGCTTTCAGTTGACCATCTGAGCTGACCTGCATCTCCGACCACCCACTGATCACACTCCCATGTAGTACCTGATCTTGTCTACCACAACTCTCATTTCACTTTCGATTTAGCCAGCATGGTAGTGCTACAGTTTTCCTTTCGCACCCCCATCCTTTACCCTCCCTCAGTTACTTATTTCCTTTCCCCCATCACTTTCGGCACCCCCCCAGCATCACCTTCCACCTCCCCTCCATAACCTATCAGCCACAATCCTTTTCCTTCAGGGATGCCCAGGTGAACGTGCACATTCCCTTCCTTCCTGAAAATCCCATCCACATTAACCTCCCTGAGATTCTCCTTCCCACCCCCAGGGTCCGTGTCTGCCTCCAAGTCCCCACTAACCACCATCGCCATTCCTTCTACAGATATTGTCGAACACTCACCCTCCTACCCAACCACCTCACTCTGCCCTCAGTCATTCTCACCATTCCCTCGTACCACACCCACCCTCAGCTTGGTCCCCAGGAGGTAGTCATGGACTCATCAGAGCCCTCCCTTGCACAATCACCTGGACATCTCTCCCTTCCCCTCTTGGAACTCCTACCCCCCCCAGATTCTCCCCACCAGCCCACCACCCTCCGAAGTCCTTTCCCTTTCCTGACTCCTTCAGACACCATTACTTCTTTTACCACCCTTACTTCTTCCTCTAACCTTACTCCTGGACTCATTCCTTCTACACTCCTTCCCCGCTTCGCACTCCTTCTCCTCTCCGAACTTCTTCCCTTAAACTTCCACCCCCCCTTACACCTACCTCCCCAGTTGCTGTCTCCTCCCCCATTACCCCTCCTTCCCCCGCAGTACCTTCCCCTTCCCAACCTCCTCCCCGACACCTTCGTTCCCTACTCCCAACACCACCGCTCGACACCTTGGTTCCCCCCACAACCTCACCACCACCACCCCCATCCAAACACCTTCGTTCCCCCCTCCCAACTCACCCCCCCACCACCGACATCTTCGTTTCCCCACCTTCCAACCTCACGCCCCTCTAGACACCTTCTTTCCCCCCTCCCAAACTAACCCCCCCCGCCCCCCGGACACCTTCACTCCTCCCCCCCTCCCAACATCACACCCCCCAACATTTTGTTCCCTCCTCCCCTTCCTCACCCCTTCCTCGCCGACACCTCTTCCTCTCCCAGTTGATCCTAGCCCTTCCCCTCCCACTCCCCAGTACATCTTCCTCACCAAAACACAGCTGGACCTTCCTCTCCAGCCCCACAACCATCATCTGTTGTGAGCAGACCCTCAATGGTAACTTTCCACCTTCTGTGAGCTGCTTCGCTATGTCCATGAGATCCACCCAGCAAGCCATGGATGTTCCTCCAGGATCCTATTAGTGTCGGGCTTCAACATCTTCTGCTCTTCGGATGTCCACGATTTGAGCAAGGCGCCAGTGTTAAGTCCCGACTTCTGCATGTCACACTTGTCAAGATGTGTTCTGCACCAGTGTGTTTTCCGCCGACATGGGCAGACGATCCAGCGTGGGGGGATGATTCTGGCGGGCTGGCCTTATAATGATATGCAGATGCATTACAATGGGGTTCCTAACATCCGATGGTGGTAAACACGGCCTGCATTGATGGGCAGAGCGGATGGTTGCAAACTGGTTTCACAACATTTTGAAATCGATTTTGGCCTTCTTGCCATATTGTCCGCTCACGCCACTGAACATGCCAGAGGCCAATGGGCATTGAAAATTCTGCCCTCGGTCTTACAAAACATTCCCCAAAAAAGACTCTCTACTTAGTCAGACCCTAAGTAAATACCTTCCAGGCAATGCTCCCTTACAGATGTTTAACTATAAAAATCTAGTAATATTACCCAAGGCAATGTTTTGCTTTAATAAAGGCATACCACATGACCTGTAACTCTCTTCCAGTCTGCTATGGAAATCGAAATTTCAGAATAAAACTGCTTTTTTCAGTACAAGACTTTTCTGGCTTGACTGGATGGCTGATTCAAACCTGCATTTTCTCCCAGCCCAGAGCTACCAGCTCCAGCAGCTCCCAGCTCAGCTCCAGCTCAACAACTTTAGCTCTCAGCTACAGTAACTCTAAAATACCTTTTTTCCCCTTTTATCTCATATTCCATTGTTCTCACACCTCTTTGAAACTCAAATCCTTCCAAATATAAAATCATCCATGTCCCCATTTTGTCTTTAATTTCGGGTCAATAAAATATAATATCCTCAATTCTGTTTACCTATGGAACTCCTGCAAGATGCAAACATGTTTCTTGTACCTCTGACTTCTCTTTGATTTTCAAACAAACTCTCAACTTATCTAAAAATACAAATGTTAGATCTAACCTATTCACTTGTACCTCAACCTAACATCTCCATCCTTTTCAGGTTTTAAACCCCCCACCCCCTCACCCCGCCCCACCGAAAACCTGTCTCCAATTAATCTCTGCACAACTTAATTAAATCACACACAAACACACACACACACACAAAACCTTCTTCACAGGTAACACAATATTCCCCAAAAATATTTTAAAAATAACATCCATTTCTCACAGCCTCCAATGCCAGTATATCATCCTTATGTAAGGAGACTAAAACTGTACACAGTACTCTGGCTATCACCTCCAATGCTCAGTACAGTTGTAGCAAGACTTTCCTACTTTGATACTGCATCCCCCTTGCTATTAAGATGAATATTCAATGTTTCTTCAAATTACTTGCCGTGTCTGCAAGTTAACTTTTTGCTATTCATATCTGCGGACACCCAGATTCCCCTGTACTGCAGCATTCTGCAAACTCTCTCCATTCAAATACTATTCTGCTTTTCTACTTTTCCCACCAAAGTGGACAACCTCGCATTTTCCCACGTTATATTCCATTTGCCAATTTTTTTCCCATTCACTTAATCTATCTGTTACCCTTTGCAGACTCTGTGCATCCCCCTCACAACTTGCTTTCCTACCTACCTATCAATCTGGCAGGATTGTCGTATGAGGAGAGATTGAATCAACTGGGCTTGTATTCACTAGAGTTTAGAAGAATGAGAGGGGATAGCATTAAAGTATATAAAATTCTGACAGGGCTGGACAGACTGGATGCAAGGAAAATGTTTCTTCTGGCTGGGGGGGGTCTAGAACAAGGGATCATAGTCTCAGGATATGGGGTAGGCCATTTAGGACTGAGATGAGGAGAAACTTCTTCACTCAGAGGATGATGAACCTGTGGAATTCTCTACCACAGAAGGCTGTGGAGGCCAAGTTACTAAATATATTTAAGAAGGAAATAGATAAATTTTTAGACTCTAAAGGAGTCAAGGGGTATGGGAGAGCATGAGAGTATGGCATTGAGATAAAGGATCAGCCATGATCATACTGAATGGTGGAGCAGGCTCTAAGGGCCAAATGACCTGTCATGAAGCTATAATAAGTTTCATAATATTATTGTGGTTTATTGTAAAGTAGGTTTATGAGTGTGTGTGTAGATGGTTCTGTCTGTGTGATTTAATTAGGGTCAGATAGGCCGAAAGCTTGAAATTATCAAAAGTTGTGGGTGAAAGGCATTTGAAAAGCTAATGAGTAAACATGGATGAGGTCTTAGCATGTAAGGTATGAAGGAAATTTGCATTTTTAGATAAGTGAAAGAGTTGTTTCAGTTTCAAAGGGATGGTAGGATGTTTACAACTAATAAGATAAATAGGGAAAGGTTGTTATGTTTATTTTTCCCAAAAGATACTGACCATATTGGCAACTTAAAAGATTTTTATATTATGGGAAAAGCAAAGTTCCAAAGACATATAGAATAATGAAATTTACAGATTAAAGAGAGAGAAACACATTAAAGAGGGATGAAAGGCTATGTTGGGGGCCATAGAAGAACTAAAAAGAGTGTGTAAAACAGCCTTGGGGAAGCCTCCAGCCATATTTGTAAAGGTCTGCTGTGTCCAGTAACTAAAGTTGGAGAAAAGTCCTTGAAATTCCACTGTCGAGTGGGTGTTGCGGTAAACGTGTTGGCTTGCTATTTAAATTAAAAATCTATTTTGGACTGTCGCCTTAAAGGGAGTGTGTAATTGGGATGCAGTTTAATTAGGAATTTTGGGATTTGTTATAATATTAAGTAATTGTAATCTTATGTATGTGTTTGGAATTTTTTCTTTTGTTAATAAATGTTTTAATTTCGTTTTTAAAATCTCTAAAGGTGTTAGTTGACTCTTTACTTCTGAATTCAGTGCCCAAATCTGCTCATAATAAATACAAATTGCAAAACCATTGTGATAGTGTAGCCATGTTTCCCTTGTGGATTTGGTCCTCCTGGCACACACCGCCTGCCATGTCATAACAGACCTTCTTCTGCTCCTATTTTCTATGTTTCTATGTTTTATCATCAGCAAATTTGGCTACAATACAGTTGGTCCCTTCATCCAAGTCATTAATATAGACTGTAAATGCTGAGGATCCAGCACTGATCCCTACAGCACTCCACTACTATAGTTACAGTTTCATCAACTCTGAGCCGAAGTTCCTCAAGCTGCAGACACTTGCTGCGGATGTGGTTGCTGTAGATAAACTGGCGTCCATCATTTCCCACATGCTACAGCTTCAACATATCATCTGGCCTGCCATACTTATTGTATTTTGTTTAACTACTTAGGCTTTCAAGTTTAGAGATATGATTCAATGATTTTAAATTAAACCATAAATAATAAATTATAAATTTAATACAGTACATCTATCTTGTCGGGACTAGTTTAAATGACTGTCCCAGTTTAAAGAAATCTTCGATGAGCTGTAATTTCATCTAGCTAAATTGGGAAGGTCACTGATCCTCCTTGACCTCTGCCACAAACTCCTTACCCTTTCCACTGACACGATTCCCTGCAGTGGCAACTGGATCAGGCTTATTCAATTTGTTTATACTCTTGCCGTTTTGTTCAATCCTAACTTAAGCTTTCAACGTCATAACCATCCCATCACAAAAGCAACCTAATTCCACCTCTTTAACTTGGTGTGCTTTTAACCATACCTCAGGCAAACCTTCGTCACCTCTAGATTCAGCTATTCCAATGCTCTCCTCCATTGTTCACTGCGTGTAAACCTCAGCTCACCCAGCTGCCAGTTTGTCTCCATGGTCTCACCCATCACTCTCTTTGTAAACTTCTCCAGCGTTCCAATCCCTCCTTCAGCTCTTCATTCTTGCTATTGCCAAACAAACAATGAACTCTTGATCTCTTGAATGTTTACTGCAAATTGTATGGCCTATAATTGAACTGGATTTTCCTCTCATGTGGTTCGTTTCCTTTTCACCTCAGTTGTGTTTTTTTTTCAATTATACGTCATTGATAATGTAAGCTTTTCGTTTAAGAGTTGATTACCAATGAAGAAAAGAATTTGAAACTTTCATTCATACTGTCCTCTTTGCCAGAATATTAATGCTGATACAACTTCCTGGCAGTTCATCTGACAGATCCTATTTATTCACACACTAAATAAATGAAAGAATTCTAAAACAAACGGTGAGTCAGTTTGTCTTTAAATTGTGAATCAGACTATTCCAATGGGATAATAGACTGGGTATGATACGATTTCTAATGCCTAAGCTAATAAAGATTTATTTGAGTACAAGGTGCTCAGCTCAAAGGACAGAAATGATTACTGCATTGGATTAAATGTCTTTATCAAAGCAGTTACCGTCCGACAGTTGTCCTTTGATTTATGTTGTCTCACATAGAGCTTTACATATCAAAATAAAAATTACGAAGAAATGTAAAATGGGCTGCCAGTTTGCTTTCATCCATTGTGCACTTTCACACAAAGTCTAGTTCCCTCTCATGAATTGTCAACTGACGAGTCATTTCAGCTTGCTGAGCTGGGAGCACTAATGGACAGGGTGGTGCCATTCCTCTAATGGCCAGTAGGTGTCAACAAAAGTTACTGCATTCACACAAATCTTGTCACCATTTAGAGGCTCATTGATATTAGAATGACTCTGGATTTTGTTTTGTTGCCACAGCTGTAAAACAGATTCATTTGAAAAAGATAAACATCCAGCACTAGGAAGAAGAATAACCTTAAAAGTTGCCATGTTCAGTTTATATCACGGCTTGTGGCTGTGATGGTCTGAAATTTTAAATCCATTAAAATTTTCCTTTGGAAGTATGGAGGCCTTTGTGGTAGTGTCATGATTCCATTCCAGCTTTACGACAATGTGGCAGGGCCACGAACTGGGGACAGATATTGGGTAAAAACCGATTGATCTTTATCAATCAGGTGGATATTCGTTAATTAGGCCCCACAAACACAGGTGGTTCCTTCTTTTGTAATTGGAGAGAAGACAAAATATGGGGTGATGAGGTATGCAGGTAATCTGCGGATACAAGATGATTTCCAACAGGGTTTCCAACAGCAGTCGCAAAGATAATATTGTTAATTCCAGGAACACCCAGGCACATTAGTAACAGCAACCCCAAATGTAGAATAGAATCATAAAATGGTTACAGCACAGAAGGAAGCAATTTGCATCCACCCCACTCTTAGGCAGAGCATTCCAGATCATCACCACCTGCTGTGTAAAAAAGGTTTTCTTCATGTTGTTATGATCCCAGCTGATGTTATGACTGGACAAGACAGACCCCAGGGTGGAACCCGGTTTGATAGATCCTCATTTTTATTTTTTGTTTAGAAACATGGAGGACGGCTACCGAACCAGAGTCACAGGAGTCAGCTGGTGAATGTTTAACAAAAGAATAAAACATTTATTAAACAAGAAAATTTGAACTATATTACAATACTCCTTCACCACACTATACCTTTACAGATGAACACAGATTCAGAAGGATAACACAAGTTACAAAAGCCCTCTTATACCTTCATGTTCCCATTAAGTACACAATCCATGTAAACCAATAGGCGACTTGTGGTCAGGCACACCACACTCTGAAACCAATTGACAGATGCCACCCCAAACAGATGCTATGGATCCCTCATAAACTCCCCTCAGACGTTTGCCAACTGGTCTCACTGAACTCAGTCTTTCACACAATGGTTTCCAATCTCCACTCTCGAAGAACCCACTTTGGAATCTTCTCCCAAACAATGCTTTCTCTTGGATGCCTTCCACAAAGGTCCACCTCCAGGATCTCGAACTCTCCTTCCGATGTTCCTCTCCCCTGGATCACCACATGCATTCAAGCTTTCTTCCACGCACTCTCTCTCAGATACTCAGCCATACCAACAGAACACCACTGCTTCACATGCCCATGGTAGAGTTACAGACCTTCAGCTGTCTCCTTGGATTTTCTTGCAAGCCTATTTTGCTTTAGTCTGTGTCCTGCAGCTTTCTCCCTGTTAGGGGGAAGAAAGTAAATGAGAATTTATGGTAAGGGAGAATTCATTATAAGGGAATGAATTACTTAAATTAGAATCTATAGGCAGGCCAGTGCAAATCAGTAAATCAACAATTAAACAGTTAAACCAGATGAACCTTATACACTCTCAAACTTTGTGCACCCTCAGGGTTTGCAATCACCAGCAAGGTCCTGGGAGTTAGACTGGAGTCAGAGGATGGCAATAACATAGATTAAGTGCGCTCTTCAACAGATAGGGGAAGGACAGATGGTCCCAGCTTAGATAGGAAGGCAGGTCTCTGCCTGGGTGAAGGTAAGGTCAGATGATGCATGTACCTTTGTACCAGAGACTTGTCTGTTTAATGTAAACCTATATGTTGACAAGATCGGAATCTGGAGGATGTTCTTGTACGTGACCAATGATGTATAAATATGGTGAACACCTGTAGTTTAGCAGACTACTGTCTCAAGCTGCATTGAGATGGTGCCCTCCTTGCAATTGCTCGAATAAACGATCGTAACCTGTACCTGAGTCTCCTGTGGTCCGTTCATCAAAGACACCACATCAATTTGGCGTAGTCAGCAGGATTCGAACCTGCACGGAGAGACCCCAATGGATTTTCAGTCCATTGCCTTAACCACTCGCCCACAACCACTTGGAGCCTTCATCCCTGCACCTTACTTACACTTCCACTGAACTCGATCTTGTTCCAGATCCCTGTCCTTGTCCTTTGACTTAAAAGGCTTCTAGGGACATTTCTCCTTTTCCGTTAGGACCTGCTCCCTGCAGTTTTCTCTCCCAGGAGACTGCTAACAACTTAGTATCTCCCTTGTGATCCAGAACTCACTTGACATTCACTGTTGCTTTAACTTTAAAGCAACTCGTCTAAGATTCTTAGACTTATTTTCCTCAGTAATCTGCTAGTATGTCCAGCTAGAGAGAGACTTAAACTGCTTTCTCCACCTTAGAGCATGAACTGAACTCAATCTGCTTTCAGTGGGTCTGTGGGTCCCTCTCTTTGAACCCCTGTTGTTAGGCAACAGTACAGTTTTTCTATCTTGTGTTTGTTTTAACTTCCCTTCAAGAGTCATAAAACCTAATTAAAATGCAGGCATCTTTTAAAGTAAAACTAAAACTCAAGTTCCCCCCTTTCTTAACACACACATACAGAAATACAAATTAAATTTAAACTTAAAGCTAAAACTCATTCCTAATACCCACAACTACAAATATAATTTACTTAAGTTATCTCTAGTTCCTAACAATGTGACCATTGGTTTTTTTGCCATTCACCTTAAATCGTTGCCCTCTGTTTCTCCATTCTTCCACCAAAGGGCACAGATTCTCCGTATCTACTCTATCTAGACCCTTAGTTGAACATTTCTATCAAATCTCCTCTCAACTTTCTAATTTCCAAGGTGAATAGCCCCAGCTTTTCCAATCTATCCATGTAACTGAAGTCTCTCACTCTTGGGACCATTCTTACAAACCTCTTCTACACTCTCTCTGAAGTGTTCACTTCCTTTCTAAAGGGCAGGGTCCAGAATTGGGCACTTACTCCAGTTGAGGTTGACGCAGTGTTTTATACAGATTCATCATAACTTCTTTGCTTTTGCACTCAATGCCTCTGTTTATAAATATATTTACAAACCCTGCTGGCTTTATGCATATGTCCCTGTTGAGCAGGTGCACAGTTGAGCAGATTAAAATTTGAGTATCGCTGAAAAAAGTTGAAGCTTTTCGTCTTGCACCCATCAGGACATTCGCAACAATACCGAATGTAAAGGGAGCAACAAATTATACTTCATGAGAAGAGAGTGCTGATTGGTTAACAAGTGGACTCTGATTGGTACAGGCATTGTCATGGAGAATGCACCAGTTAACTGATGGATGGCAATTAACTGTCAAGCTTTGTTTAAATTCAAACCAGGAAGGTTGACTCTGGTTGGTCAAGGCATTGACCTGGGGAATGAACCAGAGAATGGCTGTCACCTATTTTGTTCAGTTGAAACAGACTTAATGGGCTGAATTTTGCCGTCGGCGAGCAGGGGGCGGGGTCCGCTCGCCTACGCGTAAAATGATGCGAGATGACATCGGGGGGCAACCCCCGATGTCATCCCGCCCCATTTAAATCTTCAGGAAGGCGGGCCCGCAGTAAAATCAGCTGCGGGTCCACCGACCTGTCAATGGCCAATTGAGACCATTGACAAGATCATTAAAACAATTAAAGGACCTGCCCATCCAACCTTATGGTTGGCGGGCAGGCCAGGAGCCCTGGCGGGGAATAGAAAAAACATGAAACCTCATCCACCGGCGGGATGAGGTTTCATGTAGGAATTTTAAAAGTTTAATAAAGTTTTAGTGTAAATTATGAACATGTCCCATCTCATGTCACATTGTCACATGAGGAGGACATGTTAAGGATTTTTGTTTTCTGTTTTCAATGTTTTTAGAACTGTCAGCGATCTCCCTGAGGCAGCACTTAGGGAGATGTGCACTCTTTCGTGCGCATGCGCGAAAGAGCGCACTCTCGCTTTTGGAGAATCCTCCCCCGCCCGCACAGGAAGCACATAGCGCTTCCCAGCGGACATCATGCTGGGCGGGCCTTAATTGGTCCACATAAAATGGCGGCAGGGCCCGCTTCTCCAGTGGGGATCGGTTCCCCGCCCGCCAGAGATTGGGTCGGGCCCACCCGCCCGGAAGGCAGAAAATTCTGCCCAATGTGTATACATGTTGGCAGTTAACTGTCAATCATTATATGATCATGGCTGATCTTCGGATTCAACTCCATTTTCCTGCCCGCTCCCATATCCCTTAATTCTCTGCAAGACCAAAAATCTGTCCATCCCAACCATTTTCAACAATGGAGCATCCCAACCCTTTCGGATACAGAATTCCAAAGATTCACAACCTTTTGGGTGAAGTAATTTCTCTTAATCACAGTCGTAAATAATTGGCCCCTTAACCTGAGACTACATGTGGAAACTTGTGGAAACAATCTCTCAGCATCAACCCTATCAACCCCCCTGAGAATTTTGTAGGTTTCAATAAGATCGTCTCTCATTCTTCTAAACTCCAGAGAATGGAAGCCTAATTTATTTAGCCTTTCATCATTGGACAACCCTCTCATCCTAGTGACCAATCTAGTGAACGTTCACTGTACCGCCTCCAATGCAAGTGTATCCTTCCTTAAATGTGGAGACCAAAACTGCATACAGTATTCCAGATGTGGTCTCACCAAAACCCTGCACAACTGTAGCAGGACTTCTCTTATCATACCCCAATCTCCTTGCAATAAAGGCCATCATGCCATTTGCCTTTTTAATTGTTTGCTGCACCTGCATGCTAACTTTCTGCAATCCTTGTACAAATACACCCAAGTCTCTTAGAACATCAACACTTACAAGTTTCACACCTTTTAAAAAACATTCTGCGTTTCTATTCTTACGACCAAAGTGAATAACTTCACACTTCCCTACATTAATACTCCATCTGCCATCTTGTTGCCCAGCTACTTAACCTGTCCATATCTCTTTGTAGCCTCTCTGTGCCCTCTCCACAGCTTACCTTCCCACCTAACTTGATATCATCAGCAAAGTTTGATACATTATCTGTCTCTTCATCTAAGTCATTAATATAGATTGTAAATAGCTGAGGCCCCAGCACTGATCCTTGCGGCACTCCACTATTCACTGCCTGCCGACTTAAAAATGCCCCATTTATGCCTATCTCGGCTTTCCATCCATTAACCAATCCTTTACCCAATCTAAAATACGACCCCCAACCTCCATGAGCCCTTATCTTGCCTATTAATGTTTTGTATGGCACCTTATTGAACGCCTTTTGGAAATCTAGGTATACTACATCTACTGGTTCCTCTTTATCTACCATACTGATTACAGCCTCAAAAAACTCTAATCAGACCATAAGATGTAGGAGCAGGAGCAGGCCATACGGCCCATCACCTCTGCTCCACCATTCAATGAGATCATGACTGATCTGATAATCCTCAGCTCCACTTTCCTGCCTTTTCCCCATAACCCTTGATTCCCTTACTGATTAAAAATCTGTCTGTATATCTCAGTCTTGAATATACTTAACAACCCAGCTTCTACAGCCCTCTGTGGTAAGAATTCTACAGATTAACTTCCCTCAGAGAAGAAATTCCTCCTCATCTCCGTCTTAAATGGGCAACCCCTTACTCTGAGATTACGCCCTCTGGTCCTACACTCTCCCACAGGGTAAACAACCTCGCAGCATCTACCCTGCCAAGCCCCCTAAGAATCTTATATGTTTCAATAAGGTCACCTTTCATTCTTCTAAACTCCAATGAGTACAGGCCCAACCTACTCAACCTCTCCTCATAAGAAACTCCCTCCATACCATAATAAATTTGTCAAACAGGATTTATTCTTAGTAAAACCATGTTGAATTTTTCTAATCATACTATGCTTTTCTAAGTACATTGTTAATATTTCCTTAATTCTAGCAATTTCCCAACAACTGATGTTAGGCTAACTGATGTTAGGCTAACCGGCCTGCAGTTCACTGTTTTCTCTCTCCCTCCTTTCATGAAAAGTGCTGTCACATTTGTCAACTTCCAATCTAATGGGACCATTCCCAAATCTAAAGAATTTTGGAAAATCGTAGCCAGCACATCCACTATCTCTGCAGCTCTCTCTTTTAGAACCCTCGGGTGTAGGCCATCAGGTCTCAGGGATTTGTCGGATTTTAGTCCCTCAAGTTTCACCATTACTTTTTCCCTGCTGTTATTAATTTCCTTAATTTCCTCATTCTTTTTAGTCCCAATGTTACCCTCTATTCCTGGTATGAAACTTGTGTCTTCTACTGAGAAGACAGACATAAAATATTTGGTTAATGCCTCTGCTATTTCCTCATTCCCCATGATAATTTCTCCCATCTCTGCTTCTAAGGGGCCAATGTTAACTTTAGCTACTCTTCCTCTTTACATACGTATAAAAGCTCCTACAATCTGTTATTTATTCCTAGCTAGTTTACTCTCATATTCAGTTTTTTCCCTTTTCAACAACTTTTTGGTGGTCTTCTGCTGGTTTCCAAATCACTCCCAATCTTCACACTTGCTTCTGTTTTTTGCAACATTGTAAGGCTCTTCTTTTAGTCTAATACTATCCTTAACTTGCTTAGTGAGCCACAGATGGGTCTTTCACATTGAGTTTGTGTTTTTCAATGGAATGTACTTTTCTTGAAGATTTTGAATTTTTAAAAAATGTTTCCCACTGTCCATTTACCTTCATACCTTTAAGTCTATTTACCAAAATAATCTTAGTCAGTTCCCCCCTCGTACTTATGTAATTGGCTTTGTTTAAGTTTAAGATTCTTGTTTGTGACTGGAATATGTCACTTCCAAACTTAACATGGAATTCACTGGTATTACGAACACTATTTTCCAGAGGATCTTTTGCCACAACATTACTAATTAACCCTGCTTCATTACACAATACTAGATCTAAGATAGTTTTGTCCCTGGTCGGTTCCACATTGCTCCATGAAATGGTCAGGAAGACATTCTACAAACTCATCTTCTAGCTTAATCTTGCCAATTTGGTTGTCCCAGTCGATATGAAGTTTAAAGTCTCCCACAATTATTGCAATGCCTTTGTTACAAGCTCCAATTATTTCTTGTTTAATGCTCTGCCCAACAATACAACTACTGTTGGGGGGCCTATAAACTACTCCCACCAGTGTTTTCTGACTCTTGCTATTCCTAATTTCCACCCTTGCTGATTCTACTTCATGATCTTCTGAGGCCAGATTCTTTCTCACTATCGTCCTTATGTCATCTTTTACTATCAGGGCCACCCCTCATCCTTTGCCATTCTGTCTGTCTTTCCTAAATACCGTGTACCCTGGACTATTTATTTCCCACCCTTGATCACCTTGTAACCATGTGTCTGCAATGGCGATTAAATCTAAATCATTTATCTCTGTTTGTGCCACTAGTTCATCTACCTTATTGCAGATGCTTCACACATTCAAATAAAGAACCTTGAATTTCAATTTTTTACTTCTATCCCCTGCAATGTCCTTATTCGCTGATGTACAAATTTTGTTAAACTCTCTGTCCCTTCCTGATCCACTCTGCTAGACTTTACCCACACTGCAATATTGTTCTGATGCCTCAACCTCTCTCTAAATCTCCCTTCACCCCAGTCCTACTGCACCTGCCCACTCCCCCGACCTCACCTTCCTGGTAACACCCCCCCGACTCTGTTAGTTTAAAGCCTGTCCATAGCCCTAGCTATACAATTGGCCAGAACACTGGTCCCAGCCTGGTTTAAGTGGAACCCAACCCAACGGAATAGCTCACTCTTCCCTGAGTACTGATGCCAGTGCCCCACAAATCGAATCCCACACCGACTCTTTGAGCCACGCATTTAATTCCCTTAATTGTTTGACCCCATGGCAATTTGCACATGGCTTAGGTAACAATCCAGAGGTGATTACCTTTGATGTTCTGCAGTTTAATTTGGTCCCTAGCTCCTCAAATTTTCTTAGCAGAACATCATTCCTGGTTCTACCTATGTCGTTGCTTCCCACATGGACCACGACAACTGGGTACTCTCTCTCCAAGTTCTGCTCCAGTTATGAGGAGATGATCTTAACCTTGGCACCAGGCAGGCAACAACCACCTTTGGAGCTCACGTTGCAGCTGCAGAGAACAGTTTCTATCCTCTGACTATACAGTCGCCTATCGCTACCACATTCATCTTCGTACCACCCCACCTTGAATGGCATCCTTCACCACGGTGCCATGGTCAGTCCCGCTCACCCACCTTGCAGTCCTTCTCCTCATTCACACTGGTAGCAAGCACTTATTACCTGTTGGACAAAGTCAGGGGCTGAGGCTCCTCCATCACTACACGGTGGTTCCCCTGACTCGCATTCACACCTTCCTATCCCTGACCATTGACCAACTCTAAAGTTCTGCCTAACCTAAGGGGTGTGACTGCCTCCTGGAACAAAGTTACCTGCAGGTAACTTTCACCCTCCCTGATGCCCTGTAATGTCCGCAACTCAGACTCCAACTCAGCAACTCAGAGTTGATGTTGCCTAAGCCGCAGGCACTTTCTGCAGATATGGTTGTCTGGGATTGCAATACATTTCATAGATTCCCACATGCTGCAGTCATGGTACACCACCAGCCTTGTTATTTCTGTTGAACATTATTTATTTAATTCCTCAATGAGTTAATAAATTACACTTACCACAAGGAAAGAAACTCACCAACCACTGGAGGCTGAAAAAAAGTAGAAAATGGAACACCTCTTTGCCCCTCTGCATCAAATTCCTGCCTGAACCAAATTCTCAACAATCACACAATCCACGTCTCATTCAGGTGTAGTATCCTTTCTGCACACCCCTTTGCTGATCAGAATGATAACAAAATTAAGAAACTATCGTAATGGGGATACTCAAAACACTGGAGCTGTTTTCAATGGAGCAGAAAATGCTAGGAGATTTAATAAAGTGCATTTTTTAAATTACAAGTGTTTTGACATGGAAAGCTTATTTCCTCAGTGGCATGTCAATCAAAAAGGATAATCAATTTAGAAAAGTCTGTAGAAGTGAAGAGAACAGTTAGGGGGTCTTATGTATGTGGAAGATGTTGGAGCATGGAATGCTTTGTCAGAGAGAAGAGATAATGCTGGAACTATTGCATCCTTCAATGATAACGTGAATAAATATTTGAAGCCCAAGGGGAAGACCGGGACAGCAGGGGTAATTTTGATTCACTCTTGTAAAGAACGAGCATTGACACAATCATCTGAATGGCATCCTTCTGTGCTGTAATTTCCAAGCTCATTGATGTTCCCAGCCCATATGATATCTCCCTTCAATCAACTGGCTGACTCCATGTACCAGAAAGCACAGTGTGCAACTATCAGTACAGAAGTAGACCAATTATAAAAACATGAAGTGGCTTGATGGAAAAGTATGGAACGGATCCATCGCAATATCTGGAACAGATACACCACAAAACATGGCGCACCAACATTGTAAGGCAGGACCACCTGATTAAAGTCAACACACTCACTATTAACAGTATTCAGCAGTGCTCTGCCTCTCCATTTAAAAAGTGGCCTTGAAAGAGCTTGCTTAATGTTACTTAGTGCACCAAGGAAAATTGCAACAGAGTGGGTCCATTGAGGTCAATTCTGAACATCTTCCTCTGATGTTAATGGCGTGGTAATGGCCTCAAATTGGGGTCTGTTGCCTTAGCACCCATTATCACCAGCACTATATCTGGCTCCATGTAAAAGAGGCATATCACCAATTCAGATTATAGGCCCCATTTTAAATGTGAAAAATCAGGTTTTGTGATGTAAATACGACCCCGCTTGCCATTTTCAGTAGAAATTGGGTGAAAGAAGAGAAAAGGCCCAAAAAACCAAGCAATAAATTATTTTTGTGTACTCAGGAGGTGTGCAGGGTCTAAGGAGGATGTCCAGGGTCCACAGAAGATGAGCAAAGGTTTGCATGTTGTAAGAAGGGTGTGCAAATGTGTTTGGGGGTCTAAGGAGAATGTAACAAGATTTCAATGGTCTTATCTGGTTGTGCAAAGATTTGTGATGATGTACAATGTAAGGGACGGTGTAAGGGATCTATGCAGATAGCCCAAGGGTGTATGGGGTCAAAGAAAGCTTTTTAAAAATTCTTTCATGGATGTGGGCATCACAGGCTAGGCCAGCATTTTTATTGCCCATCCCTAATTGCCCTTGAGAAGGTGGTGTTGAGCTGCCATCTTGAACCGCTGCAGTTCATGTGGCGTAGGTACACCCACAGTGCTGTTAGGGAGGGAGGGAGTTCAAGGATTTTGACCCAGTGACAGTGAAGGAATACCAATACTGTTCCAAGTCAGGATCGTGTGTGACTTTGTGGGGAACTTGCAGGTGGTGATGTTTCCATGCAGCTGCTGCTTTTGTCCTTCTTGGTGGTAGAGATCACGGATTTGGAAGGTGCTGTCGAAGGAGCCTTGGTGAGTTGCTGCAGTGCATCTTGTAGATGGTACACACAGCTGCCACTGTGTGTTGGTGGTGGAGGGAGCGGATGCTGAAGGCAGTGGATGGGTGCCAATCAAGCGGGCTGCTTTATCCTGGATAGTGTCAAGCTTCTTCAGGGTTGTTGGGGTTGAACTCATCCAGGCAAAGTGGCCTGCTTGATGAGAGTAGATGTACAGAATATAATGAGGTTGCCTCAGGATATAGGATGAAGAGTGCTGAAAGATTGGAAGGTCATTGGAGACACCTGGAAGGTACAGGAGGATGCATGAGTATATACTGTTTGCAAATATGTAAATGGAGGTGCATGAAGTAGAGGGAAGATAAATGGATTCAGGAAGGGTGTGTGAAGGTATATGGATTGGAAGGCGAATTTGAGAGTGTTTACAAGATCTAGGAAGCCACTTTACTGTATCAAGCCACTGCTGTCAGTTCACCGAGAAAGCCCACCATCACCTCCTTGGGGGGGGGCGGGGGGGGGGGGGAGGGCGGTGGGTAGGCAGGGAGGTGTGTAATAAATGGTGCCTTTCCAGTCAGATCCTGAGAATGAATAAATATAGCACCTATTTAATTCCTCTTATTATTTCAACCAATATTTCAGGTTTGAAACTTATATTTCAAATTTGTAAAAGACACTGCAACTTAGTCAGCAGTTAACAGAATCTGCCTTCAGTGGCAGTTAACAATTAACAGTCAAATCAATTGTAAATGACTGCTTGAATAGGTGTTAATTATAATCAGCAGGAAACTGAGCCAGCACTTGTAACTTACATGCGGCTCGGCAAGATGTATATTTTCCAGGTAATTCTGTTATTGTTTTGTATAAAAGTAAACGATATCTGCTGATACACAGAATATTCACAGAGTGAATAATATACAGGATTAATTGGTAATCTCACAGTAAGAGATCCTCTGGGAAAGACAGTGATCATAATATGACAGAATTTCACACTGAGTTTGAGTGAGGTACATAAACTTGAAACTAGGGGGAGAATTTTTAGCTTGGTGAGTGGGTGCGCACCCGAACCAACCCAACCGAGCATAAAATGATGCGCGATGACATCGGGTGAGCATCCGGACGTCTTCGCACACTCGCACGATATTTCAGTTGGCGGACATGTGCAGGAGGCGGTAGCACGCCCGCCGACAATTAACAGGCCTATTAAGGCCATTAAGAAGTTAATTGCGAGAAATTTTCGCTGCCTGTCCAACCATACAGTTGGCAGACAGGCGAAAAGGCCAAGTGGCCTTTGCATTTTTTAGGAAACCTCATCCATGGGCAGGATGAGGTTTCCAATAACAAATAAAAATAAAGTCAAAATTTTAAAATTTAATTAATAACTTCCCTGCTCATGTGACATTCAATAAGGTGCCACATGAAAAGTTATTGCACAAGATAATGGGTCATGAGGTTGGGGATAATAATAGCATGGATGGAGGATTGGTTAAAGGACAGAAAACAGAAATAAACAGGTTATTGGCTGTCTGTTACCTGTGGGGTGCCACAAGGGTCAGTGCTAGGCCTCAGTCATTTAAAATCTATATTTATGACTTGGATGAAGGGATCTAGTGCAATTTAAGTTTGCTGACAATACAAAGCTAGGCAGGAAAGTAAACTCTGGGGAGAACAGAAAGGGCTAGAAATTGGTCCAATTTTTGGGCAAGGAGTTGTGATTCAAGACCTGCCCATGCCTATGACCATGGAAGTAGCAAAATGCAAATTTGGCACTGCCTCCTCATTTTAACTGATTGTAACATTGGTCTGAGCAGGGGCCTGCACTGCTGGCTGCCTGAATGCTCAGCAGGAGCTCAAATAATGTGAACTGATGGCGTGTGGCGCTAGGGAGTTGAATTCCTGGTGTCTGGCCTTGATGAACCGGCAGCAATGCCACAAGAAGTCTAATGATCTCATGTGGGTGGTCAAGGTCAGTGAATACATCTTAACATGATACCTCCCAGCCACAATGCCACTAACCCCTCATGCTACTCAAAGCAATGCACATCCATCAGTCCATCACTCACCCATTAGCAGTCTCCGAAACTCAGTCCTAACATCCTGATACTCCATCTTACCCCGACACACTTTCCAATGATGCCAACCTTACACCCAATTCCCCCTGCCTCCACATACCTCCAGATATTTAGCTGTGGTGGGCATATCATGCAACCAGAGTGCAACACAATCACTAACATCCCTCCCTCTCATTGCAAGACAAGGTGGCACACAATAGAGAGGAATGGAGTAGAACTGATTGGGGACAAGAACACCTGCATTTCCTAAGCCCAATGGAGGTAGCTCTCCACATCATGGGGTCAGCTGCAAAATAGCATCTGGTGTCACTGAGAAATTTGAGGATGACAGTATATTCCTGCCTTAGGCCCCTTCTCAACGCCCAGCTCATACTCATCCTGCTATCTGTCCTTGACAGAGACAGGAGGCTACTGGCAGGCTAGCCAATGCATCCAGTGTCTTAGTGTATGTGCCCATCAGCGAGCAAGCTGCTCTTGTGACCATAGAGCTCTTCCTTTCCTCCCCACCCACCCTTCCCTCATCCCAACCTTTTCCTTTCTTATTTCATGCTTTCAGACATCCAAGAACTATCGTCACAGCACACCCAGGAAGAGGAGAGAGAGCAACTGCACAGTAATGACAAAGAGACCCTGTCATTTATCTGACATTCACACCCAACAGCTCAGATACTCACGTTGCATGTACCTTGGAGGCAAGTATAGAGTTGGGACCTGCACGTGAGAGTCACTGAGCACAAGTGGGCAGGAGCCAGCTCAGGGAGAAAGCATAATTTGTCGCTCAGCTCACTAGAGGCAAGGTCACAGATGAGTTCTGTTACTGGGGCTCAGTTGAGGATCTCAGTGGGTTGGCATATAGGAGAGTGATGATGCGCATGCACACCGAGATGCTGAATGCATTGACTGGCCTGAAAGATAGCCTCCTGTCACTGTCAAGGAGCATGGAGGAGTCTGACTCCAACTTGACAGAGGGCTGTGCACAGAACTTGCTCTTTTTATGGTCTCTACTCCATCTCATACTACTGACCTAGGGACATTGCAACTGCAGCCCTCCCCGTAACTGTTGTAGCCTTTGTGGGGACAGGTCACCAAGTCCTCTGCCTCCTCTGTCAAGATGCAGCAACCCTTCCTGCCAAATCCAGGACCTCACCACAACACCTCCACAAACAATCCACAGTATTTCTTGAGACTTTGCAATAGCAGAAGATGGACTAAGTTACCTTACCTGTACCTGAATGCATGTTCTTTGGTGAGTGACAAGCAAATACATTGAATGAACCTGCAGTTCGTAAGTAGAGCACTAAATCAGCCATTAGGGCTGAGTGCGGTCATAACAGCACCAACTCAGACAATTCCAGTACATGACCAAAAAGACACCGTTCCAGCATGGGGCCACCACGTGGGCTGGGCTACAAGCAGCTGGATGCACAATGTGACCCACTCAGAAGATTTCTGGCTTCTAAGGCAACATCCCCAGAGACACTTTGGTCTGAAGTTCGCACCCAAAAAGTCTGCAAAAAAATGTAGATACCGAGTCTGGGACGATTTGCATTAATTGCAGCAGTGGGTGTGAAAAAAGACATTTTTATTTTCACGCCGTATCGACCCCTTCCCGCCTCAAATTATGCAATCCACAGGAAACATGCCGGATCGTTGGTGGGCAGCCTCCGATTGGCCCGCTATACTGTTACCTCACCGCTTCCTCACGCCGGGTGCAATATTTAAAATGCAGCCGCGCACACAGTTCTCAATGCTTGCAGGACTGCTCCAGTGAAGACATGGCTCCAAAAACCAAGTAACCTCCCGATTTAGTGACGCATCCTTGGGACGTCTTTTGGATGCTGTGGAGGCCCGCCGTGATGTCCTCTACCCCCGCTCTGGCAGCAGGAGGCCCATCAGCCTCACCACTCCGGCTTGGGAGGCGGTGACAGAGGGGGTCAATGCCAACGTTGCACAAAAGAGGTCGGCCATCCAGTGCAGAAAACGGATGAATGATCTCATCTGTGCTGCCAGGGTAAGTCAACCTCATCAATCTCAACTCACAAGCTCATCACACATTCACTGGCATCTCCCTCACTGCCAGCTCAAGGGACATCACCACTCACTCTCTCACACACACCCTCACATCTCCATCTGGCCTCATCTCTTCTGGAGATTGCCTCCTCATCCCATCCATGGCTCCACTCAGCACACATGCAAGTCTGGCATCCTTCTCATTTGGCCTGGCATGCGCCTTGCTCACACTCTCTCCATCTGTCTTTATGCAGGACAAGATCGCGCACAATCAACGGCGGTGGTCCCAGACTGGGGTGGAGTCAGCCTGCCTGGCAGTGCAGGACCAATGTCCTGGACCAAGGTCTCCATGGCAGCCGCCATCTGCCAGTGTTGACCTCAGTGTGTCGGCATACTGGTGCTATCACCCCAGTGTGAAGGCTCCGGGGCCATCCACCCAGGTGACTCCAGGAATGTCTGGCCGATCGAAATCCCCTCTTTCTGTGACCCCTGCAGCTCCAGCTCCACAGGCCGAGGAGGATGCAGTAGAATACCCAAAGCAGGCAGGGACCCTGAGGTCTCGACCCTCCAGAGGACACCCGAAGTCATCCCAGACAAGGTGTTGCAGTCAGCTCCACCTCCACTGTGGATGTTGGGGAGCACCAAGATGAAGTGGCAGGGTTAGGAAGGGTAAGATGATGTAACTGCACAGCGTGGGTACAGGTGTTAATCACATCAAGGTCCTCACTTCGTTTTGAGAGTCGCATGTTGGAGCTGACTGGAGAGGACGTGGATCATTCCTCTGGCAATGGTGAGGTCAGCGGTGAATACCCACATGAGGATCCGGCACCATATCATTCCTCTCTCAAAGCTACTCTGAGTCCACTGTTCTGTGTTTAACATGACTGCCAAGCACTATTAATCTCCATTTTCTGTCCTCAGCACATTTAACGCCTTGCCCTCGGGCAACCTTGACCTTGACCCCGACTCCAGCACCAAGAGCACCTCAGATGAGGATCCTGAGGGCAGCACTATTGAAGGACTCATCATGGCGCTCACCAACACCCTCCACCAGCGCAGCGACACACACCTTGGTGGGACCTAGGTGTAGAGTAGCCTCGGGATCACAATCTGTTCTACAGTAGATGGAGACAGGGACATCCTTGGTGACTGGCACTGGAGGACTGCTGGAGGCAGGGAATCTGCTGAGTCAGAGTCTGATTATGAGCCTCTGGACTCTGTCCTCAATCAGTTGGTGGAGCTGCAAAGACAATCATGGGAACATCAGGAAGGGATGTCTCATGCAATCCTCAGATTGCAAGGCACGATGGAGAAGTCTGTCCTCCTTCAGTCTGAGGTGATAGCGCCGGCATGCCGACATACTGAGGTCAACACTGGCAGGATGGTGGCTGCCTTGGATACCTTGGTCCTGGGCATCGGTCCTGCACTGCTGCACAGGCTGAACTCCACTGACGCCATAGTTGGCCTCCATCAGTGTCAATGCAAGAGAGGTGTGGGGCAGCACAATCTCACTCCAGCTTCCCCTTCTCAAGGGGTTAGCCAGGGGCCATCGGGCACGCATAGGGAGAAGGACCAGCAACTTGACACCCCGGGGTCATCTGTGCAGGTGACTCTGGGAATGTCTGGCCAATCCAAATCTCCTCTTCCTGTGGCCCCCAGCCCCCAGCTCCAGCTCCAGTTCCACAGGCCAAGGCGGACAAGGAGGATGCAGCTGGCCCACAGCCGGACACCCAAAGCAGGCCGGGGCCCTCCAGAGGACGCCCGCCGAACTCACAGACAAGGCGTCAGTCAGCTCCACTGTCAATGTTGGGGGAGTACCAAGGCGTAGCGGCAGGATTAGGAAGGTTAAGAAGGTGTAATCGCACAGCATGGGCATGGGTGTTAATCACTTGTACATAATGTTCATTATTGTAAATAAACTCCCAAGAATGTCTCTTTGCCTATGGCTCCTTGTTATGATGAGCTGTGTTCCTGTCACTCAGGTGTGAAACCTTGGTTCCTGCACAAGATTAAGGCAGGGGTCTCAGTCCAGAGCCTCTTCCCTGTGCAGTGTGTAACCTTCAGACCAAAGGTATGGTCTGGCTTCACACTCACTGGACACATTAGTGATGCCTGCACCTCGATGGTTGTCAGAATGCCGTGGGCAGGCATCACAGAGTTCTCTCATTCTCTCGGTGTGCTCTCAGCACCTTTGAGGTGGGGCTGGCCCCCAACTCTTCAGCATCTGTGTCCGGTGACGGTGTGCCACTGAAGAGGACAGGTGCTGTAGGCTGACAAAGGATCAGGTGCATTTAAAGTTCCACAGCTGAGTCTCCATGATATGGCCCTGAGCAGAGCGCAAGTGAGCTACCCTCAGCCAGACAGCAGTCAGACATTCACAGAGGCAATGTGAGGATCTATGGAGTGCCTTCACTGCATGTCGTCATTATCTTCCTGAATTCTGGTGACTATTTCGGCCTCCGCTGTGCCTCTGCGATGTAAGTCTGAGCACTGAGGGAATGTGCGCTGCCATTAGTCATGCAGGAATCAAACATTCACAGATGCAAGGCAAGGATGTCAGGACTGTCCTCACTGCATCTTGTCATCCTCCACGAATTTTGGGGCTATGAGGGTCTCCCAAGCATGCCTGCCTCATCGGGCCAGTGTGACGGCCTCATCGCTGGCATCCCCTTCGATGCCCTCCTCATCCGGAGGAGACGTGCAGTTCTTCCATCTCCTCCTCAGCCAGGTCCTCCCCCCATTACAGTGCCAGGTTGTGTAGTGCGCAGCAATCAGTGCTTCACTGGACCTGTTGATGCACCGGAGCCTAATTTTCAAGATGTCTATCATTTGCTCCACCAAAGTCCATGTCACGGCATGATAATCATTATACCGTCGCTCTGCTGCAGTCTGAGGCTGCTGCATGGGCGTCATCAGCCACATCTTCTGTGGGTAGCCCTTGTGCCCGAGGAGCCAACTCTGCAGCCTCTTTGGACCTGGAAGACGTCAAGGATCTGAGACCTGCAAAAGGATGTACGAGTCGTGAACACTCTCTGCAAATCATGCGCAGACCTGTAAGATGCATTTGTGGTGGTCACAGGCCAGCTAAACATTCAGCAAGTTGAAACCCCTGTGGTTGACGTAGTTGATTGCTTGTTGCCACAGAGATCTAAGCGCCACGTGAATGCAATCAATGGCATCCTGCACCTGTGGAAAATCTGAGATCTGCGCAAATCCCAGTGCTCTTGCTTCTTGGCTTTCCTGATCCTGGGCGAAATGCAAAGTTCTGTGCCTTCGCGAAGATGGCGTCCAAGACATCCTAGATACACTTGTGCTTGGAGGCTTGCAAGATCGAGCACAGATCACCTGTGGAACCCTGAAAGGAGCCACTAGTGTAAATATTCAGTGCTGCGGTCACTTTCACGGCCACTGGCAGTGGATGCCCTCCATGTCCCAGTGGCACAAAATCCTGCAGCAGGTGGCATATGTGACCGACCAGTTCCCTCGACATGCGCAGTCTTCAGTGACACTGGTTCTCAGTCATCTGCAGGAATGACAGGTGCCGTCGATAGACTCTGGGTCTAGTGAAGTGCCTACTAGCAACGGCTCTCTGTGGATCTTCAGTTATGTGCACAACAGGCCCTGCCGCCCCTTCATCTTGAGGGAGGTGCTTCTTCCTTTGCTGAGCCAGGTGCCTCTATCGCACTCTTCTTCTCTGCTCCTTATAAGCCATGAGGCATCTCATTAAATCACCAGGCTATGTGATCCTGATGTTGTCCTCCTGCAGAATCAAAGAGAGAGATGCGTGGGTTAGCATATGTATCCTAAGCACATCTCTTGGTTAAGTCTGAAGGCTCCTTCAAGCACGCAAGAGAGTCCTGGCTACCAGTTGGATGGCTAGTGTGTAGAGCGCTTCATGGCTGTCTGAAACCCCACCCACCTCTGCCCCACTCCAAGTGACCGAATGGCGGCAGCTTAAGCATTCTCCTAACCCACACGGCAAGGCTGCACTATTAGCTTGAACCATGAGGGATACTGGTCTAAACCTTAATAAAGACATTGCAAGGGGCTCTGAGCACCTCCAGTGACTGTGCCATGGCCACCTTTCGCACGGGGATTCTACAATTTGCTCAGTCGGCCAATTATTCTGCTGTCCCCTAAAACGCACATTAGTTTGCAGTTTGCACCCAAGAGGTGAAAAGGTCTGGAGCATTGGTGGTACATTCATGCTGTTGCATTGCTTGAGTGGGCAGAAGAGCTTCAGAGGACCGACTCCAAGCACGGCAATGGAGCTGCTACTGAACGGTTTCAGCTGCGGAAGAGCGTTCACTTTTGACAAGCTTTTCCAAGTGTGTAGCCACTTCCCTCCACCCCACCGTCCCCCAACCCCACCACCAGCATGTGCTTGCGTATTTCCTTCAGTCTGTGCTGCCTTGGCCCAGCCCCACCCCAGCCATACCCGTACTGGAGCCGTTGCCCCAGCACCACACTGAAAGCCAGCTGGGAAAAAGTGACTTGCCCATGCACCCCCCTCCAAATGTGTGGCGCCTCTTCCTTGATGTCCATGGGCAATGCTCGCAAGCGCTTCGCAAGGTTGTGTGCACTCGCCTCTGAGTTGCCCTCAAAACTCAGCTTGACAGGTGCACGCCTTTTAAAGGCAGTCATGAAGCACACCATTCTGAAGTCACACCGGCAAGGGCGGTAAATTTGACGTTGGGGGGTTGATTCCAGTGAACAGGTGAGATGCTAAAGTATTGAAATTAGGTTACCAACGTGCAGCAGTGGAAAAAGCCATTGACGGGTGGAGCGGATGATCGCACACTGGTTTCATGATGGCGTGAAACCAATTTTTGGCCTTCTCACCATATTGTCTGCTCACACCCACCATCAATGAGACTGGACGATTCCACCCTGGGTCATTGAATATATTCAAGGCTGAGATGAACAGGTTTTTGATTGATAAGGGAGGTAAGTGTTGTCGGGAGAGGGCAGACAGGAAAGTGGAGTTAAAGTCATAATCATGCTGGGTGCCATATTTAAAATGCAGCCACACGCACACCTCTCAGTGCTTCCAGCCCAGGACTGCTGCACAAAAGACATGGCCCTGAAAGACAAGAAGACTGCAGCCTCCTGATTCAGTGATGCATCCCGACCCAGTGCCCATTAGTGTCACCACTCCGGTTTGGGAGGCGGTGGCAGTGGCAGTCAGTGCCAACGCTGCTCGAAGAGGTTTGCCATCCAGTGCAGAAAGAGGATGAATGATCTCATCCGTGCCACCAGGGCAAGGCAACAATCTCATCATTCTAAACTCACACACTCAAGCCCATCACATGTTCACTGGCATCTCACTCACTGCCAGTTCAAGGGACATTACCACTTATTCTCTCACACACACCTTCACATCTCCATCTGGCCTCATCTCCTTTGGAGGCTGCCTTCTAAGCCCTCACCATCTTGAGACTAATTGCACAAATCAACATGTGCCCCCACATACCCTGGGATACCCACCTTCCCCAGTAATGCCCTAGCCCTGCAGCCTCTTCCCTTGCCTGAAGCCACTTCTCCTTTTTCCTGAAGCAAGCCATAGCCCTGCAGCTGCTGAAAAGCAACTCCTGCCTTATGGTTGGTTTTGTAAGTAGAGACCTGCCCGTGAGCCCCCCTAAAGATGATGTGGTGCTGCCTCCGAAGCCTGCCGCTGATGAGTACGAGTGCTGCCCGAAGCAAGATAGGCAAACATGCCTCACAGTCCCAAGTGAAGTGCAGCTTGCCAGATGCACATTGCTTACGCCAATGTGCCTCGATGATCCAGTGTGGAGGGGGGATGATTCCGGCGAGCAGGGCTTATAATGATATGCAGATGTATTAAAATGAAGTTCTCGATGTGCAGTGTCGGGAAACACAGCCTACCATTGATGGGTGGCGAGAACAATTGAAAACTGGTTTCACAACAGTGTGAAACCGATTTTTAGCTTTTCCGCCATATTGTCCACTCACGCCTGCCATGATGTCCGTCACCAGTGGGCACAGAAAATTCCACCCATTGTCTTCATACCCTACCACAAACTCCGTTCCCTTTCGCTGATTTCATCCCTCTCCTTAGCAACTGTCTAAGGTTGAACCATACCATTTGTAGCCACAATGTTGTATTTTACTCCAAAATTAGCTTCCGACCACACATCCATGCCATTGGCAAGATTGTCTACTTCCGCTTCTGTAACATCATTTGACTGTGGCCCCTACCTCAGCTCATCTGCTGGTCAGAACCTCATCAATGCCTTTGTTACATCTGGACCTGACTATTTCAACGCATCTTTGTCAAATTTCTCCATAGCTCCCACCTATCCCTGACCTTCTACTTTTCTCTACCTGCTCCACCCCCTCTTAAACTGGATAAAATCCATAACATTTCTACTTCTCTTTAGCTCTGAAAAAGAGTCATACAGACTCGAAATGTTAACTCTGTTTCTATCTTCACAGATGCTGCCAGACCTGCTGAGTTTTTCCAGCATTTTCGGTTTTCATTTCAGATTTCAAGCATCCCAGTATTTTGCTTTCATTCCAACACTTTTATTCCCAGCATGATGGAATGCTTCCTTAGGTTGGAAAGTGAAATAGTCCAATCAGAAACTAGGGTCCTAAATCTAAACAAAGGAAATTATGAAGGTATGAGGTGTGAGTTGGCTAAGATAGATTGGGGGACTTCAGTAAAAGGCATGACGGCGGATAGGCAATGGCTAATATTTAAGGAACAAATGTATGCACTGCAGCAGTTATATATTCCTTTCTGGTGCAAAAACACAACAGGAAAAGTGGCCCAACCATGGCTAACAAAAGAAATTAGGGATAGTATTAGATCCAAACTGGAGTCATATAAAATTGCTAGAAAAAGTAGCAAGCCTGAGGATTGGGAGCAGTTTAGAATTCAGCAAAAGAGGACCAAGAGATTGATTAAGAGGGGAAAAATTGAGTATAAGAGTAAACATGCAAGGAACATAAAAGAGAACTGTAAAAGCTTCTACAAGTATGTAAGAAGAAAAAGATTGGTGAAGACAAGTGTAGGTCCCTTACAGTCTGAAATGGGAGAATTTATAATAGAGAACAAGGAAATGGCAGAGCAAGTAAACAATGACTTTAGTTCTGTCTTCACGGAAGAAGAAACAAATAACTTCCCAGAAATGTTAGGGAATTGAGGCTCTAGTGAGAAGGACAAATTGAAGTAACTTAGTGTTACTAAAAAAAAAACAATCCTGAAGAAATTAATGGGATTGAAAGCCGATAAATGCCCAGGGCCTGATATTCTACAACAAAAACAGAAATACCTGGAAAAACTCAGCAGGTCTGGCAGCATTGGCAGAGAAGAACAAAGTTGACGTTTCGAGTCCTCATGACCCTTCAACAGAACTAAGTAAAAATAGGAGAGGGTTGAAATATAAGCTGGTTTAAGGGTGGGGGGGTGGAGGGGAGGGGGTGGGGGGAGAGAAGTCGGGGGGGTGGTGGGGGGGTGGTTGTAGGGACAAGCAAGCAGTGATAGGAGCAGATAATCAAAAGATGTCACATACAAAAGAACAAAGAGGTGTTGAAGGTGGTGATATTATCTAAAAGAATGTGCTAATTAAGAATGGATGGCAGGACATGCAAGGTACAGATAGCTCTAGTGGGGGTGGGGTGAAATAAGACTAAAAGGGCATAAAAGGTATAGATTTAAAAATAATGGAAATAGGTGGGAAAAGAAAAATCTATATAAATTATTGGAAAAAACAAAAGGGAGGGGGAAGAAACGGAAAGGGGGTGGGGATGGAGGAGGGAGTTCAAGATCTAAAATTGTTGAACTCAATATTCAGTCCGGAAGGCTGTAAAGTGCTTAGTCGGAAGATGAGGTGCTGTTCCTCCAGTTTGCATTGAGCTTCACTGGAACAATGCAGCAAGCCAGACAGACGTGTGGGCAAGAGAGCAGGATGGAATGTTAAAATGGCAAGCGACAGGGAGGTCTGGGTCATTCTTGCGGACAGACTGAAGGTGTTCTGCAAAGCGGTCGCCCAGTCTGCGTTTGGTCTCTCCAATGTAGAGGAGACCGCATTGGGAGCAACGAATGCAGTAGACTAAGTTGGGGGAAATGCAAGTGAAATGCTGCTTCACTTGAAAGGAGTGTTTGGGCCCTTGGACGGTGAGGAGAGAGGAAGTGAAGGGGCAGGTGTTGTATATTTTGCGTATGAATGGGGAGGTGCCGTAGGTGGGGGTTGAAGAGTAGGGGGTGATGGAGGAGTGGACCAGGGTGTCTCGGAGGGCACGATCCCTACGGAATGCCGCCAGTGGGGGTGAAGGGAAGATGTGTTTGGTGGTGGCATCATGCTAGAGTTGGCAGAAATGGCGGAGGATGATCCTTTGAATGTGGAGGCTGGTGGGGTGATAAGTGAGGACAAGTATCCCTGATAATCTACATCCCAGGGTACTAAAGGAGATGGCCATGGAAATAATGGATGCGTTTGTTGTCATCTTCCAAAATTCTGTAGATTCTGGAACAGATTGGAGGGGAGCAAATGTAACCCCACTATTTAAAATAGGAGGGAGGGAGAATTACAGACCAGTTAGCCTGACCTCAGTAGTAGGGGAAATGCTACAGTCTATTATAAAGGATGTGATAACAGGACACTTAGAAAATATCAAAAGGATTAGACAAAGTCAACATGCATTTATGAAAGGGAAATTATGTTTGAAAAACCTACTGGAGTTCTTTGAGGAAGTAACTGGCAGAATAGATAAGGGAAAATTAGTGGATGTGATGTATTTGGATTTTTAGGAAGCTTTTGATAAAGTCCCACATAAGAGGTTAGTGTGCAAAATTAAAACACATAGGATTGGGGGCAATACATTGGCATGGATTTAGAATTGGTTCGCAGACAGGAAACAGAGTAGGGATAAATGGGTCTTTTTCGGAATGGCAGGCAGTGAGTAGTGGGGTACCGCAGGGATCAGTGCTTGGGCCCCAGCGATTCACAATATATATCAATGATTTGGATGAGGGAACCAAATGTAATATTTTCAAATTTGTTGACGACACGAAACCTGGTGGTGAGTGGTGTGGAGGATGTTAAGAGGCTTCAAGGCGAGTTAGACAGGCTGAGTGAGTTGGCAAATACATGGCAGATGCAGTATTAAGTGGATAAGTGTGAAGTTATCCACTTTGGTAAGAGAAACAGAATGGCAGAGTATTATTTAAAAGGTAAAAGATTGGGAAATGTTGATGTACAAAGGGACCTGGGTGTCCCTGTACACCAATCACTGAAAGCAAGCATGCTGGTGCAGCAAGCAGTTAAGAAGGCAAATGATATATTGGCTTTCATTGCGAGAGGACTTGAGTACAGGAGCAAGGATGTCTTACTGCAGCTGTACAGGGCCTTGGTGAGACCACACCTAGAGTACTGTGTGCACTTTCGAAATCCTTACCTAAGAAAGGATATACTTGCCATAGAGGGAGTGCAGCAAAGGTTCACCAGACTGATTCCTGGGACGGCAGGATTGTTGTATGAGGAGAGATTGGGCCGACTAGGCCTGTATTCACTGGAGTTTAGAAAAATGAGAGGGGATCTCATTGAAACGTATTAAATTCTGACAGGGGTGGACAGAATGGATGCAGGGATGATGTTTCCTCTGGCTGGGGGGTCTAGAACAAGGGGTCACAGTCTCAGACTCTAAAGGCGTCAAGGGGTATGCGGAGAGAGTGGGAGTATGGCATTGAGATAGAGGGTCAGCCATGATCATATTGAATGGCGGAGCAGGCTCGAGGGGCCGAAAAACCTACTCCTGCTTCTATTTTCTATGTTTCCAACGCTTGTCTGGCTAGTCTCCCATCTTCCACCCACCATAAACTTGAGATCATCCAGAACTCTGTTGCCTGTATCCTGACTCACAACAAGTTCAATTCACCCATCACCAGCATGCTCGCTGATCGACACTGGCTACTAGTCGGACAATACCTCAATTTTAAAATTCTCGTCTTTATTTTCAAATCCTTCCATGGCCTCACCCATCCTTATCTCTGTAATCTCCACCAGTCCTGCAACCCTCCAAGATCTCTGTGCTCATCCAATTCTGGACTGCTCCACATGCCCTGTTTTAATCGCGTCACCACTGATAGCCATATTTTCAGCTGCCTAGGCCCCAAATTCTGGAATTCCCTTCCCTAAATCTCTCCACCTCTCTATCTTACATTAAGGCGTTGCTTAAAACCTACCTATTTGTCGCAAAATCACCTTATGTATCTCAGTGTAAAATTTAGTTTAATATCGCTGCTGTGAAGTGCTTTGGGGCATTTTATTAAATTAAAGGCATTTTAAAAATGAAAGTTTTTGTTGCAGTAAATGTTGTTTACAACTTGTCCAGCCTCTGTACCCTTTTGTAATATGGAGACCAGAACGAAGTACAAAACTCCAGGATGAACCCAGGTTCTGTACAAGTTTTAACATTACTTCTCTGCTATTTAATTATATTTATTTTGAAATGAACCCATCATTTTATTTGATTTTTTAAAGACCTTGTTAACCTGCATTAATTTGTGAATCTGTACCCCAAAATTTTCTTCATCCTATTTAGACTTAAATTTTCCAAGTTGTACACAGTCTCCTATCAAAATGCATCACCTCACATTTATCTATATTAAAGTTCATGTGCCATTTATACTCAATTTGCAAGTTTTTTAACATTTTATAGTATTTTGCTACAATCCTTAGTATTAACTGCAGTCCCCAATTTAGTCCCATCCACAAATTTTGAAATCATTCTTCTGATACCTGAGACCAAATTATTTTTTAAATGGTGAAATGTAGTTCCAGCACCAATCTCTCGATCATCACATTCCACCAACATCCCAGCTGAAATTAGTGGGCTCAGCAAACAGTGGGATCAAACCTGATCTTCCTGATCTGTATGAGTCAGCTGCTCACTCCCAGAGCAGCTGAGCTTACAAAATTTATTTTGTATCTATAACATTGAGACTGGCTGACTCGAAGAAGAGTTTTCTTGTAATTTGAGAAAGTTAGGCGAGAGGCCATAACCTACATTGAAAGGTATTAGTCAATTCGGAGTGACCTTGTGATGCTGAACTTGGGTTATAAAAAAACTGCAGCTTAAAATCTAGAATGATAAAAGACAAAAGGTGCCCATTGAGTCTGTACTGGCTCTTTGAAAAAGCCATCCAATTCATTGCACTTTCCTGCTCTTACACCATAGCCCTGTAAATTGTATCCCTTCAAGTATTCATCCAGTTCCCTTTTTAAAGTTACTATCGAATCCGCTTCCACTACTCTTTCAGGGAGGGCATTCCAGGTCATAACATCATGTTGTGAAAAACAAACCTCATGTCTCCTCTGGTTCTTTTGCCAATTACCTCAAATTTGTTTTTGGACACTGACTTTCCTACCACTGGAAACAGTTTCTCCTTCTTTACACTGTTAAACCTTTCATGATTTTGAACACCTTTATAAAATATCCTCGAAACCTTCTCTGCTCTAAGGAGACAATCCCAATTTCTCTCATCTCCCCACATATTGCCTCTGCTCATTCTTTCTGTCAAAGTCAATCTGTCAGGGGACCAAGACCTCACACTGGATATTTTTATAATATATAGATATCCTCACGGCTAATTTCTAAAATTGTAAAAAAGTGACAAAAACCTTTTAAAATGGCTGATGTTATGTCTATCTGTGACCCTTGAACAAAAGGAGCTTTCTGGCAGTTTTGAAGAAACTTACATCTCGTTATTTCTGAAGAGACACTAACAACTCATTTTGGGCTGCACAGACCAAATTCAAAGAGAACTATACAAAGGTCATCTGCATTTCCTAACTCAGGTTGGTCAACCAGAGTCGATTCATCCATAGAACAAATGACCCTGCAACCTTCCTTTCAATTCTTAATGGTGGCAGAAACCTTCTTTCCGAATAAGGATAGAGGGAATTCCCAAACCGATGAGCAGATAGGGAGTGAGATGCCTCCACCAGTTGAAAAGCCACAAAGGAGCATAGCTGGAGCTGCACCTTCACTTGAGGGCAGTGGCGTTCCAGGGGACATGAAACAAATTAGGAGAGTGCTCCTCCAAAGCCAAAGGCCTCAACTAGGAAGCCTATCATTGATTTAGCCGACAGCTTAATGGATAATTTGAATGGGGACCAGCAAAGTTCCCAAACTAGCCCAGAAAGAGAGTGAAGGTGATGCTTCACTTCACTGAAAAACCACCAGGAGGTACAGCGAGAGCTGACCACCCACCAAAGGAGAGTAGTGGTTCTAAAGATAGAGCCTACTACGCAACTGACCAGCAGAGGGTTCCCAGCCAGATTGGAACCCATCCTCACCCACTTTAAGGCAGAATTGCAAGGCAACGTGACAGGGTTGCCCACTACATTTAAAATAATCCACAACAACCAATCAGGCTACAGCACTCTAGCCCTACATGGTATGAATGCAGAAGAGGGTCCTTCCAGAAGGCCATCCTCCTATCTTCTGGGCCCAGAAAGGCTGGACCAAGTTCAGAAGCAGACTGCCCACCGGCTGCCATGCCAACCCAAAGCACCTAGCAACAGAAGCTGGAATGCCTGAGTTGTGCTGGAGTCCGAGTCGGACACTGAACCAGTATCTTCTAAGGAGGCCGAAGTCCCTTTAAAACACCCTAATCTCCTGACAATCAGCCAAACCACAGTTCCTGGATTTGAACAGCTGAACCCACCAGTTACCAAGGTGGACAGGAAGGAACTAAGCTGGACAAGATCTGGTAAGATCAAAAGACCTGGCACTTACAGATTGAGATGCCCAGCATTCCCCTGTGGAAAGCCCAGAGCAGGTTGACCATCACTCACCTCCTGAGTGATAACGTCTCTGGAAAACTCCCAGATCCTTTAGAGGACACCTAATCAGGAGTTGAACGGGCAGATTTCTGAAACCAATGGCTTTGTTTATGCCTGATCCCCAACAGAGGAAAGTTCAGAACTCTAACCCTGAACAGACTTCCTAAAAGACAGATTTGAATCTTCCCAGGTCACCGAAACATTCCACATCCCAGGACAGGACAATGTTCTTGCTGATGCACTAACTCAGGAAAGGAAACTGTAGCAGGAAGCTGTCATTGCCCCTGCTTGCTGTATATCTGACATGCCAGGTGAATGAAAGAATGCGTGCATACTTCTTTTATTTGCAATTCTTCCTTCATAAGACCGCATTGAAAAAAATAGAATTCATTTCTTTTCTCCAAAGCCACGAGGACTATCTGGGGACTAAGACCTCACACTGGATATTTTTATAAAAAATATATATAGATATCCACATGGCTAATTTCTAAAATTTAAAAAACTGGACAAAGACCTTTTGAAATGGCTGAGCTATATCTGATTGTGACCCTCGAACAAAAGGAGCTTTCTGGCAGTTTCGAAGAAATTTATATCTCATTATTTCTGATGAGACACGAACAACCCACTGTGGGCTGCACAGACCAAATTCAAAGAGAACTATACAAAGGTCATCTGCATTTCCTAACTCAGGTTGGTCAACCAGAGTCTATTGTCTGCTAGAACAAAGGACCCTACAACCTCCCTTTCAATTCTTAATAGTGGAAACATTTAACCATCTTGGGTACCCAGACAAAGGGATACATGCCCTTTGTCAAAGCCAGATTGGGGGGGCGCGGGGAGGGGCAGGTAGTCATGTGACATGAATCTCGAGCTGGTGTTATATTGCCTGTTATATTGCCTTGCTGTACTGAAAACTCAGTCAGCCATTTTAACATCGACAAGCAGCAATACAAAAAAGGGGCCCTCTCCAGATTGAATACCTAGCCCCATCTGCACTGTTTCTACTGGAACTTCTGTACTATCACCTACAAGACTGATTCATCTCTGCATGCATATGTTCGCATGGGAAGCCAACTCCAGCAGAAAAGTGAATTATACAGCATCAATTTTAAACCTGCCAAGCTTTGTGAAGGAATAACTCACTGGACTTTGATTCTGGACACTAGACTCACGTGAAACAATTCTTTTCTCTGTTGTCTTTGCCCTGTAAATCCTTCTTTCTCTATCACTCTTATGTATGAGTGAAAGGAGGCAACGTTACTACCTCCTCCCGTGTTTGAGTGTGTGCAAATAAACTAACCCTTTGAGTTCATCCTACCTCAAGTTTGCTGTGGGGTTATTACTAAAAATTGGATCACACCAAAACTGAGGGGTTGGGAAATACACAACTGATTATTAAAGGGGAAAGTCAATCAAAAAAACACCTGTCTATGGACAGCTGGTGACAGGACAAATCAGGGTTCTTTAAATTAACCACCCCCCACCACCCCCCCCCCCCCACAAACCCCATCATGTGTAACAAATCACTGCTCTGCATTAAAATACATCTGCCTAGTGTCTGGCCACTTCACTAGTCTGTGTCCTCTTGAAGTTTGTTACTCTCCTTCGCATTATTAACTACAGCCTGGATTTTCAACCTCTAAGAGAGTAGGGGGAGTCAGGAAAATTCCCGTCTTGGCCATCCACCTTGGGACAAAGACAGGATCTTCATTACTGGGCGGGGGAGGCGGGCTGAGGGGGGTGGGGGGTGGGGGTGAGGGCTGGAGTCAGGCCAGCCAACCCAGGAAGAACCCATAGGCAGCCAGAGAGCCTGCTGGGTGTGGAGGCGGCCTGTTTAAAAGGCCCGCCTTGATGCCGTGGGACTTTGTCCCAGTGAAAAAAGAACAGAGGCTCTCCACCCTTCCTTCACCCTTCAAGCATTCCCCAAAAATATAATCCTTTGATAATATTTTCCTATGCTTGAAAAAAAGTAAGGACCAAGCTAATAAAAGTGTCAATCATCCAGTCCCGTTGAAGTTTCAAAAACCACAAACCCTTGAAAGCACTTAACTTGTGTCAACAAGCATTATGAAATTGACCAAAGAGCCTGAGCTGTCAATCAAACAGTGTTTCCTCTGGGAAGCAGTTGTTCTTGTATTCTAATAGCTGTCTAGGCTCTCAACCATGCATACATAATGAGGTTTGGTTGAGAGCCCAGACAACTATTACAAGAGCACCTGTGCCCCAGAGAAAACATTGCTTGATTGACAGCTCAGGCTCTCTGATCTCTGCGTCAATTTCATAATGTTTATTAACACAAGTTAAGTAGTTTCAAGGGTTTGTGGTTTGTGTTTTTGAAACTTCAAAGGGACTGGATGATTGATACTTATTAGCTTGGTCCATACTTTTTCAAACAAAGGAGAAAGTTATCAATGGATTACATTTTTCAAAGCTATTTTTTGACTCACCTTACTGTATGTTATGGTGCTCATTGGTTCTAGAAAGTGTACAGTGGGTCAATGGACATGAAAGTGCCAGAGCTTGGCATAGGGGGCATGAGGGGATATAGGGGGTGGGTGGATGGGCAGAGCTTGGCATAGGGCCATGAGGGGACATGGGGCTGGGTTGGGGTGGGGGGCACAGCTTGCCATAGGGGGACATTTTGAACTTGCCTTTTAAAAGGTTCTCTCATGCAAACTATGGTTCCTGACTCTTCTAAGGGGCCATGAACCACGACTGTTCAAAAACCTGGTCTGACTCTTGCAGAAGAATAGGAGATACCTATCTCCACAATGGAACTGGCTGGCCAGCGGGGAGTGCCAGATGCAAGTTTCTGACATGAACCAGCCTGCATCCTTTAAAGCACTCCTGAAAATCAGATAGCCCAGGAATGGGGTCCCGCCCACCATTTTTAAAGGGCTCCTGAGCAAACTTGACTTGGGGAAAATCCAGGTCTACATTTCCAAGTTTCCTGTTCATCAACAATCTTTGAAATTATCCCCAGTATACCCAAGTCCAGGCCATTACTATTTCAAAAAAGTAGTGGTCCCAACACTGGGACCCCTGGGGAAATTGCTGCACACTTCTTACGGTCTGAAAAACAACTGTTCACCACCACTTTTATGCTTTGTCCTTAACCAACTTTGTATGCATGCAGTCACTGCCTCTTTCCTCCCATGGGCACCAATTTTGTTAACAAGTCTATTATGTGGTACTTTCTCAAACACTTTTTGAAATTTATATGTTATATATATCAACCATACTATCCTTAACAATCCTCTTCATTACTTCATTGAAGAACACAGTTAGTGAAAAATAATTTGCCTTTTACAAATGTAAAGCCATGTTGGCTTTCATTTATTAACCCATAATTTTGCCAAATGCTACTTAATTTTGTGACAAATTATTGTCTCTGAAAGTTTCTCCACTTCTGACATTGGATTAATTGGCTTGTAATTGTGATTCTGTCATTGCTGGATTTATCCCAATCCCCTTTTTGAATGGGGGTGTAACCTTAATAATCCTCCAGTCCCCTGGCACCACTCCCATATCCAAAAGAGGATTCGGGGAAGATTGTGATCAGAGCCTCTGCGATTTCCACCCATATTTCCCTCAGCAGCCTTGGATGCATCCCAGCCGGATTGGGTGACTTTCCTACTTTGAGCACTGTCAGCCTTTCTATCACCACTTAATCTATTTTTTACTTTACCTAATTTCTCTACTTCCTTTACTGTGACATTGGGAGCATCCTTTTCTGTAA
This sequence comes from Cetorhinus maximus, assembly GCF_964194155.1. Classification (NCBI taxonomy): domain Eukaryota; kingdom Metazoa; phylum Chordata; class Chondrichthyes; order Lamniformes; family Cetorhinidae; genus Cetorhinus; species Cetorhinus maximus. Next base: position 133,931,215 of record NC_135880.1, read on the forward strand.
TGAAGGTGCCACAGGTTAGCAAAGCTATAAGAAAAAGCAAACCAAGCACTAAGCTTTATTTCTGGAGGGTTAGAATTGAAAAGTAAGGAAGTTATGCTAAATCTGTATTGAACCTTGGAGTACTGTGTGCAGTTCCAGTCTCCATATTATAGAAACCATACAGAGGCAGTGGTCGGGGGCAGAGAAGACTTACAAGGATTATACCAAATCATTTCTGGTATACACATCAGGAAAGGATTGACATGCTGGATCTCTTTACACTCGATGAAAGATTGCTGAGGGGTGACCTAAAAGAGATTTTCAAAATTACGAAAGGTTTTGACAGCGCGCAGGGAGAATATTTCCTCTTGTGGGAAGACACAACTAGAGGCCATCGATATAATTTAGTAAGCAAGAAATAGGGAATTCAGAAGAGACTTCTTTACCCAAACAGTGCTAAGAATATGGAACTCGCTACCGTAGGAAGTGGCTGAAGCAAATAGTATAGATGCATTTAAGGGGGAGCTAGACAAGCCTGAGAGAAGGGAATAGAAGGTTAAATTAGTAGATTTAGATGAGGAAAGATGGGAGGAGGCTTGAGTAGAGCATAAATGCCTGGATAGACTGGTTGGGCTGAATGGCCTGTTTCTGTGCCATAAGGCAGATGGAATCTACTGATTTACCGCCTCAACCATCCTCAGGAAGATCTCAATTTTGATCCCTAATCTGTCCCATCCTTCATTTAACTATCCTGTTATGATTTATAATCATAAAATACTTTGTGTTACCTTTTATGTTAGCAGCTAATTTACTTTCATGCACTCTACTTGCCCCTCTCATTTCCTTTTTTCAGTTCTCCTCCACATCTTGCATTCAGCCTGGTTCTGTACTGAATTATGAACTTAATATTTACCATATGCCTCCTTTTACTATTTCATGTCATTCTCTATATTTTTAGACGCCCAGAGAGCTCTAGCTTTGGATGTCTTTCCTTTCAACCTTGTACGAGCGGGGAAAATTGTGGGAGGAGTTTCAACGTAATGAAATCTTGGGGAAGAATGTTTCTCACCTCTTTTTCTCTCCTGAAGGCGCTCACTTTGTGCTGGTGACTTTTTGTATTTTGCCCGAGTGACTGTTGTTCATATGCTCATCTTCATAATAAGTGCGGACCAGCTAACTGAGATGTCACAGCCAGCCTGATCCGGACATTCATGCATATACATTTCGACCAAAGGTTACCAGATCAAAAATTGAGAACTGTAGCAAGTTTTCCCAGGCAAGCCGTAGCTATAGTCAACTATCGCCAGATCAAACCTAGGATGCAACCTGAAATGTCCTTGGGTCTGTGTGTCTCAACTGCATTCCCTTTCAACCTGCTGAGACTTTGTTTTATCCATATTTTAAAATAAAGGATGTGTGCATTTGAATTGATTGGTTGTCTCGCTAACTAACCAATGTTTGAAGCTGGAGTTGTCAACTCTGGCTGGGCACATTGCAGGATCTTTCATCCTACTTCCAACTGTCCTGCCAAACATCCCATCATATGATGCACTGTCCTGCCATTCCAATTGGAAATGATTAAAACTCTTCATTGCCCGACTGAGTGATTCCAGACCGTCAGTCAAACAACATTTCCTTCCCTTCTCCCTTATTCTTACAGCTGATAAACAAGCGTTCAGTTTTGTCCTACAATGCATGCACACCAAAGTCCGAGAGAAGACGAATCTTTAACTCCTGGAAACTCCTGGACAATCCATGTTTGACCTGAATGCGGCCGGCTGTCCGACGCGCAACCCACCGTCCACATGTGCGCACGCATTAACTCGCACACACAATGACAGGTGCCAGTTTGGCAAAGAGCTCGCGCACGCGCAGATTTATTGTTGCTGTGGCTCTCGGTGCGCATGTGTGCCTCGGTGCTCCAAACAGAATCCAACCGTCAGAGAGCGAGAGGCGGCGCGAGCGCAGGACTGCGCACGGCAGTAAGTACCGGGAGACTCGGGGGCATGGGAAGCACCGGGAAACATAGGGAGACCCGGGGGCACGGGCAGCAAGGGGGGAAGCACCGGGTGATCCGGGGGCACGGACAGCAACGGGAAACATAAGGATTCCCGGGGGCACGGACAGCACCGGGAAACATAGGGGGCATGGGCAGCACTGGGGCGGAGGAGGAAGGGATCGGGAGGGGTATGGGCAGCACCTGGAGACATAGAGAGACCCGGGGGGGGGGGGGGGATATGCGGAACACTTGGGGGCCTGGGAGATTTGGGGAGCACCAGGGATATGGGGGACTCCCGGAAGCAAGGGGAGTACCGGGGACCCGAGGCGTGAACACTGTCGACCCAATGAACAGAGCGGCTGGGGACAGAAATGTAGGGTGTGGGAGAGCAACCGAAGTGAAGCCGGTTAGGAATATGGGGTAAAAGCAGCGAGTGCCGGGTTGAAGGCGTGTCTGAGGGCATCGAGCAAAGCGACGGAGCAACTCCAGTGATAGAAGAGGCGGCGTAGATAGGGGAAAAGAGGGGAGAAAAGAGAGACAGCAGTGTAAACAGGTAGGGAGAGAAGGCGTGCCAGGGTGTGATATTGGCGGGGGGGGAGGGGGGGGTGGGGAACAGCTCCCTATGTAACAAATGGAGGCTGGACTTGGGGTAATTCAAGAGAGGATCCAATAATCAGATCTACAGTAACCAAAAGTTGTATACTGGCAATGCTGCTTTTTTAACAACTAGAAATGTTTGGAATTTTTAGTTGAAGCTGAGTATTACAAAAAAAAAGTAAAAATATAGTAGCTGCTTTCAAGTCGTGCTTCATGCAACTACCGATAATGTAGCTGAATGCTGGTCAGCTTAACAGATTGTGTGTCATCATGCATTATGTGCTTTCTGTAAACATTATTACTGGTCTGAATGTTGCAATGCCATGAATGTGGTTTGGAGACTGCAAGATTGCTACAGCTCTGGATTGGCAAATGCGATCACTGAAACATAGAGGCAGCATTATGTACAAACAAAAATTTAATTTCATTTGTCCGTACTCAAAAGGAGACTAAACTCCATCATAGCCACTCACAGATTTCAAAGTATTTTAGAGATATCTTGCTGTGTGCATAGAACTAAAAAGTTTTTCCATCTGGAACAGTAGTACTGTCTGTGTCTGAGAGGGAAAGATGGGTTAGAAGCAGATAATGGCAATACAAGAATAACTTGTATTTAATGAGGAAAATCCACCCAAGACACTTCACAGAAGTGTAACCAGGCAAAAATCGACACCCAGCTGAAGAAGCTGATTTTAGGAGAGGTGATGAAAAGCTTGATCAAAGAGTAAAGTTTCAAGGAAGACTTAAGAGGAGAATGAAATGGAGAGAGCTAAGGAGGGATTTTCAGTTGAAGCCATGGCTGCTAATAGTGCCAAAATGAAAGTGGGAGATGGTCAATTTACCTCTGGACTCTTAATATGGAGCTCTCGTATGTTTTGGGCTTTGATAGGATTTAAATAAGAGAATAAGAATTTTAAATTTGAGCCATTGGGGGACCAGAAGCCAATGTAAGGGAGCAAACACAGAAGACTGGTGAGCAGGACTTGGTACAGGTTAGGGTACATGCATAGGATATGGGTCAGAAGCTCAGAGCGGAGTTAAATTGGATGCCTAGGTTGTAATCAGTTTGGTTCAACACAGTACAATATTGAGGGTGGGTGATGGGGCAGTTTGCAAGGATAAAAGGGACAGGGCTTGGGTTTTTGAGGAGGGGTTGATGACAGTTTTGAAAGGAATTGAAAGTACTTGCAAAGTCTTTTGCAATTATCATTGAGTCATTGCCTTTTGCAATGTCAGCTAGCATAGGTTGTTAATGCTTATGGGGATGGAGTTGTGAGAACAGAAGGTGGGTCTGCACACAAGATCAGAGTGGGGAGGGGAAATAGGAAAACTGCAACAAGCTGCACTTTCGGGGATAAGACATGGATGGGTCTGGACAAAAACTGACTTGGTGAAGGAGAGTGGAGAAGGAGCAGCAGTTGAAGTGATGGTCTTGCTATTCGTGAAAAAATATGCCCATTATTATCTTGCGCTTGGAGGAGAGAGGCTTAAGGAGACTGTTTGTAGTGGTGAAGTAAAGCCAGGATTATTTTTGCATTTCAGAATAATCACAGAGTTGAGTGGTTTTGACAGGAGAGAGAGGCCCAGTCCTGCTTGCTGAATGTTGCCTAATAATGCTTTATGATAGTAAGCTTCCTTTCCTGAGGAGATTTACCTTTACTGATTTCCCCGCCCCCCTTTCTGATCCTGGGAAATCCAAGAAACCATGACAGGAGCAAACCTTCCCCTGAAGGATAAATTAGGATAGCCAGTCTTTGGTGATTAAAATGCATTTGATTGAAAAATGAAAGTGAAAGTCATGTGGTTTTCAGTATTGTGCGAGATGCCTTGTTGTGGTACTTGTGCACATAGTAAACATGCAGCAGCATGACGATGTAATTTTCTGCCAAGCAGTTTGATGTTTTTGGAATTCGAAACTGAAAGACAGTATTTCCTCTGAATAAACTTGAAACTAAGTTGTCTTATCACATCTGGGAGGTCAAGTGTTAGAGGCAATCTTTTTGTTCCAGTCCCTTGTGGATATCAGGAACCAAGAAGCAATTTTATCACTGTATCTGAGTCCAGCGAAATGCAAAATGAGTGAAGGTATTTTTACCTTTAGTATTTAAATAGGTTCTAGTGTCTGTGAAGAGATTGACCTCTATATACCACTCACCTTTCAGCCTTGACTCATGCCTCAAAGTCAGGGTTTTTAGGGCCAAGCTCCACTTCACACAATCTAGGTTAAGAGTTCAGTGCATTGTCATAGGTGCTGAACTTTGTATGAGACATTAAACTGAGGTATGATCAGAGACTTTGTCTTAATCTTTGTTTCCATCTTGCTTCCTGGTTGCTCACTGAAATTGAACACAGAATATGTGGCACAAAAAGAGGCCATTCAGCCCAACCAATCCATGCTGATGTTGAGGCTCCTCCCATTTTTTCTCATCAAAATCTACCATGATAACCACCCCTTCTCCCTCAAATGTTTGTCTGGCATCTCCTTAAATGCATCTATGCAATTCGCTTCAATTGGTCACTCCCTGTGGTAGTTGGATCTACATTCTCACCACACTTAGGGTGAAAAAGTTTCTTCTGAATCCTGACTGGATTTCTTGATGGTTGTCTCATATTGATGGCTTTTACTTAGGCTCTTCCTCACAGGAGGAAGCATTCTCTCTCTCTATCCATTCTATCAAAATCTTTCCTAATTTTAAAATTAATGGCGACCCAACGGCTGCCTTTTTTTTAACAAGAGAAAAGAGACCCAGCCAGTTAGTTCTATTCTGGTATGTATACCCATGCATTTCTGGTATCATCCTTGTAAATCTTTTCGGCACCCTCTCCAGTGCCTCTATATCCTTTTCATTTTAATGGTGATCAGAACAGCATGTAGTACTGTAAATGTGGTCTAACTAAAGTTCGGAACAGGTTTAGCACAAATTCCCTGCATTTCTTTTCTGGAAATAAAGCCAAGTTTGGTTTTTATAAATGAACTTGCTGACCTGTGGTGCAACTTTTAGTGATTGATGCTTTTGTACTCAGATCACTTTGTCCCTCTTCTCCCACCTAGATTTTCACTTTCCAAGTAATGAGTGACCTCCTTAATCTTCCTACCAAAATACACCACCTCATGTTTATTTTTGTGTTTAACTATCTTTTTAGACCCTCTTCTTTTATAACTTTCTTTATTCCCTTGCCATCAATGTCCTCCCTTACTTCATGTTTTCCTAAGTTCTCCTACCCCATTTTGTTTCTGTTTAGGCTGCTTATGTTTCTTGTAGATCACTCCTCCCTCTTACTAGTTTAAAACCTTTGTCACTTTTCTATTCACCCTTTCTACTAGGACACAGGTCCTGTCCCAGTTCAGGTGGAACTCGTCCCATTGGTGCAGCTCCTTCCTGTCCCAGAATTGGTGTCAGTGCCCCATGGAAAGGAACCCTGTTTCCTACCCCAGTCCATTAGCTGTTAATTCTCCTGATCTGTCTGCTGCTATGCAAATTTGCATGTGGCTTGAGCAATAATCTAAAAATTATTACCTTTAATGTCCTGTTTTTTAAATTAGAGCTGTATTCCTGATCTTTCAGCAGGACCTCCTCCCTGTTCCTACATATGTTGTTTGTTCCAACATGGACCACAGCAGCTAGATTTGCCCTTTAAGTTCCTGCCGTGAGATATCCCTTGCCCTGGTACAGGGTAGGCAACATGCCTTGGGGATTCTAGCTCTTGGCTGCAGAGGATGTGGTTCCTTTAATTATGGAGTCCCCTATTACTACCACACTTCTATTTTGTTCTCCTACCCTGTGCTCCTGGGCAGCCTTCTGAGCCACAGTGCATTGGTCTGTATTGTGGTTGTCTGCCCTGCAGTCTTTCTCCTTTTTACAGGTAGCAAGACCATTGTACCTTTTGGACAGGACTAGTTTATGTGAGACCTTCTCCTTAACCTTCTAAATCCCTGCGTCCCAGTTCCCCAACAGTCATGACCTCCCTTTCCTGAACCTTTATTTTTCCCTGGGGTGTAACTATATTCTGTATAAACCTGTCCAGAAACTCCACTCTCTCCTTTCACGTCCAAATCTCTCTCTCACACTTCAGCTTAGGGAATCTGAGACACGGAGATTTGAAACAGAAACTTCTCCTACAGATGTGTTTGCTCAGGTTGGTCTCATCGTCCACAAACTTCAACGGTTCAGACACACAACCTGCTCTGCCATTTCTGAGACTAGCCTTTTTTTAATTTAATTCATGAAAGCCTTTATTCAACAATTATTTGTAGTTATGCCAAATAGTTTAACTAGCTAAGCTAAAAACTTAATACAGTACTTAGACTTTCTGATCTCAGTTTAAACAACTACTCTAGAGAAAAACAAACAAAAACTCATTAACCAAAAACCTACCTACTTGCCCAATTAATGCCTCTGGACTGAAGGGCTCAGATCTTGCTCTCTATTGCTCCCTCTATCGGACCACTCTTTATTCTGAGACAGACCAGAACAACACTTCCCTCATGGCACCTGAATTTCCTCACTCAACCAAACTTCTTAAGTACCCTGTCACAGCAGTACTCAGTCAAGCTGGACTTTGTGTTACTTCATCATGCGTAAGTAAATCGTCATACCCCCGTAGTCAGAAAATCCCCAGGGTGCATCTCGCTTGAGAACTCTTTTTCTGCATTGGAAACGGCGAAAGTGATGGTTCCTCTGGGGAGTGCAGCCACACTCATGGCACTGTGAGTGGCTCAGCTGCACGGGAGGGGGGAGGAAAGAGGGGAAGATCAATAGTGGTAGGAGACTCGACAGTAAGGGGAACAGACAGGCATTTCTGCGGCCGTAGATATGACTCCAGGATGGAATGTTGCCTCCCTGGTGCCAGTGTCAAGGATGTCACTGAACGGCTGAAGGGCATTCTAAAGGGGGAGGGAAAACAGGCAGAGATAGCGGTACATATTGGTACCAAAGACATAGGTAGAAAGAGGGATGAGGCCCCGCAAACAGAATTTAGGGAGCTAGGATGCAGATTTAAAAAACAGGACCTCAAAGGTAGTAATCTCTGGATTACTTCTGGTGCCACGCGCTAGCGAGTATAGAAATAGGAGGTTAGTCCAGATGAATGCATGGCTGGAGAGATGGTGCAGGAGGGAGAGCTTTAGATTTTTGGGACACTGGGACAGTTTCTGGGGGCGGTGCGACCTGCACAAGGCGGATGGGTTGTACCTGAACCGGAATGGGACCAACATCCTTGCGGGGAGGTTTGCTAGTGCTGTTGGGGAGGGTTTAAACTAACTTGGCAGGGGGGATGGGATCCTGAGAGGAGGTTCAGCAGGGGGAGATGCACAGCCAAAATTAAGAGAGAGCAAGTGAGTCTGGAAGGCATAGAAATTATAGGCCAGTTAAGGCACAGAGGAGTTTGGCAAGGTTGGATGATATTTATTTCAATGCAAGGAGTCTGACGAATAAGGCAGATGAGTTGAGGGCACAAATTAACACATGGAAGTATGGTGTAATTGCTGTCACAAAGACATGGTTTAGAGAGGGGCAGGATTGGCAGCTCAATATTCCAGAATATAGGGTCTTCAGGTGATACGGGGAAGGAGGTAAAAGAGGAGGAGGGGGTATTGCAATATTGATCAAGGAATCAATTACAGCAGTAAGGAGGGATGACATCTTAGAAGGCTCCTCAAATTAAGCCATATGGGTAGAACTGAAAAACAAAAAAAGAGCAATCACATTGCTGGGAGTGTACTATAGGCCCCCAAACAGCCAGAGAGAAATAGAAGAGCAGATATATAGTCAAATTTCAGAGAAGTGTAAAAATAGTAGGGGATTTCAATTTCCCCAACATTAACTGGGTTAGTGATAGTGTGATAGGTTTAGAGGGAGCAGAATTCTTAAAATGCATCCAGGAGAGCTTTTTAAGCCAGTACGTAGAAAGTCCTACAAGAGAGGGGGCAGCTCTGGACTTAATTTTAGGGAATGAAGCCGGGCAAGTGATTAGAGGTATCAGTGGGGGAGCATTTTGCAGATAGTGATCATAACTCTGTTAGATTCAAGGTTGTTGTGGAAAAGGACAAGGACGGACCAGAAATCAGAGTTCTAAATTGGGGGAAGGCTGATTTTAATAAGATCAGATATGATTTGGCCAGAGTGGACTGGGCGCAGCTACTTTTAGGTAAATCTGCGTCAGAGCAGTGGGACTCATTCAAGAAAGAAATAAGGAGAGTACAGGGCCAACATATTCCAGTAAAGACAAAGGGTGGGACCAACAAATCCAGGGAACCCTGGATGTCGAGGGATATACAGGATTGGGTAAAGAGAAAAAGGGAGGCTTATGGCAGATACCGAGGGCTCAAAACTGCAGAAGCCCTAGGGAAGTATAGAATGTGTCGGGGGGATCTTAAAAAGGAAATTAGGAGAGCTAAAAGGGGGCATGAAAAAACATTGGCAGGTAAAATAAAGGAAAATCCAAAGTTATTTTATAAGTACATTAAGAGTAAGAGGATAACCAGGCAAAGAGCAGGGCCCATTAAGGACCATAATGGTAATGTGTGTGTGGAGCCAGAAGACATAGGGAGGGTTCTAAATGAATACTTTGTGTCGGTGCTCACAAGTGAGAGGGACGATGTGGGTATGGAAATCAGGCAGAAGGACTGTGATATAATTAAAGGGAGGAGGTTCCAACTGGTCTGGCAGGCTTAAAAGTAGATAAATTTCCAGGTCCGGATGTATCCTAGGCTGTTGAGTGAGGCAAGGGAGGAGATAGCAGGGGCGCTGGCAATGATTTTCAATACCTCTCTGGCCACAGGAGAGGTGCCAGAAGACTGGAGGACAACCAATGTGGTACTGTTATTCAATAAGGGAGGAAGGGATAAACCAGGGAACTACAGGCCAGTCAGTCTAACCTCAGTGGTGGGAAAACTATTGAAAGCAATTCTGAGGTACAGAATTAATCTACACTTGGAGAGGCAGGGACTAATCAAGGACAGTCAGCATGGTTCTGTTAAAGGGAGGTCATGTTTGGCCAATTTGATTGAATTTTTCGAAGAGGTGACCAGGTGTGTAGATGAGAGCAATGCATTTGACGTAGTCTACTTGGACTTCAGCAAGGCTTTTGATAAGGTCCCGCATGGGAGACTGATAACGAAGGTAAGAGCCCATGGGATCCAAGGCAATTCGGATCAGAATTGGCTGAGTGGCAGGAAGCAGAGGGTGATGGTCAAGGGGTATTTTTGTGTCTGGGTGTCTGTGTCCAGTGGGGTTCCACAGGAATCGGTGTTGGGTCCCTTGCTGTTTGTGGTATATATAAATGATTTAGACTTGAATGTAGGAGGGTTGATCACTAAGTTCGCGGATGACACAAAAATTGGTGGGGGTGGTAAATAGTAAGGAGGATAGCCTTAGATTACAGGAGGATATAGACAGGCTGGTGAGATGGGCTGATGAGTGGCAAATGGAATTTAATCCGGATAAGTGTGAAGTGATGCACTTGGGCAGGACAAAGAAGGCATCGGAATACACGATGAATGGTAGGACCCTGGGTAGTACTAAGGATCAGGGGGACCTTGGTGTGCCAGTCCACCAGTCCCTTAAGGTAGCGTAACAGGTCGATAAGGTGGTTAAGAAGACATATGGGATACTTCCCTTTATTAGCCGAGGCATAGAATATAAGAGCAGAGAGGTTATGCTGGAACTGTATAAAACGCTGGTTAAGCCACAGCTAGAGTATTGCGTGCAGTTCTGGAATCCACTTTATTGGAAGGATGTGATTGCACGAGAGAGAGTGCAGATGAGATTTACCAGGATGTTGCCTGGGCTGGAGAGTTTTGGTTATGAGGAGAGATTGGATAGACTGGGGTTATTTTCCTTGGGGCAGAGGAGATTGAGGGGGCACATGATTGAGGTGTATAAAATTATGAGGGGCATAGATAGGGTAGACAGGAAGTAACTTTCTCCCCTTGGTGGAGGAATCAATAACCAGGTGGCAGAGATTTAAAGTAAGGGGCAGGAGGTTTAGAGGGGATGTGAGGAAGAATTTTTTCACTCAGAGGGTGCTGGAATCTGGAACTCACTGCCTGAAAGGGTGGAAGAGGCAGAAACCCTCATAACATTTAAGAAGTATTTGGGTGTGCACTTGCGATGCCATGGCATACACGGCTATGGGCCTGGTGCTGGAAAATAGGATTAGATTGGTTAGGTACTTGTTTAACTGGCACAGACTCGATGGGCCGAAGGGCCTTTTCTGTGCTGTAGACCTCTATGACTCTATGGGCAGAATTTTACAAGTCAGCAAGCGGGGGCTGGGCCCGCTCGCCGACGCATAAAATGACGCGCGGTGACATCGGGGGGAACTCAAATCCTCTTGCGATAAAGGCTAACATTCCATTAGCCTTCCTAATTGCCTGCTGCACCTGCATGTTAGCCTTCAGTGATTTACAGACAAGGACACCCAGGTCCCTTTGTACATCAACACTTTCTAATCTCTTAACATTTAGGAAATACTCTGCACATCTGTTCCTTCTACCAAAGTGGATAACCTCACATTTTTCCACATTATATTCCATCTGCCATGTTCTTGCCCACTGGCTAATTCTGCAGGAGGTTTAGAGGGGATGTGAGAAAGAATTTTTACACCCAGAGGGTGGTGGGAATCTGGAACTCACTGCCTGAAAGGGTGGTAGAGGCAGAAACCCTCATAACATTTAAGAAGTATTTGGATGTGCACTTGCGATGCCATGGCATACAAGGCTTTGGGCCTAGTGCTGGAAAAAGGGATTAGAATAGTTAGGTACTTGTTTGACCGGCGCAGACTCGATGGGCCAAAGGGCCTTTTTCTGTGCTGTAGACCTCTATGACTCTATCCAGTTGTAATCAAGGTCAAATGTATTGCCTAACCCATCCCTTCCATAATCTATCATGACCAAATCCCTCATCCAGCTCCAGGCTCAACTAATCACTTTACAGCCTTCCGGACTGAATATTGAGTTCAACAATTTTAGATCATGAACTTTCTCCTCCATCCCCACTCCCTTTCCGATCCCCCCCCTCTTTTTTTTCCAATAATTTATATAGATTTTTCTTTTCCTACCTATTTCCATTATTTTTAAATGTATTTCCATCCATTGTTTTATCTCTACTTTTTAACCTATTTCGATCCCTTCCCCCCACCCCACCCCCACTAGGGCTATCATCTGTACCTTGCTCGTCCTTAATGTCACCTATTATTACATTCCTTAGATAATATCACCACCTTCAACACCTCTTTGTCCTTTTGTCTATGACATCTTTTGGTTATCGCCACCTATCGCTGGCCCTCTATCTGTCCCACCCCCACTTAAACCAGCTTATATTTCACCTCTTTTCTATTTTTCCTTAGTTCTGTTGAAGAGTCATACGGACTCGAAACGTTAACTGTGTTTCTCTCCGCAGATGCTGTCAGATCTGCTGAGTTTTTCCAGGTGTTTTTGTTTTGGATTTCCAGCATCCGCAGTTTTTTGCTTTTAATCTAACACTCTACTTGCCAGCCTTCCAAACTCAAACACTAGATAAACTTCAACTCACCTTGAATTCTACCACTTGCATTCTATTTATCCTGTGCTAACTCCTACTCACCTAGAATCTTTCATCACTGTTTTACTGGCTTCTGACCTCCCCTTCCTCATGGCCTTGCTCCACTTTCTACAGATTTCTCTAGTCCTGTTTCTCAGCTCCCATCCTCTGCTCCTACACCTCTGACCTCTCTTGGCGGTCAAGCATTCGGTCTTTATGCCTCAATGCTCTGGAGCCTCCTTCCTTTTAAAGCCATCTCAAAACCTACCTTTCAAATGCATCTTTAATCACCTCCCTTAACTCCTTCATGTCTGACCCCCTTTTTTTTTATATAAGTCGATTGGGAAATTTTCCAATGTCAAAGTTGTTGTAGAAAGTCGGTTTTTAAATGACACGTTATTTCATCCACAAGCTCTTTGTTAATACTTGAGCCAGGTTTATTTTTATACATTACTCAAATGACCTTAAAGTAATCCTGGAGGACCCATTAGGTTTGTTTTACTTTTACATTTCTTTTCACACTGCAAGTTTGTCAGTTTGAAGTGGTTTTGGTTTTGTACTGCTAAGTTGTGGAGTGCATATCACATTTGAAAGATGATGTTGTCTCCGAATGGAAGTGGGTGAAGTGAGTTACTTTCCTCCCCAGCAGCTCATTCTGTTCTGTCCTGGTATCAGGTCATCCCTGACACCAAATGCAAGCTGCATTATTCCAGTGGTGGTGAAAACACTTTACATCACCACAATTGAAGAATAAATGCGCCCTGAATGCAGATTATATTTGTGTTCATAGAATATAGGGACTGATCTTGATGCAATATTATTGCACTCAGTTGTGGAACTGTCTACCAAGCTAAAGTTCATCCAGATAAAAGCTTATATTTCACCTCTCTTCTATTTTTACTTAGTTCTGTTGAAGGGTCATTCAGACTCGAAACGTTAACTGTGTTCCTCTCCGCAGATGCTGCCAGACCTGCTGAGTTTTTTCAGGTATTTTTGTTAAAGTTCATCCAGGCTGTCCAATTTAATTCATCCATCTCTTGAGATCAATGACCTAATTTATGAAATGAAAATTCTTAAGAAAATTGTTATCTTCCAGATGACTGACACAATAGAATTAACTTGTTTTATTGTGTGGCAGATTTTACAGTGCAGGAACAAGATTATATGTGCATCTATTTGCAAGTTTGACTTTGTGACTTAATTCCTGGCTAAAAGACCTTTCCTGATAACTAGTGACATCCTACCTCCTGCAAGAAAGTTAGGAACAGAACTACCTAAAGGGATGGAAGAAGGTAGGTTCCAGGAGTTAGATTATTAAAGTTCCAAATGCACAAGTCCTCCTAAACCTCTGTATACTTGGTTCCAAAATTCTTATCCTGGGACCGCTAGACCTCACAGCACAGCAATTGTTTTTCATGGGATTCCTTTTGGTTGTATCTCAATGAACCTTGACCACAAAAACATGTAAGTTATTAACATCTAACCATAAAAGAGATCAAATATAAATTATCCATTCAAGCTCTGTGTCGCACTCTTATATAAATCAGTGGCTGAACTTCAGGTCTGATTATAAGAGAATTGTGGCCCATTTCAGCATCCATCTGAAATGAAGTAAAGTTTACATCTGCTCATCTACTCCTCCTCTCATATATGCCATGTAACTCTCCAATGAATGAGTCGAAGTGGAAGACTATCCAAAGTTTTGATCACTTCCCTTTTAGCTCTTTTTTACATCAATCCTAAAGTTTATCACCAGTTTTATTGACCTGTACCACCTTGTTCTAGCATCCTGCTACATGTTGAAAGTGCTTCAAATTAACCCTATTTTTTACACTTACTCTCAGTTTTCAAGGTGAAAGAACATCATGGCTTTTCTCTGCACCCCTCCCATGCTTGACTGTTTCATTTAAGTCTTGGTGATCAAAACTGAACTGAATGCTGATATGTGGCCTAACTGTCACAGATTAAGCAGCATGCTTGAGGGAATTAGATAGAAAGCTGCAGTCTTTAAGCAGCTATCGCCTTAAGGTAATAGCATTGGAAACTTCCATGTCCAATTTCAGGGCAAGTTTATCAGTAAAGTGGACACTTGGATCCATCCTCCATTGCTGTTGTCATGTAGAGAAGCTGCCTGGGGAGCAAGTTAGAAGTCATTTTGCAGCAGAAGCTCTCACTTGAATTCATTTTGATAGCATATGCCAGATTGTCACAAGGTGCGGTCCTCAGGTATTTACTGTACATATCGTATATTAATCTCCCCATACAACAGCATCTTAGCAAATGAGTGCTGACAGCTGATGCTATAACTCCTAAGGTAGCAAATGCTCTAAATTTGTACAACTTTGGTGTACTCTTATGATATGTAGAATTGAGAAACAACATTCTCTGCCTTTCAGGCTTATCTTCGTTTTCAGAATGATACTCATCTTCAGCACTACAGTTCACCTATTAGGTCTTGCAAGGTTTTTCTGTGTTTGGGGTGGGGGGGCACAGGGCAGGATTAGCTTTAAGTGATTAGTTTCATTTTTGTTTCATGTCTAATCAAACTATCACAGTAGTATAGATCCTGGGACTTACTAGGAAACTGTGATACTATGGTCTACATGGTCAGTATGCATTTTTTTTGAACTTAGTAAGCTTCTCCTCTGCACAGAGGATACATATTCAAAGAACGAAGCTCCTGTGTATTTAATATGCTTTTATTATTTACTGTTCTGAGTTAGAATATTGCATATGCACAATCCCAATATTAATTCTCAGCACAGTTAGAGTTTCTAATAAAACACAACCAAGGCCATGTTTGCCTGTTCGAATATATGGTATGGTACTATTTTAAAAACTAGCAAGGTAATTCCCCCTCTGCCCTGAACAATATTTAATCTTTCCACCCACACAACTAAAACAGTTTACCTGGTCATCCACCCCATTTCTGTCTCTGGAACCTATTAGTGTTAAGATGGCTCTTGTGCTAGCAGCTCCTTAATTAAGCTCCTCTTGTTTGCAGCTCAATCCAGACCTCCATTGCTACCTCTTGTCCACCTCCAACACCCCCCACCCCCAAATCATCTTTGCTAAAGAACTCCTGGCCCTAACTCAACTGCAACTTCAAGCTAATTTACATGTGCAGATTGCCCATCCTTGAAAACTATTTGTACTGTGCTTTTATTGCGCTCTTTTAAACAGCTGGAACTCCACTTAAATTTGACTTCTCTTTTCGTGGATTCCTCTGATCAGGATTATGCTATTCTGCAGACCTGGAAGTGACTTAGTACATCAGACTTCAAGTTTTCAGTTAACTTGCTTCATTGTACAGTGCCTATTCCCTACTGATCCTCCAACTATACTTCAGTATACTGCAGTATTTCAGCTTTACTTTGCTACTTTGAATCCTGGAGTTGAATCAATTTTCTCCTGGACCAAAGTCCATTTCTGTGTTGACTCCTGGACCTATAGTGACACCCAATGTTGCGGTCACTTTGTATGCAAACTCTGCCACATTGTTTCACATCTCATCTGTTCTAGCTCTACATTGTCTGTTTTCTTCTTCTCTGAGGAATTTTCACCCCGCATTGATCTGTTTCCCATTTTGTTCCAAATTGCCTTCTCTGCTTTCCAGTTGGTGCACCTTGACACTGATTCCAGTCATCCTTCAGAATTCCTTCATTACTCTTTGCTAGGTTGACGGAGACTGCCTCCCTAAGCTCTTAGTACTTCTCTGTAGCTTGCATATTCCTTAGCTCCCTACACTGTCCCCCTGGACTTCACTTACTATTTTGGCTCCTTGCTATGTGATCTTCAGCAGATCTCCTGGATCTGCTGAAATACACTGAGAAGAATTCAAGTTGACCCCTGAACCAACTTATAATGGCTTATAGTGGACTTGCTATGCCTCCTTGATTCTTCATTTTCCACAACAATGTCCTGCAGTGTACCCATGAATATTCTGCTCCTCAGACAGCTGGACATGCTTACTTTCCACAACTGTCTTAGAATCCAGACCTTGGTTCGTCTATGCTCTAAACTCACCATATCCTGTCTCTGTCAACATCACCCACCAGAGGATCTGTGACTTCTACTTTGGACCCTCTCATATTGCATGGTCTCTGCTCTTGGGTTTACAACCAGGAAATGGCTTTAGCTATGTAACTGGAACTCCTTTTGTGTAATTCTGTGTGCATTTTGGATACATCTCCAAACTTGGACACACAACATGTATCTCCATTTCTTTTACTGTCGCCCCTTTTCTCCCCAGATCTCTCCTTGCTACCCAGTCATGCTGCCTTTACTCTCCTCTTGGGTGCATTGCCCATTCAATGCCTACCTCAACCATTCACTGTTCCTTTGCCTTCCTACTCTTATGACCATCACTGGATTGAATTCCCCCTTAGATAAATTGACAGTTAACCTCAGTGCGTGTATCACATTCTCACAAGGCATCTATTGTTCCCTCCTTTGGAACAGAAGAACAGTTTGCTACATCTTTATCTCTCATTGACATTAACATAAACACATCCCCCAGCATGGCCACTGGGGCTAATCTCACCAATCCCCTTACTGTCTCCCACCACTTCAGCCTCCTTGGGCTCTTCTAGTGGGCTAACAATCATCGCTTCCTCTTTTTTTCCCTCAAATATCTGTTCACTCATCTATAAAGCTCTGAGCACCTGTGGTCTAATTGGAGATGATTGCTTTGACATCATGGCTCTAGTGGAAACTTGACTCACAGGTGATGACATCTTGTCCCACATTGAATCCCTCTCACCTAGCTATAACTTTCCACTACCTGTGCATTCGAAACAGCCTTAATTGCTGCATGGATCTTATCACCAAATCATGTCTAATCCTCTGGCACTTTTTCTTCCTTCAAACACTTTTTCATGTTCGACCCCTTCCTCCTCTCTTATCTTCATTTTCTACCATGGGCCTTTCTTCGTACCATATTTCTGAGAGAGATCTTCACTCCTCCCTCACCCTCTGCATTGAATGACTCCTCATCCTAGATTTCAGTCTGCATCTTAACTCAATTTTTCCCTTTGTCCTGATTTCACTGTGTTTCCATCTTACTTTAATATCACTCTCCAACCCATATTCACAGCCACCCCCTTGACCTTGCCATCTCACGGCCTTTCTGCTTCTTGGTCACAAACGAGGCCATTTCTGATCGCTTACTTGAATCCCACCTGCAACCTTATTCCTGTTTATAACATCCACCCTTACGTTCACTCTAGAATAATTCTCCCCAGTTGTACTTTAAAGTTTTCAACTGTCCCTGCATTCATCACAATACTCCTGCAGCTGTCAATCTGTTCAATTACTTCCTCAACTGTCATTGTCTCTGATCCCAGCAACATTCTAAGTCTTCCCAATCCTGGTTGTTCTCACTGGCATTATTAACGTTTTCATTCCTTTGGCCAAGGGATTGTGTTATGTAGTGGTGGTCATAAAACTGCTGGTCTCAGCCCCATCTCAACACATGTGCTGTTTAAACTGTAATCCAGGCCTTTTCGCCTCCACATTCAACTATCCAGTGCAAAAGACAATGCTGAATCTTGCTACATTTAAAGACACCTTCAGCTAGAAGTGTGTGGTGGATGATCCAACTTGACCTCCCCTGGAGGTACCCATCATGGTAGATGCCAGCCTTCAAGTAATTTAATTCAGTCCAGGTAGTATCATGGAAGAACCAAAGTCATTGGGCAAAGGCTATGGGCCCTGACAATACCCCAGCTGTAGTACTGAAGACCTCTGTTGCAGAACCAGCCCTACCTTGTCCAAGTTGTTCCAGTACATCTGCAGCACAGTAAACCTGAGAATGTGGAAAGTTGTCAGCTATGTCCACAAAAAACAGATTAAATCCAATCTGGCCAGTTACAGCCCCATCAGTCTATTCTCAACCATCAGCAAAGTGATGGAAGGTATTGCTGACAGTGTTATCAAGTGGCATTTATTCAGAAACAACCTATTCACCGATGCTCAGTTTGGGTTCCCCCAGGACCACGCGGCTCCAAGTGTCATAACAGCCTTGGTCCAAACATGGGCAAAAGAGATGAATTCATGAGGTGAGCTGGTAGTGGCTTCATAAATAGATCCCATAAATACATCCCATGAAGTATGAAACTAGACACAAATCCTTTCCTTGGTTATTCCTTTGTTTACATAATGTAGCTTTACATATGTCTGCCTTCAGCCACCAACCCAGTGTCCCAGTCGTTTCTCTTTATACTCTTTTGTGAAAAAAACAAACCTAATTAACTAATTAAAGCGACACCCCCTTAAAGGGGCCATGGGTCGATTTAAACCATCTATTGAACAAAGAGCCAGCAGTTTATCTTTATACTCTTTTGAATTGATCAATTAACCAAAGAATCTCTTTTTAAAAAGCCAAGTAAACCAATAAACCAAATGAATAGCCCCTAAGGGGCAAGTTTCTCTTTATAAGCATTCTAAGTAGTTATTTAGACAATGCCCTTCATCTGTATAAGTTATCTTTATAATTAACATGCAATTAACATGACTGCCCTTGATATCAAGATGGCGCTTGATCGAGTGTGGCATCTCAGAGCCCTAGGAAAACCCAAATGAATGAGAATGGCGGAGAAATCTCTACATTGATTGGAGTCAGACTGAGAACAAAGGAAAATGGTTCTGATTGTTGGAGGTCAAGCATCTCAGTTTTGTGACATTACTGCAGGAGTTCCTCAGGATATAGTCTCAGGCCCAACCATTTTTAGCTGCTCCATCATAAGATCAAATTTGAGAATGTTTGCTGATGATTGCACAGTTTTGAATAACATTTGCAACTCCACAGAGACTGAAGCAGTCCATAGCAAGGCCTGTGCTAATAAGTGATAAGGTACATCAGTATTACACAAGTGCCAGGTAACGATCATCTCCAATAAGACAGAATCTAACCATCTCTCCTTGACATTGAATGGTATTACCATCGCTGAATCCCCTACCATCAACATCTTGGTGGTTACCATTGACCAGAAGCTGAACTAGACCAGCCATATAAATACTGTGGCTACAAGAACATGTCAGAGGCAGGAATTACTGTGGCAAGTAATTGACCTTCTGACTCCCCAAAGCATGTCCACCATCTACAAAGCACAAATCAGGAGTGTGATGGAATACTCTCCACTTGCCTTGTTATGATCCCAACTGATACTGGATAAGTCAGATCCCAGAGGGAAACCTGGCTTGATAGATCTAACTTCTCGAAATTTGGAGGTAAGTTACTGAACAAATTCACAGGAGCCTGCTAATGAATTTTTAATAAACATTTTATGCTTTATATCAAAACAAGAACAGTAAACTACATTACGCCAAATAAACAAGTTGGAAAGATCTCAATACAAACAGAAAACGACGATTCAAATTCCCACTATTCCTTTACCCCAGCAATATCTTTACAGGCACAAACCATTGAAGAGTTACCATGAACTTGACACAAAGGCTTCTCACTTGGGACTGGCAAGCGGTTTATTTCTGGTGAATTTCTCCACATTCACTTGATGCTTCTCGTCCTGAGACACCCAAAAAACACACTCTAAACTCACTGTTTCTTCAAACTGCGGAGCAAACAAATGAGTTCCCTAAACTCGGTATTCCAGTAGCACTTCCGCTAAACTGATCACTTTTCTGAGCCCTATAACCAATTATTCAGTTAACTACTGTCCCAGTTGCCTTGGAGTTTTTCTCCTCAGAGAGCTTCAAAATCCCTCTTGGCTCTCTCTGAAACAAACACACACACGCAATTCTCCCCCTCTCAACCCCTGTCCCCATCTTTGTGTCTGTCTCACTGGATCACAGTCACTAGGCAACAGTAAAGCTTTCCTTTAATTGCTGAGCTTTGAACCCACTTCTTTAACTTCAGGGGTTGTAAGACTTACAAGACTTCATTAAAAATGTATACAATATATACAAACAAACCTAAAAGACCAGAAATCTTTAAGTAACAATCCAGACTCCGACACACCAAGGTTCAGAAACAAAACCGAAATAAAACTAATACCATTTTTAACTTTCTTAACACGCAAATATATATATAAAGTCAACTTAAAAATCATAGATTATTCATAACAGCCTGTATGAATACTGCTTGACACCATCCAAGATACAGCAGTCTGCTTGATTGGCAGTTCACCCACCACCTTAAACTTTCATTTCCTCCACCACCGATTCACAGTGGCAGCATCTACAAGATACACTGCAGCAACGCACCAAGGCCCCTTTGATTTACGACCTCTACCACCTAGAAGGGCAAGGGTAGCAAACACATAGGAACACTGCCATCTGTAGGATCCACTTCATGTCACTCATCATCCTGACTTGGAATAATATCACCATTCTTTCACTGTCACTGGGTCAAAATCCTAGAGCTCCCTCTTTAACAGTACTGTGCATGCACCTACACCAGATGGATTGCAGTGGTTTAAGAAGGTGGCTCACCACCACCACCACATCAAGGGCAATTATGAATGGGTATTGAATGCTGAGCTTGCCGGTGACACTTTCCTCCCAAGAACAAATAAAACAAGTGCTCTCCTGGCTTCCTCCCATTTTCCATGCTCCATAAACTTCAACTTATCCAGAATCTCTTAGCCTGCACAAAATTGCACTCCTTTTCACCCCTATATTTGCTGACTTAAGGTAATCATCAAAGCTTCCAACTTAAAACACTCATTCTCACGTTCAAATTACTGTGATCAGGACAACCCCATGACCCCCAATCTCTAACTTCGTCCAGCCCTACAAATCTCCTGAGAATTCTGCATTTCTCCAATTCTGGATAGCTGAAGCTCAATGGTATGGTGGTGGCACAGAGGCAAGAATCAAAACAACTGAGTTTGCAGTGATGGTGGGGTGGTGGGAGACCATGAAAAAATTTAGAGGATAAGAACTTTAAGGCATTGGGAGACTTAGAGCAAATGTATGATTTGGTGCAGTATCAAATACAGGCAGCAGAATTTTGGATGGGCTGACGTTTATATAGGACATTGGATGAGACACCAGTCAGTTGTTTCCGGAGGTGCTTAAAGGCAGGTATAAGGATTTCAGTGACAAAGGCAGAGAAGCTGAGATGAGGGACCAGAACTACTGAGGAGTGGTAATCACAGTCGGATTGCCATTCTGCTCCTTGTAACTTAATTTAATCAGGATCTGCACATTTCCCGCCCGACCTTCTGACTCTGGCCTGGCGGAAAGTGCGGCACAGTGGGTTCCCAAGGCCTTCAATGTGGGCAGCAGTGTCAGGGGAAGTGAAGTCACACTCCCGTTTTACAGCTGCCGTAAAGCAGGCAAGTGTAAAGGTCCCAGCCGTTTTAAGGAACCGCAGAGAAGGCAAATAGGGTCTAGTGGGGGGGCGGGGGATTGGGGGTGTGTCAGGAGTTAGAAGTGGTTTTAATCCATCTAACTTTTCCTGGGTAACTATTCTGCTAAGAGATTTGGAACCATCCAAAGTCTTTGATTTAAATCAGAGTTTGGATGGTTCCCAGTGCACAATAATTGCCCATCGGGAGTTTGAATTTCCTCGGCGATTGCTTTGCGATCATTACATGGGGACTTCTGGGAGGGTCCCCCATTATATCCAGGTCACTACCTCCACCACCCCCGACCCACCCGGGAGATTGGAAGTTCTGGGCCAAGCAGTGTTATGGACATGGGAATAGGCAGACTGTGCTGGAGAGAGTAACTTGAGCTGAAGTAACTCAGAGGCAGTGGAGGAGTTGAGAGATGGAAGCTGACCACTTGTCTCAGATGATGATGGTGGTAGCATGTAAAGGAGGGGGCAAAGGAAAGATCCTGGGAGGGGTGCGGGATACTCTGGTTGTAAGTAAGGAGGTGGGAAGAGAAGCCATTGCTTAAGATACTCTGATTATATCGGTAAAGGTGGAACTGAGCCAGTGCAGTACCACTGAACTGAACAGGAGCAGAGGTATGTTGCTGGAGGATAGTGTAGTGAACTGTGCCTAAGGCTGTTGAGAATAAAGAGTGATAATGGTCACAGTCATGGAGAATGACATCTGTGACTTAGTTTGAAGCAGTTTAGGTTTTGTGGGAGGGCTGTGTAGAGATTAAAACGGGATTTTGCATTCGAGGTTTGGGTGGCAGCAACACATTTTAAGGTTTCGGAGAGTGAAGAGAGATTGGCTGGGGCATTGGTTTGCATGGACAAAGACTAAGGATTTTTTAATGTTGGTGATAGTATTGAATGGGAAAAGGGGCCGAGGATATGAAATAATTTACAACATCAGACAGGAAGGAAATTAGATGGTCAGCAGTTGAGTAGAACGGAGTTCAAAGGAGCAGGAGGTTGCTCTCATGGATGAAACAAAATTGAAGAGGGCACAGGATGTGATGGTCCAAAAACTGGAAAGATTAGAATGTGCTGGTTAGATAGGTGAAGTCCATAAATGTTGCTTTGAGCAGCTGGTTTAAATATAAGTGGAGAATTCTTGATTAAAGATCTGGATGCCTTTTCCAGGTATTGGAACAGGTGAGAAAATGTCTCACTTTGTGCTGTTTCCTTTTTTTGGTAGTGGGGGGTTTGCATGTGGCATAAGTGTGTTCATTTCCAACTTTGTGACGCTTAATGTAACCTTGCTTCAACAGCTTATAAAAGATTCATCCTTCCGTTTATTGGATGTCTGGATTGCTCAAGGGCAAGAGGAGAGAGGCACTGGATACATTGACTGTTATAGTACTGGTGTAGGGTTCCTTGGTCAAGATTAACAGCGTACTTTCACGCTACATAAATGAGTTAGGGGTGATGCATAGAGGCTTGCATGCTCAATGGAGTTGAGCTGATTGTTTCTGCCTAATCTATACTATTTGGATTTGTTGCTAGCCACGTGTCCACAGGAACAAAATTGCCATGATGTCAGTGAGCTGAAAGTCTAAGGCTCAATCTCTTGGTCTGTATTGAACATGGTTTTTGTAAGCTTTAAATGAGTCAAATCACTTCATAATGGCTAATGCAGCCCTGGAAGACATTCATGAAGAATGATTTCAATGTTCTTTAGGAATGTGCTCATAACTCAGTAAAGGAGCAGTTAAGAAGTAGATATTTGTTCTGTACAACACTGATTGATAGTAACTTCTGTAAGTGGTCTGAAACAATTTTGTTTAGAGGTGTGTCTGTATTGCCCATTACCTAAATCAAAGGTAAAAGACAAAGAGCAATCCAGAGTACCGGGGGAGAGCCAGTTTCAATGAGGTGAGAATGGATCTGGTTTAGATAAATTGGAAACCAAGACTGGCAGGCAAAATTGTAATTGAACAGTGGGCTTTCTTTAAAGAGGAGAGAGTTCAGATGCGGTCGAGGCACAAGAGGGAAAGGTAGGGTAAACAAAGCTGGAACTCCCTGAATGACGAAAGAGAGTAAGATGAAGCAGAAAAAGGGTGTGTATGCTAATGTCAGGTTGATAAATGGAAATGAGAACCAGGATGAATACAAAAAGTTCAGAGACAGTGAAGAAAGAAAGAGAGCTGCATAGAACACTGAGAAGAGACTGGCAGCCAATATAAAATGAAATGCAAATGTCTTCAGTGGGTATTTAAATACTAAAAGCAAGAGTAGGGCCAATTAGGGACCAAAAAGTGGATTTAGCATGGAGGCAAAGGGCATTACTGAGGTACTAAATGAATACTTTGCATCTGTCTTTACTAAGGCAAAGGATACTGCCAAAATTATATAAAAGAGGAGATAGTTACACTGGGCTAAAAATTGATTAACAGCAAGTGTTAGAAAGGCAGGCTGTTGATAATGTTGATAAGTCACCAGGACCAGATCAGATGCACCCGTAGATACTGAGGGAAGTAAGGGTAGAAATTGTGAAGGCACTGACCACAATCTTCTAGTCCTCCCTTGGAACAGAGGTGATGCCAGAGGATTAGAGAATTGCAAACACTATATCCTTGTCATTGAATATATTCAAGGCTAAGTTAGACAGATTTTTGATCGACAGAGAGTCGAGGGTTATGGCAGGAAAGTGGAGTTAAGGTGACATCAGATCAGCCATGATCATATTGACTAGTGGAGCAGGCGCAAGGGGTCAAATGGCCGATTCCTGTCCCGAATTCTTATGTTCTTGTGTTCAAATACAGTGCAAGGAGATACCGAGTAACTACAGGCCTGTCGGTTTCATCTCGGTGGTGTGCAAGCTTTTAGAAACAATAATCTGGCACCACAAATCACTCTGACAAATGTGGATTAATTAAGCAAAGCCAATGTTTGCTAAAGGCAAATAGTGTTTAACTAGATTGAGTTTTTTGATGAGGCAATTGAGAGATTTGATGAGGATAATGCAGGTGATGTGGTGTACATAGACTTCCAAAAGGGTGTTGAGAAAGAACCACACAACAGACTTGTCAATGGAATAAAACGGACAGTGGCAGCATGGATACGAAGTTGGCTGAGTGACAGGAAATGGATAGTGGTGAATAATTGTTTTTTGGACTGGAGGAAGGTAAACAGTGGAGTTTCCCAGGGATTGGTATTTGGGCCATTGCTTTTCTTGATCTATAAGTAATGACCTAGACTTGGGTGTAGAATTTCAAAATTTGCATTTGACACAAAACTTGGAAGCATTGTGAATTGTGAGAAGAATGGAAATAGACTTCAAAAATACATAGCCTGGTGGAATGGGCAGACATGTGGCTGTTGAAATTTAATTCAGAGAAGTGTGAAGTGATACATTTTGGTAGGGAATGAGGAATTGCAATACAAAATAAAGGATACATTTCTAAAGGGGCTGCAGGAGCAGAGGAACCTGGAGGTATCTGTTTAAAAATTGTTGAAGATGGCAGGGCAGGTTGAGAAAGTGGCTAATAAAGCATAAGGGATCCTGACCTATATAAAATAGAGGAATAGGGTGCAAAAGCAAGGAAGTTATGATGAGTCTTCACAAAACACTGGTTTGACCTCAACAGGAGTTTTGTGCTCACTTTATTGTACTTTAAGAAGGATGTGAAGGCATTGGAGAGGGTGCACAAAAGCAAGAATGCAATTCATCTGTAGATGAGAAACTTCAGTAATGAGGATAGATTGGCGGAGCAGGAGCTGGGCTCTTCAGAGAAAGGAAGTTTGAGAGGAGATTTGAGAGAGATGCTGAAAATCATGAGGGGGCTGGACAGAGTAGATAGGGGTAACTGTTCCCTTTAGCAGAAGGGTTGAGAACCAGAGGACATCAATGCAAGATAAATGTTCAAAGAACCAGAGGCAACGTAAGGAAAAACTTTGTTATGCGGCGAATGATTAGGACCTGGAATGTACTGCCTGAGCGTGTGGTGGAGGCAGATTCAATCATGGCTTTCAAAAGGGAATTGGATAATTATTTAGAGAGAGAAAAATGCAGGGCTACAAGGAAAAGGCAAGGGAGTGGAACAAGCTGAACAGCTTTTAAGAGAGCTGGCACAGACCAAGTGGGTCAAATGGCCTCATGTATTGTAACAAATTTACGATTGTATATGATAAGAATAATTGGGGGTGTAACATCAGTATTTCCTTGTGATCTTGACCAGATGTGCATATGTTTAGCATGTGACTTCAATCAAAAAAACACTTGGTAAGATGAGGCCAAATGCAAATCATTGAATTACTTTGACAGCATATCGTGAGACCACTATTCCTGGCTGGAATGGAGATGATTAGGTAATCCCAAATGTCTAAGATTGATTTCTCACACACCATCTGTACGTTAACTATCCTCCATTTCGTGCACTTAACAAGACCTGCTGCAGTTGTGCTTTTTAAACAGACTGTTCTACGAGAGGTTTTTATTTGCTGCGAGCCCTGCCATAAATTCCACCCCTCTTCTACCCCAACAGGCACTGTTATTTTATTTCATAGCAGATGAACACACAGCAGCAGCTATGATTGAACTTGGCTAATTCAAACATTACACTTTGTCACCTTACCATTATACATAATAATAAACATACCCCACATCAGTAATGAATGATTTAATTCTCCTTCATTGGAGCCTGGCAAAAGTTTGCCCTTGCCACTTTTGGTTTTAAGACATGACTACATATGTATCTATTATTACCTCTGTAATTACAACTGCTGGGACACTGTGCAGGATGTTATGACGTGGCAGATGGTGTGTGCCAGGCGGACAAAATCCATAATGGAAATTTGGCCACGCTGTCACAACGGTTTTGTAATTTGTATTTATTAGGAGAAGATTTGGGCACTGAATTCAGAAGTAATGAGTCCATGAACACCTTTAGAGATTTTAAAATCTAAATTAAAACACTTATTAACAAAAGAAAAGATTTCAAGCACATACATAAGATTACAGTTATTTGATATTATAACAAATCCCAAAGTTCCTAATTAAACTGCCTCCCAATGACACAACCCCTTTAAGGCAACAGCAAGCCAGCAAATTTATCACAGCATCCACTCGACAGTAGAATTCCAAGGGCTTTTCTCCAAATGTAGTTACTGGACACAACAGACTTTTGCAAACATGGCTGGAGGCTTCCCAAAGGCTGTTTTACACACTCCTTTTAGTTCTTACATGGGCCCCACCACATCATCCTCCTCTTTTCTTCATTAATGTTTCTCTCTCTTTAATCTTTAAATTCCATTGTTCTATATGTCTTTGGAACTTTACTTTTTCCATAATATAAAAATCTTTTATGTTGCCAATTTGGTCAGTACCTTTTAGGAAAAATAAACATAGGCCTGAATTTTTCAGGCAGCAGGTGGGCTTGGCGGGAGTGGAAGGGTGCGGTCGCGAAGCCAATTGCCGCCATTTTGTGGGTGGGGCAATTAAGGCCCGCCCAGCATAATACGCGAGTGGTAGGGCTCAGCACTACCTGTGCGGGCGGGGCGGGAGGAGGAGGGAGAGTTAGGGCCAGCACTCTTTTGCGCATGCAAGCGAAGGAGCACTTCAATCTCCCTGAGGCACAGAGCTGCTCAGGGAGATTGAAAGGCTTCTGAAATTAATAAATAAAAGGTTTAAAATTTATTTAAACATGTCCCCTCATGTGACTGTGCCACATGAGATAGGACATGTTTTTATATTTATGAAAATTTTTTCATTGATTTAATAAAAGCTTTAGGAAACCTCATCCAACATGTGGATGAGGTTTAATAAAAAACGTGAAGGCTGCTTGGCCTTTTCCCCTGCCCACCAACCTTAAGGTTGGACGGGCAGCATTTATAATAACCTTAATTAGATCCTTAATGGCCTTAATAGGCGTTTACATATCGGTGAGCGCGTGGTCGAATCTGGCACGCGCCCACTGAATGAAATATCGCAACTCAGTGCGATGATGTCGGGACGAATGCCTGACACCATCGCGTGTCATTTTACATATCGGCGTGTCAGGCCCGCCCCCGCACGCCAACTGAAAAATCCTGCCCATAATAACCTTGCACTATTTATTTGTTAGTTCTAAACATCCTACCATCCTTTTGAAACCCAAACAACTCCTTCACTTGTCTAAAAATGCAAAGTTCCTTCACACCTTACATGCTAAGACCTCATCCTTGTTTACCCATTAGCATTTGAAATGCCTTTTACCCCTAACTTCTTTTGATAATTTCAAGCTTGCAGCTTATCTAACTCTAATTTAATGAAATCTCACAGACAGAGACATCTACACTCACACCCATAAGCATATTTTACAATAAACCACAATAATGATATGAAACCTATTATAGTTTTGTGACAAGGATAAAGCAGTCCACTTAATCGATATCCCATCCAGTGACTTAAGATCCGCTCCCTCCCTCAGCACACAGTGGCTGCAGTGTGTACTATACACAAGAAGTACTGTAGAAGCTCAATGAGCTTTCTTTATTACCACTTCCCAAATTCATGGCCAGCACTAGCAAGAAGGACCAGGGCAGCAGGTGCATGAAACACCAACTGCAAGTTGCATATACCATCCAGATATTTAAGGAGATATTCAATTCCTTTCAAGTAAAATATATTCCAAAGAGGGGGAAAAAGCATCCATGGCTAAGCAAGGAAGTTAAAGATAACAAAGGCAAAAACTAAGGCATACCAAATTGCAAAGGTCAGTGGCAGGCTGGAAGATTGGGAAACTTTTAAAGATCAACAAAGGGTTACAAAAATAAAAAGAGCAAAGGTAAATTATGAAAGAAAACTAGCACAAAATGGAAAACCTGATAGCAAAAGCTTCTACAAGTATATGAAAGGAAAGAGAGTAGCTAAAGTGAATGTTGGTCCCTTGAAGAATGAGACTGGGGAGTTAATAGTGGGGAATGTAGAAATGGCAGAGATGCTTAATCAACATTTTGCCTCAGTTTTCACGGTGGAGGACACTAGTGCCACCCCAATAGTAACAGGCAGTGTAGAGGGTATAGAGAAGGAGGAACTTAGAACAATTACCATCACTAGAGAAAATGTACTGAGCAAACTATTGGGATTAAAGGGTGACAAGTCCCCAGGACCTGATGGCCTACATCCCGGGGTCTTAAAGGAAGTGGCAGCGGAGATAGTGGATGCATTGGCTATAATATTCCAAAATTCCCTGGACTCTGGAAAGTTCCAGTGGATTGGAAAAATGCCTGTCAGTGGTAAATAGATTTGAGATGCAGATTAGCCACACCCTAAAATGAAAGGGTAGGGTTGAGGAGATGAATGGTCTGCTCCTTTTCTAATGCTGCTGTGTGTTGAGACCCTTGTTGCTTGTGTTGCTACAGGACAGCGGCATGAAAGTTTAAAGGTGATGAGCTTTTTAAAAAAAGAAAATACTTCAGACTTGTCTTCTAATAACCTGCATGTTTTCATTGTTTTAAAATGCCATGCATGAGGTAGATTTATACATAGAAAAGTTTTAATTTATCATAAGTTTACAAAGGATCTATATAAAGCAAGTTGTTGTTGTAAACAAAGGTTTTTATCTTAAGTATTTTATTTGTACACTGTTAAGTGAGGTTTACAAACATAACTTTTATGGCTTTTAAGGTCAAAAATGACAGAAGCGGAGAAGGACCTGGTGGCTAAGATGCTGCGAGCAGTCCTGCAGTCGAGCAAAGATGGTGTGGCTTTCACAAGGCTGCAGGGAGAGTATAAACAACTCACAGGTGAAGTAATCCCTCATAAACAGCTTGGATTTCCAACTCTTGAGAACTACTTGAAAAGCATTCCTTCAGTCGTGAAGTTTGGAGTTAATAAAAATGGAGAGGTAAGACATGGATCAAAGATTCATTTTTTCCTCTTGGGTATGATTCCTTACCACCACCCCCTTAGATCAGGAATTGAACATGTCACTTTCCTGACAACTGCAATATAGTACCACAACAAATCCATCAGACCAATGGGAAATTTAACTGATGACTTTTTCTTTTTAATTGATCATTTCAGGTCTGATTTGCTTATACTGTGTTTTTCTTTGAGTTGGGGCTTCCAATTACCTTTTAACCTGCTTCACGAACCAAGCAAGATCCTTCAGTTAATAGGATTTTCAGGAAAAAAAATGTACCTCATCTTGAAGTGAACTCAAAACAGTCCAAGCCAATCATTGACACCTATTTTGTTAAGTAATGTAAGGAGATTTTGATCCATAATATGCTTAATTTGACCTTCTGTAGTCCACCTTAGAAGTATATGGTGGGTGAAAGGTTAGGTCCAAGCCAACGTTGCAATTAATGTCAAGTTGCAAGTTAGCCCGCTACTACATTTTTAGCTTTCCTTGAAGATTAATATTTTTTTAAATGTCTAAAAAAAATTATAAAACATTCTTGGTTTGCACATGAATGATCACTTTATCAAAATACTAGGGCCTACCATTGCTTGTGAAGCTATGCAACAGCTTAAATTTATATTGCTTCTTCAACTGACAAATAGATAAGTAGAATTCATTGGAGTATGAGAATTCTTTTCAGTGCAGGCTGAGGAGCTAGAAGATGCAAAACTGAGGCCCCACTTCGAGAACAAGATCATTTTACATTATAAATGTAGGTATAGGAATCTGCTAAGAAATAGCATGGGGCAGAAAATGGTAGAAATTGTTTATAGCCCCCACCGCCCACTCCCCAACAATAGCTGTAGTGTAGGGCAAATCAGGAATTTTGAGATGCTTGTATTATGGTGATCTTGGGGAGTTCAATCTTTCGTGCAGAGTAGATAAACTAAATTTGCAGTAATAGTATGGAGGAAGAATTCATGGAATGTATGCAATATAGTTTTCTAGGTCAGTATGTCAAAGAACCATTGAGGGAACAGGCAATTTTGGATCTAGTATTGTGCAATGAGAAAGGGTGAAGTAATAACCTTGTAGTAAAGGGACCGTAATATGGTAGAATTTTATATTGAGTTTGAACTAGAGTAAATTGAATCAAAACAAAGCAAACTATGTACGTTTGAGTGGCATGTTGGGTAAGTAGATTGGGAAATTATATTGAAAAATAAGATACACATGCAAAGGCTAGCATTTAAAGAAATAATACATACTTTGCACTAAGTATGCATTCCCTTCAGGAACAGAAACCCTACCCCTTGGCTTAGAGGAGTTAAAGATACTGTTAGATCAAAGGAAGAGGCTTATAATGTTGCCAAAAAGAGCAGGAAACATTAAGTTTTACACTTAAGCAAAAGAGGACCAAGAAATTGATATGGAAAGGGAAAAGTGAATATGAGAGTAGACTAGAAAGAAATAAAGAAATAACCAACTATAAAGGTTTCTGTACAAATGTAAATAGGAAGAGATTAGTCCAAGTTAAATAAAGGTGGGCCCATTATATAAGAGAATTTTAAAAAGAGCAGGAGTATGCCTTGCAGCTCTCTCACAAGCCTGCTAAGATCATGGCTGATCTGATCTTGGCCTCAATTCCACTTTCCTGCCTGTTCACCATAACCCTTAATTATTCTATAGTTCAAGAATCTGTCTGTCTCAGCCTTGAATATATTCAGTGACTCAGTCTCTACAACTCTTGGGGTAGAGAATTCCAAAGATTCATGAGCCTCTAAGAGAAGAAATTTTTCCTCATCTCTTGTCTTAAATGGGCAACCCCCTTATTCTGAAACCATGTGCCTTGATTCGAGATTCCCCTATGAAGCAGAGACAGATGAGATTATAATAGGAAATAAGGAAATGGCAGAGACATTAAACAAATAATTAATATTTATCTTCACAGTAGAAGACACACAAATTACTCTGGAAGTAATGGGGAAGTGTTTAGCAAGAATGAGGAACTTGAAGAAACTAGTATAAGTGAAGAAATTAAATGGATTTGTAGCTGTAGAAGTAGTGAATGCATTGGCTTTGATATTCCAGAATTCTCTAGATTTTAGAACAGCTCCCAAGGATTGGACGGAGGCAAGCATAACCTTGCTATTTAAGGAAGGAGGAACAGAGAAAACAGGGAACTCAAGACCATCTAGCCTGACATCAGTTGTAGAGAAAATACTAGAATTTATTATTATGATGATGATAGAGACAGGGCACTTAAAGAATTATGATATGATTAAGCAGAGATAACATGCATTTATGAAAGGAAAGTCATGTTTGAAAAATCCGTTCAGAGTTTTTGAGAACGTAAATCGTAGGATGGTTTGGGGGAATCTGTGGATGTAGTGTATTTCGATTTTCAAAAGCATTCAATAAAGTTCCAAATGAGGTTATTACACCAAATTAAAATTGGGATTGCGGTTAATATATTGACCTGGATTGAGGATTGGCTAATGGGCTGAAAACAGGGTAGAAATAAACAAGATATTTTCGGGTTGGCGGGCTGTGCTGAGAGTAACGCACTGATCAGTACTTGGGCTTCAACTGTTAACATCAATATTAATGACTTAGATGAAGGGACTGGGTGGAATGAATCAAAATTTACTGATGATACAAAGTGGGAAAGTAAGTGGCCAGGAGGATGCAAAGAGGCTGCAGAGAGACATTGACAGTTGTGGAAAGTGGGCAAGACTATGACAAATGGAATACACTGTGACAAAGTGTGAAGGTATCCACTTTGTTAGGAAAAATAAAAAAAGCTGAATTTTTTTTTTGAATGGTGGGAAATCGAGAGGAACCTGGGTGTCCTTGTACATGAATGAAAATTAGCATTCAGGAACGTCAAGCAATTAGGAAGGCAAATGCTACGTTTGCTTTCATGACAAAGGGACTAGAGTATGAGGAGACCACACCTGGAATGTGTGCAGTTTTGGTCTCCTTACCTAAGAAGGGACAACCTTGTGCTAAAGAGTGTGCAGCAAATGCTCATTAGACTTGTTCCTGGGATGAGGAAATTGTCCTCTGGGGAGAGATTTGAATAGACTAGGACTATATTCTCTGGAGTTAAGAAAAATGAGGGGTGATCTTGTTGAAACATTAAATTCTTAAGAGTCTTGACAACACGGGTCAGCGTTTCAGAATAAGGGGTCAGCCATTTAGGATTGGGATGAGGAGAAATTTCTTCACGCAAAGGGTTATGAATTCTCTACCCCAGAGACCTGTGGATGCTCAGTCATGGAGTATATTCAAGGCAGAGGTTGATTATATTTTTGGTTACTGAGGGATATGGGGATAGTGTAGGAAGGTTGAGTTGAGGTAGAAGATTATCCATGATCTTGTTGAATGTGCAGGCTCAAAGGGCCAAACAGTTTACTCTAGCTCCTATTTTTTGTTATTTTCTTAAATGATGAAGAAGGAAGCTGACACAAATGTGGCTTCAGGGTGTGCATGAAATATGGGTTTTCAGCTTAGTTATTGAAAACATAAATAGATTTTGGTCTTGCTTCAGAAAGCATAATCAAACAGATCATTAAAAGACATATATTTTAAAAAAACAGTCCTGAAAGTTGATTTATTTTTGTGTTTGATCCATAGGTTGTTTGTTTCGCCACTATAAACAACGAGATTGCACACATCGCTAAACTGGTGGCCCGGCAGCGAAGTCCTAAGAAGAGGCATGGTGGGCAAACATTGGTAAATTCCCAAGTACGGCTAAAACGTGTTCCACCAGCCACCCAAGTTGGTAAGTCAACCTCAGCCATTGTGAGCTTTAGAGTAAGTGGAATCCTTTTGAAAAAATTATGCACAAACTTTGTTGAAGCTGAGATTCTTAAGCTATGTGACATGTTTCAAGATGCCAAGTCCATCTTATGATTGTTACACCAAGTTTCAAGTTAATGACTCCAATCCAGTGTTGCCATTGTTGTTATAAAAACCCACTGGTTTCGGACAAATCATCCAATATGAATTGAAGTTTATTCTCACATGATTGGCTATAAATATTTTGATCTAAATTACAAGTGTTTTCTGTTTAGAAAATTCAGTTGAGTTTGTGTCAAGCTCAGATTTTAAAATGTATCAAGTGTTATGTGGCTGCCTTTGTTCCAAATTGTCGCAACTTTCTGACGTTCCAACCCAAAGGGACTTTGATCAGTATGCTTGTCAGTAGAATTAGTTTGTTCTTTGATTTCCCAATGGCATACAACAAAAGAACTTGCATTTCTTGCGTGCCTTTCACATTGTCAGAATATTCCAAAGTGTTTCATAATCACAAGAGCTAATTCATATTTTGTCTTGTGCAAAACAGATGAATTTCAAAATTTTTCCATGGTTCATCAAAACAGAAATGTAAAGATGATCTATACTGTAGAATTATGCAAACTGTATCTGATGCATATGTGATTAAGAACACTAAGTTGAGATGTAATATGTGTCACCACAATATTGGGGAATCCAGGGGGAGGTTCATGAGTCTTGACCAGGTTCCACACTACGCACAGTTTCTTTCCTCTGCTGGCAATATATATGCAGTTTGGCTCCTTCACTTCTGGGATCTTTGTTCAGCTATGTTCAGGGCTCAATGTAATAGCTGCCTATTTCCTAAACACAGTGAATTGAGAGGTTAAAATTCTGAGCAACTTAGTTATTGGTGCTAACAATTGAATTGTTTTGTTTTGTATTTGGAACAGTTGTTATTAAGAGTGATTACTGGGGCCAAGAGCAGTCTTTATGACAGAGTGTAATTACTGAGTGACTTGATGTTGCAACAAAGCAGCTTCTGGACTCCAGTCACCTGTCTATGAAGGACAGATTTGTAAGATCCATTTGGGGAGATAATCTTGCACCCTTTGAGTTGTTGCCCAAGTTGGTGCTGCTTCCCCAAAATATTTAAAATTTGCTATTGGCAGCAGAGTGTCAGTGCTTTAACACACATGATGAAAGCAATGCAGACGCATAAGCTGCAGTATAAATCAGGTGCTGCTTGCCTGATCTGGTCTGACCCAGTGGCACAGTTTACAATAAGACGGTGAGGGTACTCCATGATATTACTTTAGGTTAGGTTGGAGGCAAGACAGTTCTGGTAACCTTCACCTGTGGCAGTTTTGGTACTTATATATTGATATTTGGTATTTCCATCAGCATACTATTGGGCGCTTGGCTTCAATCGATAAATGACAAGACATTGACACTGGAATCATTGTTTTCCCCTTCTGATTTCTCAAGTGCCCTTTTGTGGCAAACTCTACAGACCGTCTATTTGCAAGAAGTCACTCTATAATGCACGCAGTCCTACCATTTCTCTAGCAGTGTAGGCAAGGGGAGTATCCATCTCTTCCTTCTTTTAGGGCACCCTTCTAGTTCTTAAGTCTGGCATGCCTCACGCATTTAGTCAATGACATGCAATGGCCTTTACGTGTCTCACTGAGCTGTTTGAGGAGGGTCTTGTCCAACCATTCATTTCT
This sequence comes from Cetorhinus maximus, assembly GCF_964194155.1. Lineage (NCBI taxonomy): Eukaryota > Metazoa > Chordata > Chondrichthyes > Lamniformes > Cetorhinidae > Cetorhinus > Cetorhinus maximus. The sequence continues at coordinate 133,965,990 of NC_135880.1, forward strand.
GAAGTAACTTTCATGAGTAAGATTGAGATTCTTATCATTCTATTCAGCTTTGACACAGAATTTTTGGAGGTCCATTTTAGTTCTATTGAAAAATGACAGCATGGAATTTTTTTTTGTATTCTAGTTTGTATGTCAGTTAATTTCTTGTGCACTGTATTGCTTTCTATGGACCCAGGAGGCTGAGCTGGGCCACAGTATTGTGAATGTTGAGGGGGAGGTCATTTTTTTAAAAACAAATCCTTCCCCTGCCCCAAAAATTCAGTTTAATTTGCCTGTAAGAAGGGCAGATGAAGGTATTTCACCAAACTTGTCACGTGCTGGTGCGTTTGCATCACTAGAGGCCTGTGTATTTAGATTTATGCTGAAAGGTACATGGCAAGTGTCTCCCACATCATGGGCAGAATTTTCCGTTGGCATGCGGGGGCGGGCCCCACACACGCGCGTAAAACGACTTGTGATGTCGGGCGAGCGTCCCGTGCGATATTTCGTTGGGCGGGTGAGCGATGCTTTCCGATGTAAGCCCACTATTAATTAATGGGCCCCTTGAGGCGCCAATCGACCGCGATTTTTCAGCGCCCGTGCAATCTTCGGATCAGCGCACGGGCGCAGCGGGCAGGCGGGGAGGACACATTTGTATAAACCTCATCCATGGGTGGGATAAGAGAGCTCACTGGGGTCACGAGTGTGCTCTGTCAAATATTGATGTTTCAAAGTTACTGATGTCTGTGTATCTGCAATGCTTCAAAATGCATACCAGCTGCTTGGTCTGGTGTCTCAACCTTCAGGTCAGCACTGCAATGAGGAATCCTTTTTGGACCTGCATGTTTCAGGAAGCCTGGGAATGGGAGCTGAACTCCCCACTGGAGGCACCTCCTCTGAGGAGGAAGGGAGGGCTAGAAGGGGGAGAAGGCCAGGAGTGCAGATTCAGCCTCTGGGGAGCCACCTTTGGGAAGTCAGGTGCAAGCACAAGGGGTTCAGGACCAAGAGGTAGTCCAAAGCGGAAGGGGCCGCAGAGGACACCACTATCCTGCTGCTGGGGTATACAGGCAATGAAGCAGCTACCTCAATATGTCTGAGGTGCAGTGCCAAAGGAGGTTCCATCTCTCAAGGGAGACAGTCAACTATATCTGTCAGATGATTGGGCCTGAGATGTCTGCGAACTGTGTGGGTGGACATCCCATGCCACTGGCTCTGAAGGTCACAGCTACCCACAACTTCTATGCCCCTGGCTCCTTCCAGGGATAAGTGGGTGATCTTTGCGGTGTCCCCCAATCAGCTGTCCACAGTTGTGTCAAGCAGGTTACAGACGCTCTGTTCAGGCGTGCATTGACCCTCATCCTTTACCGTTGGGACCAGGCAAGCCAGACACAGCGAGCCAGAGGCTTCGCAGTGATTGCTGGCTTCCCCCACGTCCAGGGTGTAATAGACTTACACATGTGGCCATCAAGGCACCAGCAGGTGAGCCGGTGCCTTCATCAACAGGAAGGGCTTCCACTCCATGAACATGCAGATAGTGTGTGATCACAGGATGCTGATTCTACAAGTCTGTGCAAGGTACTCAGGCAGCTCCCACGACGCCTACATCCTCAGACACTCCCAGGTGCCAGGGCTCTTCAGTGCTGCAGCCTGGCTGGATGGATGGCTGCTGGGTGACGAGGGCTACCCCCTCAGAAGGTGGCTCATGACGCCTCTTCGTCATCCAAGAACAGGAGCTGAGCAGTGGTACAATAGGAGCCACGCCTCCACAAGGGCTGTGGTGGAGAGAGCTATTGGTCTTCTCAAGATGCGCTTCCGATGCCTGGACCGCTCAGGGGGCGCTCTCCAGTAACCCCCCAGATCGTGTGTCACTGATAGTGGTTGCATGCTGCACTCTACAATCTTGCGCTGGAAAGGGGGGAAGCTGTGGACGATGAAGACGTAGATACATTGGCTGGGGATGCACACGATGAGTCCAGCAGTGAGTCCGAGGATGAGCGCACACAGGGAAATGCTGATGGGGTTGACGCTGACTCAGGCATACTCCAGGGAGGCAGGGACACCGGGGAGGCTTTAACCCAACAAACCTTCAGCTAGTACACCACATATGGACCTCCTGGACAAGCCTGGGCTGTAGGCTCCATATTCGAGACCCAAGTGCAAAATCTGCCTGGTTAGGAACATTAACTCAGGTCCTTGTTAATAAAGCTGAATGTCCCACAATGCATTCATTACATTATTGGAAACCATCCACCTGCAGAACAAAAGAGGCAACCTCAGCCATGGTGACATGTCTGAATTTAATATTGCAGCCAAAGAAACTTAATGAAACAAAATGAAAAAGGTGTTTAAAAATCACAGCAACTTATTGCGGGCCAACACAAAAGCACCAGTGATAAACCCGTGGCGTGCCTAAGTTGGCTTATGTTTACGTTTTTGGGTGCTACATCTTGGTGCTGACCCCTAGCTGGGAGTGGCATCTGAGACAGCCTGCTGTCCTGTTGGCCTCAATGACCTTGGCGGTCATCCTCTGGCCCTTGGAGCCTGTGCTGCTCCCGCCTGGGAGGGAGTTGCCAGTTCCACAGCTGGCATTTCCCCAGTCGCCACAGCCTCACTGGATGCAACGGTCACTAGCAGAGGGGTGGAGGAGCTGCCGCTCTCATCCGGAGCGCCCTAAGAGGAGACGACAGGCAGCTGCTGCACTGACGTGGGGTCGCTACAGACTTCCCTGCTCACTGTGGATGGATGGGCACCGAATTGGGAAACTTGGTGCCCAGACCATCTCCCACACTGGCACTGACCAGCTGAGGTCAATGCCGATGTGAGGACTTGCTGGTCCAAGCGCATCTGCAGGAAGCCCTAATGGGCCCCCTGGAGGAGCCTCTCCACGAGATTCGCCACTCTCTCCATGGAGGATGCATGATGCTCGGACATAAGGCTCATTGCTTCGGTGACAGTCCACGTAGACTCCTTTACCACGGGCACCAAGCCAAGCATAGCCTCATGTATCTCCCCCAGATGCTCCCGCACACCTGCACGCATTTACTGCACTTGCTGCGTCACGGACGACTCCAGAGGCACATCATCAGGCACCAACTGAGCATGTGCTTGGCCCCCTGCAGTCCTCCGACTACTGGTGCCATGGGCACTCTGTCTCTGCCAGCTCCTCCAGCGACTGTGAAGTGTCCTCACCGCTGTGCCCTGGGACACTAGCCGATGTTCTAATTCCCACCAAGGTGCTAGTATCTGCGCTGTTACTGAGCGCAACAGGTTGTTGAAGCGCTTGCGACACTGGACCCAGGTGCGCTGCACCACGTCGCAGGAGCTCACCACCTCTGCCAGCTCCTCCCAGGCATATTTGGTCACGTGGGGGAGCCTCCTCCTCCTCCTGTCCTGGGGTACCAGGACCTCCCGCCTTGCTGCCACCTCCTCGAGGAGGGCAGCAAGGCAATCATCGAAAAAACGAGGGGCAGAGTGCCCCCTGCACTACCCTCCTACCTGGCCTGCTCACCAGCAGTGCTCTGGGAATCCCTTCCACTGGCCAGAATTTGCAGCCTTGGAAAGGCTGCAGCAACTCTTTAAAACAGGCCGCCGGGCTGCCATTGGACCCGGCGGTCATTGCAAACCCGTCACCGCCCGCCCACTTGTGCTGTCCTCAGGAGCCGCAATTCCCGCTGGGCGGGCCTTAATTGGCCCATCCGCGTAAAATGGCGGCGCAGACCCGATCGCTGCCCCCTCTCCAGCCTCCCCGCCAGCCGGAAAATTCAGCCCCATGTTCCATTCATTGAACTAAGACATCATGTGGAACTACTCAGAGTAGCAGGGGCGTTCTTCTCATCCTGGTCGTTTGTCAGCCAACAATACTGAAAATAGATTATGATTATTTGCTGGTGTGGGATCTTGCAGGGCACAAATTAGCTGCAACATTTGCCTATTATTCTCATAATATTATTGGAATTTGTTGTAAAATGGATGTGTGTGTGGGGCAGTGTCACCAGATTTCCATTTCCAGAGTCTATCACGTAATTCTCCCTATTGGTGATCCAAGCTTATCCATGTGGTTTGAAGAATGAGTCTGGCTAATTGAGACCCACAGTTATCTTTCCATTTTATAATGTGTTCTTTTCTTTCCTTTAGGAAAACCTAAAGCAACTTTAAGGCAACCAGAGTATACTAGTCAGCCAGGGAAAGGGAGCCGGAGGACAACTAGCTCTACAAGAGGAAAAGGAAGCGTGCAAGGAGCAAAGACTGGCATGGGAAGAGAGGTGCTTTCAGATTCCAAAATACACCCACCAGTTGCTGGTGTGCCTAAGGATGCTTCAATTCGTAAACCTCTGTCTATTACAATCAATAGGTAATACTTAATATGATGTACAGTGCATTAAAAGATTTGAAGGGAACCTTCCGCACCACAGTGAATAGTTTAGATTGGTAAGTTATTCCTTGTGAAAATTGCAGCAGGAACTAGCTAATTCCTAAGGTTGCAGAAATCCAGTGGGCACAGAACTGGTCAACCAACCTCTCTGGTCTTAAATCAGCTCATGTTTTTTGAACTTTGACCAAAGGGAACAAATGGAAGATGCTGCTGACTAGTTTCCTTGACTTGCTGACTGGGTAAATTAACCACATCTGGAATGTTCCATGTTTAAACCTATTATTTGTTGGGTTAACTGTTCTAGCTTATGTGACCAGTAGTGATGTTGCATAATAAAAACAGAAAATGAAGGTCAAAGATCTGAAAGGTTAACTCGGTTTTTTCCTCTTAAAGATGCTACTACAACTGAGTAATTTCAGCATTTTATATTATTATTTCAGATTTCCAGCATTTGCAGCATTTTGTTTTTATACAGAGGTGTAGTAATTGGCTTCAGCATTCCTGAACAATATTTGAGACGGGAATTTCTTACTGTTCCTGCTTCTGATTTGCTGCCCAATGATGGTTGCTGGAAGCTGTGGGGAAGGTGGAGTTGGTTCTGTTTTTCTTTCAACCCTATGCACTTGTCATTTCCCTGGTAGAGTAGATTGCTGCTGCCTGCTTTTTAGACTTGTAAGATTTGTTACTTGGAGAAGATGTAGAGCAACTGGCTGCATCAGAAGAGAATAAACTAAAGAGAATTTTTGCTGTTTAGTTATGAATAAAATAACATTTGGGGAGTGGTGGGGGTGAAATAAAAGTTAAAAATGTTTGTTCAGTATTACTGTAGCAAGTGTTTTCTGTAAAAGAACTGTCTGTTTACCCTGAATTTAGAAACATTAAGGCAAACCTAAGATAAAATTGTTAATATTTTGTAAGTTTTCCACATGGACTGAGATGCAGGATTGATCAATTTTAATAGGATTATTCTGCAGACGCAATGGTGGAAGAAGAATGAGGCAATTCTATGAAATGAGTAAAAGACCTAGAATAATAATCATAGGAGATTTCAATTACTCAAAATAAACTGGTAGGGAAAGGTGAAAAAGAAATGGAGTTGTTACACTGCATCCAAGACTCCTTTCTTACCCAGAACAAGAGAGGAATCATTACTGGGCCTAGTAATGGGAAATGAATGGCAGTATATAGGTAATTGTAAATGAACATCTAGGGAACAGCAATCATAACATAGTAAGGCTTAAAGTTAATAACTATAATAGTCTTGAAACTAATGTCAGAACATGTGAGTCGGGGACGGGTAGTAGAATGGCTAGCAAACGTAAGTAGGTGTAACTAATCAGAGTGGCAAAAGGTGGGAAATGGTGCTGAGACTGTTGTTCAGTTTATTTTAATGACTTGGACTTGGGAATCTGAAATATAATTTCTAAACTTACAAATTGGGACATGTAGTTAATACAAAGGAAGAATGCAATAAAATATTGGGAGAAATTAATAAACTTGCAGAACGGGCATATAATTGGCAAATAAATTTCAATATGTGAGGGTGAAATGTTGCATTTTGGTAGGTAGAACAAGGTCACAATCTGCTTGGATCAGGGGTGTGGTGCCAAATGTTGAGGTGCTGGAGCTCTAAGAAAATGTTTTGGGCATACTATTTCTAAATATGTATCAATCATTTGAATCCCCAAAAATCAGTAAAACTATGTTTTTTAAGTGAAAAATATTGGTGCCCCTCTGCAACCAACCTCTTACTCACTCCTCCCTCACACACCCCACCCCCTCTCCCCAACCTCTCCCTCCACCCCAAACCCCTCCAACCTCCTCCCCACCCTGCAACCTCCCCAGCAGCAGTGCCGCAACGAGTGAAATTAACCCGAAAGACCAGCGTCAAAAAATAAATACTCAGCCTGAAAGTTCTGATTTTTTTTTGAGCTGGTCTGCCAGAACTTAAACTCTGCCTGCTGAGTGTGGATGATGAGAACTCTGTTTAAAACACCGAACTGGGCCCCGGTATTTGGAACCGTCTGCATCCCCCTCTCCCAGGCCGTGATTGGAGGTGCTGGAGCAGCGCTGTAGTGCGTTCCAGCAGCACTACACCCCTGGTTTTGATAAGTCTAAATGTGGTAGAGGAACAAAGACATCTGGGGATACAGATACATAAAGCATAAAAAGTAGCAATCGAGGTTAATAAGGCCATAAGAAAAGCAAATCAAGCATCGCAATTTATTTCTGTAGAGACATTAAATAGCATGTTAATTTTTTATCCAACTTTGGTTAGATCACACTTGTCCTGTGTGGTGTTCTAGTCTTGCTAATATCAAAAGAACACAGAGGCATCAGCAAAGATGCAAAAAAGATTCACAGTTGTGATATCAGACCTGTGAAGGGGATGCTTATCTGGAATACCTGAATAGGCTGGGGCTCTTTTCTCCAGAAAATGAAAGCTTGAGGGGTTACCTGTCAAAGGTGTTAAAGATAAAATGATGTAATTGGGGGAAGACGGTGGCGTGGTGGTAGTATCACTGGACTGGTAACCCAGACTCTGGGGACCTTGGTTCGAATCTCACCATGTGACTCCAGATCTGCAGTAATGTGAATGATTCTGAAATGGCCCAGCAAGCCACTCAGTTTTATCAAACTGCTAAAAAGTCAATAAAAAGGAATGAAACTGGATGGACCACGGCATCGACCTAGGCACCGAAATGACAATGGCAAACCCAGCCCCATCGACCCTGCAAAGTCGTCCTTACTAACATCTGGGGGCTTGTGCCAAAATTGGGAGAGCAGACTCACAGACTAGTCAAGCATAGAATCATACCTTACGGATCATGTCCCAGACACCACCATCACCATCCCTGGATATGTTCTGTCCCACCGACAGGACAGATCAGGCATAGGAGGTTGCATAGTGGTATACAGTTGAGAGGGAGTTGCCCTTGGGAGTCCTTCAACCCCATGAAGTCTCATGGCATTACGTCAAATATGGACAAGGAAACCTGCTGATTACCACATACTGCCCTCCATCAGCTGATGAATCAGTGCTCCTCCATGTTGAATGCCCTTTGGAGGAAAAACTGAGGGTGGCCAGGGTGCAGAATGTACTCTAAGTGGGGGACTTCAAAGTCCGTCGCCAAGAGTGGCTCAGTCACACTGCCACAGACCGAGCTGGCCGAGTCCTAAAGGACATAGCTGCTAGACAGGGTCGGTGGCAGGTGGTAAGGGAACCAACAAGAAGGAAAATCAGACTTGACTTCATCCTTACCAACCTGCCTGCCACAGATGCATCTGTCCATGACAGTATCGATAGGAGTGACAACTGCACAGTCCATGTGGAGAAAAAGTCCCATCTTCACATTGAGGGTACCCTCCATCGTGTTGTGTGGCACTAACACCATGCTAAGTAGGATAGATTTCGAACCGATCAGGCAACTCCAGACTGGGCATCCATGAGGTGTTGTGGGCCATCAGCAGCAGCAGAATTGGACTCAACCACAATCTGTAACCTCGTGGCCCGGCATATCTCCCACTCTACCGTCACTTCCAAAGTGATGGAAGGGATCATCAGTGCTATCAAGTGGCACTTGCTTTGCGATAACTTGCTTGCTAACGCCCAGTTGGGGTTTCACCAAGGGGCACTCAGCTCCTGACCTCATTACAGCCTTGGTTCAAGCATGGACAAAAGAGATGAGCTCCCGAGGGTAGGTGAGAGCGACTGCCCTTGACATCAAGGCCGCATTTGACCGAGTGTGGCATCAAGGTGCCTAGCAAACCTGGAGTCAGTGGGAATCGGGGAAGCTCTCCACTGGTTGGAGTCACACTGAGCACAAAGGAAGATGGTTGTGCTTGTTGGAGGTCAATCATCTCAGTTCCAGGACATCACTGCAGGAATTCTAGTGTCCTAGGCCTAACCATCTTTGGCTGTGTTATCGATGACCTTCCTTCCATCATAACCTAGAACTAGGGGTCACTGTTTAAAAATAAGGGGGTCACCCATTTAAAATCAAGATTAGATGAAATTTTTTCACTGAGGGTTGAGTCTTTGGAACTCTTCCTCAAAACGTGATGGAAGCAGAGTCTTTGAATATTTTTAAGGCAGAGGTGGATAGATCCTTGGTAAGCAAGGGATTGATATGTTATCGGCAGTAGATGGGATGCAGATTTCAGGTTACTATCAGATCAACCATGATCTTATTAAATGGCGGAGCAAGGGGCTGAATGGACTACTCCTCCTTGTTCATATAAAGTCAGAAATGAGGATGTTCGCTGATAATTGCACAATGTTCAGCACCATTTACGAGTCCTCAGATACTGAAGCAGTCCACGTTTAAATGAAGCAAGACAAGCCTGGACAATATCCAGGCTTGGGCTGGCAAGTGCCAAGCAACATTCATGTCTCAAATGCCACGCAATGATCATCTCCAACGAGAGAGAATCTAACCATCGCCCCTTGACTTTCAGTGGCATTACTGAGTCCCCCACTATCAACATTCTGGGGGTTAGCTTTGACCAGAAACTTAACTGGACTAGCCACATAAATACTGCAGCGACAAGAGCAGGTCGGAGGCTAGGAATCCTGTGGCGAGTAACTCGCCTCCTCACTCCCCAAAGCCTGTCCACCATCTACAAGGCACAAGTCAGGAGTGTAATGGAATACCCTCCACTTGTCTGGATGAGTGCAGCTTCAACAACACTCAAGAAGCTTGACATCATCCAGGACAAAGCAGTCTGCTTGATTGGCACCCCTTCCACAAACATTCATTGCCGCCACCACTGACACACAGTGGCAGCAGTGTGTACCATCTACAAGATGCACTGCAGAAACTCACCAAGACTCCTTAGGCAGTGCATTCCAAACCTCTACCACCAAGGAGGACAAGGACTGCAGATGCATGGGAATACCACCATCTGCAATTTTCCCTCCAAGCTACACACTATCCTGACTTGGAACTATATCACCGTTCCTTCACTGTTGCTGGGTCAAAATCCTGGAATTCCCTTCCAAACAGCACTGAGTGTACCTATCCCATGTGGACTGCAGCGGTTCAAGGCAGTGGCTCAGCACCACCTTCTCAAGGCCAATAGGAGTGGGCAATAAATGTTGGCCTAGCCAGCAATGCCCGCATCCCATGAAAGATTTTTTTTTAAGTACAAGAGAAGGAAGTAGTACCATCTCAGATAGTAGACTAAGAAAGACTATAAGGAATACAAAGACAGATTTAGAATGCATGTATATAAATGGATAAAGTGTGGTGAATAAGGTTGGTGAGCTACGAGCACACAGCTGTGTAGCAATGTGATGTAGTGGCAATAACAAATGTAGCTTCAAAATGGTGAGGATTGGCCACTTAATGTTGCGGGACAAAAAGAAATGGGAGGAAAAAAGGGAGGTTGGTGGCAGTACTGATTAGGGAAGACATTGTACTGTTGGAAGAGAGGATGTCTTAAAAGGCCAAGGACAGAATCCATCTGGTTAGACTTAAGCAAGAAAGGCATGACCATGCCACTTGGTTTATTCCATAAGTCTCCAAATAGTGAGAGAGAGAGATAAAGGTGCATATTGCAGGTAAATTAGATGTTCACAAATTATGGAGTGGTGAACTTGATTTTTAATGACCCAAATATCGGTGGGAAGATGTTAGAATAAAAGGTAAGGAGGAGGAGGGGAAATGGCCTTGACCAGTATATTCTTGGTCCAACCAGAAACCAGGCATTGCTGGTTCTGGTGCTGGGGAATGAGGTGGGCCAAGTGGACCAAGTGTTTGTTGGCGACCACACAGGTAAGAGTGATCATTGTTTGAGTTAGTATCGGAGAAAAGCAAGAAACAATTTAAAGTAGAACTTCTAAGTTACAAGAGGGCTAACTTCAATGAGTTGAGAGGAGATCTTGCTGGTGCAAAATGGAACCAAAGACTGACAGAACCTCTAACAGAACAATGGATGACCTTTAAGGAGATGATGTTTCAGGTACAGTCTAGGTACATTGCAACAAAGGCAAAAGGTAGCAGAACCAAAGCCAGTGCTCCATGGATGACAAGGGAAATGGAAAATATGATGAACCAAAAATAGAGGAAATACATCGCATGAATTCTTAAAACAAGAACCAAGCCAAATACAATAAGTTGAACAGGAAAGTGAAGGGGAATATACGACTGGCAAAGAGACAATATGAGAATAGAATGGAGGTTAACCTAAAAGGCAGCCCAAAAATCTTCTACCAGCTTGTAAATAATTGGGTAGCAAAAGCCAGGATAGGGTCTGTTAGGGACAAAGCTGATGCATGTTTAGAGGCGCAAAGCAAGGCTAGAATACTTAATGAGTATTTTGTATTGGCGTAAAATAAGGAGGAGAATGCTCACAAAACACCTGTAGAAGCAGAGGGGTAGAGATAATGGATGGGGTGAAAATTGATAGGATGTACTGGAAAGGCTGGCTGTGCTTAGAGTTGATGGTTCTCCTGGTCTGGAATTGGGGGTGGAAACTGCAGAAGAGCTTTCCAAAATTTTCTAATCTTCCCCAGACACAGTGGATGGGCAGAGGACTGGAGTATGGCAAATGTGACACCCTTATTCACGAAGGAATCTAAGGACATTCCAAGTAACTGCAGACCAGTTAGTTTAAGAACAAAGAACAAAGAAAAGTACAGCACAGAAACAGGCTCTTCGGCCCTCCAAGCCTGCGCCGATCATACTGCCTGTCAACTAAAACATTTTGCACTTCCGGGGTCCGTATCCCTCTATTCCCATCCTATTCATGTATTTGTCAAGCTGCCTCTTAAACACCACTATCGTACCTGCTTCCACCACCTCCTCTGGCAGCGAATTCCAGACACTCACTACCCTCTGCGTAAAAAACTTGCCCCGCACATCTCCTCTATAGTTTTCTCCTCTCACCTTAAATCTATGTCCCCTAGTAATTGACTCTTCCACCCTGGGAAAAAGCTTCTGACTATCTACTCTCTCCATGCCACTCATAATTTTGTAAACTTCTATCAAGTCACCCCTCATCTCCGTCGCTCTAGTGAGAACAATCCGAGTTTCTCCAACCTCTCCTCATAGCTAATAACCTCCAGACCAGGCAGCATCCTGGTAAACCTCTTCTGCACCCTCTCCAACGCCTCCATATCCTTCTGGTAATGTGGCGACCAGAATTGCACACAATATTCCAAGTGTGGCCTAACCAAGGTTCTATACAGCTGCAGCATGACTTCCCAGCTTTTATACTCAATACCCCTGCCAATGAAGGCAAGCATGCCATATGCCTTCCTGACTACATTATCCACCTGCTTTGCCACTTTCAGTGACCTGTGGACCTGTACACCCAGATCCCTCTGCCCGTCAATGCACTTAAGGGTTCTGCCATTTACTGTATAACTCCTGCAACATCTATGGTTTTTAAGGTTTTACAAACAATAATTGGGGGAAAAAATCAATAGACACTTGGAGAGACCTAAGGAGAAGCAGCATGGATTTGTAAAAGGTGGATCATGCATGACTAATCTAATTGATTTTTTTTAATGAAGTAGTAGAAGATTGGTGAAGGGATGCAATGGATGTTGTCTATATGGATTTTAAGAAAGCGTTTGGCCAACTACTACATAAAAGGCTGGTTAACAAAATTGAGGCTCATGGAATAGGCAGGTCAATGCCAGCTTGGATAAAAAATTGGCTTCAGGACAGAAAAAAGTGGGCTGAATCTTGCGCTTGTCAGGCGCATGCAATTGACAGGCCGAAAGCGGATGGCTTCCAGCCGCAATCCGCCCCCGACTGCAATTTCACGCTGGCCGGCCAATTAACTGGCAGCCAGCGTGAAACACGAGCTGAGAGAGGTTCAGCGCTGCTGGGGGTTGCGGGTAAAGGGCTGGTGCTGAGAAAAGTGAGGGTGCAGGCAGGCGCTCCCTGAAGGCTGACAGCTGCTGTGGACCTGCCTCAGGGAGTTGCAGTACTGTAAAAGTGAAATCAGGTCCATAAACTGCTGCAAACTGTCAATACTGCAAATTCGAGCACCTGTCGGCAGACGACATAACACCTCATCCCTCAAATGTCGTCTTTTATTTTGTTTAACAACGGACATTTTATCCTGCCCTGAATGGAGTTTATAGTGAACATGTGAAGGCCACCTGGCCGTTTGGCCCACCTGCCATCGGTAAAAGTGGACGGGCCAGGTAAAATCGCTGATAATTTGCTCCTTAATTGGTTTAATTGCCCGCTAAATTGTTGCCGGGCACGCTTCCGACTCCACGCGCCTGCCAACCATAATGTTGTGTGCGAGCACGATGATGTCGAGACGTGTGCCCGACATCTTCTCACGTGACTTCACATAATTCTGGGTCGGGTCCACATGTCCAACATAAAATTCTGGCCAGTGAGTCGTCGTAAATGGTTGGTTTTCAGACTGGAGGGTGGTGGATACAGGTGTTCCACAAGATGACTTCGATATTGGAATAGAGTGAAATTTCAAAATTTGCTGATGATATCAAACTTGGAGGTGTGGTGAGCAGTGAGGATGATATCAATGACTATAACAAGAGATAGACTAGCAGAGTGGTCAGACAAGTGACAGATGGAATTTAAAACAGAGAATTGTTAAGTGATGTATTTTAGCAGAAGGGATAGGGAGAGGTGTTATAGACTAAATGGCACACCTCTACAGAATGTACAGGGTCAGAGTGACCTGGGATTCATGGGCATAGATCTTTGAAGGTGGCAGGAGATATTGAGAGACTAGTTAGCAAAGCATTTGGTATATTGGGCTTCATAAACAGCGGTACTGGGTACAAGAGCAGGAACAATGTGCTGAACCTTTACAAAACTCTGGCAGGCCCTAACTAGAGTATTGCATACAGTTGTGGTCACTACACCTTAGGACTGATGTGACTGTCCTTGAGACAGTGCAGAGGAGATTTACCAGAATGCTTCAAAGAATGAGGGATTTTAGTTACACGATTACGTTGGAGAAGCTGCTGTTCTTTTCCTTGGAGCAAAGGAGAATGAAGGGAGATTTCATAAACGTGTTCAAATTGACAGGTTTAGATAAGGTAGATAAGGAAGAGCTTTTCCCATCAACTGATGGAACAAGGACACAAATTTAAGGTTTTGAGTAAGATGCCAGGGATGAGAGGTAGAAGGCTTTTTATACCACGAATGCTAATGATGTGGAACTTGCTGCCTATGTGGGAGGTAGAAGTGGAGATGATCAGTGATTTCAAAAGGAAATTGGATGTGAACTGTGGAGATAGAAAGAGAGAATGGGACTGATTGGCTTGTTTTACAGACAGCCAGCATGGGCTGAATTCCCTCCTGTATCGTAATGATTCTCTGCCTCTTGGAAAAAAAATCCAACAGAGAATTTGGAAGAAACTTCTTTACCTAGTGTCAGTAATTTGTTATGTGCCACCTATAGGTCTAATTGAGTCTAAATAGACTAAATGTGATTAAATATCATAGATGCATTTTAGGGAAGCTAGACATGAGAGAGGAATGAATCAATATATGAACATACAAACAAGGAGTAGGCTATTTACCCCTGAAGCCTGCTCTGCCATTTAACAAGATCATTGCTGATCTGATGGTAATCTCAAATCTGCATCCCGCCTAACCCCGATAACCTATCACCCCCTTGCTTACCAAGAATCTATCTATCTCTGCCTTAGAAATATTCAAAGACTCTGCTTCCACCGCCTTTTCAGGAAGAGACTTTCAAAGATTCTCAACCCTCTGAGAGAAAATTTTTGCCTCATCTCTGTTTTAAATGGGCGACCTCTTATTTTTAAACAGTGGCCCCTAGTTCTTCATTCTCCACAAAAGGAAACATCCTCTCCACATCCACCCTGTCAAGACACCTCAGGATCTTGTGTGTTTCAATAAAATCGCCTCTTACTCTTCTAAACTCCGCAGATACAAGCCTAGCCTATCCAACCTTTCCTCATAAGACAATCTGCCCATTCCAGGTATTAGTCTGGTAAACCTTCTCTAACTTGCTTCCAACGCATTTGCATCCTTCCTTAAATAAGGTGACCAGTACTGTACACAGTACTCCAGATGTGGTCTCACTAATGGTATATATGACTGAAGCATAACCTCCCTACTTTTGTATTCAATTCCCATTGCAATCAATTATAACATTCTATTAGCTTTCCTATGACTTGTTATACCTGCATACCAGCCTTCAGCGATTCATGCACTAAGACATCCAGATCCCACTGCACCTCAGAGTTCTGCATTCTCTCTCAATTTAGATAATATGCTTCACTTTTATCCTCCCTGCCAAAACGGGCAATTTCACATTTCCCACATTATACTTCATTTGCCAGATCTTTTCCCACTCACTTAACCTATCTATATCTTTTTGTTGCCTCCTTATGTCCTGTTCACAACTTACTTTCCTACCTATCTTTGTGTCATAAGCAAATTTGGCAACCATCCCATCCATCCCTTCATCCAAGTCATTTATATAAAGTGTAAACTGTTGAGATCCCAGCACTGATCCCTGTGACATGCCACTCGTTACATCTTGCCAACCTGAAAAAGACCCATTTATGTCCAATCTCTGCTTGTTAGCCAGCCAAATTTCTATCCATGCCAATATGTAGCCCCCTACACCATGAGCTTTTATTTTCCGCAATAACCTTTGATGTGGCATTTTATCAAATGCCTTCTGGAAATCTAAGTATAGTACATCCACCGGTTCCCCTTTATCCACAGCACATGTGACTCCTTCGAAGAACTCCAATAAGTTGGTTAAACATGATTTCCTTTTCACAAAACCATGTCGCCTGTCTGATTACCTTGAACTTATCCAAGTGCCCTGCTATAGCTAATAATAGCTGCTAACATTTTCCCTATGACAGATGTTAAGTTAACTGGCCTGTAGTTTCCCACTTTGTCTCCCTCCCTTTTTGAATAATGGAGTTACATTTGCTGAGTTACATTTGCTAACTTCCAATCTAGGGGGTGTCGGAAAATTAAAACCAATGCATCAACTGTCTCACTAGCCACTTCTTTCAAGACCCCAGGATGAAGTCCATCAGGACCTGAGCACTTGTCAGCCCGCAACTCCAACAGTTTACTCAGTACCACTTCTCTGGTGATTGTAATTTTCCCCGAGTTCCCCCCTCCCTTCCATTTCCTGATTCACAGCTGTTTCTGGGATGTTACTTGTACCCTGTACAGTGAAGACTGGTGCAAAATACCTGTTCAATTCATCTGCCATTTCCTTGTTTTCCATTATCAATTCTCCAGATTCACCTTATATTGGGCCAACGTTCATTTTGTGAACTCATTTCTTTTTAAAATATTTATAGAAACTCTTACTGTTTTTATACTTCTGGCTAGCTTTTTATTAAACTCTAATTTTTCCCTCCTTATTAATTTTTTTTGTCATCCTTTGCTGTTCCTTTTATTCTGTCCAATTTTCTGGCCTTCCACCTATCTTTGCACAATTATATACTTTTTCTTTAAGTTTGATACTATCTTTAACCTATCTAGTTAAGTATAGATGGTGTGTCCATCCCATAGAACCATAGAAAAGTTACAGCACAGAAGGAGGCCATTCGGCCCATCTTGTCTATGCCAGCCCGAGGACACCCAGGTGCCCTTTCTAATTCCACCTTCCTGCACCCGGCCCATAGCCCTGCAGCTGACAGCACTTTAGGTGCAGATCCAGATACTTTTTAAAAGAGTTTAGAGTTTCTGCCTCTACCACCAACTTGGGCAGCAAATTCCAGACGCCCACTACCATCTGCGTAAAAAAGTTTTTCCTCATGTCCCCCCTACACCTTCTGCCGCTTATCTTGAATCTATGTCCCCTAGTTCCAGAATTCTCCATCAAGGGAAACAATTTTATCCTGTCCACTCTATCTATTTCCCTCATAATTTTGTACAGCTCAATCAAGTCACCACTCAGCCTTCTTTGTTCTAAGGAAAATAACCCCAACCTATCTAATCTCTCCTCATAGCTACACTTTTCTAATCCTGGCAACATTCTTGTAAACCCCCTCTGCACTCTCTCCACAGCATTTATGTCCTTTCTGTAATGTGGTGACCAGAACTGCACACAATGCTCCAGTTGTGGCCTCACCAGTGTTTTATACAATTCCAACATTATATCCTTACTTTTATATTCTATACCTCTGCCAATGAAGGAGAACATTTCATATGCCTTCTTTACAACCTTGTCTACTTGAACTGCTGCCTTCAGGGACCTGTGTACTTGTACGCCAAGATCTCTCATTTCATCTACCCCTCTTAGTATATTCCCATTTATTTTGTAATCCCTGTGACTGTTTGACCTCCCTAAATGTATGACCTCACACTTCTCTATGTTAAAATCCATCTGCCACTAACCGCCCACTCCACCAACCCATCTATATAGTTTTGGAGATTATGGCTATCCTCTACACTATCCATTCCTCGGCCAATCTTTGTGTCATCTGCAAATTTCCCAATCGTGTCCCCCATGTTCACGTCCAAATTGTTAATATATAACACAAACAGCAAGGGTCCCAATACCAAGCCCTGTGGAACACTACTTGAGGCAACTTTCCATTCGCAAGGACATCCATCGACCATTACCCTTTGTTTCCTGTTACAAAGCCAACCTTTTGTTCAGTTTGCCACATTACCCTGAATCCCATAGGCTTTTACTTTCCTGACAAATCTGCCATGTGGGACCTTGTCAAATGCCTTGCTAAAATCCATGTACACAACATCCACTGCACTACCTTCATCAACCCTTCTTGTCACTTACTCAAAGAATTCAATCAAACTTGTGAGGCAAGACCTTCCTTTAACAAATCCATGCTGACCATCCCTGACTAGTCCATGCCTTTCCACATGACAGTTAATCCTATCTCTCAGGATTGATTCTACTAATTTTCTCACCACCGATGTAAGACTAACTGGCCTATAATTGGTTGGCTTTTCCTTTGATCCTTTTTAAACAATGGAACTACGTTTGCATTTCTCCTGTCCTCTGGTACCTCCCCTGTATCTAGTGAAGGTTGGAAAATCATCCTCAGAGCATCTGCTATCTCCTCCCTGACTTCCTTCAGCAGCCTCGGAAACAATCCATCTGGCCCTGGTGACTTATCAACTTTCAAGGATTTCAACCCTTCAAGTACTCTCTCTCTCTTTATGACTATCTCGTCCAATATCTCACAGTGTTCCTCCTGGACTACTATATCTACATCCTCCCTTTCCTTTGTAAACACGGAGACAAAATATTCATTCAAAACCCTTCCCACAGCCTCTGCATCTACACACAAGTTTCCATCTTCATCTCTGATAGGTCCCACTTTTTTCTTAACTAACCTTTTAGCATTATTGTATTGGTAAAACATCTTTGGGTTATCTTTAACTTTACTTGCTAATCATTTTTCATGCCCTCTCTTTGATTTCCTTATTTCCCTTTTTACTTCGACCCTGCACTTCCTATATTCGTCTAGGCTATCTGCAGTGCTTAGTTCTTTGTGCCTATCGTACGCTTTCTTTTTCTGTTTGATCTTCCTCTGTATTCCTCTAGACAGCCAGGGGGGTCTAGATTTGGCAGTACCACTCTTATTTTTGTAGGGGACATGTCTACTTTGTACAATTAGGATCTCGCTTTTTAGTGCTTCCCACTGGTTTTCCACTGTTTTATCCTCCAGCAGTGTTGTCCAGTCCACCTCAGCCAAGTCTCATCTCATTTCTGCAAAATTTGCCTTCCCCCAGTTCAAGACTTGTACTCCTACCTTATCTCTGTCCTTTTCCATGGTAATACTAAATCTAACTGAATTGTGATCACTGTCCCTGATATGGTCGCCAACTGTCACTTCACCAACTTGCCCTTCGTTCCCCAAGACTAGGTCTAGAAATGCATCTCCTCTCGTTGGGTTTGTCACTAATTGGTTGAAAAAATTTTCCTGGACACACTGCATGAATTTTTCTCCCTCACTTCCCCTCATATTGTTTGAATCCCAGTTGATATTAGGATAGTTGAAGTCTCCTACTATTATTGTCCTCCTGTTCTTACAAGCAGAAATTTGCCTACGTATTTGTTCTTCTATCTCCTTTCACTATTTGGGGGGTCTGTAGTATACTCCCAGTAGTGTGACTGCCCCTTTTTTATTTCTAAGCTCAATCCATAAAGCTTCGTTTGTTGACCCATTTAGTATATAATCCCTTCTCACAACTGGAATTGATTCTTTAACCATTATTGCTACCCCCCCTCCTTCTTTATCTCCTACTCTATCGTGGCTGAAGACTCTATAACCAGGGATATTAAGTTGCCAGTTTTCTCCCTCCTTTAGCCAGGTCTCCGTTATAGCAATGATATCTTGCTGCCATGTGTCTACTTGTGCCCTTAACTCACCTACCTTGTTTGTAATACTCCCTGCATTGAAGTATAAACAATTTAACCCCGTCAATTTCCCTTGGACTTTTTCTTACTCGTTGGTATGTATCTATTCTGTGTATTCTGAAATATCCGCTTAAATGTTTGCCACTGCGTCTCTATTGACCTATCCCTTAACCTAATTTGCCAATCCACTTTAACCTAATTTGCCAATCCACTTTACCAGCTCTGCATTCGTGCCCTCATGATTGCTCTTATTTAACTTTAAAGAGAGAGAGCGAGAGTGTCAGAGCGGTCTACAGCACAGAAAAAGTCCCTTCGGCCCATCGAGTCTACGCCGGTCAAACAAGTACCTAACTATTCTAACCCCATTTTCCAGCACTAGCCTTGTATGCCATGGCATCGCAAGTGCACATCCAAATACTTCTCAAATGTTATGAGGGTATCTGCCTCTTCCACCCTTTCAGGCAGTGAGTTCCAGATTCTCACCACCCTCTGGGTGAAAAAATTCTTCCTCACGCCCCCTCTAAACCTCCTGCTCCTTATCTTAAATCTATGCCCCCTGGTTACTGATCCCTCCACCAAGGGGAAAAGTTCCTTCCTGTCTACCGTATCTATATCCTTCATAATTTTATACACCTCAATCATGTACCCCCTCAATCTCCTCTGCTCCAGGGAAAATAACCCCAATCTATCCAATCTCTCCCTATAACTAAAACTCTCCAGCCCAGGCAACATCCTGGTCAATCTCCTCTGCACCCTCTCCAGTGCAATCACATCCTTTCTCTAATGTGGATTCTACCTGTTGTGCTACCTTAAAGGACCGGTGGACATGCACACCAAGGTCCCTCTGATCCTCGGTACTTCCCAGAGTCCTACCATTCATCGTGTATTCCTGTGCCTTGTTTGCCCTGCCCAATCGCATCACCTCACAGTTATCCGGATTAAATTCCATTTGCCACTGATCAGCCCATCTGACCAGCCTGTCTATATCCTCCTGTAATCTGAGGCTATCCTCCTCACTATTTACCACCCCACCAATTTTCATGTCATCTGCAAACTTACTGATCAGCCCTCCTACATTCAAGTCTAAATCGTTTATATATACCACAAACAGCAAGGGACCCAACACTGATCCCTGTGGAACCCCACTGGACACAGGCGTCCATTCACAAAAACACCCCTCGACCATCACCTTCTGCTTCCTGCCACTCAGCCAATTCTGGATCCAATTTGCCAAATTGCCTTGGACCCCATGGGCTCTTACCTTTGTTATCGGTCTCCCATGTGGGACCTTATCAAAAGCCTTGTTGAAGTCCAAGTAGTTTTGGATCCATTCCCTTCTCCCTCAAGCTGAATGTAAAATTCAATCATATTATGGTTGCTGCTATCTAGGCGCGCCTTCGCTGTGAGATCTATTTTGTTATTCGTTCATTGGATGTAGGCGTTGCTGGCTCAGCTAGCATTTATTGCCCACCCCTGATTGCCTTTGTTCAGAGGGCAGTTAAGAGTCAACCACATTGCTGTTGGTCTGGAGTCACATGTAGGCCAGACCAGTAAGAAAGGCAGATTGCCTTCCCTAAAGAGCATTTGTGAACCAGATGGGTTTTTACAACAGTCGGCAATGGTTTTGTGGTCATCATCAGACTTTTAACTCCAGATTTTTGTTAGATTCAAATTTCACTAGATCATTAATTAATCCCATCTTGTTGCACAATACCAGGTCTAGTATAGCCTGCTCTCTGGCTCCAGAACATGCAGTTCTTAGAAACTATCCTGGAAACATTCTATGCGGTCCTCATCTAGGCTACTTTTGCCCATCTGACTTTTCCAGCCTGCATGTAGATTAGAATCTCCCACGATTATCGCCGTGCCTTTCTGACAAGCTCCCATTATTTCCTCTTTTATGCTCCATCGTACCATGTGATTACCATTAGGGAGCCTGTACATGACTCCCACAAGTGACTTCTTGCCTTTACCATTCCCCATCTCTACCCAAACCATTTTCACATCCTGGTTTCCTCAACTTAGGTCATCCCTCTCGATTGTGCTAATACCATCATTAACTAGCAAAGCCCTCCACCTTTTCCTTGCTTCCTGGCATTCCTATATGTCCCATACCTGTTAATATTCAGGTCCCAACCCATGTCTCCTGCAGCCATGCCCCCATAGTGGTTATCAAATCATACTTATTTATTTCTATGTACGCTCTCAGTTCATCTGTTTTGTTTTGAATGCTTCGTGCATTCGGATACAGAGCCTCTAGTTTTATCCTTTTATTCTTTTTATAACCTCTAGTTTCATCTGTTGATTTACTGTTAGATTTGTACACTCTATCCCTTCCTGTCATGGTCTGTTTTTCATTTCCTGTAATAATATCTTTCTTTTTTGCCTTTTCTCTACTCTTTGATTTACTACACCTTCCCAGATTTGTACCCTTGCCCCAACTACTTAGTTTAAAACCCTCTCTACTTCCCTAGTTATGCAGCTCATGAGGACACCCAGAAAGGGTTCAGGTGTAGACTGTCCCAATGGTACAGATCCCACTTTTCCCAGTATTGGTGCCAGTGCCCTATGAACCGGAACCCACTTCTCCCAAACCAAGCTTTCAGCTACGCATTCAACTCCCTAACCTGATTTGTCCTGTGCCTTTTTGCATGCGGCTCAGGTAATAATCCAGAGATTATGACCTTTGAGGTTCTGCTTAATTTGGTGCCAAGCTCCTCATACTGACTGTGCAGAGCCTCCTCCTTTGTCTTGCCTATGTCATTGATACCAATATGGACCACGATTACTGAGTCCTCCCCCTCCCACTGCAAGTTCCTCTCCAGCCTCAAGCAGATGCCCTCAATCCTGGCACCAGGCAAGCAACACAGCTGTCTCAACTTGTGCTCTTTGCAGTAGAGAATGGTGCCAATCCCTCTGACTATACTGTCTCCTACTGCCACTACATTCCTTGTAACAACCCTCGCTTGAATGGCTTCATGTACCACGGTGCCATGGCCAGTTAGCTCATCCACCTCTGCAGCCTCCACTCTCATCCAAACAAGCTGAAAAAGTCTCAAACCTGTTGGACAATTGCAAGGGCCAAGGCTCCTGCACTCCTGCCCTCTGGGTCCCCTTACCAGCCTCACTTGCAGTCACACCCTCCTGCCCCTGTCCACTGACCAAATCAGAAGACTATCCTAAGGGGTGTGACCACTTCCTGGAATAAAGTGTCCAGGTAATTTTCCCCCTCCCTGATATGCTGCAGTGTCTGCACTCGGCCTCCAGCTCAATAACTCGGAGCCAAAGTTTCTGCAGTCATACTTAATGAAGATATGTTTGTCCTGGATCACACTAGAATGAAAGGATATGTTGATACACTATGAAGAGGGGTGAAAGGAGGTTCGTGTGGAGCATGAATGTTGACATAGATGTTAGGTTGAATGGCCTGTTTCTGTGCTGTAGACTCTGATACTGATATGGCAGAGATATATAATGAGTAATTTGCATCAGTCTTTACTTTGAAGGTGATGCTCAACTATCAACAAGGTGTCTCCTTTAACCATTAAGTTGGCACAGAACAAAAAGGATATATTGCAGTTATTAAAAGGGTCCTGACGAGACCAACCAGAATGATTTGAGTGAATGGAGGGATTGGATAAGCAGTGATTTTATGTAAATTGAGCATGTTCTCACTGAAAAAGATATTTGAGAAGTAGTATGATTTCTGTCTTTGAAACTCTTAATGGATTAGATAGTGTAGACCATGAGAAGCTCTTCTACCTTATCCAGAATTGTAGAACCAGAGGACACAGGCTGGGCTTGAAATGGGGTAAATTCAAACTAACTTGGAAACAATAGTTCAGTGAACAAATGATCAATCTATGGAACAGTGTCCCTAGTGAGGTGATGGAAGCAGGTAGTATTTGTTCAAATGCAAGTTAGGTGGATTTCTTTCAGAAAATAACCCATAAGGTATAGCATACTTGGGAGGTACAGGTAATTTTGAACATATGGTTCTCAAAGCCATTGGCACTGTGGCTTTCTTCACATTTGACCTGAATTTGTTGTAGACTAATTGACCGAAATTGATTTTGATTGGCATGATAATAAAAGCAAAATACTGCGGATGGTGGAAATCTGAAATGCTTTTTGTGATTCATGTACCAGGGCACCCAGATCCCTCTGCCCCAGCGTTCTCTCTCAGTTTAAATAATATACCGCTATTCTTTCTGCCAAATTGGAGAAGTTCACATTTTCCCACATTATACTCCAAATGTCAATTTTTTGCCCACTCTCTTAATCTATCTAAATCATAGAATCATAGAACCCTTTATATGTCTTATGTCCTCTTCACAATTTGCCCTCCTACTTATCTTTGTGTTATCAGAAAATTTAGCAACCATACATTTGGTCCCTTCATCCAAATCATTTATTTAGATTGTAAATATTTGAGGCCCCAGCACCGATCCCTGTGGCACTCCACTAGTTACAGCTTTCAACCTGAAAATGAACCCATTTAGCTCTACTCTCTGCTTCCTGTTAGCTAATCAATCTTCTGTCCATGATGATATGTTACTCCCTAAACCATGAGCTCTTTTTATGCAGTAACCTTTGCTGTGGTACCTTATCAAACGCCTTTTGGAAATCCAAGTACACCAGGTTTCCCTTTATCCATGTTACTTGTTACTTTGGGACATAGGAAAAAAGAGTAGAACAAAGGAAATAAGAGTATGCCATTCAGCCCCTGAAGCCTCCTCCACCATTCAATTAGATCACGGTTGATCTTCCACGTCAACACCATTTTCCTGCACTATCCCCCTATCCCTTGATGCCTTTACTATCTAGAAATCTGTTAATCTCTCTTGAACATACTCTACGACTGAGCCTTCACAAGGTAGAGAGTTGCAAAGATTTACCACCCTCTGAGTGAAGAAATTCCTCATCACCTTCCTAAATGGTCTACCTTTTATTCTGAGATTGTGTCTTGTGGTTCAAGGCCCAGCCAGGTGAAACATCCTTCCTGCATCTATCTTGTCAAGCTCTGTAAGAATTTTGTATGTTTCAATGAAATTGCCTTTCATCCTTCTAAACTCTGGAGAATACAGGTCCAGCGTGCTCAATCTCTTCTCATAGGGCAATCCCAAAAAAACAGTCTGGTGAACATGCACAGCACCCCCTCTATGGCAAAAATATCCTTCCTTGGATAAGGAGTCAAAACTATACACACGAGATATGGTGGCGTAGTGGTAATGTCTCTGGACTAGTAATCCAGAGACCCAGGCTAATGCTCTCGGGACATGGGTTCAAATCCCACCATGGCAGCTGATGGAATTTGAATTCGGTAATGATGAAATGGCAGAGAAACTATCATCAATGGTTGTAAAAACCAGCTGGTTGACTCAAGTCCTTGAGGGATGAAAATCTGCCATTCTTACCTGGTCTGGCCTACATGTGACTCCAGACCCTCAGCAAGTGGTTGACTCTTAACTGTCTTCTGAAATGACCTAGCAAGGTCAGTTCAAGGGCAATTAGGAATGGGCAACAAATGTTGGCCTTGCCAGTGACGGCCACATCGCCCATGAAAGAATTTTTTAAAATACTCTAGGTGCAATCTCACCAAGGTTGCACACAATTGCAGCAAGACATCTTTACTGCTGTTCTGAAATCCTCTTTCAATAAAGGCCAACATACCATTTGCCTTCCTAATTGCTTGCTGCACTTCCATGCTCACTCACTCAGCCTGTCTAAATCTCCTTGAAGCCTGTTTGCATCCTCCTCACAACTCACATCCCCACCTAGTTTTCTGTCATCAGCAAAATTGGAAATATTGCATTTGTTCCCCACATCCAAATCATGGATATAGATAGTGAGGCCTAAGCATTGATTCTTGCAGTATCTCATGAATCACAGCTTGTAACCTGAGAATGACCTGTTTATTCCTACTCTCTCTTTTCTGTCCGTTAACTTGTTCTCAATCCATGCTGGTATATTACTCCCAATCCCATGTGTTCTAATTTTTGTTTTGGTTCTCCTATGCTGAATTTTCAAAAGTTCCCAATCCTCAAGCTTACTACTTTTTTGGCAATTTTATAAGCCTCTTCCTTTGATCTAATAAAATCTTTAACTTCTGTTGTTAGCTACAGTTGGATCACTTTTCCTGTTGGGTTTTTGTGCCTCAAAGGAAAGTATATTGTAAACCATGTATTAATTATTTAAATGCTAGCCATTGTATGTAAACTGTCATATCTTTTAGCCCTAACCTATCACAGCTAACCTACCCCTCATAGCTTCATAGTTTCCTTTGTTTAGGTTTAAGACCCGAGTTTTGGATCGAACTACTTCACTTTCAAACTTCATGTAAAATTCCGTAGTGTTATGGTCACTCTTCTCTAAAGGCCCCTTTACAATAAGATTATTGGTTAGCCCTTTCTCAATGCACAATACAATAAGATCTAAAATAGCCAGTTCCCTGGTTGGTTTCTCAACAAACTTCTTGAAAACCATCTTATACACCTTCCACAGCATTGGTACTAATTTGGTTACCCGATCTAAATGTAGATTCAAGTTTCCCATGGTGACTGTATTACTTTTGTTACATGCGCCTCTAATTTCCTGACTTATACTATGCCCTACATTACCACTACTGTGGCCTATAAATAACTCCCACCAATGTTTGCTGCCATTTAGTGTTCCTTAGTTCCACCCAAACTGATTTTACATCTTGATCTTCCGACCTGAGATCGCCTCTCACTAATGTATTGATCTCATCCTTTATTAACAGTGTTACTAGACCTTTTTTTCCTTTTGGCCTATCCTTTAAGGTTGAATACCCTTGAACATTCAGTTCCCAGCCTTGGTCACCCTGCAGCCACATCTCCATAATAGCAATAAGATCATACCCGTTTACTTATATTTGTGCCGTCAATTCATCTACCTTGTTGCGAATGCTGCATGCATTCAGATAGCGTGCCTTTAACTTTGTCCTTTTAACATTTTTCTGTATTTTGACCATATTTGATGCTGCCCTTTGTTTCCACTGCCTTCCAATTTCACTTAGTACTTTTCTTCCTACCATTACCAACGTTGTTTCTCTCCTATCTGAATTCCCTCTCTGGTTCTCATAGCCTGTTAAACTAATATAAACCCTCCCCAACAGCAGTAGCAAATCTCCCGGCAAGAATATTGGTCCCAGTCCTGCTAAGGTGTAACCATTCCCAATGCCTTAGAGATCTAAAGCCCTCCCTCCTGTACCACCTCTCCAGCCATGTGTTCATTTGCTCTATCTTCCTATTTCTGTATTCACTAGTTAGTGGCACTGAGCGTAATCCTGCAATTACTGCCTTTGAAGTCCTGCTTTTTAATCTTCCCTTGCTCTCATCTGCTTTTAGGACCTCATCCCTCTTTCTACCTATGCTATTGGTACTAATGTGGACCATGACCTCTGACTGTTCTCCCGCCCCCATAAGAATTTCCTGCAGCTGCTCAGTGGCATCTTTGACTCTGGCACCAGGGAGGCAATATAGCATCCTGAAGTCTCACCTATGGCCTCAGATATGTCTGTCTGTTCCCCATACTATTGAATCCCCTACCACTATTGCTCTTCCACTCTCCTTCCTCTCCTCCTGTGCAGGTGAGCTACCGGTGGTGCCATGGATTTGACTGTGGCTACACTCCTCTGAGGAACCATGTCCTTCACCCAGTATCCAAAATGGAAAACTGATGAGTAAGTGAAATGGACTTGGGGGACTGCTGCACTACCTGCCTGGTCCTCCTAGACTGTCTAGTGGTTACCCATCACCTCTCTGCCGGTACACTCTTAACCTGCGGTGTGACCACCTCCCTCAACATGCTATCTACATAGTTCTCAGCCTCGCAGATGCACCACAGTGACTCCAGCTGTTGTTCGAATTCCGAAATCCGGAGGTCAGATTTCTGCAGCTGGTGACACTTGCTGCACATGTGGTCATCTCGGCCACGGGAAATATCCATGACTTTATACATGCTTTTCACAGGGCTGAGCTGCCCTGCCATGTCCTAACTTTATAGACTATTATAAACTGGAGACTAGAAATTTAGACCCTACTGCACCTAAGCAGCTTTACTACTAGTGGTAAACCTTACTACTAATAATAAAACCTTACCATTACTGCCAAATTACTTGAGTTGTGAAAAATAAATTAGCAAAATACTCACCAGCCAATCACTTACCTGTTTCCCTGTGACGTCACACTTTGAATTTTGCTTAGAAGGCAGCCGATCCACACTGAGCCCCTAGCTCTTCTAAACTGGTCTGCCGCTGTCTGTGCTCTTTTGAACTCAAAGTTAAGGTAGCTACTTACATGAGCAGCACCTCCTACCTCACTGCAAATTCCCTCACTCACCAAATTCCCAAGCTCTCACTCTGTGACTAGCTGCTCTTAGTGACCAGCTGCTTTCTTCGTGCTTGCTTAATTCCTCAAAAACACTCAAAATAAATTAGTCAAACATAATTTCTGTTTCACAAACCATGGCGACTACCTGATTGCTTTGTGAATTTTCCAAATATCCTGCTACTACCTCCTTAATAACAGATTCTAGCATTTTCCCAATGACAAACATTCAGCTAATTGGCTTCTCGTTTTCCTGCTTTCTGTCTCCCTTCTTTCTTGAATACAGCGTCACATTTGCTATTTTCCAATCTGATGGGTCCTTTACAGAATCCAAGGAATTTTGGAAAATTACAACCAATGCCCCTTCCATCGCTGCAGCCATTTCTTTTAGGACTCGAGAATGAAGTCCATCAAGTCCTGGTGACTTGCCAGCTTTTATTTCTAATAGTTTCCTCAGTACCCTTTTCCTAGTGATTGTAACTGTTTGAAGTTCCTTGCTCCCATTCACCTCTTGATTTATAAGTATTTCTGGAATGTTATTTGTGTCTTCTACATAGACACAAAATATCTGTTCAATCTTCATCATTCCTCCATTTTTTTATTTCCTATTATTAATTACCACATTCACTTTAGTTATTTTCCTTTTTAAATACTTGTAGAAACTCTTGCCATCAGTTTTTATATTTCCAGCTAGCTTTCTCTCATACTCTTTCTCCCTCATTTCTTCTTTTTGTCATTCTGCTGTTTTTTTAATTCTTTCCAATCTTCTCTCCTACCACAATTCTGCTAAGATTGGTACACTTTTTCTTTCAATTTGATATTATCTTTAACTTCCTTAGTAAGCCACAGATGGTGCATTCGTCTCCTCGTGTCTTTCTTTCTCACTGGACTGTAACTTTGCTGAATGATATGAAATCTCTCCTTAAATTCTGCCACAGCACCTCAACTGACCTACCCCTTAACCTAATTTCCCAGCTCACTTAGCCAGCTCCATCATCTTACCCTTGTCATTGCCTTTATTTAAGTTTAACATGCTTGTCTTAGACTCACCCTTCTGTCCCTCAAATTAAATGAAAAATTCATCATGTTATGATCACTGTTGCCTAGAAGCTCCTTTACTATGAGATCATTAATTAGTCCTGCCTCATTGCATACTTCCAGGTCTAGAATAGTCTGCTCTCTGGCTGGCTCTAGAATGTGCTGTTCCAAGAAACTGTCCCAATAACACTCTAAGAACTCATCTTCCAGGCTACCTTTGTCGATCTGACTTGTCCAAGCTATATGTAGATTAAAATCACCCATGATTATTGCAGTTCCTTTCTTACAAGCTGCCATTAATTCTTCCTGTGTACCCTGTCCTGCAACAATGTTACTGTTAGGACGCCTATAAACTACTCCCACAATTGATTTCTTCCCTTTTCTGCCTATTTCTACCCAAACAGATTTTTCATCTTGATCTTTAGAATTAAGATCATCTCTCACTATTGTACTAATGTCATCCTTGATGAACAGAGCAACTCCACCACTTTTTCCTAGCTTCCTGTCTTTCTGATTTGTCAAGTTCCCTTGAATATTTGGGCCCCAGCATTGGTCACCTTGCAGACACGTCTCTGTAATGGCTATCAGGTCATACATATTTATTTCTATTTGAACTGACAATTCATCTGTTTTGTTTCAAATATTTGGGGAATCAGATACAGAGCCTTTAGTTAGCTGTTTACTATTTTTGCAAACTTTGGCCTTATCTGCTGTCACACTCCTTGTGTGCTCTGTCCCTTCCTGCCACACTCTCATTGTCATTACATTTATTGCTACCTTACTCTCTTGCCTTGTCCTTTCCCTTCAATTGACCACATCCCCCCCTCATGTGATATGTACCCCTCTTGCCAGAACACTGATTCAGTTGAAGACCATCCCAACAGTACACGTCCCACTTTTCCCAGTGTCCCATGAATCGAAACCCATTTCTCCCACAAGAGTACTTGAGTCACACGTTCAACTCCCTAATCTTTCTTACCTGACAGTTTGCTTATGGCTCAGATAATAATGTAATGATTATTCCCTTTTGAGGTTCTGCTTTTTAATTTAGAGTGTAGGTGCTGATAGTCCCTTTGCAGAAACTCTTTCCTAGTTCTATTTTGTTGGTACCTTTGTGGACCAAACAACTGGATTCTCCCCCTCCCACTGCAAGTTCCTCTGCAGCCCCGAGCAGATGTCCTAAACCCTGGCTTAGGACAGGCAACACAGCATTCTAGACTCTCGCTCTCGGCTGCGAAGAACTGGTCTGCCTGACTGTAATGTCCCTTACTACCACTACATTCCTATTTACTCCCCCCTGCTTGAATGGTTTCCTTTACCATGGTGCCATGGTCAGTTTGCTCATCCACCTTGCAGCCCCCACTTTCATCCATTCAAGCTGCAAGAACCTCAATCCTGTTGGATAATTACAAAGGCTGAGGCTCTTCCACTTGTACCTTCTTGATCCCTGCCTCAATCACAATCGCACCCTCCTGTCCCTCACCATAGACCAGATCAGATGGCCTGAGCCTAAGGGGTGTGACCACCTTGTAGAACAAAGTGTCCAGATAACTTTCCCCCTTCCTGAGGCATTGCAGTGTCTGTAGCTTAGCTTCCAGCTTATTGACTGAGATGAAGTTCCTGAGCTGCAGACACTTATTGCATCAGTGTTTGCCGTGAATTATGCTGGAGTTCACAGCTTCCATATACTGCAGCTGTAACTCCTCACCTGCCCAGCCGTCTTTACTGTTATAATTAATTTCTTAATTAAATTTTATTTAATACCTCTAGTCTTGTTTGTGCTTATTATTATTTCAGTAAATGTTCTACTTACACTGATTGAAATTCCCTAGCTTAGATAAGGTGAATAGGAAACGCAACTAATTGCCTATCTGCTTTCCTGAGACGAAACACCTCCATTTTTGTTTCTGAGCACAGGCTCTGACTGGCTCCTGCTTACAGGCAGCAGCTAGCTCTGCTCTGTTCCTCCAAATTATTGCTTTCTCTCGCTGGCTTATGACCCTGCTGTGCTCCTCCAAATTCTCACATTCTCTTGTTGGCTTATGGCCCTACTGTTCCTCCAAATTCTCACTTACATTATGACACAGCCAATGATAAAGGCTGAGTTGTTCAAATCCCAGAGGGAAAATTGCAACAACTGCGATAATCTATTTTTGCAATTTGTCATTTTGAGATGCAGACTTTGAATTCAGTAGGAAGAAGACCACCAAGTCTCATGTTTTTTATATAAAACTAAATTAAACATTTATTCATTTAGCAACAAATTAACCACATACACATGGATACAAGTTACTACTATAATAACTTTTAACAAATCCCCAAATTAATCACCCCCAGGTAAATCTCCACTAAGGCAACAGTAACCCATTGACATTAAATAGACACCAGGCAAAGCACATTTGACTTTACGATTTCCTAATGAGGTTCCTTTGTAAGTTGATTGCAGGTGTACAGGCTGGTTAGGTCTTAAATGCCTCTACCCTACACACAAACTCCTTTCTTTATATACCTAGCTTTCCCTTTGAATGTAAATTTTCCATTGTATCGCTAGGTCTTTTGAACTTCAGCTCTTCTAACAATAAAACCCCTTTCAAGGCACCAATCTTATTAGTAAGCTGAAAAAAATGAACATATTGTGTGGCTTCTTCTAGCTAGGTGCAAGATTTTACCCGCAATCTTGAATGGTTTATTCAACAAATGTAAATGAACACTTAACCTTAATGTTCTCTTTACTGTTCACCCAATTAACATCTCAAAACTACTATATATCAAAGCACACAGACTAGCTGGCTTTAACCCAGTTAAGGCACACAGACACACACCTACACACAAACCCCCATTAGAATTCTATTTTTTTTAAATTTCCAGTAACATCATACCATTAATATCTCTTCATGACACTTGCTGGTTTATGGCTATTTCTGTTTGGGACTTCACTTCGTATAAGAAGTAGGTACCCAGTAATATACATCAGGGCCAATGTGGTTCCCTGGGCTAGCTTTAATTGCCTAAAGGGTTTGCAACTTTACAGTTTGTTTTCCTTAATTGTCTTGGTTTTTATCTTTCTGTCTGAGGGATTTACATATCTCTAGGGAATGTCTGTGTCAAGATAATTTGTCTGGTAGCACTCTCACCTCTGAGGTTTCAGGTTCAGGTCCCACCCCAGGGTTTGAGTACAAAAGTCGTGGTTGGCACTCCAATGCAATCCTGAAGGAGTGCTGCAATGCTGGAGATGTCGTCTTTCAGGTTTGAAGTTAAATTGAGGCCTTATCTGCCTGGTTGATGGATGCAAAAGACCCCATAGCACTATTTCAAAGAAGAGCAGAGACTTGTCCCTGGTGACCTGGCCAATATTAGTCCCTTGATTAACATCACGATAATAAATTATTTGGTCATGATCACATTGCTATTTCTGGGACTTCGCTGTGCGCACTTGACTACTATGTTTACTACATTACAACAGTGACTACAATTCAAAAAGTACATAATTGGCTGTGAAGTTCTCTGAGACATCCATTGGTCATGAAAAGCCTGATATAAATGCAAGGCTTTATTTTTCCCTTTGGACTGTGTGGGACAGGTTAGATGGAGCAGTTAGCCTTTTCCTTTTTTATCATTTTTATACATTAATAATCCGCCTCTTAATGAGTGCAGCTCTGTAGGAGTTTTTGAAAGCATATCCCTAGTGACGTATAAATGATAGGCGGTTTCTGCAGTCATGATTGTTTTCAAATTTCAAGTATCTAGAGGAATACTATTTAAGAAAGGTGACAGTTGGAAACCAAGAAATAATAGACCAGTTAGCCTAGCATTTGTTTCAGGAAATTGTCCTATCCTATACTTGAGGATAGGTTGACTACATCTTAAAAGTTTTCAGCTGACCAGAGAGATACATGGATTTGTATCTCGTAGGTAATGCCTGATGAATCTGATTGAATTTTTTGAAGGGGTGAATAAAGTACTGGACAGGAGAATGCTATTTATCTGGAGAAGGCATTTGATAAAGTCCCTCATAAGAGACTGTTGAAGCTCATGGAATTGAAGGCAAGTTATTGACCTGGTTAGAGAATTGGCTGAGCGAAAGGAGAGAGATTTTCAAAAGGTGTTCGAGAAGGTACCACACATAAGGCTACTTAATAAGATAAGAGCCCATGGTGTTGGGGGTAGCATATTAGCATGGACAGAGGACTGGCTAACTAATAGAAGATAGAGAGTTGAGATACATGGGGGCATTTTCAAGATGGCAACCTGTAACTAGTGGAGAGCCACAAGGGTCAGTGCTAGAGCCACAATTACTTACAATATATATTAATGACTTGGATGAGGGAAATGAATGTACTATCGCCAAGTTTGCGGATGACACAAAAATAGGTGGGAAGGCAAGACACACGGAGTCTACAGAGGGATATAAAGTGATTGGGCAAAAACATGGCAGATAGAATATAAGTGGAAAATGTGAGGTTATGCACCTTGGCAGGAAGAATAGGGGAGCTGAATATTACATAAACGGAGAAAGACTGAAGAAAGCTGCAGCACAGAGGGATTTGGTCTTCGTGCATGAATTACAAAAAGCTAGCATACAAGTTCAAAAACAGAATTACCTGGAAAAACTCAGCAGGTCTGGCAGCATCGGCGGAGAAGAAAAGAGTTGACGTTTCAAGTCCTCATGACCCTTCAACAGACCCTTCCTCTGTTGAAGGGTCATGAGGACTCGAAACGTCAACTCTTTTCTTCTCCGCCGATGCTGCCAGACCTGCTGAGTTTTTCCAGGTAATTCTGTCTATGTTTTGGATTTCCAGCATCCGCAGTTTTTTGTTTTTAGCGTACAAGTTCAGCAGGTAATAGGTAAGACAAATGGAATGTTGGCCCTTATTTCAAAGGGAATGGAGTATAAAAATAGGGAAGTCTTGCTAAAACTATACAAGGCACTAGTTAGACCACACCTGGAATACTGTGTACAGTTTTGGTCCCCTAAACAAGGAAAGATATACCGGCATTGGAAGCAGTCCAGAGAAGGTTCACTAGGTTGATCCTGGATATGGAGGGATTGTCTTATGAGGAGCGGTTGAGTAGGTTGTGCCTGTACTCATTGGAGTTTAGAAGAATGAGAGGTGACCTTACTGAAACATATAAGATTCTTAGGGGGTTTGACAGGGTAGATGCTGAGAGGTTGTTTCCTCTTGTGGGAGAGTCTAGGACCAGAGGGCATAATCTCAGAGTAAGGGGTCGCCCATTTAAAACCGAGATGAGGAGGATAGTCAATCTGTGAAATTCTTTACCGCAGAGGATTGTAGAGACTGGGTCATTAACTATATTCAAGGCTGAGGTAGACAGATTTTTAATCAGTAAGGGAATCAAGGGTTATGGGGAAAAGGCAGGAAAGTGGAGTTGAGGATTATCAGATCAGCCATGATCTCATTGAATGATGAAGCAGACTTGATGGGCTGAATGGCCTACTTCTGCTCCTATTCCTTATGGTCTTATAGAGAGAGAGAGTCTGGGAATAATGGGGAGGTACTCTAATTAGCAGTTTGTGACTAGTGCTGTCCCACAAGAATCTGTGTTGGGGCCTCAGCGATTGACTTGGTTGCTGGGATAGAAAACCACATATTTGCCCATGACACAAAGAGTTGGTATTATAAGCAGTGAAGATGGAAGTGTGAAATTAAAGGAATATAAATGGATTAAGTGAATGGCCAAAACTTTGACAGGCTGATTTCAGTGAAGACAAATGCAATGTCATCCATTTTGGACCTAAAAAGGATAAAACAGAGTACTTTCTAAATGGTGAAAAGCTTGAATTAGTGGAGGTTCTGGTACACGGGTTATAAAATGTCATGAGCAAGTACAAAAATTAATCAGAAAGACTAATGTGATACTGGTCTTTATATCTAGAGGAATAGATTACAAGGAAGAAGCTATGCTTCAGCTGGACAAAGCCATGGTTAGACCACACTTGAAGTATTGTGAGCAGTCCTGGACACCACACCTTAGGAAGGGATATATTGGCCTTGGAGGGAGTGCAGCATTGACTTAGCAAATGATAGTTGGACTCCACGAGTTAAATTACAAGGAGAGAATACATAGCTAGATTTGTACTCCCTAAAATTTGAAAGGTTAAGGGGTGCTTTGATTGAAGGTTTCAGAATATCCAGTAGAAAGTGAGGGTATGTTGCGATAAACTATTTCCACTGGTTGGGGAGTCTATGACTCAGAGACATAGTCTGAAAACTAGAGCCAGGTCTATTGGGAGTAAAATTAGGAAACACTCCTTTTCATGATTGGCAATTGATGCTTCAGTCAGCTGTAAGTTTTAAAA
Source organism: Cetorhinus maximus (assembly GCF_964194155.1). NCBI lineage: Eukaryota > Metazoa > Chordata > Chondrichthyes > Lamniformes > Cetorhinidae > Cetorhinus > Cetorhinus maximus. The sequence continues at coordinate 134,000,383 of NC_135880.1, forward strand.
CTGATATTAATTAATCTGTTTTAGCCAAAGACATCAAAGAATGTGGGCAAAGGCAGGTATATGAAGTTGGGTTACAGATCAGCCATGATCACTTTGCATGACAGCACAGGCCTAAAGGGTTAAATGGCTTACTCCTGTTCTTATGTACCTATGAAAGTGGTCCATGAAATATCATGCTTTGGTACCATGCAGTTTGTACTCCGGATTGAGTGCTATTTGTTTCAAGTAGAATATTTTAGATGTAAGGGAATATCCAGTAATTTTTCTTGTTCCTGTGTTGGGGGCTTGCCTGGACACAGCAAATACAGGGAATGCAGCAGAGAGCAATGTGTGTTAGGGAGTACATCAAATTATTTTTCCACGTTCAAGTGAATGGATAATTAATGGCCTCTATTCGGGGCAAGCAATTTTGCGGTATTGGCGGTATCTAAGCAGTTCGATAGCTGCAGAAACAGGAAAATAACCCCAGAATTGCCTCAGCTTGGGTGCTGTTGTAATTTAATACATATGTTTATGCATTCATCACAATTGAGTTCCTGCTGCACACAATTCTGTTTTTGTTGGCAGCAAAAAATTGATGGACTCACTATTGAAATTAGGATCATTGGCACTGAAAACTGGTATGTAAAATCCATGCTACCAAAGCAAATATGCTGAACTCATCTGCTTGGTCAGCTTGCTTTTATTGATGCGTGTTAAGTAACTGTTTTTTTGAGGGTACCATTGAATCTAATAGAAACAACAGGCTTTTTAGCACTTTGCTGTAATGGAGAGGTCAGTGTATGATGATAAGCAAAGTGACCTTGCATTTAACCATATGATCTGACTAAATCCATTTCAATTGTTTTATAAATCCTCCTTTAGCAAAAGTTCAGCTGTAACTGCATAAATGACCCAACAGGGGTTTAACAAGATGCAAAGTAGGCATGAATCACTTTTTGGCCAAAGTTCATAAAGTACACCACCCATTTAAAAGTTTTTCACTATTGGCTAGTTAAATCTTTTTAATTAATTAGGCGGCATATTGGGGTGCAACCTTTCCAACTGTAACAATGCATTTGTTACTGTGTCTTCATTTGTACAATAAAGATTAGTTGATCACTGAAACTGCTGAATTAACTAAAAACATTTCCTTTTAGTTTGCCTATCTATTTCAAATCAATTTGCAGTAATGCTGTCAGTTTTTGTTTTTCAATGTTAGTATTTTTGAACAGAGCAACATAATCACATGATTAAATGTTAACCTGATCAAATGCAGGTAAATATAAAAAAAAATGAACCAGCCTTCTCAGGACCTCCCAGGTAAGCAGCATTCATCTTGAATAATAGGGTGTGGTTAATAATTTTGTGTGCTATCTTTCAACCTCATCTTTACATGGTGCTTCTTTGGGTTGGTATTAAATGATCATCATCTCATTTGTTATTGACAAGCCTTCTTTGATTAGACTAACTCTACATTTGCATAGACTTCTGATCATTCACAACACTTTGAAAAAGTTGTTAGCTGATACTTTATGCCTCTGAATTTGTGGTTATAGCTCAGACTAGTTCGTCCACAGCTTGCAGTCTTAATTGAGATTTTAACGGAGTTTTGCTTCTGATGGCACATTTCTCCAATGACTGGCTCTCCCTATAGCTAGGTTTTTTTTTTAAAAACTCTTCCTGTCACCTGAGACAGGAATGACAGACTTCAGGAGGCAATTATATAATTTACTTCAGATAAGAGCCAATTAGAGTATGGCTTTTCTTTTGGGAAACTAATCCATCAAATTCACTGAACTTCACTTCCCATTTTCCTTTGGGTCAGGAATGCAGACTTTCTTTTACAGTATTTTTGCTCAACATGACTGAGCCAGCCATTAAGTCTTCAACTTTGTATGACCTCCTAATGGCATCACTAATGATCTCAGCAAATTATTCAAGGTAAGGTAATGACAATTTAAATATAGGCAGGTTTTCCTGTAACCTCCATAGCCTTTTTTTTTCTTGGGATGAGGGCGTCACTTGCTATGCTGTTTGTTGCACATCCCTAATTGTCCTTGGAAAAAGTGGTGGTGAGCCACTTTCTTGAACCGTTGCAGCCCACATGGTGTACGTACGCTCGCAGTGCTGTTAGGAAGGGCGCTCCCGGATTTTGACCCACTGAAGCATTGGCAGTATAGTTCCAAGTGAGGATTGTGTGTGGCTTGGAGGCTAACTTGCAGGTGGTTGTGTTCCCATGCACCTGCTGCCCTTATCCTTCCAATATTTTTAGATTAAACAAGTGTTTGATGAAAGATTAAAATACAACTTTTTAATGTCGCTATGATTTTTCCCCTGAGTTGCATGCAGTAGTGTTCCATAGATTAGTCTTTAATTCTTGAAGAACAATCCTGGAAGGTTTGGAATCCACTTCAACCATTTCAATCCCTTGACTGCCTCTATGTTGTGGGAATGCTTGTCTAGTATCAAATCTTGGTGGATCATAATTCCTGCAGTTCAACATCAGGAAAGCTGAAGCTATTATCTTTGGCACCTATTAAAGACTACATTCATTGTGAATGATTTTGTTACTTGGATTGAATTGGACAGTTGGAAGTGTAGCAGACCCAGTTCAACCCTGAGCTGATGTTTAAACCTAAAAGCCTATTTAATTAGATTATCTCACCATGGTAGAGTTCTGAAACAATTAAGTTATGATCTCTGGGATGTTAGTCTAGTAACATTGCCACTACACATTTGCACCAAATCTTCTTAACTTTGCCCACATGTGTTTCTACCTCAGCCCCTCTGCTGCTGAAATACATATATTTTCACTGACAGATGTGACTACACAAACACTCCATTAACTTCAATCTATCCAAGACTGCATTTATCCTGCTTACTATCATCCCTTTCTTGCTCAACCTGGTTACCGGTTCCCAAAATGTTGCTGGATTTCTGCCTGATATATATTAAACACCTTACTTCAGTTCTGTTGAAGGGTCGCGTGGACCCGAAACGTCGACTCTTTTCTTCTCCACCGATGCTGCCAGACCTGCTGAGTTTTTCCAGGTAATTCTGTTTTTGTTTTATATTAAACACCTGTTGCTTATCAAGGATACCTGTTTGCAGTAACTGTTTTTCATGCTAGAAATGGGTTGGTTAAACTTTTGGCTAATCCATTATAAGTTCATTCACTAGTGGATCTATCTGAATCTATTCAAAGTAAATTCTTGGTGTACGTGTATAAAAGGAGCCTGTTGATCCATCAACCTGTAACTCCTGGTCACAACCAGTGACAATGGGTGAATTGTGTGAAAACTAACGCTCTGCTGTAGCTGCCATAATCCTGTCAGGTTAACCTAAAGTGAGGACACATAAGTGCTCGACCGATAGGAGACGATATCCTAGAATGTAAGGAACTACAGGCCATATAAGTACAAGAGCAAGAAGCAATATTTGCGTCACACAAGTGCCAGGCAATGACCATCTCCAACAAAAGAGAATCTAACCATCTCCCCTTGACATTCAATGGCATTACCATCTCTGAATCACCCACTGTCAACATCCTGGGGGTTATCATTGACCAGAAACTGAACTGGACCAGCCATATAAATACTGTGGCCACAAGAGCAGGTCAGAGGCTAGGAATTCTGGGCGAATAACTCACCTTCTGACCACCATCTGCAAGTCAGGGGTGTGAAGGAATACTCTCCACTTGCCTAGATGAGTGCAGCTGTAACAACACTCATGAAGCTTGACACCATCCAGGACAAAACAGCCTGCTTGATTGACACCCCATCCACCACTTTTAAATATTCACTCCCTCCACCACTGATGCACAGTGGCAGCAGTGTGTACCATCTACAAGATGCATTGCAGCAACTCACTAAGGCTCCTTCAACAGATCCTTCCAAACCTGGACCTCCATCACCTAGAAGGGCAAGGGCAGCAAATATGGGAACACCACACCTGCAAGCTCCCCTTCAAGCCACTCATCATCCTGACTTGGAAATATATTGTTGTTCCTTCGTTGTCACTGGATCAAAATCCTGGAACTCCCTAACAGCACTGTGCTTGTACCTACACCACATAGACTGCAAGCAGTGCTTCAAAAAGATGGTTGACCATCACCATTCAAGGCCAATTGGGCACGGGCAATAAATATTGGCCTAGCCAGTGATGTCCTCATCCTGTGAACTAATAAAAAAAAAATCCAGGACAAAGCAACCTACTTGATTAGCACCCCATCCACCAACTTAAACATTCTCTCCCTGCACCACCGACGCACAGTGGCAGCAGTGTGCACCTTCTGCAAGATGCACTGTAGCAACTCACTAAGTGCCTTCCAACCGACCTCTACCATATAAAAGGACATGGGCAGCAGATGCATGGGAACACCACCACCTGCAAGTTCCCCTCTAAGCTACACACCTTTCCTTCATTGCTGGATTGAAATCCTGGAACTCCCTTCCTAACAGGACTGTGGGTGTACCTGCTGCACATGGACTGCAGTAGCTCAAGAAGGCAGCTCACCACCGCCTTCTCGGACAATTAGGGATAGGCAGCAAATGCTGGCTGAGCCAGCAATGCTCACACCATGAAGGAATTTTAAAAATAAATCCAATGGGGGGATCAGTGCCAGAGAGGTTGTGGCAGCCTGTTTGTGAAAACAGGCACAGACTGCTATTAATTTCCAAACTCCTGTAACAATGAGTAGCTTTCCAATGCAGCTGATTTTCCCCACACTGCAGTCAAACATTGGTCCACAATATGGGAATGGAAGATTTTTAGTTAGTTTATCCTTGGGATGGTGCATACAAGGCTGGAATTTATTGGCCATCCCTAATCTCCATGGGAGTGGCTTGATAGAAATGAGCAGCTTACTTGGCCACTTGAGAGGACAGCAGAGTCAACTATGTTTGTCTGGGATTTGAGTCCAGATGAGGAAAGCAGGCTTTCTTCCCTCAGGGACGTGAGTAAATTAGTCGGGCTTTTATGACAATCTTAAGAAATAGGAGGAGGAGTAGGCCAACTGGCCCTTCGATACTGCTCTGCCATTCAATAAGATCATGGCTAGTCTTCTACCTCAACTACATCCTCCCGCACTATCTTTATATCCCTTAATTCCCTAAGTACCCAAAAATCTGTCGATCTCTGTTTGAATATACTCAACAACTGGGCATCCACCGCTCCATGGAATAGAGAATTCACAATGCTGTGAGTGAAAAATTTATCCTCATCCCAGTCCTGAGTGGCCATCCCTTAATCAAAGCCTGTGAGCCCAAGTCCTAGACTCTCCAGCCAGGGGGAACATCCTCCCAGCATCTCTCCTGTCAAGCCCCTGAAAAATGATATATCTTTCAATTCGATCACTTCTTAGTCTTCTAAATTCTAGGGAATATAGGGTTAGTTTACTCCATATTTCCCCATAGGTCAATATCCTCCTCCTGCTCCCATCCCAGGAATCCACCCAGTGAACCCTTGCACACAGTCTAAGGCAAGTATATCTCTCTTCAGGGAAGGAGACCATTACTGAACATAGTACTCCAAGTGTGGTCTTACTAAAATCTAGTATAGTGGTAAAGATATCTTTGTTCTTTGATTCGAATCCCTTTGTAATAAAGGCCAACATTACCATTTGGCTTCTTAATTGTTTGTTGCACCTGCATGTTAACTCTGATTCGTGTAAAAGACATCCAGGTCCCTCTGAATAACGCTTCTCAGTATCTCACCATTTAAAAGATATCTTGCTTTTCTATTCTCCCTTCCAAAGTGGCTAATTCCACTTCTTCCCCTGCCTTGTATTCCTTTCCAGCCTCTTTGTTCCTCACCACAGCTTAATTTCCCACCTAACTTTGGACAGTCAACAAACTTAGATGCATTCTATTTGATCCCCTCATTTCGATAATTGATATAAATGGTAAATGGCTGAGGCCCAAGCACTGATTCTTGCGGTACCCTGCTGGTTATAGTCTGCCAACCCAAAAATGTTGCTTTTATTTGTGCTCTTCTATGCCTGTTAACCAATCTTCAATTCATGCTAGTATTAAGATACTAGACCACTTGAGAGGGCAGCAGAATCAACTATGTTTGTCTGGGATTCGAGTCCAGATGAGGAAGGCAGGCTTCCTTCCCTCAGGACTCAACCCCATGAGTCCGAATTTTATGCATTAACCTTGTGAGACACTTTACTGAATACTTTGCGAAATTCCAAATACACTGTATCTACTGGTTCCGCCTTATCCACCCTCCTAGTTACATCCTCAAAAGCTGTTAACAGATTTCTGAGGCACAATTTCTCTTTCTTAAATCAGTGTTGACTTTGCTCAGTCATATGGTTCTCTAATTGCCCTGACCCTACCATGCCCTTAATAATAAATTCTTGCTTTCTCCCTACTACTGATATCAGGCTTGCTAGCCTTTAGTTCCCTGTTTTCTCTCTCCTTCATATTGATAATGGGGTTACATTTGCTATCTTCCAATCCTTGCAGGCTTTTCAAGAATCTAGGGAATGCATTCACTATCTCTGTAGTTACCTGTTTTAAAATCCGAGGATGCAGGCAACAGATGCAGGAGATTTGTCAACTTATCCTAATTTCTCCAATACCATTTCTTTACAAATTCCTTCAAGTTCCTTACTCCCCCTACCATTCCCCACTATTTCCAGAATGATTCTTGTGTCTTCTACCATGAAGACCAAAACAAAGTATTTATTTAGTTTCTGCAATTTCCTGTTTAATCCAATCTAAAAGCTTCATATCAGCTTTCATTTCCAGATTCTTAAAACTGAATTTCACTGAAACTGCCATTGAGAATCTTGAACTCTCATTCTCTGAAAAATGGTTATGTTCGTCTCTTCGATGAATCTCTCATCTACAATAGTGTGCATGGTGACATAACATTCTGATGTGGTTCCTGCATCTAGTATTTTAACGTCCTTAGTTGAAATACAAGTCAACTGATATCTACCTGTATTTCCTGTTTGGTACTGTGGTTTAGGTTGCCTGTGACCCCTGGCTTTTTTACAATACCGTTAGCCAGGAGAAGTGCTCAGCAAGTACTCCTATGTTTTGAAGATACAAGTGGCTATCTCTGTTTATGCCCAATACCGTAGTGTATGCATATAGGGACAGGGGTAAGTCATCTAGCCCCTGGATCCTGTTTCAGTGAGATCACGGCTGATTCCTCTAAGCTGCACAGATGCATGGCTACACAGCAATTGGGGAAGGTGCCATGCAGGAAATGGACAGGCAACATTTCCTTAAAGATGCACACATGCATGGCACAAATCAGTCTTCAAGAGACCTCAGTGCAACAAGCTGTCTGTGCACAGCAAACAGAAGTTAGCGGGAACATTGTCTGTAACCATACTCCATATAGCCTACCTGCCTTTGCCCATATCCCTTGATACCTTTGTTTATCAAAAATCTTTGTCTCAGTGGTGCTGTTTCAACTGGATTATTCAGTTTCTTTGCGTAGGAAATGCAAAGATTAGTATTGGGTCATGAGGATGAACTGCATTCCTCAGTATTGCTCTTGTGCAAATATTGTGTAAAGCATGTGATGTCATCAGCATAATTTGCTTTGTGAATGTGATTTCTAACTCTGAGGAAAGTGTACATATTCTATACAGTAAGGTTGCGTTGCATGAAAAAGCAACTATAGAAGGGAGGACATTTTGTGCTTTTAGACATACCCACATCAGCTTCTATGGGGAATTCTGGAATTTCAAGCCGAACAATCATACAGTTGCAGCTTTGCTTGCTTGTATTTGCATAACTTTGGAAGAAATGGGATTCAAAGAATGAGCCAGAGTCAGAAAAATTGCAATATTGGTTCCCTTTTATAATTAGTGGCACCTCAATTAGTAAAATCTGCCTTTTAATTTGTTTGGCCATTATATCCGAAATGTCCATTATTCCTGGATTGGCTGGCTTGAGAGGCTCATTTAAAATCTTGATCTATGATCTGCAATGATTAGATCTATAATTTGCTAGATGTGTAAATCACTTGGAAGTGCTGAGAAAGTGTCAACGTTTCAGTGGATCCATTCATTATTCATGTTGTGTTTTAAGTTAGAGCCTGGATACTCACCCTCTCCAAAGCTACCAAAAGCATCAAGCATATCCAAATTGTCCTTTTTATTTTATCATTTTCATTGAAAAAAGACCTGTGGTATAAAAGTAGATTACTAATTAAGATTTCCAATCTTCGTATAATTTTGCATGTTTTGGTTTTATAGATCTGAAAAAAGGCCCACTATGACATTTCCTCCAAGATTTCAAAAAGAACTTCAGGTGCATTTAGCCAAAAATACTCCAAATGAACATAATGGTATGTAGATAGCTTTATCTTGTGCATGGTGCAACTCATGTACATAAATATTAATGTAACAGTTTTTATGTCAATGTAGATTGTTCATGGAAACTTGCCTTATTTATAATTGGAATCTGTATGGAAACAATTATGCCAACATTTTATAATGTAAGTACTGTATAAAAATTATGCCATCATGGTTTATTGAATCACAGTTTCTGAAAAAAAATCATCTGCAGTCTTTTTTGTTAACTATAATTTCTAATGTCTAAATTAAAGTCTTTATAAATGACAATGCACATTTCATAACTTTATTGAATTATTTTGTCTTTCAATAACTACATTAAAGTCTTTACTCCGAGGCCTCGGACTGGGTTTCAACTTGATATTTTTACACAAAGCCATAACTGTTAGTTGGAATAAAAACAAAAGGTGCTGGAAAAACTCAGCAGGTCTGGCAGAATCTGTGGAGAGAGAAACAGAGTTGATGTTTCGAGCCCAATATGACCCTTATAACTGACTGCTTTAACTGTTAGTTGAAGACATGTGCGGTGTGCAGAATTTTCCAGAGTACGTCAATAACATTAAGCTAGCCCAATAATAGAATACTTGTTTCTTCCAAAATTATTTCAAATATATTTGTACGTATATGTCTACTAAGTTGATCTGTGAAATTGCACATGGATCGTCTAGACTAATTGAATTTTTCAGGTCCAGGTTGATGGATGAGGTGGATAATAGGACCAGTGTGGTGAAAGGGGTGGAAACTGAGTGGATGACAAGAAGCAAAGAGGAAACAGAGATGAGGAGAGATAAGACAGTAGGAGACAGGTTAGGGAAGAGAAGAAGAACATCAATTGAGAGGGCACTGCCAAGTAAGAGATCAGATGGAGGTGGATTCAAAAGGAGGGAAGGGGAATGGTAAAGTGCCTTGAAATCCCAGAACCTTGCTTTTGCCTCTGAGTCAGAAGGTTCTTGGTTCAGGTTCCATCCTGAGACTTGAGCACAAAAATAAGTGCTGGCACGTCAGTGCAATACTGAGGGAGTGCTGCATTGTCCGAGGTACAAATGTTAAATCCAAGCCCAGTCTGTCCCTTGGATGTATGTGAAAGATCCCATGGCACTACTTTGAAGATAATTGGTCCCCAGTGTGGTGGACAATATTTATCTCTCAAACAAAGTCACTGAAGCTAATTACCTGGTCATTGTCACATTGCTGTTTGTGGGACCTTTCTGTGCTATAACGGATACATGGGTAACAATGCTAAATGTCCTATTTTTCTGTCGGGTAGTATTGAGAGATGTACATGAGTAACATGTTAGTTACGGCTTTCCAAAATGTTAAAAACTATTGCTAATGTAGTGAGCGAGGTGCAGGACTGATGCTTTACTCTCACCATTAGCACCCTTTTTGTTGCCAATAAAACCTTCACTTTCTCCCGTCCTGGCCATTTCCTTTGGTATGGCCCTCATCTGCACTCCAAGTACAAAAGGCACAAGTACAATGGTTAACTATTCATTGTCAGATCTGGCTGGACTACATGAAGCGTGATTGGGCCTCCTTCTGGTCATCTCAAACAGCCCATTACTCCAAGATTAACCCTGGCTTCTTTTCTCCACTGCTAACATCTCTTTAAATATCTGCCATGCATCTCAAACAAATATGAGGAACTCATGGAAGACTTTTTCACTGAGATTGAGATTATCTGCTCACCTGTCTTTGCTTCCTTCTTCCCACTTGCCTACCAAGCCAAACTTACATCCAGACTCACCCACTGTACTAATTCTGTTACCTTATTTCTTTTGTTGTTTCCCCTCATGCCCTCACTGAGCTCATCCTGCTCCTTTGACTCTAACTTTCTTTTCTGGTTACCATGTCTTCTAGCATTATAAATTGTTTCTTTCCTGAGGTGCACTTTTCTTCTCTTCCACTGAGCTATCAGCATCCTCCCTCCAAAATAGCCTCTATCCTTGAAAATTACCATCACCTGTTCAAGCTTCCTTTCCTCTCCAGTGATAACGGTGATGTTGTCCCTTCTCTACCTCCTTGACCTATCAGCAGCTTTTGATAAAATCAACTGTAATTAGCTGTCCACATCATCACTTCTGTACTATCCAGCTCAATGGAACTGTCCTCTTTGGTCCAGTCTTATCACCAAAGCATGTTCATTTATTAGCTTCTCTTCCTGTCTTAAATCATTATCTCTAGAGTCCCCCCAAGAATTTTTACTTTAACTCCTCCTCTTCCTCATCTACATGTTGCCCCGTGACAACGTCAATAATTTACATAAATTTGGTCCATTTAACATAGTAAAGCATCTCAAAATGCATCATGGCATCATTGCCAAACAAAATTTGACACCAAGCTGCATAATGAGATATTGGTTTAGGTGTGGCCAAAAGCTTGATAAAAGAGGAGTTGTAAAGAGTGTCTTGGAGGAGAAGGGAAAGTTAGTGAGGTGATGGGGTTTAGAGGGAGGAATTCCAGAATTGAGTTTCCAAGCAACCAAAGGCACAGCTGCCGGTGGTGGAGTGCTTAAAATCATCTTATGTCCAAGAGGCCAGAGTTGGAAGAGTGCAGAGATCTCGGTTGTATGGCTGAAGGAGTTTACAGATCTAGGCAGTTGCCAGACCATGGAGGGATTTGAAAAAATATTTAAAAATGGATTTGTTGTCAGCCCTTGAGCCAGCAAACTTACCAACAAAGGTCAGGTGAATGGGACTTGATGTGGACAGCAGATATTTGGATGAGCTCAAGTTTATGAAAGGTGCAAGGCAGAAGAGCAGCCAGGAGGTCATTGTAACAGTAGAGCCTAGAGGTATCAAAGGCATAGATATGAACTGAGGCAGGACAGAGACGGGTCTGGGTGGTCTGGGCAATGAGGGAGTGGGATGTGGAGTTGGGAACTCAGCTCGGTCAAATAGAATGGCATGGTTGTGAATGGTCATGTTCGGCCTCACAGTGGCCGGGAAGGGGCATGGAGTTGGTGCCTAGGGAAAAGAGTTTGTCGTGAGAACTGAAGACAGTAGCTTTAATTAGAAGAAATTTCTGCTTATTCAGTACTGGATGTTGACCAAGCAACATGACATCAAAGGCAATGAAAAGGTTGAGTGAGTTGATGAAATAGAGCTGAGTGCTGTCAGCGTACATGTGGATCCTGACATGTTTTTAGGTGATGCATCCAAGGGAGAAGTAAAGGAAAAATGGGAAGCAATGATCGATTCTTGTGGGGGCCTTGAGAGGTGTGAGTTTGGGAGCAGGAAGAGACCTCCAGCCTTCGATCAATTAAGCATTAGAGAACCAAAGCCATTACCTTAAACCCTGCCAAAAACTGTGCCCTCACCACTGTCTCAGTTGAACCAGGCCTATTCAACCCTGTACCATCTTCATCAGGCCACCTACTTTACCTTGAGCATTACCTGCCTCGCTTACCCCAACTGCTGTTGAAATTCTCATCCATATTGTTAGAGGATTGATGTTCTTTCAAATTATTCCTTAAAATTATACTGTTCACAATGTTACAACTAGACATTCACAGATGTGTTCAGCAAAGGATAACTGTTATTGACAGCAATTAAACATATGCTCAAAAGCAACACTGAGAGCAAAGCCATGTGAGTTTATCAGGGAACCCACACTCGCCAACAATGAAACTGTTAACAGATTAACCTCATTAAATTCTGAGGTATCTGTTCCAACAAATCACGTTTTATATAGCTTTATGCAATCCTGTTTGTTTTAGTGCTATCTAATATTCTTTTACCTTCTTTAAATGACTCCAATTTTACAAATCCTGCTTGACTTGTCAATCAAATCCTTAGATAGTTACAGAAATTCATGAACAATCAAATGCATTTTAACAGTCATTTGTGCTTGCTAGTTTTTTGTCACCCTTGGCTATCTTCCTTTCCACAGATGCCACCTTTGGTATCAATACAACCGTGTTCGACTTTACAGACACTTAACTGTCAGCTCGCTCCTGTATTTTTTTTTATATTCCTATTATGGGATGTGGGTGCCGCTGGCCAGGCCAACATTTATTGCCCATCCCTAATTGCCCTTGAGAGTTAACAGGCGAATAATCTTCATGACTTTATTCTGTGTGTATACTCATCTACAAGCCTTCCAAAATCTTATTGCAAAATCTGTCCATATGAAAGGACTGCTGGAGGGATCCGTTCCAATTGAAAAGCTACTGGACAAAGTTCATCTGATATAAAGAGTAATCAAGAGAGGTCCCATTTGATTAACCCTTTAGAAACAATGTCTGTCACCTCCACACTATAATATTCCAAAGTTCTCCTTGCCACCCTCTCGATCTTCACGCTTTGAGCCTCAGCTTATCTAAAATCCTGCTATCCAAATCCTATCCCTCACCAGGCCCCATTCATCCATCACATGCCCTTTCCCTGTTGACCAACATTGACTCCCAGGCTCCAAGGTCTCCAGTTTAACGTCCTTGTTTAAAACACTTGGACACTCCCTATCGCTAGCATCCTGCTGCCCTGAAGTTTCTTCAACCCCCCCCTCAACCCACCACCCCGAACTTTTTTTTGCTATTGGGACATGGCTGCCATTGGCACTGCAATAATTTATTTCCCATCTCTGACAGTCCTCTGTCAGACTTTGGCCTCTTATATATCCTTCCCTCCTTTGAACCCACCATCCTCATCTGTGCCTTCAGCCATCTAGGTTCTGCACTCTCAAATTTCCTCCCTTTATCATCTTGCCCCTCTACCTCACTCACCTTTCAAAACTGATTTAAAATTCACCTCTTTGATCAAGCCCCTAATATCTCCTCCTTAAGCTCAGCATCCATTTATAATGATTATGCCTGTATCTTTAAAGGTTCAATTTTTTGGTGTTGCCCATTATCTCTCATTTTATTGCGGTTGTTTTTGATTGATAGAGGGAAAGAAATTGCCATTATTGTGAAGGGTGGTCATAATAGTGAATTTAATTATTCACTTCCAAGTAAAGCTTGCCACTTTCTGGGTGGTAATAATACTGGATATTGAAATAGCCACTGAATGATGCTACATACTTTGAACATTTTATTTGACTGTTGGTACAGTATATTGTGTGTTCTTTTAATGTTGAATTTTCTTTCAATTTATATCTAGTCTGACATGCATTTATTTAATATACTGTCCCACTATCGCAGCCTTTGGCAAAAATCATAGCTACAATCGCTTGAGGAATTGATGCTTATTTCCTGCATTGTGAAGGCTACTAGCATAATACAGGCTGGTAAACACTTGAACTACACGAGCCCCAGTGGTATACTGACTCTATGCCACTAATCTTCAGGGTGGGTGTTAATATAACAGCCCCTATTGTTTAATGTGACCTTATTCTAATTATGTTGGTAATGAAGAAAGCTATTGTAAGTTTTGATGCATTTTTTCCCACATTTGTAGCTGTGTGGAGTGATGGCATGGATAGCGGAAAATCCAATTCTTCAGCATCTCAATCCAGCTACAACAGTGAGTTGATACAGTCCCGACTGAAGGAGATCATGGACAAATATGCTAATGGAATTTGGCTCTCAAAATTGCCACAATTGTACAGAAAGATGTTCAATGAGGATCTCCAGCAAGATGTTTTAAAGCATTTAGAACATTGGACCCATGTATGCACAGTGAGTATGCATTATAATACCTGACAAGTTATTACAAAAGAGAATTTTGAATGCAATTTGAAATTTAGATACAATCATCATCTTTTCATTCTGCCACTTTTCTCCCTCCACAGACTCCCCTGCCCCTCCTCAATCTACCTTTCCTCCCCTTTTTAGAACTGTTGTTTCTGGGAGAGGGAAGTATTAAAATTTATATATAATCTTCAGTGGTAGATTTAACAATGGCTTTTTATAGGCACTGTGATTGGTCCATTTAAACAATCTGAAGTATCTCATTTGTCGTTGGTCTATGAAAGCTATTGCTTATTGGTTCTTTTGAGTTGCTTTTGAAGAAAGCAGTACTGCTTTCCAGTACTGTGATTGGTTTGCCAGTGCAAAGAGTTGTGTTGACATGGATGACTTCACAAAGCAGTTTTAAAGTGACCCATTTTGTCCAGTTAATATATTTAGTGTTGCAAAGCACAATAGTAAGTTAAAAATAATGCTGAGTACAGTTTGCTTGTGTTCAATAAAAATTAAATTGTTCAAGCAGCCTGTCAACTGAGAAAAAAAACTCTTTTTATTTGTTACGTTTTTGAAGATTTACATCCACTTAGCAGAGAAGTTAATTGTTTTATTTGATTTTTATTGCCATGCTTGCAACTTGTCAGATCAAAGACATCCAGTGGTAAGGCTTCAACAGAGAAAGATTTAAGTGTAAGAACTTTTTAAGAATCTATTTGTGATTAGCAAACCTGAAAGACAAGCATATAGAAGTATTTCAAAAGCATATTTTACTGCCATCAAGGTCATGAGAGATCCCTGAGTAAAAATATTCAATGGTATAACTTCAGTTTTCAAAAAATATATACTTTAAATGGGAGTTGGACCTTATTGTTGTTTGATTTTATGCTGTTATGATTCCTAAGGACATGGTTCAAAGCCTATGTCTTGATAGGTTAACATGAGTGTTATCACCCAATGGAACTGGTAAATAGTCCAGAAATTATTCCTTCTGTTTTTGAAGGAAGGAAAATTGGCTTTCAGCCACATGACATTTAGGATATGAGAGGGTGCAAAGTATTTCTAGTCTTTTTTATTTGAATGTAAAATTAAAGAAATGTTTTTTTTAATCTAGAACTGCAAGGACAAAATAACACACCGGAAAATAAACAGGACTGATGTGGAAAAGACAGGTTGAGCTAGAAATAGCACATGAAGCAAAAAATCCTGCTTTCATATAACACATTATTACATCCTCCAAATGCCCCAAATGCAGTCACTGTTGTTGTATAGGCAAATGCACCAGATCATTTATGCACAATATTGTATAGCTAGCTGACCTGTTTTTTTTGTGTGGATTTGGTGAGAGGTGGAATGTTAGCTTGGACACTGGGTTTTCAGCTCCTCTTCAAATAGTGTCATGGGATCTTTATCATCCCTCTGGGCAGGCAGCAGTTTTATTTTTCATATGAAAGATTTACAGCATTCCCTCAATGCAGCACCACAATGTGAGCCTAGGTGTGTGTTGAAGTCTGAAGTGAGGCTTGAACCCACAGCCTCTAGCTTGAGTGCAACAGCAAGGATAGGTAATGGAACTGGTCACTAGGAAACAGATTTGCTGTTGGAGATACTTTGTTGCCTATAACGGTCAGAACGTACAAATCTATGTCATTTCCTATAGACATAAGGTTGGAGATGAGAACCTATGTGTGCCTGTTATCAGCAAGATTGTTCCACAAAGTTTTTCAACTGAATACTGGCAATTTCCCCAACTGAAAAGGGTGAAAATCCAATTGTTCCTGGTATCCCATGGCAGTGTTATACCACCATCTTTTGCCATGGCACAGATGGTTTCTTGTACAGCTTGAGATAAATCCCTTCCTTGGTGCTGCATTTATGTAGCATCAGACCACAGTCATTTTATCACAATTTCTCAATTTCAATTGTTAGTCCCCTGCCCAGGTTGTAAATTTGCTGCTTTAGGATATTAAACAAAAATCAATGATGGAAAATGTCTTGTATGCCTGGTTGTATCCGTTTTCTGCTGGCTTCTGTGAAGTGTCCAGCGGGATGTTAACTAACTTGTTCAGATCTTGGGCCATGCCTTCTAATAAGCATTGTAGTCAGTCACTACATTCAAATATTGAAATCAGAAAAAAATGCTTGAGAATGAAGGAATTACAACTGTGTGCTTATTTTCATATCTGCAGTTGGTTAGGCCCAAGACATTAGGAAAAGCAATAGTATAAAATTGTTGTGCTCTCTGCAACTGTGCTTCACCAACTCGAGTGGAAATATGAACCTGTGACGTTTATGGAAAATTGCCTGTAAAGCCTTCATTACAGGTGAGCATTGTACCCTAGCTAAGGCCTGCTAAATCATCATCGGTCATTAGAAAGGGCTGCATAAGAATAGGTATTCTTTATAATCATAGGCAGAAGGTTTATGGTTACCAATGATGTTCAGCTTGCATGGTACCGTCTAGCACAATTCAGTAATTTCAACCATGAAGAATTTTGCTGTTGGACACTGTTACTTTTAATGGCGTTATAAATTGACCTTTTGCCATAGAAATGGTTATTTTTGCAAATATTTTGCTTGGCACGTGATTAGAAACTGCAGTATGTCCTCCTTTAATATTCTTCCACTTTCCTTGTCTGACATAGTAAAGCTGTCATGATCTTTCATCCACAATTGATACCTTATTTATTTTACTGACATTTCTGAAAATCCTTACCCCAAGCCCATTTATCTTTTTTGTAGTTTACACCCTAGCCACCCTTTACATCTGTTGTATAATGAATCAGATTTCCACCTAGATCAGATGTGTTTAAAGTGATAACTGAACATTGTCTAGCTAAGGAGCAAATAATTTTGCTATTGGAGAATGATTGATTGTATTTTTCCAGTTTTTTCCCTCTTTTACCGCATTGGAACTGTGCTGTCTTGCATCCATAAAACATAGACTACTGCAAAATCCACACAAAGCTTTCTTAGACCAGTTTTTGAAATGCAGTGCAGCTCCTCCTCCCCCTCCCCACAGGCATCATCATCAGCACAAATTCCTTATTCAATTGCCTTATTAAAAATATTTACCAATGTTTTTAAGAGTGACAATGCACCAATGATTTTGTACTTGCATTGAGTGAAGGAAACACATACAGTGGGTTCTGAAGAACAGGTATTTCCTATCTGATGCAACCAGCTTTCAAGCAAGCGTTGCAGGTTTGATTCTGCCCTTAACTGTGTGCTGTGTGCAAAAGCAACGTCACAATTATTGACAAGAGAATCGAAAGGCAATAGCTTAGAACAAAACCTGCATTGTCCTGCTGAGAAAGAATATTGCTAAAAGTATATGAAATCTGTATAAAGATGGCTACATATTTCCAAAATGTGGTGAGCTGATTTAAAATATTACTATGATAAATGTTAATGGGTGGGGGCATTTACGACTGTGTTAATAGATGCTTTGCTGTTGCATTTTAGACATATCTTTACAGATACTGAGTTTGTCTATAAATGATGCTCACCTGTAATGAAGACTTTACAGGCAATTTTCCATAAAAGATCATGCTGCAAGTAATTGAAGCTGTATTTTTAATGTGCAATGTGGGAAGAGATGGAAGAGTCACTTAAAAAAAAACTGAATTGACTATTCAATTTTTAGCCAAATCTGATCAACCTCCTTTTTATGAAACAGATATACTAAATCAAAGTTCCTGGCCATTGTTGGTTACTTTTGTAATATGCAAAAACAGAAATTGGTGCTTGGTGCATTGTATCACTGTACTTGAAATTTTAAGCTGCCTACACCCTAAATGGTGGAAGTGTGTTCTGCTACTGCATCTGAGTTTAAACAGAGCTACTAAAGCATCCGACTGGTAGCTCTTTGTGTTTAAACATGGAACATGATTATCTAGGCACTTGCTTGCTTTTTCTTTGTAGTTTTCTTCTATTCTTTCATTTATTATTTTTGGTCAGTCCTTCTCATTTTTTTTATTTCTCTACATTTTAATCTTTGTCTCTGCTCCGGGGAGCCAATTCCATTTTTAATATTTCCAGCTGTCCAGAAGCTTAGTATGATTTTTTTTTTGCCAGTTTCAAATATTTGCATATTGGAGCTATGTTTTGCTCAGGTTCTATAATGATTAGGATACAAACCAATTTGTATGGATAACTTTATTTTTTGAGAAAATGAAGGGTAAGGCTCTTGATGCAATACCATGGTTTGAAAGAATAGAAATACGTTACTCCAATGATTTAGCAAATGTATCCAGTGAGCAGCTGAATGATTCAGACCAGAATGGTTCAAATTGATTTCAAGGTCTCTGCTGAATTGTCTGATCTTAGCCATGGTGCTATAGCTAACCATAGAGTGCTTAGTTTTGGATTGGGAGAGAAAGCCATCAACCAGTATTCCCTCCCATGAAAACTATTTAATGATATCTGCTGGAAGTGCTTGTGTGTGAATGTCAGATGAGGACTGGACCAGACTCTGCTGTAATTTCAACTAACCTGGTGACACTTAAGACTCAAGTGATAATGGCCTCTTGGGCAAAGCATCAGAAAGCTGCAGTTGTCCACAGAACTGCACCCAACAACGATTCAGTCTTCAGAAGAGGGGAGAAATTGGTGAGAAAAGGGGCAGAGAGGACAATTGAAAAGAGATGGGAGCTAATGGAAATCTAGCAGTAATGGTTAGGTGAAAAACTTTTTAAAGCTTGCAAATTGTAGGAAGTGGGGGGCAAGAGTGACAGAGATAAGTTTTGAGTTCCTAACAAAGGTGTCAGAATAAAGCAAAACTGCTGATGCTGGAAATCTGAAATAAGTATGGCAAATGTTGGATATAAAACAGATCAGCCACCACCTGTGAAGTGAAACAATGAATTAAAGTTTCACAAACTGTTAACTTTTTAAAATTTATTTTTTCATGGGACGTGGGCATTGCTGTTTAGGCCAGCATTTATTGCCTGTCCCTAATTGCCCTTGAGAAGGTGGTGGTGTGCCACCTCCTTGAACCGCTGCAGTTCATATATCGTAGGTACACCACAGTGCTGTTAGGGAGTTCCAAGGATTTCGACTCAGCGACAGTGAAGGAACTAATAAGGTAAGTAAGCATTTCTTTGCTGGGAAAATAGAGAGAAAAGGAGGAGGGAAGAAGTAAGATATCCAATCAGAGATGGAGCTCCTGGGTAGAACGACCAATTAGTTTATGCAATAAGATTATGTAATGCTTTAGGTAAGCTACCAAACACATTTAAGCAAATCACACAAGACATTCATATTTGAATTGAATGCCTTACCCCCTTATGCATCAGGAAGTGGCAATTTTTAACTCAAGCAACGAAGGTGGAATGCTCTAAGGAGCAATGATGATAATTATGTTGATAAAATGGAGAGTGATTACAAAATACTATATTGATGTGGGAAGAGGGAAAGGTTTAAGGATTTGGAGGCTGAGAGAGGCGAAGGAGATGAGAGCATTGGTAATCAGACTTGTTTTCGTATATGTACAGGCATTCTAACGAGTGAGGTGAAAGAAATGGAGCACTTGTGGCATACGTTTTGTTCCGCTGTGTATTTCATGGGTAAACTACAGTGACATATCATCACATATGCTCTATTGTGTATACTGATGTTCTGGAGTTGTAAATTTAATCCCACCATGGCTGCTGAGGGAATTTAAATTTAATTAATAAATCTAGACTAAAATGCTAGTCTCATTAACAATGATTGTGAAACTACCGGATTGTCATAAAAACCCAGCTGGTTCATTAATGCCCTTCAGGGGAAGAAATTTGCAGTCCTTACTCTGTCTGACCTACTGGTACATGTGACTCCAGAGCAGCAATGGTCAATTCTTAACTGCCCTCTGAAATGGCCTAGTAAGCCCCTCAGATATATTAAACCATTTCAGAAAAGTTGAATAAGAATAAAATTGGTCGGGTCACTCAATATCGATTTGGGCATTGAAATCAACAAAGGTACACCCTACCCGGTTAACCCTACAAAGTCGTCTTCACTAACATCTGGAGACTTACGCCAAAATTGGGAGAATTGTCCCACAGACTCATCAAGCAATGGCCTGAAATAGTCACGCTTACCAAATCATACTTATAGTCAATGGCCCAGACTCCAAATTCCATCTCTATCTTTGGATATGTTCTGCTTCAACAGCAGGGTAGACCCATCAGCGATGGTGGCATAGTGGTATTCTACCAGGAGGGAGTTACCCTGGGAGTCCTCAACATTGACTACAGACCCCATGAAGCCTCATGGCATCAGGTCAAAATCAGGCAAGAAAACCAGCTCCTGATTACCACCTACCATCCTCCCTCAGCTGATGAATCCATGCTGCTCCATACTTGGAAGAAGCACTGAGGGTAGCAAGGGCACAGAACTTATTCTGGGTCTGGGGCTTTAATGTCCATCACCAACAGTGGCTCAGTAGCACCACTACTGACTGAACTAGCAAGTCCTGAAGGACATATCTGCCAAACTGGGCCTGTGGCAGGTGGAGTGAGAGCCAATATAAGAGAAAAACCTGCTCCACCTTTCCCTCACCAATCCAGCTGTTGCAGATGCATCTGCCATGACAGAATTAGCAGTAACCACCACACACACCTCCTGGAGATGAAGTCTTGTTTCACAATGAGAAGACTCTCCATTGTGTTGAATGGCACCACGCCTGTACTAAATGGGGTTATATTCAGAACAATGTAATAGCTCTAAACCAGGCATCCAGGAGGTGCTGTGGGCCACCAGCAGCAGGATTTTATTGAACCACATTTTGTAACCTTATGGTCTGGCAAATCCCTTGCTCTACCATTACCATCAAGCCAAAGGTTCAATGAGGAGTGTAGGAGACCATGGTAGGTGCAGCACCAGGCCTTCATAAAAATGAAATGCCAACCTGATGAAGCTACAACAGAGGACCAAATGCATGCTAAACATCAGAAGCAACATGCTATAGACAGTGAAGTGATCCCACAACCAGCAGATCAAATCAAAGCTCTGCAGTCCTGCCACATCCAGCTGTAAATGGTGGTGGACAATTAAACAGCTAACCAGAGGAGGAGACTCCACAATTGCCCCCATCGTTAATGATGGGGGAGCCGAGCACATCAATGCAAAGGATAAGGATGAAGCATTTGCAACCTTCATCCAGAAGTGGTGTGTGGATGATCTACCTGGCCTTCTCCTGATGCCCCCACCATCAGAATGTCAGTTTTCAGACTGTTGGGTTCACTCCATTATATCAAGAAATATCTGTCGTCACTGGACGCAGCAAAGGTAATGGACCCTGACAACAACCCAACTGTTGTACTCCTTGTGCCCTTATACAAGTTGTTCCAGTACAGCTACAACACTGGCACCACATCCTCAGTCCACTCTCAATCATCACCAAAGTAATGGAACATGTTGTCAACACTGTTTTCAAGTGGCACTTACATGGTAGTAACCTGCTCAAGATGCTCAGTTTGGGTTCTGCCAGGACCACTCCACTTCAGACCTCATTCTAGCATTTGTTCAGGCATGGACAAAAGGGCTGAACTTGAGAGATGAGTTGAGAGTGACTGCCCTTGAATGAACGGCAGCATTTGACTCTGTCATCAAGAATCTTAGCAAAGTTGAAGTCGATGGGAATCAGGGAAAGCTCTCCAATGTTTGGAGTCATACTTAGCACAAAGAAAGATGGTTGTAGTTGTTGGAGGCCACTCATCTCAGCGCCTGGACATTGCTGCAGGAGCTCCTCAGGGTAGTGCCTTAGGCCCAACCATCTTCAGCTGCTTCATCAATGACCTTCCCTCCATCATAAGATCAGAAGTGGGAATGTTTGCTGATGATTGCACAGTATGCAGTGCCATTTGCAACTCCTCAGACGCTGAAGCAGCAAGACACGAACAACATTCAGGCTTGGGCTGATGTATGGCCTGAATGTTATTTACCACTTGAGTGTCAGGCAGTGATCATCTCCCCTTGGCACTTGGTGGTATTACCATTGCTGACTCTTGCATCATAAACATCCTGGGGGGGTTACTATTGACCAGATACTTAATTATACTAGCCATATAAATATAGTGACTACAAGAGCAGGTCAGTGGCTGGGAATTCTGCGACAAATAATCCACCTCCTGACTCCCATATCCTGTCCACCATCTCCAGTGCACAAGTCCGCAATATGATGGAATACTTTCCACTTGCCTGGATGAGTGCAGCTCCAACAACACACAAGAAGCCCAACACCATCCCGGCCAAGGGCAGCAGACGTATGGGAACACCACACCTGCAAGTTCCCTTCCAAACCACACACCATCCTCACTTGGAACTATATCACTGTTCCTTCATGGTTCCTGGGTCAATAACCTGGATCGCCCTCCCTAACAGCACTAGGGGTGTACATACATCACTTGGACTGCAGCCAGTTAAGAAGGCAGCTTATCACCATGTTCTCAAAGGCAATTGGGGATGGGCAGTAAATGCTGCCCTTGCCAGAAACGCTCACATTGTA
The DNA here is from genome assembly GCF_964194155.1 of Cetorhinus maximus. Lineage (NCBI taxonomy): Eukaryota > Metazoa > Chordata > Chondrichthyes > Lamniformes > Cetorhinidae > Cetorhinus > Cetorhinus maximus. The sequence continues at coordinate 134,022,799 of NC_135880.1, forward strand.
AGGACAATTTTTAAAAAATTTTAAAAACACGCATATGCACAAGCACAGAAAAGCACGCAATTGTCTCATGTTCCCCAGGGAATCTTTCTTCAATTTATTACTAGAATATCTTCTGAACTGTCTCACCATTTAGTGGGTCTCTGTTCAGTGCTGTGGTCAGGTTCCCGTGGTACTACTTTCTTTTGGATGACCTTAAGCTAAGCACATCCCGCTTGGATTGCAAAAAATTGAAGTGTCCTAAAAGGTGAGACTGTTGCACTAACGCTTCATCAGTCACCATGACTACTTGGAGGGTGGGACGTTTAATTCATTTGATTGATATATATATATAGATGTGCATGACTGAAAACAGTCCAACTCACCAAGGCTGGTTTACCGGCTGGAGCTGGGTCTGAAGTTGAGATTGGAGTTGACGGGTGCAGGAATGGGTAATTCATGAATACAAAAGGGAACAAACATTAAAAATCCACCAAAAGTGAGTGAACATACATTGAAAGTAGGTACCCCTTTTGTAGCAGCCAGGACCCCAAGGTCTTAACTTTCTTGCTAATCATTTGTTAACTGGTCTCCAGCATCAGTCTGCACTCTGCTGGATTGTTTGCATACTTTGATTGGGCTAGGCTTTCTGTCCTTTGACTATGAATAGCCCGAATAATCTAACCCTTTGTTGCATCATAATAAGCTTTATCTCCCTCCTGAGTGTTGAGCTTCCAGTCCACTCAAATTTTCTGCATTATACAGCTCAACATCTCTCAGCTCAACTTGGCTTGATTCATATCCTCTCCTGTCTCCTTGCACCTATGTCCAGTGAAGTCAAGTATGGTTACTTTTGAAGGTAGAATTTATTTTACCAGTTCTTTAGATATTACATTCCAGATTGTGTTGATGCATTTTACAAGAGGACCACATACAGCTGCTTTGGAAAAAGGTCTGTGAAGGCAGAAAGGGATAAACAAGCAGAAGGAAGGACTGGCACTTACTGTGTCAGTGCTCAAGGAAAGGAAAGATCTTGAGTCTAAAACTGCTGGGCGACAAATAATTAAATCCAGATGAGTACCAGTGGGGAAGCAGCTGCTGCTCACAAATTAGCACATATAGGTACTGAGGAAGGCTGTCGGCCAGATAGGTCCCAAGACTAAAGCTCAAGCAATGGAGGATAGGTATAACGTTTATGTGGAAGAGTGCGAGTACATACCTGCCTGATAAGGTGGCCAAATGTTAAGATTTTGATAAACCTGCAAAGAGGTGGGGAAGAGGAAAATGAAAAGACTACATCATAATTTATCATCTCCACTTGGTTTTCAGTAAAACATGGTGATTATGTAAAATGCTTCCAATTATGTTGGGGTGAAAAAATCCAGCCTTGCATTTAGGTTACAAACTTGGCTTCTGTCAATGAGAGAGAGCTTTACTGAGAGAGTATTTTGAACTAAATAATAGGGTGATATACTGGCAGCAATCATTTGAAGTAATTATTGAAGAGTGCAATCTTGACAGATTATTCCCATTGTGATCTTGGGGATTTCACTTGGATTAATGGGTGTGATTTCCTGGCATGTGGAACCCCATATTCATATTTTCTTTTTATTTCACTTCCATTTTTTATTCTTGGAATGTGGGTCCAACTGGCAAGGCTGCATTTATTGCTGATCTCTAGTTTCCTTGAGGCAGTGATGGTGTGCTGCTGCCCTAAACTACAAACTTTTCATGATGGAACAACCATGATGGTTTTACATAAGAAATTCCAGGACATGACCCAGCGATGATGAACAGTGATATGTTCAAGTTAAGGTGGAATGTGACTTGTGATAAGGCTCCTGTGATCTTGTGCTTGGTGATGGAAGTGCCTGGGAGCTGCTGTCAGAATACATTCAGTGAATTGCTGAGATGGATCCTGTTGATATTTTATTTTATTCATTCACGTGATGTGGGCTTCGCTGGCTGGGCCAGCATTTATTGCCCATCCCCAATTGCCGTCGAGAAGGTGGTGGTGGGCTGCCTTCTTGAACTGCTGCAGTCCATGTGGCGTAGGTACACCCACAATGCTGTTAGGAAGGGAGTTCCAGGATTTTGACCCGGCGATATATTTCCAAGCCAGGATGGTGAGTGATTTGGAGGGGAGCTTCCAGGCGGTGGTGTTCTCATCTATCTGCTGCCCTTGTCCTTCTAGATGGTAGTGAGTTTGGAAGGTGCTGTCGAAGGAGCCTTGCTGAATTCCTGCAGTGCATCTTGTAGATGATACACACTGCTGCTACTGTGCGTCAGTGGTGGAGGGAGTGAATGTTTGTGGATGTGGCGCCAATCAAGCGGGCTGCTTTGTCCTGGACGGTGTCCAGCTTCTTCAGTGTTATAGGAGCTACACTCATCCAGGCAAATGGGAAGCATTCCATCACATTCCTGACTTGTGCCTTGTAGATGGTGGACAAGCTTTGGGGGGTCAGGAGGCGAGTTACTTGTCACACGATTCCTAGCCTCTGACCTGCTCTTGTAGCCACAGTACTTATATGGCTAATCCAGTTCAGTTGTTGGTCAATGGTAACCCCCAGGATGTTGATAGTGGGGGATTCAGTGATTGTAATGCCATTGAACATCAAGGGCGATGGTTGGATTCTCTCTTGTTGGAGATGGCCATTGGCTGACACTTGTATGGCGCGAATGTTACCTGCCACTTGTCAGCCCAAGCCTGGATTTTGTCCAGGTCTTGCTGCATTTGGACATGGACTGCAGTCCACTATAGTGCTGCAACCACAGTTGTGGAGGTAGGAGTGGATATCAAGCCTAATGTCATGATGTTAATCAAACAAACTGCTCTGTCATATCAGCCTGGATCATATCAGCCTGGATCATATCAGCCTGGATCATATCAGCCTGGATCATATCAGCCTGCAAATGTTGCTGCAGATGCACCCATCTAGACGATTGTTGAAATATTAGATCACACTCCTGATTTGAGCCTTTTAGATTGTGATGAGAATTTGAGGAGTCATAATGTGAGCCCAGCCATTGCAGAGTGCTCAACTTCTGTTCTGTTTTTCTTATTATAGTTGGCCCATTATGTTTCTGGTCAGTGGTAATCCTGGGAGCATATAGAAGGTAGAGTCTCTGGTGTCACTGAACATCAAGGAAGGCTGGAGGTCTGTCCTTGTCGGGGATCTTCGTTGGCACTTGGTTGATGCAGAGGTTACCTGCCACTTGTAAGGTCAAGTCTGGATTTTGTTTAGTCCCTGTTGCAGGGAGTTGTGAATAGAGTTGAACACTGGAATATCCTGTAAATAGCCTCACCCCTGACACCATGGAGCAGAAAATGTTACGCCTGTCACCCCCACCAATTATAGTTTTACCAGGGTTCCTTGGTCTGATTGGATATATCTTGATGCATTTACTTGTTTATTCCACTGCTCACTGGGTTACTTCTTTTTTTCTCTCACCTTCATGTCCCTCACTCCTATTTCTTGGGGGTTTATTTTTTATTCTATGTTCTCCAGTCCTATAACCCATTTTCTCCTATCTCTCCAGTTTGAATCAATTTTATGATAATGAAGGCAGAGTTCATGTGTACTCTTGGCAAGAATAAAACTACAACATTCTTCCTGCAGGTTTGTAACTGAGTAGTCCAAATCAGTCCTGACACTCCTATGAAGAACCTGCTCTCAACCTGGGTTGGGGGAGTTGGAGAATGAGATTGTGAGGGGGAAGGGAACAGGGGAATCAAGCCGGATTACTGTAAATTAGTCCTTAATTAAAGGATGTGTTCATCACAAGCATATCAAGTGATATGCACTGTTGCCTATTGCACTCGTGACAAAAGGTCAGTCACGTTTTTATAATTGATTAAATTCAGCAAAGCGTTTAAAATTGCTTTTTATGCAAATTGTTTTTCCTCCCCCATAGCCCCTAACTACATGTATGGAGTGCACAGCCACTCAAGCTACTGTTGAACCAATTTCTATAAGTAAATCAATTCTCATGATCAGAATTTTCTCCTATTCACTGCAAATGTGACAACATGCCTCAATTTAACAATTAACCCCTAACCTGTGTTGCTGCTCACTGGTGAATAACTGGGGTCATAGCGTGTATCCCTGTCACTTCTGAAGCCATAAAATAACATTATAAGAAAAATGCTTTGAAGTTGAGAACTATTTTGACAATTTATTTCAAGTGTAAAAATTGGCTTTGCCACATATTAAGTCTTGCAAAATCAGAAAGAGGACTCCTAAAATCTGTTATTTTCAATAGATGGAGAATAATTGTTTCTGATGGATGTTTTGTGGAATTGGTTTCTCAGAGCTCCTATTTAGCCCTCCTTCTGCAAAGACATGGCAAAGCAGGGAACTGAAAATACCTGAAAGGCTGTAGGTTTTAAAAATAGCTTTTCCTTTTATTTAAAAGTAAACTTTGAACATTGTCTTTCGAAAAGACATATTTCAGCAAGCTGTATATTAATGACCATAAAGAGCATCATCTAAGATGTTCACCTGTTCTCAGTATAATAGTTCAATATTTTTTAAAGAATAATCATGTCACTGTTTGTTAGCCCACCTGTTAACTTTTCAAATAAATTGTCCTGGTCGTCAAAGCAACGAATTGTCGTCTTGGTCAGGGAGGACACTTCCAGTTTAAAATAGCCAAAAATATCCCATTGTCCTCCAGTGCTTGCCCACCACCAATTTTTTTGTGAGCCTGAGTGTTAGTGGACTGTTGGGAATTGATATGTCAGAGCTAAGCCTGATCTAATCCTCATTAGGCAACCACACAAACTTACTTTCAGCAGGCTTTCTTAAAATAGTGATCCTGGAGTGCATAACTTTACTGACTCCTTTCACCCCCTCTATAGCCTAGGAGCATTAAGCCCAAATGTACTACTTCCATCATTGCGCTGGATGAATTTGATTTACTTGGCATATGTGATTCATATCGTAAAGCGACGAGGTCAGCCTACAAATGTTAATTTCAGTTGGTGCTCCAGTGGTATTTGTCAATGGGGATGCAATGCTAGATAATGGACTGTGCTTTGGCCAAGTAAAAAAATTGTTTATTTGTGGTGGATAGGTCGCAATTCATATTTTTTTTTTTAAAAAGTGAATAATTTGGTGAAAGCAAAATACTGCAGATGCTGGAAATCTGAAATAAAAACTGAAAATTCTGGAAAAACTCAGTTCTGGCAGCATCTGTGGAGAGAGAAACAGAGGTTAACGTTTTGAGTCCGTTTGACTCTGAAGAAGAGTCATACGGACTCAAAACATTAAACTTTGCTTCTCTTTCCACAGATGCTGCCAGACGTGCTGAGTTTTTCCAGAACTTTGTGAATAATTTGGTTCTGTGCTGGTTGCAAATTGTTTTCCTAACACTTTTATATTTGAAAAAAGCAGCAAACTGTAGATGCCTTTTGAGAGGGGTAATGTTTTGGTCTCATATGTAAAATGATACTTTGAACTATATAGGTTTATATGTCAAATGTTTGTGCCAGGGTAGCTTTTCCTTTTGTAATCCTACAACAACTTAATGCTCATAAGTGGAGGATTGTGACCATGATCTAGCTCATTACCATAGCATATGATGCACTTCGCTATTAGGCCATTGGTGCTCCTCTCAAGGTGAGTTTTATCAAGTAACATTGCTTTTAGTAATGGCATTTTGAGGGAAGAGAAAGTAGATACATTTGTGTCGTTCCTTCAGTTAAATCCATTAGTACACATTTTGAAGAGTACTTGTTAATATTATCTGAAAGCTTGAACATAGGCTCAAAACCCCAATATTAATCTGTCTTGATGCTGGTGGACCTGCTTAGTTCCAGGATTACCTGTGTTTTTAAAAATAATCTGTTATCTGGTTTGAACATATTGTGCAATTTTCATTTTTTTGGAGGAGAATAGTAGATCAGTTGCTGTTCACACTTTTATTTTGCTTTGGTAAAATAATTGCCTCTCGATGGACAGCCTTGTATTGAACTGAATTCATGTTTATCTCACTATTTTGTTCAGGTTGAAAAGTCAGCGTCTAGTGGTTTGGCAGAATTGCTGCTTTATCCTCCAAAGAGTGGCCAACAGCAAAGGAAGTCAAGTTTTAACCCAAAGTCAGCTGATAAAAAACAGGAGCTACCAGTTTCTAATAAAATTGTAACTCAAGGAGGGAAAACAGTTGCATCTAAAAGCCTAGTTCCAAAGGATTTTGAGGTGAAACAAAAAGTCACTGAGCTATTACAGAGGTACAGCAGTGGACTTTGGGCCAACGCACTTCCAAAGTTGTTTGAAGAGACATACAAGATGCAGTTTCCTCAGAATATTTTGGATGATCTTGACTGCTTGTCTGACATTTGCGCTGTGGATTATGCAGTATCTGGCGATCGAAAAAAGGCAATTCTTTATGCAAAAATGATGAAAACCACTGACGAGCAAAATGTTAAACCTAAAGAGTCTCTTTCCCCAGTGTTGGTGACTCCCACTGCTTTGGTGAGGCCAGAACTGAAAGAGGTCATCAGTGAGGAGCACAGTGATCTAGGACTCCATTCACACAGAACCTGCATTGATCCCGAACACCTGGTATTAACTGAAAATGAGGTGACTGTGATTACTAGTGAATTTACGGAAAGTTGTTCGATCCAACCTGCTCCTTCCCCACTTAGGATTCCAGCAGAGCAATTCCCATCCGTATTGGTGGTTGAACTTCACAACACTTCTGAAGCTGTTATCAGGTGAGCCTGCCTCAAATCTAATTCTCCAGGTATGTCCAAGGAGAGGACAGTGGCTGTTCATATTAAAGGATCTGCAAAGTTTCAATCAAACCAGTCGATGTGCAATATGTTTAAGCTTTTGTTATAATTTTGATATTTGCCAATCTCTCAGTTTATTCAATTGGTTAACAAGTCTCTCGCATTATTTCAATTTACAATCAACACAATTGGTAAGGTTTTTCCACTTAAGGAATGTATTTGAATTTCTTATACACTGTAGTTGACCCCTGATGACTTTGATTGAGGCCTGAGTATGGTTATCTTATTTACCACAGTCCTGTTCTGGCCTATATATAAACACTCAGTCATTGCTGCAATATGATAAATCATCTCAAGCAATGCATCACGTGACTGCCACAGACCTCTCAGATGTTGCTGACATAACTGGATGAATGCTTAACACATTTGCATGACATTCCTCATCTATTTAATGGAGGCGATAATCCATTTAAAATAAACTATGCTGCCATTAATGGGAACAGAGACATATTATGCCAACACTAGTGTTGCTTTGGATAATTTCTAACCTGTAGCTTGCAATGCTATTGATCTGTTATTTTGCATATTGAGAAGTTTTCGTAATGTATTTTTCTCCCTGAAACCCTACCCTCCTCCACACCCCATGCCACAATTCATTACTGACATTATAAAATATATTTTGCTTAATTTCACATTATCAAGAAAAAAACTATTTTATATTTTACCACATGCTCTTGCTTTCCATCTCTCTCTTCTCCCCCAACCCAATAAAATTAGTAAGTTAAAGGCATGGGTAAAGATTGGTGAGGGAGAAATGGGTTTTGATTCCTGGGTTGTGAATCTTTATAATTCTCGACCCCAGAGGGTTATGGATGCGCCATTACTGAATATATTTAAGGCTGAGATAGACAGGATTTTTGGTGTCTCAGGGAATCAAGAAATATGGGAATGGGTGAGAAAGTGGAGTTGAAGCCTAAGATCAACCATGGTCATATTGAATGGTGGAGCATGTTCAACGGGCCATATGTTGTTATCCTGCTCTTATTTCTTATGTTCTAATGAAACCCCACCTTCATTTTTTTCCTCTTCTAGTCTCCATCCTGTATCTCATGAAAATCTTGACTCTTTGCTGGAGCATGGTTGCATGGGTATTCGGGAAGCTCTGGTGACAGTATGTCAACCTGGGCATTGAGTGCCCATCAGCTGTTTAAGGATGAGGGCGTTACAGCTGAATCCAATCGTGTCCATACAAGCAGGATATACTGGCTATTGCTTAGGAGTGGGAATCTTAGCCAATTTTCTTCTCTAATCCTGTAGCTGCTAGAATTGCGAGCAGCAAACAGACCAAAAATTAAATCTGGGAACTTTTGAGTATGAAATCAACTTGTATAGGGATCACATGCACCTCCAAGATAGCTTAAATGTTGCTTTACAATGGTTATTTTCAAGCATTATGTTTAATTCTTAAATTGCTCCCCTCCCCTCACCCCTGTGTAGGCCCTGATCCATGTCTTGGTTACCTCTAAACTCTACTATTCCAGTGCTTTCCTGGCTGGTGTCCAACCTTGCACCCTCTAAATTTGAGCTCTCTCTAAAGCTCTGCCTTTACTCTAACTTGCACTAAACCCATTCACTAAACTCATTGCCCCTTTGCTTGCTGACCTATATTGGCTTGCAGTCCACCGATACCTAAGATTTAAAAAAAAACTAATCCTTGGTTGAAATCTTGCCATACCCTCATCCCTCCCTATCTCTTGAATCTCTTTTAACTCTTGTTCCCTTGGGACATTTTACTACATAGATACAAGTTAATGTTATCTCTTGTCTTTCCAAAGTCTCACCTGTTTTTCTCATGGTATCCTACCTCTCTTGGCCTCTGCACTCGTCCTCAGTGATCTTCATCTCAGCTCTCCTTACCAGCCCATCACCGCTACCCACCACCCCCCCTCCCAACCTCTGAATTCACTGACCTCCTGTCCTCTGTAAATATTATCTCCTACCTAGTTTGTGGGCACTTCCTACCAGATCTGTCGCTAGTAAAAGCTCAGTCGGGATTCTTAAAACTATAACTTTTAAATCCCAATTGCCCACTCTTCGATCCTCCATTTGCCACCATGGTTTATAGCTGTCAATCTGTTCAACTGCTCCCTCATGTCCATCTTTTTGATGTCCTTATTCCCAAAAACACCTTTACACTCTCCCCAGCTCAATTTTTCATCCCATTATGACCCATTATCTTCTCTTCCACAAAATCCAAGAGGCATAGACTTGAGGCAGTCTGGCACATAACTGGTTTAGTCATTCATCAAAGGCAGCTCAACCAACCATCTCCTGAAACCTCTCTGCCTTACCCCTTCTGCCCTTGCCTCCAACAATGTGTGAAGAGTTGATGAGTTTCTTTGTCACCTAAGGTTGAGATTATTGCTCATCTGCCTCTGTAGCTCATAGCAATTCCCCTTGTTGACTTTTTCTTATTATAGTTTTACTCCTGTGTTCCTTCATGCCTTTTCAGAGCTCGCTTGGTTCACCACATGGTCCTTCAACCCAATTCTCACTAATGTGGTTTTCCTGGCCCCAAGCTAACAGAGACTGTAAATGGTTCTTCCTCCTCAGGCACTGCCTCCCTCTCTTTGAAAACCACCATCCTTACCCTCTCCTCAGAAAACCCACCTTCAACCCTCTGTCCTTGTTTATGCCTGCCACTATGTGCTCTCACATTCCAGGCACTTTTTCCATAACTCCATGTTTTAATTTTGTAGCTTTTGCGATATCCCAGCATTGAAACAACCCTAACTAAAGTCACAATGACATCCTCTGTGACTCTAATCACAGTGCATTATCCCTCATTGTCCTCTCTGCAATCTTTGACACAATCAACCTCACCATTATTCACAAATGCCTTTCCTCCATTGTCCAGCAAAGCGCCATTGCCCTTTTTCCACTTGTCACTATCTGATCATAAAGTACCTACATTAGCTTTGCTTCCCACTCCACATCATTTGTTACTGCTAGCCTCCAAGGTTCCATCTTTGACAGCCTTTTCCTCATCAACATTTTTCCCTTTGTTGACATCATCTGCAAACATGGGTTCAGCTTCCCCGTGTACACTGTCAACACAGAGCTCTGCCTCTCAACCACCTACCTTCTTGACCCTCTGCTGCTGCTTTGTTGTCAAAGCTTATCTGATATCCATTCATGGGTGGGCAGCAATTCCTTCAATTAAACTTGGGAAAAAGGATGCCATTGTCTTCAGCCTCTGTCATAAACTCCACACCATAGCATGGATTCCATCTGCCTGAATGAACACTGTCTCAGGCAGAACCAGACTATTGTTCATCATTTTGTCCAATTCAACCTTAAGCTGAGCTTTGCCACCTCAAAGATTGATAATCTCCAAATCCACAACTTTAGCCATACCTCTAAACTTAAACCCATTTTCTCCTCAAACCTCTTAATTTGTACCTTTTTTAACCTCCAGATTTGACTCGTCCAGCATTCTCCTGGCTGACCACCCACCCTCTGTAAAACCGGAGTTCATCCAAAAATCTACTGTCCCTATCTTATCCTGCACTAATTCCCACTCACCTGTCACCTCTATCCTCGCTGGTCTATAGTGGCTCCCAATCCTCCAACATCTCCAATTTAAAATTCTTACCCTTGTCTTGAAATATCTATATGACTCCATTCTGTGCTATCTATGTAACCATCTCCAGTCCTACAACTTGAGTTATCAAACTCCTCTTCCCCCTGTCCACAGCCATTTTTTTCATCTTGCCCCACCATTGGCAGCCATGCCTTCAGTCTGTGGCCCAAGCTCTGACATTCCCTTTCTAAACCCCTCAGCCTCTTCACTTCCTTCATCAAATTTAAAGACTCGTTTAAAATGCACTTCTTTGACCATTCATTTAGTCACCCTTCCAATAACACTTCCTTTGGCTTTGACTTATTTCATCATGCCTCAGTGAATCACCTTAAGATTTGTTTTCTACACTAAGTGCTATGTAAATGCAGGTTGTTGTCTCTCATTTACCTAAAATAAAAATAGTTTAAACTTAAATTTATGGTGTGGGATCATGGTTCCCACTTATTGGAGCTGAATTAGAAATGCAAATGTGGACATTCCTCAAAGTTTTGGAACGCTTCTCAATGTACAGCATCAAAAAAACAGGAACATATCCTGTCAAATTCAGGAGTTTTAAGGGAGTGCAAGTGAATCCTTTTTTAGCACCCATTGCACCTAGCACATTTTTGGTGGTTTTGCTATTAAAATTCTCATTTGCCATCTCTTTGTTTCAATCCCAGCAAATTTCCAATATGATTCTGTAATCTAATATTGTTCTTATCTACGTAGGAACAGGTCGTTGTCAAGTATAGCAAAATGTTAGGAATGTAGTTATTTTAAATTCTAAGCTGAACCTGCGTCAAAATTTCTCAAAACCGGTCTAAACTTACACGTTTTCCTTGGAACTGAGTTTTACAGTGGGTTAACACACTCATCCCTCTGGGGCCTGGGATTGAATCCAGTCCAAACAGGGGATAAAAGTCAAAATAAAAGCAAAATACTGCAGATGCTGGAAATATGAAACAAAAACAGAAAATGCTGGAAATTCTCAGCAGGTCTAGCAGCATCGGTGGAGAGAGAAACAGAGTTAATGTTTCAAGTCAGTATGACCCTTCTTCAGAGAGATAAAAGCCTCTGCTCTGAAGTCAAATGAGCAAAACATCAAGTATTAGATGTGGATCTATGTGGCACAGAACTATTACAATTTTCAGATAAACCACAAAGACTCCTGATGAGGGGAAATATAAAATGCTGGTGTAGTTGCTATAGTATAAAGACAGCTTTATGTTTTGAATGCAGTGGTGTGGTACTGATGTGAATGTTCTTAGTGTTGACATTGGGTGTGCAAAGTATTTAATTCCTGAACAATGGCTTGTCTAATCTGAGTACAGGAATGATCAAACCCATGTATTTTATTACAAAACATTCTGTAAATTGGACTGTTTGACTCTTTCATTAATCAAACCATGCTGAAGGTTTTGAGTGCATCAAATCTTCACTTTGCAATTGCACAGCCTGTATCCAAAACTTTTCAAAGCTGCTTTGGAAGTACTTTTTAAAAATAAATATAGAAGGAAAGTGCTAAAATATTTTAAGATTGAAATACATTGAATTTTCCCTTCCAGATACATTGGGCCAGAATATTCTGGTGCTCTTGAACAAATGGAAGATGCAATGAAAGAGTATTACACTTACACTGGTGAGCTGAAGCCATTGAGTTCACAAAGTATTGGACAGCTTGTAGCTGTTAGTGCTGAAGAGGACTCCTGGTTAAGAGCACAGATTGTTTCAGTGGAAGCTGTAAAAGTCAAGGTACAGGCAATTATGTTTAGGTTAAAAGTAATCTCTGAAAAGTTGTGGATTTTTCTTATGAACAGTTTATTTAAATCTGGTTATTTAAGTTTATTTAAAGTTTATTTAAAACATCCTCTGTACTTTCCAATTGGGAAGATTAGAGTTTTCATTAAATGTTGTTTCAAAGGGAAAATGGGCTCAGGAGAGGTTTTAAATGCTGACCACAAGATATTACGCTGTCAAACAGCTATAGGGTGGTGGTGGAGCCAGTTGGGAGTTGTAATCTCCACCAATGTTCCCTCCAAGCTGTGCAACTGTGTGGCCACAGAGCAATCATGCAGAGAACATACAGGCTGCGCAGAAACAATGCTCCGTTTAAGATGCCTGCATGCATGACCATACAGTGCACTAAGTTGACCATGCACAGCAAGCAGATTCACAGAATCTTTACAGTGCAGAAAGAGGCCATTTGGCCTATTGAATCTGTGCTGGCTCGCTGAAAGAGCATTCTACCCAATCCCACACCCCTGCCTTATCTCTGTAACCTTGCACATTCTTTCTTATAGCAATCCAATTCCCTTTTGAACACCTCGCTCGAACCTGCCTTCATCATCCTCTCGGGAGGTTTATTCCAAACTCCAACCACCCTCTGGGTGGAAAAAAAATTTCCTCACGTTACTTCTACTCCTCTTGCCCATTATTTTGAATCTGCGCCCTCTAGTTCTTAATGTACTCTTGAGTGGGAACAGTTTCTCACTATTTACCTTATCCGTACCACTCAGGATCTTGAATACCTCTATCAAGTCTCCTCCCAGCCTTCTTTTCTCCAAGGAAAACAGTCCCAACCTCTCCAATCTATTCGCATAGCTACAGTTTATCCCTGGAATCATTCTTGTGAATCTCCTCTGCACTCTCTCCAATACCTTCATGTCCTTCCTCAAGTATGGTGCCCAGAACTGGACACAGATGAGGCCTAACCAGTGTCTTATACAAGTTTAACATGACCTCCTTACTCTTGTACTCAATGTACATATTAATAAAACCTAGGATACCCTATAAAAACAAAAAACTACTGCGGATGCTGGAAATCCAAAACAAAAATAGAATTACCTGGAAAAACTCAGCAGGTCTGGCAGCATCGGCGGAGAAGAAAAGAGTTGACGTTTCGAGTCCTCATGACCCTTCAGCAGAACTGAGTAAACTTAGGAGAGGGGTGAAATATAAGCTGATTTAAGATGGGGGGTGGGGTGGGGGGAGAGAAGTTGTGGGGGGTGGGTAGTAGTAGGGACAAGCAAGTAAAGGATACCCTATGCTTTATTAACTGCTCCCTCAACATGCCCTGCCACCTTCAATGACTTACGCACATATACACTGAGGTCCCTCTGTTCCTGCACCTCCTTTAGATTTTCTCCCTTTATCTTATACTATCTCTCCACATTCTTCCTGCCTAAATGAATCACCTTTCACTTTTCTGCATTGAACTTCATCTGCCATTTGTTTGCCCAATCCACCAATATGTCTGTCTTTTTGAAATTCGAGACTATCCTCATCACAGTTGATAATGCTTCCAATCTTCGTACCATCTGCAAATTTTGAAATCATGCCCCGCACACCACAGTCAGTCTAGGTCATTAATATATATCAAGAAGAGCAAGGGTCCCAACAGTGACCCCTGGGGAACTCCACTACTGACCTTCCTCCAATCTGAAGAACAACCATTTATCACTACTCTCTGTTTCCTGTCACGCAGCCAATTTCTTATCCAAGTGCCTACTTTCCCTTTTATTTCATCAGCTAGAAATTAGAAGGAACATTGATCTCTACCACTTTTAATGCAACTGCTCAAAGATGTACATGGCACCCCAGTTGTCACTGGAATAGGAGCATTGTTTCATGATAGACACGAGCCCCTAAGCAAAGGTGAGAAAATAAAATGCCAAATACAAGAAAACAGAGATACAGGCAGATATAAAAAGACACAGACTGAGGGATAAGTAGGCAGAGGAGAAAAAAACCTTTTCCTCATTTTCGTTACAAGAATTCAGTTCTAGAATACATTGTGTGTTTTGTGAAACAATGCTGTGGTTTTAAAGCAATGCATGCTTCAATGAGCAATGTCATGGCATATCTTCTATTTTGCAATTCCAAAATTGGAGAGGGGGTAATTGTAATTGTCTGTATCCATAAAGATATTAGATATTTCTCACCTGTATATCTTAACTTAATTTTTTCTTAACATGCAGCTGCAGGAAATAATTAGCAAAGCAATTGGTGTGTTAACTTTCATTGTAAGGAGGTTGGAGTACTGGAATAAGGAGTCTTGCTGCAATTGTTATCAGGCTCAGTGAGACCACACTTGGACTTTTGCACATTTCTAGTCTCCTTAGCTAAGGAAGGATATCCTTGCATTAGAGAGGGTGCAACAAGGTCAAATAAATTGATGCTTGGGATAAGGGGGTTTTCCCAATGAGAGATTGGGTAAAATGAGCCAGAATGGTTTAGAAGAATGAGAGGTGACCACAATGAAATTATCCAATTCTTAGAGGGCTTGTTAGGGTAGATATGTGGAGGCTGTTTCCTCTGGCTGTAAAGTCTGGAACTCAAAGACATGGGGTGGAATTTTCTCAGAATTTCACTAAGTGTGGTAGCGGGCGTGTAAAATGGAGTCCTACCCGCCGACACAAATGGCGGGATTTCAAGCCGTATCTTCCTGAGCCCACCTCAATATTTATGCATTCCTGGGAAACAAGTTGTTTCCATGATGGGCTGGCTTTCATTCGCTCGCTCGCTATCACCCCACTGTTGCATTACGCCGGCTGTCATCTTTAAAAGGCAGCTGCCAGCAAAGCATTCATCGCCACCGCTGTCCGGGCGACATGGCCAGCAGCCCCTTGCTTCAACGACTGGTCCCTCGAGCGACTGCTGGATGCCGTGGAGGCCCACCAGTATTTGCTCTACCCCCACTCTGGCCGCAGGATGGGTAGCAATGTCACCAACCCGGCTTGAGAGGCAGTGGCAGTGGTGGTCAGCGCGAATGCCCTGCAGAGGAGGACAGCCACCCAGTGCCGCAAAAGGATGAATGATGATCTCTGTTCCGCCAGGGTAAGTCACTCTTTTCATCACTCCTAACTCTCACACCCTCAAACCCATCACACATCCACAGGGCCCTCACTCACTACCGGTGTAAGGGACATCAACATTCACTCTTTCACAAACACCATCATTGTCCTCATCCTGTCCATGGGACCACTCACCACCCACACAGGCCAGGCATACTTATCATCTGGCTGGGCAAGAGTCCTGATACACTCTCCCCATCTCTATCCATGCAGGGCAAACTGGCACACAACAGGAGGGAAAGGTTGCAGACAGGTGGAGGGATGCCAGAAATCAAAGTTCTGACAGAATTTGAAAACACAGCCATCCAGCTGGCCAGCGTGACCGGGACCGGCCCTGTGCTGACGGTGAGGTCGGCGCCACTCTACCAAGTGAGGATCTAGCAGTGCAACATCCATCAGACAACCATTCCATGAGTCATGTGTCCTGTTTCACAGTCCACTTACCATGCACTAATTATCTCCCCTTGCTTTCGCAGGCACATCTGCCAAACAGCCAACAGAGTCATGACCCAGGGCTTCCAATCAAGCTTGGAAGAAACCTCTGAAGAGGAATCTGAAGGCACCCTTCCTGGAGTCCTGTCACAGCGCTCACCCCCATCCTCCACCAGTGCAGAGACACACACCTCGGTGGGACCTAGCTTTAGAGTAGCCTTGGGATGAGCTTACCACATCACACTTTCTGATCCACAGCAGGCGGAGGCAGGGACTTCCCAGGTCCCTGGCACTCAGAGCATTGCTAGAGGCCAGAATGTTGCTGAGTCCGAGACAGATGACGAGCCCCTGGACTTGGTCATGTCACAGTTGCTGGAGCTGCAAAGGCAAGCTAGGGAACATCAGGAAGGGATGTCCACTGCACTCCTCAGATTGCAAGGCATGATGGAGGAGTCAGTCCGTCTTCAGGCTGATGTGATAGCGCCGGCACTGCAATGCACCAAGGTCAACACTGGCAGGATGGCAGCCGCCATGGGGACCTTGGTCCAGGACATCACTCCTGCACTGCTGTGCGGGCTTAATTCCATCGCTGATGCCATAGTTGGCCTCCAACAGTGTTTACGTAAAAGGGCTGCTGGGCTTGATCTCACTCCAGCTATCCTTGTGTTCACGGAGTCAGCCAGGGGCCCTCAGGCACCCATAGGGAGGAGAATCAGCAGGTGAACATTCCAGGACCATCCACCCAGGTGACTCTGGAAGCGACCAGCCCACCCAAGTCCTATCTTCCTGTGACCTCCGCAGATCTAGCTTCACAGGCCAAGGAGGGTGCCGCTGCCACACAGCAGGATCCCGAAAGCAGGCTGGGGCCCTCCAAGCCTCGGCCCTTCAGAGGACACCCACCAAAGTAATCTCAGATGGCGTCACAGTCAGCAGGCTGCCTCCACTTCTGCAGTGGATGTCCGAGGAGCACCAAGATGTAGCGGCAGGGTTAGGAAAGTTAGGTAAAAGTAGTTGCACAGCCTGGAATGGTGTTGATCACTTGTACATACTGTTCACTATTGTCAATAAACTCCTAAGAATGTTACCCTGCCTGTGGCTCTTTGTTCTGATGAGCAGTGTTCTTGTCACTCAGATGTGAAACCTTTCTGCACAAGATAAAAGGCAGGTGTCTCAGTCGTGCTCTCCTCCATCTTCTACAGTCTCTGTAGGCCATCAGGCATACTGCTCGGTCACCAGGACCCATGATCCTGATGTGGTCCTTCTGCAGTTTCAAAGAGAGAGAGAGACATGGTTATCATGGCTGTACGTGGCACCTTTCCTGGCCCTGTGTGACCGCCCCTTAATGCTTCCCGGAGAGTGCTGGTCACCCCTCGGATGGCCAGAGATGAGTGCGCTGCATGGCTGCCCTGTCAACCTGCAACATGGGGTACACTGGTCCAAACCAGGATGCTGAGATTGCAAGGGCGAGGAGATTGTACAACATGTGCAGTCCAACTGCTCCACGGTTCAATAAAGCGGTGTCGGACTCGAAGTCTGTGCTGGTAAGGTATGGAGCGCTCGGTGGTCCTTTGGTGCGTCTGCATTGCTTGCATGGGCGGGCAGACTAGGAGCCCGACCCCAATCATATCACTGTCGCCTAATCTGTCTCAGTTGCAGAGGGATGGTCAGTTTATACAGGTGTTCCTAATGCGTGGCCAATTCCCTCGCTAACCCTGCACCCCACCTCGATTGCCTGTGCGTGGGATGCAGCACTTAACCACACACCCCCCCAGCATTCGCCTCCGAGGCCGGCCAGCACTTGCCCCTGGACACCCCACCCCCCCCTCAGCAATCGCCTCTGGGGCTAGGCATCAGTCGCCCCTGCGAACCCCACCCCTCTGTCCCCGCCCCTGGCACCCTTGAGACCTGTAACCAACAGGCAAGCTGTGGAGAACGCTGCTGCTCGCTCACCTCAGTTCCCCCAAAGTGAAGGCCACCAAATGCCTGTATGCCATTGTGAAACATATCCATGTGCTTTCCTGCTGATGTGGGCAAACAATACGGTGCGGTTCCAAGAGTCTGGCAGGATGGCCTTTTAATTATATGCAGATGTATTACAATTAGCTCCCCGCCAACCAATAGTGGGAAATGCAGCCTGTCATCTGCAGGCTGAACGGAAGATCGCGAACTGCCTTCACGCTGTCATGAAGCGGGTCCCGCCATATTTTCCGCACGTGTCACCTATTACACCCACCGCCAGCAGGCTTGGAAAATTCCGCCCATGGTTTCAGGATAACGTTTTGGCCATTTAGGACTGAGATGAGAAGTTTCTCCGCTTAGGGTTGTGCATCTTCAGAAGAAGGCTGTGGATGCAAATGTCATTAAGTGTATTCGAGACAGAGATTGATCAATTTTTAGACACAGTGAACCGAAGGATTTGAGGATAAGGCAGGAAAGTGGAGTTGAGGTAAAAGGTCAGCCATGATCCTTTTGAATATCAGAGCACGCTCGAGGGGTGGTATGGCATGTGTGTTATGGGAATGTGAAATATATTAATTCTAGGACTGAGTCTGTTTGGCTTGAGTTCAGGAGCAGAGGGAAAGCAGTTACATTGGAAGCTTTTTATAGAGCCCCAAACGATGAGGAGGAAATAGATGAGCAAATTAGTTGGCAAATTTCAAAGGCATGTAATAAAATTAGAATAGTAATATTAGGCAATATTAATTACCCTAATAATGACTAGGGAAAGTATATTGCTTAGTGTGGGGAAGGAGTGCAATTTCTGATATGTATGAGAACTTCCTCAATCAATATATCTCCAATCCAACAAAGGCGGAAGGGAGGTTGCATCTGCTTCTGTGAAATGAACTAGGTCAAGTGGATTGTGGTAAGTTGGAGATCATCTACCTAGCAATGATGACAATACCATTTGGTTCAGCATAATACTGGAAAAAGAACAGAAGATATCGATGGTAAGAAAGCTGAGCTCAAGAAGACCAAGTTCAGTGATTTAAGAAGAGACCTAGCAGAGGCAGACTGGAAATGGCGATTGCAGGATAAACAAATAACAGAGCAACGGGAGACATTCAGGGAAGAGATTGAACCTGAACTAGCTAAGCTTATTCTGTTTGAAGGGAATAAGATCCAAAAAATATGCACACTGGATGGCAAAGGAAATAAAGTTAAAATAAAACAAAAAAGAGGTTTAGATGAATGACAGGAGCAAGATTTGTTTAGTGACCAGGAAGATTATGGAAAGTATGAGAAGGAATTGAAAAAGTTAATATGGAAGGCAGAGAGAGGTTGCAAGGAAAAAAAATAGACAACATAAATTGAACCATTAAACATTTTATGAACAAAGGACAAGAGATTAGCTAAGGGAAAAAATGTGCCTGTTTAGGACCCAAAGGAAAATTTTCATGTACATGCGGGAGGCATGGTTAAAGTATTAAATAAGTACTTTGCATTTGTCTTCATAAAGGAAGCTGATGATATGGAAGTTACACTAGAGGAGAAGTGGGAAGTTGAGAGCAGGATCGTGCTGGATGGAGAAGATGTAAATATTACTTAAAAAAAAAATAGTAGGTCACTTGGTCTGGATGGAATGCAGCCTAGGTGCTGAGAGAAACAGACATTATTTGCAATTTCACTTTGGCACTATTCCTGTATACATGAGGAAACAGAGGACTGAAGGGTTCCTAATGTTATATAACTATTCAAAAAAGGGAGAGGAATGAAACAGAAAACTACATGCTAGAAGGCCTAAAATCGGCGGTGGGGAAATTACTGAAAACTATTATCAGGGACAAAAACTATGAAAAGGCATCGGTTAATCAAGGTGAGAGAGCTTGGGTTTTTTGAAGACATAACTGTCTGATTAGCTTGTTTGAAATCTTTGGAGTAACAGAACATTTATCAAGGTTAGTGCAGTAGACATATAATGGATTTTTGGAAGGTATTCAATAAGTGCCCCACAGGAGGCATATTAAGATGGAAGTCCATGAGATTAGGGGGAAAGTGGTGATATGAATACTGAATTGGTTCAGTGACAGGAAGCAGAAGGTAGTGGTGGATGGATGTTTTTCAGATTGGTGATAGTTTGCAGTGGTGTTCCCTAAGTGTTGGTTTTGGGTCCATTACTTTTTCAATTTTTATGAATGACCTACCCTATGGCGAAGGGAGTTGGAATATAAAGTTTTAAGATGATATGAAACTTGATAAGTTGACGATAGTTATAAACTTCAGGACGACAGACAGGATGGTGAAATGGGCAGGGAAACATGGCAAATGGAGTTTAGAAAAGTGTGAATTCATGCACTTTGGGAGGATAAATAAGGAAAGAGTATTCTATAAATGGCATCATTTTTCCAAGTGTAAATAAACAGAGACATCTTGGTATCCATATACACATATCCTCAAAGATGGCAGAACAAGTTGACAAGGTGGTTTAAAATAGTTTTAACAAACTGCCCTCTGAAATAACCTTGCAAGCCACTCAGTACCAAACCACAAAAACCACAGAAAAGTCAAAAAGGAATAAAAGCAGACAGGCCACCTGGCATCAACCTAGATTCTGGAAACAACAAAGCACACTTTGCGAGTTAACCCTGCAAAGACATCCTTAGTAACACCCTGGGGGCTTGTGCCAAAATTGGGGGAACAGTTCCACAGACTAGTCAAGCAACAGTCTGACACAGTGAGTCATACTCACCGATTCATACCTTTCAGTCAATGTCCCACACTGCCTGCATCACCATCTCTGGATATGTCCTGTTCCACCAGCAAGACAGACCCAGGAGAGGTGGTGCCACAATAGTTTACAGTCAGGAGGGAGTGGCCCTGCAAGTCCTCTACATTGACTCTGAACCCCATGAAGTTTCATGGCATCAGGTCAAACATGAGCAAGGAAACCTCCTGCTGATTACCACCTATCATCACCCTGAATCAGTACACCTCCATGTTGAACTTCATTTGGAAGAAGCACTTGGGGGTGGTAAGGGGACAGAATGTACTCCAGGTGGGGGACTTCAATGCCCATCACCTGCAGTGGCTTGGTAGCATCACTACTGACCGAGCTGGTTGAGTCCTGAAAGATATATCAGCTACGCTGGGCATGCGGCATGTGGTGATAGAACCAACAAGTGGAAAAAACATACTTGATTTCTCCCTCATCCATCCATCTGTTGCAAATGTATGGGTCACCACTGCACAGTCCTTGTGGAGACGAAGTCCCACTTTTGTACTGAGGATACCATCCATCGTGCTTTGTGGCACCACCACCATGCTAAATGGGATAGAAGCAGAGCAGATCTGACAGCCCAAAACTGAGCATCATGAGGCACTGTGGGCTATCATCAGCAGCAGAATTGTATTCGACCACAACCTGTAACCTCATGGTCCGGCATATCCTTCACTCTACCATTACCATCAAGCCAGGATATCAACTTTGGTTCAATGAGAGGCGCAGAGAGCATGCCAGGAACAGCACCAGGTGCACCTTAAAGTGAGATGCCAAGCTCATGAAGCTACAACACAGGACTACAGGCATGCCCAACAGTGGAAGCAGCAATAGACGGAGCTAAGCCATCCCACAACCAACAAACAAAATCAAAGCTCTGTGATCTTGTCACATCCAGCCATGAATGGTGATGGGCAATTAAGCAACTAACTAGAGGAGGAAGTGCCACAAATAGAGCCCGGCATATCAGTACAAAAGACCAGGCTGAAGCATTTGCAGCCATCTTCAGCCAGAAGCGCCGAGTGGATGATCCATCTCGGCCACCTCCTGAGGTCCCCAGCATCACAAATTTGATTTACTCTGTGATATCAAAAAATGGATGAAGGCATTGGATACAGCAAAATATGTTGGCCCTGACAACATCCCAGATATAATCCCGAAGATTTGTGCTTCCAGTCTATCCCCTAGCCAAGCTGTACCAGTGCAGCAACAACTTGCATCTACCTGACGATGTTGAAAATTGCCTAGGCATGTCCTGTCCACATAAAGCAGGACAAATCCAATCTGACCAATTATCACTCCATCGATCTTCTCGCAATCATCAGGCAAAATGATGGAAGCTGTTGTCGACTGTGCCATCAAGCAACACTTATGTAGCAATAACTTGCTTAATGCTCAGTTTGGGTTCTGCTACGGCCACTTGGCACTTGATCTCATTACAGCCTAGGTCCAAACGTGGACAAAAGAGATGAACTTGAGGTGAGTATGTCTGCTCTTGACATCAAGGCAGCATTTGACCAAGGAGCCCTACCAAAATTGAAGCCATTGGGAATCAAGGAAATCTCTTCTCTGGTTGGAGAGCACAAAGGAAAATGGTTGTGGTTGTTGGAGGCCAATCATCTCAGTTGCTTGACATCTCTGCAGGAGTTCCTCAGCATAGTGTTCTAGGTCCAACCATATGCAGCTGCTTCATCAGTGACCTTCACTCCATCATAAGGTCAGAAATGGAGATGTTTGCTGATGATTGCAATGTTCAGTAGATTTCACAACAACTCAGATACTGAAGCAGTCCGTGTTCACGTGCAGCAAGACCTGGACTGTATTCAGGCTTGGACTGATGAATAGCAAATGACATTTGTACCAAACAGGTGCCAAGCAACAACCATCTCCAACAAGAGAGTATTTAACCATCTCCCCTTGACATTCAACTGCATTTCCATCGCTTAATTCCCCATCATCAATATCCTGAGGGTTGCCATTGACCAGAAACCTAACTGGACCAGCCATATAAATACTGTGGCTATAAGGGCAGGTCAGAGGCTAGGAATTCTGAGGCAAGTAACTCACCACCTGATTCCCCAAAGCCTGTCCACCATCTACAAGGCACGTGTCAGGAGTGACATGAAATACCCTGCACTTGCCACTCAAGTTTGACACAGTCCAGGAAAAAGCAGCCTGCTTGGTTGGCATCACATCTCACAACTTAAACATTCACTCCCTCCACCATCAATGCATAGTGGCAGCAGTATGCACTTGTACATACACTGCAGATATCTGCCAAGGCTCCTTTGTCAGCACCTTCCAAACTTGTGACCTCTGCCACCTATAAGAGCAAGGTCAGCTGACACACGCGAACACCACCTGCAAATTCCTCTCCAAGCCCCACACTTTCGTGATTTGGGACTATATTGCCATTCTTTCACTGACACGGCATCAAAATTCAGGCACCCCCTCCCTAACATCACTGTGGGTGTACCCTACACCACATGGACTGCAGCAGTTCAATAAGGCAGCTCACCACCAGCTCTTCAAAGGGCAATTAAATGTGCAATGAATGTTGGCCTTGCCAGCAATTCTCATATGCCATTTTTTAAAATCCATGTGGGTTAGTTGGGCTTATAAACAGAGGCATAAAATGTAAAAGCAAAGAAATCACGCTACAATTATATAGTGGTTTAGGCCTCAGTCAGAGTAGTCCGGAAAATTCAGTGTGCCATGCTTCAGAAATTTGAATGAATAGCTAGGTCAGTGAAAGGTTTTGCCTTCAGTGGTTGGATGGGATAAAGGGAATACGCAGAACTCCAGTTGGAGGAGTGAAAAGTGCAGGAGGGGAATGCAAGACGCGAGGAGATATTTAGAAATTTATGGCAGTACACAAAACATACTAACAGGGTGCTTATCAGGATATCTGTGATCGAAATTGTGAAACCTTTGAACCAGTGGCAGACCAGAGACACTGACTTGCTGGGAGTAATAAATAACATGCAACCTTTCATGTGAATGGCAGGGAATATACACACAGACAACGGATTACATGTTACACTGATCAATAAAGTAAATAGTAATTAAATACAACCAGCTGTTCATGTTAGCCTTGGCTAAGTGCTTTCACTCTCACCTCAGAGTCAGGTCATAGGATCAAGTCATATCCCAGAGACTGGAGCTGGGCTATGTGACTGACTGTGGTGCACTCTGCCTCATTCTTCTCTACCTATCTGCAACCTTTGACATAGTTGACCGTACCATCCTCCTCCAAACCCTCACTCCCTTCAGCTGAGTGGAACTTCCCTTGCCTTGTTCCAATCTGAGCTGTTCTGTCACAGCCAAAGAATTGCTGCAATAGCTCCTCTTCCCAACTCTGCAACGTTACGAATGGAATCCCCCAAGAATCTATCCATGACCCATTCATATTTGTCATGTATATGCTGCCGCTTGGTGACATCATCCAAAAACAAAACGTCAGGTTCCACATGTACAGGTAGGATTCTCAGTTCTCACTGCCTCTCTCAACCCCTCTGTGTTGTTGTATGGCTTGGTCCAGGTTGAATCAAAATTTCCTTCAGTTAAAGATTGGGAGGGCTCAAATAATTGACTTGGGTTCTCACCACAAACTATTTTCCCTAGCCACCAATTCCATTTTCATCAGTGGCCACTGTCTCAAGCTGAACCAGATGGTTTGCAACCTTGACATACTCTGACCCTGAATTTCTAACCCAAATATCCCCTCCATCACAAAGGCCACCTACTTCCACCTTCTTGATATCGCATGCCTCCCCTTTTGTGTCAGCTCATCTATTGCGCAATCCCCAGATTCAACTGTTGCCTGTGCTTGTTGCCCTCCCATTTTTAACTGCCTGTAAACTCAAGCTCATCCAATTTTGCTGCCTAACTCAACCCAATTATCATTCGTCCAGCACCCATGTACTCATTGACCTACATTGGCACCTGGTCCAGCAATTTTTAAATAAATCTCAGCATCATGTCAAATCCCTCCATGGTTTTGCCCTCCCAATCTCTAACCTCCTGGAGCTCAGTATTCCTCCAACTCTGGCCACTTCCTTTGCTGTCAACCAGGTACGCCATAAGTTCTGGAATTCCCTCCCTAAACCTCTATCTTTAAGATGCTCCCTGATACCAATGTCTTTGAACAAGCTTTTCGTTCCCTGCCATAAATTGACAGAGCTAATAAAGGAGACACTTTGTTTAATTAAGCTCCTGTAAAGTACCTTGGGATATTTTATGACAATAAAGGCGCTATGTATACAAGTTTTAGTGATGTTGTATGCTGATAACTCAGTGCAGGGCTGAGGGAATTCTGCATTCTTGGAAGTGCCTTTTGCATGAAACTTTGAACATGTCTGCCTTCCCAAGTGGGCGTAAATGATCTTACGGCCCTGTTTGAAAAAGAGCAGGGGAATTCTCCTGGTGTCCAGGACAATATTCAGCTCTTAAGTGACATCACCAAAAATCAGATTATCTAGTCATTATTTCATTGCTGTTTGTGGAACCTCGCTGTGTACAAGTTAGCTGCCATGTTTGCTACATTACAACCATGGCTACATTTGCCAAGTGCTTAATTGGCTGTAAAGTGCTTTGAAATGTTCTGAAGTCAGGAAAGGTGATATATAAATGTAATTTCTTTGTGAAAACACATGATATATGTTATAGGATGTTGGTTACAGTTCAATGGGTCTGAAGAAGTCTTCATAATCTTAGAGCTATTTATAAATATACAGTAAAGGGTACAAGTTAGGAGCTGTCCCCATATTGCTGGTACACAAGGCTCTGCCCACCACTAGACTGACCTTGGTACAGGTCATGTGTTCTCTTACATCACTCTATGGGCAGAATTATACTCTGTCCCACGTTAACCCTATATGTGCCAGACCCTCATACTACATCTCCCCCATGTCTTTATCCAATATATTTTCAACGATTATAGTTTACCTTATGTCTTACATTGTATGACAGTAATAACATTGTCATTACTACGTTATCACTACTCCAGCTACCCCCCCCCCCCCTTCAAGTCCTTGAATTCAAAGGTTCAGACAGTCTGGAGGCCTGTAACCCTTCCATATCTCATTCGCACTACTGTCGCAGGAGTGGTAGGCTTTGTTGCTGCTGGTTCTCCCTGTAGGTTTGGAGGTTGTCCTGGCATCTGGGTATGTTTCTTGATTATTTTTGCATCGCACAGTGGGGATGGGCGGTCTAGGGACGAGGAAGAGACTCCTCCTGTTTCTCCTGACTACCCTCTGCAGTGCCAACCAGATATGGGTGAGGTTGGTTCTTGTTCTTTCTAATGATGGTACCATCTCCCTTGAGGTCTTTAATCCAGGACTTGTCACCTTTCTGTAATTGTGGCAAGTGTCTGGTGCAGTACATTCTGTTGCAGACAGAAGTTTGTAAGACTGCTCTCTTGCTTGACCTTCCTAGTAATCCTTGGTTACCAATCCAGGTATGAGTTTTTTGGTAGGATTGGAAGTTGTGTGCAGAGTTTCCTGCCCATCAGGAGTCAGGATGGGGACAAGCGACATTGTAAAGGGATGGACTTGTATGCGAACAGTGCTGCGGGGAAATCCTTGTTCTCTTTTAGGAGGGCTTTTAGCGTACGGACCCCTTTTTCAGCCTCCCTATTTGACTGGGGGTATCTCGGGGAGCTGGTGCAGTCGTGGAAGCTGGATGTGGTGGCGAAGTGCACAAAGTACTCATTGAAAATTGTGGGTCATTATCGGGCACGATCTCGTTCGGGATGCCGCAGCTCGTAACGATCTCCTTTAGTGCCTTAATTACTGCCTCTGTAGTAGTTGTATATAGTTGCTCCACATCAGCCTTGGGGAAGTAGTCCACCACTATAAGAAACAAATTGCTGTTGAAGATGCCCAGCCTATCCCATGGCCTGGTTGAGAATTGGATGGGGGTGCGGGCCCCTCTTTCGTCCTGCCTGTGTAACGAGCACACCTAACAATTTGCAATGGTGTTTTCAATCTCCTTGGAAATGCCTGGCCACCAAACAGTGGATTGAGTCTGTGCTTTGCCTTTGTGGTGCCCAGGTGGCCCTGGAGTATTTTTTGAAGGATCTCTGGCCGCAGGCAGATGGGGATGACCAGCCGCTCATTGTAGATTAGGAGGTCATCTGTAATCGTAAAGTGTTTTTGTTGTTCAAACCAGGTTTTCATGGTCCCTCTGTGTGGTCTCTGTTTTAATTTTTCTACATTTTCTGCGAGGTCTTGGGATTTTCCACAAGCTGCCACTGTGTTGTAGGATGTTGGTTACAATTCGGTAGGCCTGAAGAAGCCTTTGTAGTTATATGTAGATTAACTGTAAGGCATTATTGACTCTTGGAACTATTTACAAATATACAGTAAAGGGTACAAGCTAGGAGCTGTCACCATGCTGGCTGGTACACATGGCTCTGTCCAACACTAGACTGATCCTGGGTGCAAGTCATGTGCTCTCTTACATCAGTGTGTGGATGGTACTGTACTCAGTCCCACGTTAATCCTATGTGTGCCAGACCCTTATACTAGAATATGCACACAACAAATAGGCTGCAGGAGTTACAATGAGGAAATAACAACAAAAATTTTATTAGGAAATTTTGAGAAACGGCTAGTCTGACTTATTCTGTTCTAACAGCCTGGTCGTCACCATTTGCCTTGGCCTGGTGGAATCTCCCATGAGTACACCTTGTGTAAGAATAATGACTAAGTAAGTTAGTTGCAAAATAAGTGTCAGTGTATATGCCTAAAATAAAACATAAAATACACACCAGTATCAGTCAGTATCTATAAAGAGAAAACAAATTTCAGTTGTATACCTTTAAAACATAACCATTTCAGTATGGGAGGAAAATAGGTAGGAATTGAGAATCAACACCAGTCAATAAGAGGGAATTAATGGGTTTAATGACCTGACACCAACTAAGCTCGTTACTATAAAAGGCCATAAGGCCAATATGTTGTTTTTTCTTTAAAGCCATTAATCTATGTATTTTCAGTATTTGAAGTTTCTCTATTAATCTTGTAACCTCACAATTGAGGTTTGATTTTTTTGCATTTCAAAGATCATGGATGGAACCAAAACCACTGCAAATCTATTGGCAACAAGTGTCTTTCTTTCAGGTGTTCTTCGTGGATCATGGTTTTAATGAGGCTGTTGACAAGACTAGGCTGTACAAGTTAGATACAAGATTTTCCACCTTGTCCTTTCAAGCTGCAAAATGCAAACTAGCAGGCAAGTAAAACTCATTTTGCGTCTTGATGAAAGGGTCTTTTTAGTTTGCTTGTTGCACAAATGTAGACTTTCAGGCCAAAATTTAAAATGAGCTTTTCTTGTCCATTCACTTAAATCATTTTTTTTAAACAATATAGTGATCAATATACATCATAAAAGTTGCAAGGTACTTACTCAGAATATAAGAAATCAAAAAAGGATTAAGCCAAACAATCTCTCGAGCCTGCTCCACCATTCATTAAGATCGTGGCTGATCTGTTCTTGGCCTCAACTCCACTTTCTGCCTGTTCTCCATAATCCTTGATTTGCACATTGCTCAAACATCTGACTGTCTCAGCTTTGACTATATTAAATGACTCAGTCTTTGCAGCTCTGAGGTAGAGAATTCCAAAGGTTCAAAACCCTCAGAATAAATTTATCCTCATCTCTGTCTCAAATGGGCAACCCTTTGATCTGGAACTTTTTTACTTCTATTTTGTAGATTCCCCCATGAGGGGAAACATCCTCCTAGCATCTATTCTGTTGAGCCTCCTCAGAATTTTATGCTTCAATAAGATCATCTCTCATTCTTAAGGTGCTGATCATAAACAACTCCAAATTTGAAAATTAATGAAATCTGTATACCTTGATCAAGCACAGCTGTGACTCCCATTGTTCAGAGTTTACTGTAACAGGGAAACTCAAGGCATTTCCTTGGGATGTGTTGGATTGTGGATGATTTGAGTATGTTGGTAGAGAGGGGCGTGGGGTGAGTAAGGAGATTGGTTTCTTTTGGACCTAGAACAGCCATGTGATCAATGATAAATTGAATACTAATTATGAAAACAAAAATGAATGTTTCTAGCAAAGAGCAGGCACTACTTGTAAGTTTAATTTGCACATGCAAACAATGGCTATTATCCAAATTGATAGCCACTGGACATGAGTTCAGCCTTGGTAGTCACCTAAGCGTGTGTCTTTGGCACTATAAGGCCTTATCATGTGACTCCATCTCCAATGTTTTGCCACCTACGTTTCTTCATTCTGTTATTAGCAATAACATTTTTGTTTCAATCCAGTTACATGTTTTTTTTTAACCACTTTAAGTCTGCAATTTTTTTTTCTAATTTTAAGTTATTGATGTTGACTTCTGGCTCCAGGTCACAATTTATTTTTTACAAAATCCTTTTGAAAGTTATATTGACTGGTGACATTCTTACCTATCTCCAATTGGCTCACTGACATTGATCTATGCTAGCATCCAGATTTAAAATGTTTATGCCTGTCATCAACTGAGAACACAACCAACTGCAACCAACCTGTTAATTCTTGCGTCCAGCTAACTCCAGATAGAGTGCAGTACCACAAAACCACTTCACCGCCACATAACTTGAATGATCTACCTATTCAATAAAGTGCAAGATTCAGGTTCAAGAATGCATGTGGGATCTTTGGCCACCTTTGATTCACAGGAGTATGGACAATAATCTTTGGGTATCAGTCAACCAGGGGGAAGCAATTAGCTTGAGTTTCTCACAACAAATTTATTTTTCAGCTCTAAGCTGCTTCACAATAGCCAACCTTTGTCTTTTTTTAAGTTAACCAGCACTTTAACGGTGGTGACATTTCCTTTCATCTCTTTTGATAAATTGTAATATCTGATCTGATAAATAATAGTAGCAAAGGTGACTCACTCTATCGTGACCAAGAAAAATTTGGTAGTCACTCATCCAGCCTGCATTACTGGAATGCACCCAACATTTTGTAGAACCTGTTGGCTATATGGGTGGCCTGAGTGGTCATCCACCCTCTGGCAGAAAACTGTTTCTAGCATGTATAGGCCTTCCTCAGATAGAAAAGGTGGTATCTATTGTCCTGGGCTAAGCTCACATTTGGCATTGACATTGTTGTGCTCGGAGCAAATGGTATGGTCAGAGACTGCCAGAGGCTTCTACAATCATGGGCAACCACAGCAATGCTGAGGCAAATGCATCACTGGACTATCAATTTCTGGAGAGACAACTGGAAAAACCTATAACAACCTCTCAGAAAATTAGCAGTTCAATGTAAGCTTGATCATTTCAGATGCTTGCAGATCATACAGAAAATTCTGCACATCATATTAAGGTTAAAACTCAAGGTATCAACTTTTTTTTTGCATTGTGTAGTTGCACAAGAAGTTGTCATGTTTTCTCTAAATCTGAAAATATCTATCAATTTGAACATCCTTAGACATGTAAGTAATCAGCACCTTCATATGCTACACATTTTAACAAACAGTGGCAACTCTAAGCCATTGTCATTGTTAGTGATTCTACTAAACCTGAAAACATGTGCTTCAGCAAATTTTGGCATTGGGAATTTGTCGTATACTTAACCTATAGTCAAGTGCTATTATATGAAACGGCTGCATTTTTATAATTGGTTAGATCAGCAGGAGCTAATATAAATGTTAAGATTAGAGGATAATCTGGCAGCTTGGCTATTTTGGCACTGAATCTTATGTTTGCTTGGAAGAGATATATTTTTCTTTATCTGTCCTTTCTCCCTGAGCGCTACACATATACGTGCACACACACAAGATTTAATGTGAAAGGTAAATTGAATAGAGTTGCTTCATTTTTGAGCAGAATGGTGAAGGAGGGAAACAGCTAAGGATGTGCCCCCTAAGTGAATAGTTAGATTGAAACATTTCATTCTTACTTATGGAATGTGTATAAATGTGAGTGATATAGCCCTTTCTGGTGTAAAGATGTTTGCGGACACCTATAGAATGTAAGCAACACTGGTTGTTTAAGATGGAGTTATTTGTGTTTTAGGTCTTGAAACATTCTGCAAAGAACCATGTGTGTTAGAAACCTTTGAATTTCTGGCCAGTGGAAAGATACTGCTGATGGAAATTTTAGAAAGGAGTGAGGTCCCACTTGTTCTTCTATATGACACTTCAGGAGATGATGATTTTAACATCAATACTGCATGTTTGAAGGCTTTGCATGACAAGACACTTGAGCTGAATTTGAAGGTAAATTCTTTGAGGTTATCATAAGGTAGCTGGATACATTTTATCAGCAAGTTGGCAATCCATTGAAGCTTCTTCATCTGAACCAGTGCAGCCAAAATCCAGAATGTTCATTTAATTTGTTTCAAAATGCAGTTTTCAATCCATTATGCTATGTTTGCCTTTCTCACATCCTACCTGGTGCTTTCATGTAGGTTTCCAACCACTTCTCTCCTAGATCTGTTAGTTGCAGTGATTTTTGTTTTCACCGATGTGTGCTAAAATGAATTAACATGCTCAATCTTGTTTCAGAATGTTTAAATGAATTTATGCCAAAGAATGGTTTTAAAATTTGCCTAACATTATGACATTTGGTCTCACTCTTTTCCCCCACCCTCCCTCTCCATCTGGTCCCACTCTCTTCCCCTTGCCATCCCACCTTCTCAAACTCTGGTCTCACTCTTCTCCCCTCCCCATTGTTGCCAAACTGATATCAATTGTGTATAGTAAGTCCTCACTTAAAGTTGTAGAAGTGCAACTTTAATTTAAACTACTTTAAACAAATCAGATTTTACAATTAAAGCCAATGTAAAAGCTGTAGTTAGGCTCTGTAGGACCTTTCTCATCAGAAAAACAACATTAAAATATTATACCCTGTAAGTTGAAATCCTTTACATTGCTAAATTCCTATTGTTGTAAATAAGTTTCTTTTTAAAAAGTTATTCATTATAAAAGAAATATGTTAACTTTCTACTTAGGTTCCACTCGCCGCCAATCCTGCTTCTTGAACATCCTGTTTGCCACGCATTCCAGTCCCTGACACAGCCCCCAAACCCCCACCTAGCCGTGACCATCCCTAACTGACCCTCTCGCTGCCAAACCTCTGGGCTCATGGCCTCTGCCACTCCCTGACCCTCCCAGTTCCAGCAGACCACCCAGTTCATGGCCTCTGCCAGTTTCTGACCTCCCTCTTGCTGTGGGCTATGGCTCTGGAGAAGAGTGACAAGAGGCAGGAGGAGCAGCTTCGAATTGCAGGAGATAAGCCATGAACCAGAGTGTCAGCAGGTAAGGGTGGGTTAGGGAGTGACAGAGGCTGAGAGCTGGAGAGTCGGCAGCTAGGGGGTGGGCTAGGGAGCAGGAGAGGCTGTAAGCCTGAGGGTCAGCAGTGAGAGAAAGGGTCGAAGACTCGGAGTGATGGCTCCAAAATGGCACCAATTGGGTCACGCAGCTCTACATCAGGCTTTAAAACAAAACTCGCACACAAAATGAGAATATGGGCCCCATTAAATGAACAACATTAAAGCAAAACAACGTACAACAGGGCAATATAAAACAGGGACTTACTGTATTCTCTAGAAATTGATTAGCACATGCAGATCAAAGTCTGAACCTGACACCACACCCTTTCGACTCTACCACCTGGTGCTTTACCCATTGAACTACTAGGTGTGTTGGCAGAATATTCAACTACTCATTTCTCATTAAGTATTAGATTTTTTAAAAGTATCTTATGAAATGTAAGCCTGTGAATTGTAGAGGAGTGTAATTACCCAACTTAAACTGGCCATCAAGTTCAAAAATGAAAGGTAATGTCATTATGACCATGGGAACGCCAAAACCATTTGGTAAATATGCAGATGAATATATGAATTCAAAAGTGAACTTGAAACTTTGAAATGTGGGCTGAATTTTTGCAGTGTAACTTAAAAATGTACCTATGCTGCAGGAAAATGGCGTGTACCTGAATGTAGTGGTTACAAATGTCTGTTCTGATGGGACCATCTACTGTCAAGTGCCCTCAAAGGGGTGGACCCAGCTCAATGCCTTACTGGAAAAAGTTGAGCAGTATTTTAGCTACCGGGTATGTTTCACTTTTAATCCCTTAAATCTGTGTAGATCTATGTGAATGTAGGATTCCTGTGTTACTACTGTGAATGTATTATTCCTGTGTTACTACTGTGAATGTATTATTCAAATCTTTGATATAAATGCTGGATATCATGAAATTGGAAGAAATGCCTTAAACATTTATTAGAATCAGCTGGGAATGTATTTTGTTTTTATTGTGTTTTGTATTTAAAATTCTTTCTGTTTCTAATCCTTGCCTCCCATTCCTTATTGAAGTGTCTATCTCGCTCTGTTACCTCTATATTGCTCTTGTTTGCTGTGTCTCTGTTTTCTCTTGTATGGCTTTGTTTCTTGCTCTGGTCTTGCATGTTGTTACTAATGTACACAATTTCCAACTATCTTTTTTAAAATAAGCAGTGCGGTAAGATGTTACTTCATGTGTACAGTAATGGGCAGGATTAATGGGATAAAATGGCGAAAGACTATCTGGGAGTTGGGTGGATGAGAATGGCCGTTGAGGAATAGAGCCTGGCTGCACTCCATGGCAGATGGAGCCTGTGGTACCCAGACTCTGTAGAACTGTGGAGGAAGATGAGGTCTAAAATCACTCAGGAAGGGGAGGGAAGAAGGGAAGAGAAACATGCTGTCTAAATACTTGGAGGAGTATGGTTTGAGTTTCAGTACACCAGGAGAGATGGAGTCTGAAACTACTGGAGATGGTATTTGTGAACAGGCAAGGAAACTGGAGGAGGAAGGAAAGAGATGAGGGAGGCTGTTGTGGGAAGAGAGTTTGGGGAACACACAAAGCCTTTTGAACCAGGGTGGGGAGGGGCGGGGGAGGAATGGGTGTTGGTTAAGGTAAAAAGAGGCAAGGGCCCAGAGGTGAGGATAGCATTATCTGAAACCATTTGGCT
Organism: Cetorhinus maximus; assembly: GCF_964194155.1. Classification (NCBI taxonomy): domain Eukaryota; kingdom Metazoa; phylum Chordata; class Chondrichthyes; order Lamniformes; family Cetorhinidae; genus Cetorhinus; species Cetorhinus maximus. The sequence continues at coordinate 134,056,110 of NC_135880.1, forward strand.
GGAAATTGGTGCAGACAGGACACTTTCACCTTGCAGTTACATGGAAACTCGAGTAGCTGAAGAACATATCACATCCTGCCAATCAGAAGGTTCCCTTTATCCCTACTGTCTACTACCTCTGAACCAATTGCCAACTCAATTGTCATAAGTTTACCTCCAAATCTGAAATTTGGCAATAACCTCTTTGCACAAAGTTATGAAATGCCCTCTGGAAGTCTGTATAGAAATGTCCATTGACACACTCATCCTCCATACCAGTGATTTCCTCATAAAAGTCAGTAAATGAGTCAGAAATGACCGACCACACACACATCCATGCTGATGCACTTTGATCAGCTCATACTTGTCCAGATGCTCAGTCACTCTACCACTTATAAAGATTCCAGCAACTTCCCCATAACTGATAAACTGACTTATCTGTACTTAACTGTCTCCCTCCCTCCCTTAAATAATCAAGTGACATTTGCAATTTTGCAATCCAAAGGCAAATCCTGAATCTAGAAAAAATTATGCCTAATGCATCTGCAATTTCCTTACCTATTTTGGACAATTCACCAGGACCTGAAGTTTATCTCAAGTTCCATTATTTTCTCATTACCAATTTTTAAGAACTTGTATGTTAAATCCATTAGGTTCCTCCCCTTGACTTATTTTTAGATTCCCTTGTTCTGTTGGTACTTTATCCTCTTTCTCTACTGTGGAAATAGATACAAGGTACTCATTTAACTAGTCTGCCATTTCTCTTTTTTTGTCCCTTGTAGTCTCACTTTCTGTTTTAATTGGATCCACATTCCACTCTTTCTCAAATGTATTTGAGAAAGCTGTTAGCTTTGATATCATTGCAGCTTTATTTTTCTATAATTGTTTTTGTATTTTATTGCTCTTTTTACATTTATTGGTTACTTTATATAGCTCTCCTACTCAGCTGAATTTCTTCTTTCCCTTGTATTTGTGTAAGCCTTTCTTTGAGTTTAATGCTGCCTCCTACATCATTCGTTGACCATGGTTGTTTAGCTACACTACCAATGCTTTTGCCGTTTTAGGAGTATGCAGCATTTTTGTTTCCAACCAAATACTAATTTGAATACTTCCCATGATTTGTAGGTTTACCTTATAATACTTCAGCCCAGTTTACGATGACAAATCCATGTTTCATCCCTTGGCAGTTGTAAATTCAAATTTAAACTTTGGTTTGTTATTTTCCCTTCTCCCTCTCAAACCTCCTTTCAAATTCAATATCATGGTCACCATTGACAAGATATTCCCTTGTCGTTAGATTATTTATTAATTCTGGTTCATTATTCATCACTAAATCTAGCATGACTTTATGATGATCCTGTTATATACTTTGATTACATGGTGCTCATTGGAGGAACACATGAATGCATTAAGATGATTTGGCATTGATGCACCTTTTCTGGGAGGAGTGAAAGTTTGAGTTCAAGCAGTTTGGTCTCTGCTTGGGGTTTTCTTTTGACAGGGAATAGAGTGGTCCTTCCTGTTCAATAACATTAATTGGGTTGATTTTGCTTGCCAGGGATGGGGCATTTTTGCTGGTTTGCATTCTCCCAAGAGCTGGCTTAGATTTTCAGGGTTGTTCTGAGGGCTTGGTATTTTTTCAGTTCTAAGTGGATACCAAACACCACCCTTATAAATTGGGATTTGTCCCAGATATGTTTAAGCCACATTTCTTTTGGTGGGAATCCTGCTCTCTCCTTCGATTCCTCTATTTGCAGAAGTGTGTATTGTATTATTAATCATGTTGAATTTTATAGATATAAGAAAGAAGTAATAATGTAATTTATATTTTGTGCAGTGTATGAAACATACTGATTCAGGCAGACCATGCCACGATAAGGGTCCTTCATCTTTACTTGTGCATTATCAGGTCAGATGCTCATAGGATATAAATAGTATCCCGCACTTGCTCATTGTATATTCTCTGTTTTCAAATTTGAATTTCTGTAGTGTCTAGTGCATTTTCACTTTAACTGTGAAACAACTATTCCAGTCTCTTGGCCAGAATTGGCCCACCTTATTTTTTCTCAACAAGTTTACATGAAGCACTATACAAGTACAAGCAAAATCAGCTTTATCCACAGAAAAAACACGTCATCAATTCACAGCTTAAGCTAGATACCTTGTAGGTCACTCAGATAAAATACAATGAGCCTGTTTCAGTATGGTGTGTTCTCTAGTTACACAAACCAATTTTAATCAAGTAAATATTTCTGATTTGCGCAGAATACATCCAAATGCTGCTTTTCCTTGTACAAAAAACTAATCATTACCAATGATTAAATTACTAGTGCACATCTTTTGGCTTCAAACCATCTTGTTCTGTAAGGACATGGCTCCAGCTATAAGGGCAGAGCAAAGAAATCGGACAGTCAGAATCTAGATAGAAAAAAAATTGAAATCCAGCCAGTTTCTTATATTTTTTTAAACTAAAACTAATTGAAACAGACCCCTTAATGATGTGCCTTCCCTAACTTTTCCTGATTCCTTCTCTATGTTCAGGAAGGGAATTGGGAATAGCTAAGGTGATTTGCTTTTCCAAAATATCAGTACAGAATAACATGGATCTAATTGATCACACATGCTCATTGTCCCACCCAAAGAAAGCAGAAAACACAGCTCCATATAGCATCCCATCACCTTCTTGGGAAGACTGTGTTTTACAAACAATGGATTGCTTTTCAAACATAGTCACTATTGTGCATGCAAACACAGTAGCCACTTTGTGTGCTGCAAGGTTCCACAAATAGAAAATAGATGAAAGACTAAATACCTCTGTTTTTGGTTCGGGAAGAAATATTGTCCAGGACACCAGTAAAATCCCTGCCCTTTGAATTCTGAGTATGCAGCTGAGCGCTCAGTTTTATTGTCTCATCTGAAGGACACCACTCCCAACAATGCAGTAGCCTCTCAAGAATGCATTGAATACCTAAATTATGTGCTCAAGTCTGAAGGGGAGCTTGAGTCCATGACCTTTTTATTAGAGATGAGTGTGCTACCAAAAGAGCCAAGCTGACAGATATAGGCCACCTCAATCACTTTTGAAATCTGAACATTTGAAAGCTATTTGTTAATTTAACCAGCAGCCCATATGACTACAGCGCTAACAACGCTCAGAAAAATGCAGCCCACTTGACTGGCATCCATCACCTTAAATATTAATTCCCTCCACATTCAGAACTGCAGTATATAACACGACGTGTGCTGCAGCAACTCACCAAGGCTTCTTCAATAATATCTCCTAATTCTGTGACCTCTACTGCCTAGAAGTACTCGGGCAGCAGGTGCACAAGAACATCACCATCTCCAAAGTTCCTCTTCATGTCACATACCATACTGACTTGGAAATAAATTGCTATTCCTTCATTGCTCAGTCAACATCATGGAACTCCCTACCTAACAGCAACATTGTGGGAGTACCTTCAACATACAGAAGACGGTGGTTCAAGAAGGCAGCTAATCACCACCTTCTCGAGAGCAACTAGGGATGGGTAATAAATGCTGCCTTAGCAACGATGTCCATATTCCCTGAGTTAATTAAACAAAAACAGCAAATGTCAAGTGTGCTATTTGACTGTAGAAAGCATTGCAGTCAAACTTCATTCTGATGCCCACAAGTAGGCAATTTACAGATAAAGATAAATAGCCTATCTCAATTACTTTGAAATTTTGAACACTAAAAGGCCAGATAAAGATGTTGGCTCGTGACCGAAGCTCAGAGGGAGCCTAACTGCTTGCCTAGCTGACAGCTAAGCAGCAGAGATGCAAGATCAAACTGGGACCATTTGGTCATTTATAACTGAGCATCAAAGAGTTCCTTTTTTTTTAAATGCTCACTTGCCTCCTTCCACTAAAATTTCCCAGCTGCTTGACTGTACCAATTTCCACCATCATTATTTATATTAAATCTACAAAACTTCCTATAGCTCCCTCCCCCTCCACTAAACCATTTAGATGCAACTTTTTTAAAAGAAATTCAGGCCTCCGGGTAGTTTTCTCTCTTCCACTTGGCAGATGCCTGATTCATGTTCCCTCCCCAAGCAAACTGATATTGAAAATTCATCTCAAAATTGCTTTCCCATTCTAAATTATATCTACCCTCATTTTCAAATACACAGTGGTGCAGTGCTCTAATAAGCATACCTTTTGTACATTGTTATGTCGACCAGATGTATCCTGCGGAAGTGACTGTTCCACAGAGCATCTAGTTAAGTTTGGGCTACGCAATCATAAGTGAGATGACCAATTGTGTAGTATGGTCCTCACCACTTAAACCACCCAGGTTTAAATTTGGCAAATTATGCTAACTAATTTCTGTTATTGCCCATTACAAAGTTGATACTTGCAGCTTTTTGATGGCACTGAGTATTTTGAGCAGAAACATGCATGGAATGATTTAGAGAAGAAAGTTTGAGCAAATGAGCAGTACATATTAATTCAGTATGCCTCTTCTATAAGAAGGCACAGATTTTCTTGAGGGTAATGTCACGTCTATTTCAAAGTTTTGTTAGTGTCAACTTTTTGATCATGTAAATTCTAAGTGGTGGGGACAATATATAATGAGTTAATTGATACATTTTATGATTTGCACTGTGTACTAAAGACCACTAATTCATAATTTACTTTCATGAACCTTGTTTAATTACAGCAAATCACATCGGAATATTTTGTCTCATTACCTTTCTGTGGTAAGCGCTGTTTAGCACGATGGCGAGGGAAATGGGCACGGGTAGAGGTAAGTCTGTGCCAATTAAAATGGACCTAGTTCTGATTTTCTTTTCAGTATTTTTATCTTTTGCCACTAGCAGTGGAGAGAATGCCATTTCCAATATTTTATCCCTTTCCTTAAAAGTCTGTCTCATCCTGGGGTACAGCTCCTAAATGATGTTGTTTCCATTATATTTGTCACCCTTCATTTTAGCTATTTGTCACATGGACCATTCCAGAAGATCTTTAGCCCTGTCTCCTGGTACATTTCCAGCAGTGATCACTGGAGCAGGAGCTCTGCCCTTGTTTTATTTATCACCCTTCACCCCATGGGATACCAGTGATTATCACCCACTTACCGCTGCCCTGATTCAATGCATCAACACAGACCAGAGATTGTACCTGGGTCCTTATAATAAGGCTCACCCATTTCCACCCAATGCAATTTAATTGCTCACAGCCAGTGGAACAATTTGTAATTTATTCCAAAAGCGAGGAAAACCTAAGTGTTCCACGATATCACTACATTGTCTTTATATAATAACTGCAAATGTAATTTTAAACAATTATAAGTTCAGAGGCAGTTTTAATTTTCATTATTGCACATCAGCTGTCTTTCACTTGTCCAAATTTGACAATATGAGATCTTAATCTCAACCAGGGATTAAATATGAGAAGCAAGCATTTGTACTTGTGTAAATATTTAACGGACTCCCGTTCATTACAGTAAGAAGAAAGGTGATGCCAACGTGAATGTTTCCAAACATTTGAAAATGACAGGCATAAAAAGACCAGCTTGTCCATCAAACCTACCCCACACCACAATAGTTCGACCTTCATGGCTAAATACTCCTTTCCTCCTTTCTGCCAACCCCCCACTCACCCCACCACACACTCATTCCCACAGTCCTGGTATAATATCCTGGGAGAAATTTATTACAAAGTCTAATTAGTGAAAAAATACTCTCAAATTTCTCTCCAACCCCTTCAGGTGATCAAACCATTCAAGAAGATCACATGAACTAATTGTTACCCATAAAGACACGTGCCTTCAACATGATGCATTCTTTGTCCCAAGCAGGAACCGATCCAGCTCCCTCTCGATGGCATACAGAGTGTCAGCACCCACCACACCTACCAGCAATGCATTCAAGAGGTTCACTACTCTCTGGGAAAGAAGAGTCACCTAACATCCAGTCTATTCCTACTCTTGTACAGTTTGAACTAATGCCCCAGGCCCTCCTCAGTTTGCTAAACTGGAATAATTTATTAATAGGGACAATATCCAGCGCTTCAATAATTTTATAAAGCTCTATCAGGACAATTCTTAAGTCTATGCTGTTCAGAAATAAATAGACCGAGGTTCTTGACCCTGAGTGACTGAGGATCTTTAAGCTAGGCATCATTTTTGTAGCTTTCCTCTGGTCCTTTTTCCAAGGCCACTACATCACCTACCCTGTGGGGTATTGAAACTGGCCACATACAGTCTGACCAGAAAATAGTGTCAAAATAGTGTGCTTTTATTTATATTGAATGGTTCTATTAATGGAACCCAGTGTCTCAGATTTCACTACAGTTTGTCTACATCGGTAATAAACCTTCAGGAGGTGTATATTTGATTTAGTATTTGTGATAAAATTAGTACCTTTTTGTAAACTAGGATGTATCAAAACATTGATTTTTTTTTCTAACCAAATTGTATACAATATCAGTCACTCATTGCAAAATTAGTATCAACTGAGGCTAGAATAGGAAATCATATTCAGGAATATAATCAAAGATATTCTCACCTTTCCAATTCAAGTTTCAAACAGCTCAAAAGATAACCATGGTTGAAGAGGATCTTTTGGCCCATCTTTAATTCATCCAGAAAGATGCCAAATCCCCCCCTATCCCACCATCCAGTTGTGTATCAGATGATTCCAGGGTTTTCACTTCCACAACGGTCCAGAAGTCGAATGTGTTGGTAATGCTGTGAAGAAGTATTTCCTGATATGTGTCCAAAATATACCATGTACTGATTCAATCTGTCTCTCCTTGTACCACATTCACTATTTAATCTAAAGTAATATTATGGGTTTAGATTTTGCATTACATAGAATTGCAAAAAAATTACAAATGAAGTGCACGTAGCTCCACCATGCTGTTTTAATTCAATGTTATTACAATTACATAGCTCGTCCATGAGGTTTTTCCCTGCATGGCTGATGCTTTGTGACTACAAAGCTGAAAAAAGAAATAATTTTATTAAGAGCCTCCATCCCACTGAGGAAGCTTCAAGCCAATCCATATCCAACAATATGGGAAGACGGTGGCATAGTGGCAATTTCATTGAGTTGGTAATCAAGAGGCCCAGGCTAATGCTGTGAGGACATGGGTTCAAATTCTACCATGGCAATTCAATTAATAAAATGTAGAATATAAAGCTAGTCTCAACAATGGTGACCATGAAACTATCATAGATTGTTGTACAAACACATCTGATTAACTAATATCCCTCAAGGGAAGGAAATCTGCCATCTGACCTACATGTGACTCCAGACCCTGAGCAATGTGGTTGACTCTTAACTGCCCTCTGAAATGAACTGGCAAGGTACTCATTTCAAAGGGCAATTAGAGATGGGCAACAAATTCTGGCCTTACCAGCAATGCCCACATCCCATGAAAGAATAAATAAAACAACCCACAAGTTTCTAAAAGGAATAAGGTCAATTTGCCTAATCTCCCAATGTTAATGAAAAAAATTCCAGGGTCCGCATCAACATCTTCGCCAAAAACTAATCAGTTCTTCCTTGGGCCATACCCGATCTGTGTACTAAGTTTCATTGTAATTTGTCCATTTGTTTTTGAGATACATTGTTTACAGACAAACAGACTAACAAATGGGGGCAAAAACATTCCCTTTGCCCATCTTTAGTGGTGGAGATAATAACACAAACCAAGCTGTTTGGCCCAACTAGATAATGTTGGTTTTTATCTTCCATACAAGTAGCAGTCCTAATCCCAAATGCCCACTATATAGTCGTTGCTATTCTTCCATCTTCGTAAACAGATGGATGTGCAGCAAATCCATTGGTAATGGACTAGTTTCATATGGTGCACTTTTGCTGATGGCCGAAGAGACCAATCCCTGTGAGGCAGGTTCTGCCACAAGTGAGATGGTTATCAGGTGTCATTGTAAGGTGCTGTTTTTGGCATTGTGCCTGTTGTTAAGCTGGTGAAGCCACTGATCATCTTGGTGGCATACACAGGCACACAGATAATGTCACTATTTCCCTCTGTTGGCTAGTGTATCCCATGTGTAAAAATCAATGTTTAGAATCTTTGCTTGCCAGCATCCTTCAAGTAGAGCTTTGGGTGTTCTACTGGTCTTCTGGCTCTGGCTACCTCACCATACAGAATATTCTTGGCAATGCTTCCATCTTCCATCCTGCGAACATGCCCAAGCCAGCAAAGTCGCCTCTGCTTGATAAGTACTAGCATACTTGGGAGATTTGCCTTTGAGAAGACTGTTGCATTTGTGATTTTGTCCTTCCATGAGATGCCAAGAACATGCAGCAACCTTTAAGAATGAAAAATGTTGAGTTTTCTTGATAGCTGTAAGTCATCCCTATATCACAGCAGTACAACAAGGTGCTGACAACACCTACCTTATAAACCAGCATCTTGGTCCTTATAAACCAGCATCTTGGTCCTAAGAGTCAGCTTTTTCCTTGGGTGTTTTTCCATGCATATTTCATGAGTTGGCCAAAGGTGGTAGCTGCTTTCCCTATGCATGTATCAAGTTCCACGTCAAGATTCTGTCTATCACTGTGGCCCCAAGGTAGCAGAATTTGCTAACCACTTCCAGCAGTGCTGTTTAGTGTGAGTGAGAGCAGTGATGTGATGACTGCAACCACTTGATGCTTATAGTAAGAGAGAACAAGTTACAGGCATGGTAGAGACAATCTGTAAGTCTTTGTAATTGAGTTTCAGTGTGAGCAATTAGGATGGCATTATCAGTTCAGATCCAAAAGTGCTGTATTTCTTCAGCTTCAGTCTGGAAAGATTATAGAGCTTGTCATCTGATTTAGTATGCAGGTAAACTCCTTGCATATCTGCAGGGAAAGCAGAAGTCAGCATGGCAAAGAAAATACGAAACAAAGTGGAGGCTAGCACACAACGTATTTCACCCCACTCTTCGCCGTGAAACCATCAGAAGTGGTGCCATCAAACTACAGGCATTTTTAAAAATGTATTCTTTCTCAGGATGTGGACATCACTAGCTAGGCCAGCATTTGTTATCCATTCCTAATTGCCCTTGAGAAAGTGCTGGTGATTTGCCTTCTTGAACCACTGCAGTCCATATAGTGTAGGTACACCCACAGTTAGGAAGGGAGTTCCAGAATTTTGACCCAGCGACAGTGAAGGAATGGCAATATAGTTCAAAGTCAAGATAATGTTTAGCTTGGAGGGGAGGTTGCAGATAGTGGTGTTTCCATGCATTTGCTGTTCTCGTCTTTCTAGGTAGTAGAGATTGCAAGTTTGGAAGGTGCTATCGAAGGAGCCTTAGTGAGTTGCTACAATACATAATGTATATGGCATACACTGCTGCCACTGTGTAAAGGTAGTGGAGGGAGTGAATGTTTAAGATGAGAGAAGGGATACCAATCAAGCAGGCTGCTTTGCCCTGGATGATGTAGAGCTTCTTGAGTGTTGTCGGAGCTGCACTCATTCAGGCATGTGGAGAATATTCAATTACACCCCTGACTTGTGCTGTGTAGATAATGGACTTTGGGAAGTCAGAAAGTGAGTTATTCGCCACAGAATTCCCAACCTCTGACCTGCTCTTGTAGCCACTGTATTTATTTGGCTGGTCCAGTTGAGTTTCTGGTCAATGGTAAGCCCCCAGGATGTTGATGATAAGGGAATTCACGGATGGCAATGCTATTGAATGTCAAGGGGAGATTGTTAGATTCTCTCTTGTTGGAAATGGTTGCTGCCTGGCACTTGTGTAGCTCGAATGTTACTTGCCACTTATCAGCCCAAGCCTGAATGTTGTCCAGGTCTTGCTACATATAGAAATGGACTGCTTCAGTATCTGCAGAGTCATGAATGGTACTGAACATTGTGTAAACATCAGCAAACATCCCCACTTCTGACCTTATGACAGAGGGAAGATCATCGATGAAGCAGGTGAAGATGGTTGGCCCTAAGACACTACCCTGAGGAACTCCTGCAGTGATATCCTGCGACTGAAATGACCTCAAAAATGCACAACTATCTTCCTTTGTGATAGGTATGACTCCAATCAGTGTAGAGTTTTGCTCCTGAGTCCCACTGACTTCAATTTGTTAGGGTTCCTTGATGCCACACACTGTCAAATGTTGCCTTGATGTCAAGGACAGTCACTCTCATGCCACCTCATGAATTCAGCTCATTTGTTCATGTTTGGACCAAAGGTGTAATGAGGTCAGGAGCTGTGTGGTCCTTGTAGAACCCAAACTGAGCATCACCTGAGCAGGTTATTGTTGTGTAAGTGCTGCTTGGTAGCACTGATGATGATACCAATCATTTACTTTGCCGATGCTTGAGAGTAGACTGATGGGATGGTATTTAGCCGCGTTGGATTTGTCCTGCTTTTTGTGAACCTGCTTTTTGTCCACCGTCATTCACGACCGGCAGGACTCCAGAGCTTTGATCTGATCCATCGGTTGTGGGGTCGCTTGGCTCTGTCTATCACATGCTGCTTCTGCTGTTTGGCATGCCAGTGATTCCAAGTTGTAGCTTCACCAGATTAACACCTCGTTTTAGATATGCTTTATGCTGCTCCTGGCACACTCTCCTGCACTCTTCATTGAATCAGGGTTGATAATAGAGTGAAGCAAATGCCAGGCCATGAGGTTACAGATTGTGGTTAAATACAGTGTTGTTGCTGAAAGCCCATTGTGCCTCATGGATACTCAGTTTTGAGTTGCTTGATCAGCTAGAAATCTATCCTATTTAGCACAGTAGGTACCACACAACACGGTGGAGTGTATCCTTAATGTGAAGAAGGGACTTCATTTCCACAAGGACTGTGGTCACTCTTACCAATACTATCACGGACAGATGCATGTTGTCCTGAAAGGAGCAGATGAGACTAAGGAGCTTTAGTGGACAACCAATTTCCTCCCAAATCTTGAAAAGTCATGCGCCACTGATAGTGTTGAATACTTTGTGAGATCTATGAAAGCTAGGTGTTCTCTACGTTTCTCTTGTTGCTGGCTTATGGAGAAGATCGTGCCCACTGTAGATCTACCAGCACGGAAACCGCACTGTGCTTCTGGATACACTCATAAGTAACTGCAAGTTGATGGAGTCTTTTAACCATGACCCCGGCAAAGTCCTTCCCTGTGACACTGTGGAGTGAGATGCCCCTGTATTTGTTGCAATCTCTTCTGTCATCTTTGTTTTGTATAATGTGATCATTTTTGCACAGTGCACCTCTTGTAGATTGGATCCTGTCCTCCAACAGAGGAGGAGGGCACAAAGGTGTGGTAAGAGGTGGGACATTCTGTGCTTAAGCAGTTTGGCTGGAATTCACAGGTACTCACTTCCTATATGGACCTTCTATCCTATTTTCTTTCAATTGCCTATCCTATTTTAAACTGCTCACATGAACTCTGATCAATTAATAACTCCAATAGTGTATTTCACAACCCGCTCTTGAGGGGAAAAACTCTTACTCTCAGTCCTCGTATTAAAAAACAAGTCCCCTCATTGTAAGCTCCACAATCACTTGGCGCAGTCTGTTTCTAAGTACCATCTCCCACCCCTTCATAATTTTAAAGGACTCCTTGATCACCCTGTAACCTCTACTGTTATAGTGAAAACTGTCTCAATTTTTGCAACTATTTTATAAACTCCTAAGGTCACCTCTTGGTTTCCTCCTTTCCAGGCTGAAAAAACCCAACTTCTTCAGTCTTACTTCAGACTTGGTTTTGCTGATGTTCATAATACATTGTGTCTCTTCATGTGGTGTTTTTTATGCAGGTCATTCTAATAAACACAATACCCCACAAACTGTTGCCATTTTTTCCCTTTATTACAAGTTAGGTGTATTTGCTCAGTACTTGAAGGACAAAAGGTCTTTTGTATGGAGGATCAGCTTTCTTAATTTTACTGTCAGAAATGTGCCACCATTAAGAGTTGCTGAGCATAGAACCCAAACAGTTCAACATTCAGAGAAAGAAAATCAGGGTCAGTTATCTTGCCAATGAGAATGGGAAAAGCCCTGCAATTTAATTGCCTGAAGAGGCAGTGGAACAGGCTCGAGGATTGAATGGCTCACTCTTGTTCATGTGGTCTTAAGTGTTGGAGTGATGTTGGCACCTGTGGAGCCACACCCTAGCGAGAGAGGGGAAATTCCAAGTTAGAAGAAAAACTTTCCCAGTTTCTCAGTATAAGGAATGCTACTTTTCAATATGACATTTTAAACAGCTGATAGTCAAAGAATACAAAACAGAATATCTGGAAGAGCAACTTTATGGATAATAACTTGTATTACAGAAATTTTGATTGTAGGTTGGATATACCATATTTTTTAAAAAAAACTAAAGCAGGATGGATAGTCTTTCATGTGTGGTATGTTTCTGTTGATATTCTTAACAATTTAAACATCTTGCTTTTTTAAGATTACCAATGTGCATGGTACACGAGTTGTGGATATCCTATTCTTGGATACAGGAATAGTTGCATCTGTTGCAGTGTCAGAGCTAAGAGAAATTCCATCTCCACTTCTTCAGGATTCTGTATCCATACCACCTCAGGTAATGGTGAATATGTGAAGTACTTTTTGTACCATTACAATGCAATAACAAAGCACATGAGCATAGGAGGCCATTCAGCCCAACAAGTCTGCACCAGCGTTTATGCTCCACACAAGCCACCTCCCAACCTGCTTCATCTAACCCCATCAATATATTCTCCTATTCCTTTCTTCCCCTCTTCCTCATGGTTATCTAGGTTCCCCTTAAGTCCATCTGTGCTGTTTCCCGCAAGCCACTCCTGTGACAGCATGTTCCACATTCTAACCACTCTGAGTAAAGAGGTCTCTCCCCAGTTCCCTATTGGATTTATTAGTGACTATTTTACATTCGTGACCCTCTAGTTCTGGTTTCGCCTTCAGGTGGAAACATGTTCTCTCTGTCAAGCCTATCAAAACATTTCATAATTTTAAAGATCTTTATCTGGTCACACCTCGGTCCTTTCTAGAGAAGAGAGACCCAACCTGTTCAATCTTTCCTGCTAGGTATAACCTTTCAGATCTGTTATTTTAGTAAATCTCTTTTTTCCACCATCCCGAGTGCCTTTGTATCCTTCTTATGATATGGAGACCCAAATATACATAGTACTCGAAAGTGGTCTAACCAAGATTCTATGTAAGTTTAACTTAACTTTTCTGCTTTTTGACTCGGTCTCTCTAGAAATGAATCCCATTGTTTTGTTTGTGTTTTTCTGGCCTTGGTAACCTGCATAGCTGCTTTAGTGAATTGTTTATCTGTATCCAGATCCCTCTGACCTTTACTTGTTTTAGACACATCTTCCTACCAAAATGTATTACATCACACTTGGCTATATTGAAATTTATTTGTCAATTACAAACCCATTCTGTAAGTTTATTAATGTCTTCCTGTATTATGGTGCAGTACCCCTCTATTAAGCACACTCCCAATTTGGTGTGATTGACAAATATGAAATTGTACTTCTAATTCTTGACTCTGAATCATTTATGTAAATTGTGAACAACACTGGTGCGAGCACCCATCCTTGTGGAAAACTTCCTACCTTCTGCCAATTTGAATAACTAGATTATTATAGTTACTGATAAGATTGAAGTACTTAGAAAGTAACTTTGATTTTGAAATTAATTTAGAGTGACGTTTCTCTCTCATTCAATAAATATGGTAATATATTTCAAATAAATGCAATACTCCAAATGAATCAAAGCCAAAGGGTTCCCAACTACAGCAAGAATGCAATTCTGTTCATAATGAGGTATTTTCTTGCTGCTTCTCAATTTGTAAAAATGTTCTATGTTAATATAATTTCCTTGAGTTCAAATGCACAGTAGGAGCCTTGAGAATATATCAAATGGCAAACAAGTAGCTCTTATGAGGTCCATGTATTTTCTTTCTGGGGATTGAGGTTGATGGATGGATGGCCTGCATTCTAGGTTCTTAAAGGAAGTGGCTGCAGAGATGGCGGATGCATTAGTTGTAATCTTCCAAAATTCCCTAGGTTCTGAAAAGGTCCCAGCAGATAGGAATGCTGCAAATGTAACGCCATTATTCAAGAAAGGAGGGAAACAGAAAGCAAGAAATATAGACCAGTTAGTCTTATCTCATTGCTAAGATGCTAGAACCCATTATTAAGAGGTCGTCAGACATTTAGAAAAGCATGATAGAATCAGGCAGAGTCAGTATGGTTCTGTGAAAGTGAAATTTACCAGAATTCTTTTGAGGATGTAAAAAACAAGGTGGATAAAGGGCAATCAGTTGATGTGGTGTATTTTGATTTCCAAAGGCATTTGATAAAGTGCCACATAAAAGGTTACTGCACAAGAAAAGAGCTCATGGTGTTGGGAGCGTTGCATCAGCACGTTTAAGAGGATTGGCCAACTAACAGGAAACAGTTAGAATAAATTGATTATTTTCAGGTTGATAAGCTGTAGAGATCAGTGCTGGGGCCTCAACAATTTAAGATCTACATTAATGACTTGGATGAAGAGACCGACTGTTTGTAGTCAAATTTATTGATGTTACAAAGATAGGCAGGAACTTGTGAGGAGAATGCCAAGTGTCTTCAAAGGGATAGCAATAGGTTAATTGAGTGGGAAAAAATTTGGCAGATGGAGTATAATGTGGGAAAATATGAGGTTGGACACTTTGACAGGAAGGTTAGAAAAGCAGAGTATTATTTAAATGGAGAGAGACTGTCAGAATGCTGCAGTACAGAGGGATCTGGGTGTCCATGTACATGAATCATGAAAAGTTAGCACACAGGTACAGCTGGTAATTAGGAACGCAAATAGAATATTGGCTTTTATTGCAAGGGGGACAGAATATAAAAGTAGGGAAGTGTTGCTACAACTGTACAAGGCATTGTTGAGATAATAGATTAGAGTCGGGTGAACAGTTTTGGACTCCTTAATTAAGGAGGGATATACTTTCATTGGAAACAGTTCAGAGAAGGTTCAGTAGCCTGATTTCTGGGATGAATTAGTTGCATTATGAGGAAAGGTTGAGCAGTTTGGGCCTATATTCATTGCAGTTTAGAAGAATGAGAGGTGCCCTTATTGAACCACATAAGATTCTGAGGGGGCTTGACAGAGTAGATACAGAGAGAATGTTTCCTTTCATTTGGGGAATCTAGAACTAGGGGCACAGTTTAAAAATAAGGGGTCTCCTATTTAAGACAGATGAGAATTTTCTTCTGAGGGTCATTAGTCTTTGGTATTCTCTTTTCAAGTGAGCAATGGAGCCTGGGTCATTGAATATATTGAAGGCTGAACTAGACAGATGTTTAATCAACAAGGGAGTCGAGGGTTATGGAGGTGCAGGCAGGAAAATGGAGCTAAAGCCACAGTCAGATCAACAGTGATCTACTTGAATGGCAGAGCAGGCTTGATGGTCCAAATGGCCTATTCCTGCTCTTATTTCTTTGATCTTATCATATGTAGGTATTGTGTATCTGCATATATCCCCTCCTACCTCCCAACCCCTTTCCTAATTGTCTCCCTTCTTCTGAAAGCAGTGTCTCACACAGTGGTATAATTTTACAGATCTTGGCAACCCTTTAAGACCTCATCCAAGTGGACATTCTTCATGTGGCAGTGATATTAATGGGTTATTGCATCGTAGACAGAACAGCTGAGTTTGATCATGTCTTCACCTGAGTTTCACAAAGATATCTTTCAGAAGGGATCGTTGATTAGTGACTAGGAACAGAAATCTTAAATTTGTAGACATGACAGGTTATATTTTAGAATTTGATTGTGGCAATTGCTTCTTTCTTAGGCCATAAAGTGCTGCTTGGCAGACCTCACGTTTAATATTGGCATGTGGACACCGGATGCAGTACTGTGGCTTAGAGACACTGTGTTAAACTGCTCTGATTGCAGCATTAAGGTAAATGTAGGATGAATGCAGCATTAAGGTAAATGTAGGATGAATGTGTTACTGCAAGATTACCTTGTGACTTTGGTCTCAAAGGCTCAGTTGTAATTGTTGATTTTTACTTTTTGCAGGTTGTGAAAGTTGATGAGGCTAAAGGACTAGTTCATATTTACTTATTTACTTCAAAAAATTTTCCCAATCCGGAGCGTAGCATAAATCATAAAATAACAAATGCAGACCTGTGGAAGCACAGGAAGGATGTTTACCTGAGTGTTGAACGAAGTTCTACTACCAGCTTTCCAAGCAATAAAGGTGATGCAAATATTGCATCAGAGTTTGATACCAAAAGCCCAGTCAAGGACTTTGGTATTGCACCAATCAAGATGGTCGCCCCACACATTGTACACAATGTGCTTCCTTCACCATTTGTTTTGCCGCAGCCTGGGGAGCACATGGATGTCTTTATTTCGGTAGCTTGTCATCCAGGGCACTTTGTTTTTCAACCCTGGCAGGAACTGTACAAGTTAGAGGTTCTTATGGAAGAAATGGTTCTCTATTACAACAGTACTGAGTGGCAATCTGTGCCAATAGAAAAGAACAAAATATTTGTTGCCCAGCTGGATAACAAGTAAGTATTTTAGCTTAAATGTATTTACTATAAAATATGTAAAGTACCAGTATTGAAAGAAAAATGCAGATATGTATTTCTGGTTGCAGGTGGCTATGCTAGATTTTTGGTTATTTAGTAAGACCCATGCAACATTTACTGTTTCAGTTTAATGGTTTATTGTATTTTAGTCATGTACCAGAAGAAAACACTTTATTTTTGGGAAGACAAAGGGTGCCTGGCTATCTATCACTGTTACATTTCAAATAATTTGCACAAAACAGCAAATTGGAATTACATAAAAAGTAAATTCATTTTGTGCAGTGCAAAACATATCACAGATCTATTTCGGGAGCATGTCATTACAATTAATAAGGCATCCTAAGAACACCATAGTCCTACATGTACACATTAGTGTTGGTTCATGTATAAGAAAGTTTGGTATCTGCATTTACGCCTGAAAAGACAAAGGGAATGGCTTACAAAGAAGTTAAAGGTGTGTTATAATATGTCTGCCAAAGATATATAAATGGCACCCCCTGTAGAGTAGCCTCATTGATTAATGTGCTTTTTCAAAAAAAAAATCTCATCACCAGTGAAGTAGTAAAAACAGGAAGTTCTGGAAAAACTTGAGTCTTGCAGAATCTATGGAGAGAGAAATAGAGTTAATGTTTCTAGTCAAATATGACTCTTCCTCTTGAACTTTAAGTATTTATAAAACATCTTTGGATTTTCCTTGCCAGTATTTTTTCATGCCTTCTCTTTTCTTTCCTAATTTCCTTTTTAATTTTATCTCTGCATTTTCTATACTGTTACTGAACTTTCAACAGTATTGAGCTCTTGGTATCTGACATAAGCCTACTGTCTGCTCTTTGACATCTACTAGGGTATAGATTTAGGATTCCCACCATTTTTCTTCCTGGGAGCTGCTTTGGTTTGAACCTTCTCTCCTTGAATACCTTACGTTACTCTGATACTTGATTTACCGCTGTGTTTCTCAGCTTGGTAAAATTAGCCCTTTCCTCCATTTAAAGCAATTACTTTGCTCTTTTCAATAATTAAATATAACTGAATTACGGTCACTACCACCAAAATGCTCTCCCGTTGATACTCTTCCACCCATCTAGCATCATTTCCTAAAATTAAGTCCCTTCTTCTGTTGAGCCTACCTACTAGCTAAAGTAAAATCCTCCTAAATGCATTTTTAGAATTTAGAATTTTAGAACAGCCTCTCTACCTTTTACACAGATTCTAGCCCAGTTAATATTAGGGTAGTTGAAGTCCCTCACCGTTACCGCCCTATTCCTTTTGCACTTATCAGAAATGTGTCTACATATTTGCTCTTCAATCTCCCTCTGATTATAATATTTGGCATATAGTTTATGGTATACTTTTAGCAGTGTGATTGCCTCTGTGTTTGTCTCAACCCATAAGGCCTCACTTGATCCTTTTGGAATATCATCCCTCCTCTCATCTGTGATTGTTTCTTTAAACAATATTGCAACCCCTACTTTTTTTTTATTCCCACTCTATCCTGTCTGAAAACCCTGTAGCCTGGAATGTCAAGCTGGCATTTATGGCGTTTTTGTCATGTTTCAGAAATAGCTATGATATCAGCCTTCCAAGTGTCCATCTGTCCTCTTAGCCCATCCATCTTATTTACTTGACTCCTTATATTGAAGCTTGTGCCATTAATCACTGAACAATTCCTTGTCTTTCAGCACAGTCTAACTCCACAGCACTAAGCTGAACAGTATTTTTCCTTCCCCTTCCCTGCTGAGTGTTTGCTAAGAGGGAAATACTCACCAGAAACTGGAGGGGGAGAAAATCAAATAGATCATATCTGTGTGAACAACGTTACATTTGTGGAGCAGATAGCTGTCAATCTCATGGTTGTGATTCTCTATTAAAATGGATGTACACAGGTCTTCTTTATGGAGACCTGAAGTTCAGTGTTAACAAAAAAGTGGAGGAAATAGAGACTAGATATGAGGATAAGAAAATAATCCCTTTTACTTGCCTCTATCTACTTGAGAAGATGAGACATGAGGCTAAATTCAGATTGGCAGTTTGGAGAGGAGAGAGATTAAAATTAGTAACAAAGAGGGAGCCAAAACTGGACTAAACATTGAAGGAACCAACAATAGACCATCAGTGTAGATAAGCAGAGGTTAGCAAGAAGGAGTAGGCCAGATGAAGATATGTGATGATTCGGTTAATTCTATCTGGCCTTAAAGTGTTGAAGTGATGTCACATCACCTCGCTTTGATGTCATAATACTTAACGTTTAAATTTTTGCATTCCTTCCCACTTCAGTTATTAAGTGCCATTCAGTGTGGAACTGGACCATAGAAGTCAGAAAACTACCAGATTCTGTCTTTAATCTGTTAGTTGGTCTCAGCTGGATCAATGGTGGGGAATAAATGTTGGCATCAATGGCCCTAGGCTAGGAAATGGACCAGGTTCATGCCCTTGACAGCTGCCAAGTGACCCCTGCTGTGAAGTGTAACTGTAGGGAAAAGAAACTATCAGATGTGGCTGAAGGAGCTTCCCAATTGCCAATGTTTGCTATTGAATCTTACCCACTAAAAATGGAAACTATGTAAGATAGTCAATTCCTATGAGACATTTACTCAACACGAATCACTACCTTCAGAGGAAGAGGGGAGAAAATTGAAAGGGAACAACTTTAATCTTTGAGAATGGGCAGTTACCAAACACCAGTTTTGTAACTAAACCATTTCATTTCTAGTGATATGGCCAGCACTTAAAGCCTTTGCAATTGACTACAAGTTGATATTTCTATCCAGCAGGTGGTGCAAGATGTATTTTACAAATTAGCTCAAGCTGCTCATGCATTAATGGTGTTGCATACAATGTGCTTGTAAATTCAAAAACTTATTAAAGTGGCCAGTTTTAATATAAGAATTTTTCTTCTGCCCCTTCTTTCTTCCCTTCTTGAAGATGTTGACTCCTTTCTGTAGTATTATGCTTGGCTTTTCCAGACATCTTGCAGACTGGCCATTCATTCATGTGAGCCAATACAGTGAGTGTCCGCAGGCCTTTTGACCATGGGGCTTCATAGCTAAACGCAGTCCTGCTCTCACCCAATATCCACCCTAAATCAGGGATTAGTGTATAATGCTCAGGGGCACGAGCAGTGCTACTTCATTTACTACTCTCTCTTCACCCAGATTAAGCAACTCCACTGCCACTGTATTGTGGAAATTTAAAACCACATTGCAATACTCATGTTCTAGTTACAGTAAAACTTATCACACATTAAAGCTACCAACTCTGATTGGATCTATTCCTAGAGATTTTATCCTGTGTCCAACTGCCCCGCCCAGTCAAACAGCCTTTGCTCCCATCTATAATATTGTTATAACTAGTAAATGGAAGTGTTCCAAGGAAATAGAAGCCATAGCATTTGATGTTTTTAATGGTCCCCTATGATTTTTTTCCCCTGGGCTACTTGGAACAGGGTTCAGGAGATTAATCATTAATTCCTGGAGACTCCACAAAAAAAGCAATTCTGGAGGGCTGACAATCCTAATATACATTGAGACTTTGGAAACCATTTCTGTTTCTATAAATAACTTAATTATATTTATATGTTTGTTGAATAATTTTTGTAATTCTAGGTGGTACCGTGTATTGGTGAAAGGAATTCTCACAAATGGTTTGGTGTCTGTGTATCAATTGGACTATGGTCGACATGAACTAGTGAGCTGTAGGAAGGTTCAGACACTGGTACAGCAATTCCGTCAATTGCCTTTCCAAGCCATTACAGCCCAGCTAGCAGGTGAGTTAACAAGGATAATTGTAACGGTAGTAAAGTAGATATCTTGTAATGCTACAAATAGACCATTTTGACAAGATGTAACGATCCCTGGTGTGCCACAGGGATCAGTGCTGGGACCTCGACCTTCTATAATTTCTATAAATTACTTGGATGAAGGGACTAAAGGTATGGTTGCTAAATTTGCTTATGACACAAAAATAGGTAGGAAAATAAGTTGTGAAGAGGACATGAGGCTAAAAAGGGATATAGATGGGTTAAGTGAGTGGGCAAAGATCTGGCTAATGGAGTGTAATATTTGCAAATGTGAAATTGTCCATTTTGGCAGGCCGAATAAAAAAGAATATTATCTAAATGCTGAGAGATTACAGAGCTCTGAGATGCAGAGGAATTTGGGTGTCCTAGTGCATGAGTTGCAAAAGGTTAGTATGTAGGTATAACAAGTAATTAGGAAAACTAATAGAATGTTATCATTTATTGCGAGGGGAAGTGAATACAAAAGTAGGGAGGTTATGGTTCAGTTTTACAGGGCATTGGTGAGACCGCATCTGGAGTACTGTATACAGTACTGGTCTCCTTATTGAAGGATGTAAATGTGTTGGAAGCAGTTCAGAGAAGGTTTACTAGACTAATACCTGGAATGGGTGGGTTGCCTTATGAGGAAGGGTTGGACAGGCTAGACTTGTATCCGCTGGAGTTTAGGAGAGTAAAAGGCGACTTGATTGAAGCGTATAAGATCCTGAGGGGTCTTGACAGGGTGGATGTGGAAAGGATGTTTCCTCTTGAGAGAACCTAGAACTAGGGTTCACTGTTTAAAAATAAGGGGTCACCCATTTAAGACAGCTGAGGATAATTTTTTTTCTAAGGACTGAGTGTCTTTGGAACTTTCTTCTTCAAAAGGTGGTGGAAGCAGAGTCTTTGAATATTTTTAAGGCAGAGGTAGGTAGATTCAAGGGGGTGAAAGGTTATCGGGGGTATAATCAGATCAGCCATGATCTTATTGAACAGCGAAGCATGATTGAGGGGCCGAGTGGTCTACTCCTCCTAATTCACATGTTCATATTTTATTAAATTAATAATTATCAGTACTGATATCTGTTTAAACTGAAAACAGTTTCAGAAACGATATCCTCTTCCTGGATGTCACAAATTTCAGGATGAGAACTGGCAATCAATTGGGTTATTTGCATTGTGTACATATTGTCTATTTCTTGATTTGAAAGCACTTAAAATACCTCAAAATAATTAATTTTTTAACCAATTTGAATTAGGCTTTTCAGTATATACTAAGTGTTTTTTATCCTTGGCATAAGAAACCTATTGACTTATGCCCATCAAAAAAGAAAATTGGTGATACTTTTAGCTACTACTAAACATAAATTGTCATTGATCAAAACGTAACTAGCTTAATGTAAGTGAATTGTTCTAATAATAAATGGAGATTATCACTCTAACTCTGCAGTAATTACATCAATTGCCACTGCTCTCCATTGTATCTATTACCCCAAAAAATATACTTTTCTGTAGCTACAAAGAAAAGAAAGGTGATATGCAAGATTGACTTTCTTTTAAAGGCTTTAAAAATTGCTTAGGATTCACTCCTGGTTGATGGCCTCTGAAATCAAGATGGGATGCTGTGATCATTCCTAGTTCTCCTTATCCACTTTGTCAACTGACTCACTTTTTGACTCATGTTGATGAATTCTGTGATGTACAAGTACCACAAATGGATATGTAGAAGAGACTGGGGAGTGACAAGTTTGAAAATTGCAATTGCTATATTTTTCCATAATAGCTGAATTTGGGTGCAATAGGCTTCAAATGCAAGAGCATTCATTAGTATATTGATACATTGACACATTACATTGGTACACCGTGAAATTCAGGGAGCAAATAACTGGGCAACAGTCATCCTGAACTTCTACTGGCCAGATTCTCATGCTTTCAATCATCGCATTGTACAGTACAAAGGAGCACGTTCGGCCAAAAGAGTTGAAAAAGTTATCCAATTAGTCCTACTTCGGCGCTCTTTTCCCATAGGCTTGCAATATTTCCTTTCCAAGTATGTATCAAATTCCCTTTTGAAAGTTACTACTGAATCTGTTTCCACTACCTTTACAGGCAGTGCCTTCCAGATCATAACTTGCTACACCAAAAAAGAGTCAATCACACCCCCTTCCCTGGTTCTTTTGCCAAACATCTTATGTTTGTGTCCTCTGGTTGCGGGCCCACCTGCCAATAGAAACACTTTATCCTCATTAACTCTCAAAAGCCCCCAATTTTGAATATGTCCATTAAATCTCTCCTTAACCTACTCTAAGGAGCATGATCACAGTCTCTCCACAACTGAAGTTCCTCATTCCTGTTAGCCCGAGTAAATTTCACACTCTCTCCAAGCCCTTGACTTCCTAAAAAGTGGTGCCCAGAACTGGACACAGTACTACAGCTGAGGCCTAATGAGTGATTACTTATGTAACCTATGCCTCTATTCATAAAACCAAGCGTCCATATACCTTTTTAACAGCCTTACCAACTTGTTTTGCTACTTTAGAAAATTTGTATATGTAAAGCCCCAGGTCTCTGTTCTGCACCCCGTTTGAATTATACCATTTAGTTTATACTGTTGCTGCTCATTCTTCCTCGCACAAATGAAGTATAGCACATTCTCGGTCCAAACATCGAGCAGGTGCATTTTGGCATGATAGTCCTCTAGATGAAGTTTGTTAAGAGGCCCAAAGCCTTTGATTTTTCTCAATTTATGTTTTGTACGAATAAGGAATAAGTCTTGGGAGTTGCTTGTTTCCCGTGGTGAATACCCATAAGTCAATCAAATGATCAAGCCAGGAGGTAGCTCGATGGATGTTTGAGCATATCCTTCACTGTTGCTGTGTTGCAGGAAAGAATGCCAATGACAAATTAAAGATCATTCTATGGTTGCTTCTTCAATTGGATATCTCTGTCAGGTTCTAATTGATCATATTTGTAAGCAAACACATGGAATAATCCTTACTCACACGTGTGAAATAATGCTGTGTGTACTTGTTGTCACAGCTCCTCTACAGGCCCTCAAAGCTCACCCACCTGTGAATTTTCCCGATGAATGTCTATACATTTGGACTTTACAGCTATGACGGAAGTTAGCCATTAAGTACAATGATAGACTAAGTATTAACTCTCTCAAATCATAGAATAGTTACAACACCAAAGTAGGCCATTCAGCCAGTTGTTTCCATGCCGGCTCTCTGGAACAGCAAATTAGCTAATTCCACTCCCTCACTTTTTCGCCATAGCCCTGTAAATCTTCTCTTCAGATGTTCATTCAATCCCTTTCTAAAGTTCCAATTGTGTGTGCCTCCACTGCATTGAGGTAGTACGTTCCAGATCCTAACCACTCACTACGTTTTTAAAAAAAAAATTCTTCCTGTAACCATTGCTACTTTTGCCAATCACCTTAAATCTGTGTCCTCAAGCCTACACATCCTTCCTAAAATGCGGTGCCCAGAATTGGACGCAATACTTCAGTTGATACCAAGCTCAGCTGGTGGGAACACCACCATCTGCAATTTCCTCTCCAAGCCACATGCCAATTTGACTTGAAACTATATCGCCGTTCCTTCACTGCTGGGTCAAAATCCTGGAACACCCTTTCAAACAGCACTATGGGTATACCTACACCACAATGGCTGCAGCAGTTCAAGAAGGCAGTTCACCACCACCTCAAGAGCAATTCAGAGGCCAGTGACACCCACATCCTGTGAAAGAATTTATTTTTAAAAGCCAGAGTTTATATAAGTTAATCATAACATCCTTGCCTTTGTACTCCATATTTCTATTTAGAAAGCCCAGGATCTCGTATGCCCTTATAACCTCTTCCTCAACTTGCCGTGCCACCTTTAACAATTTGTGCACATATACCCCCAGGTCCCTCTGTACCTGCACCCCTTTTAGAATTGTGCCTTTTTTATATTGTCTCCTTGTTGCACACTAAAATCTAGGTTATTAACATATACTAAGAAAAGCAGTGATCCTGGTACAGATCCTGGGGAACTGCATGTCATCTTCCATCTGAAAAATAACTGTTCATTGGTTCTATCTGTTTTCTATAACTAGCGAACTTCATTTCCATGCTGCAGTTTTCCTTTTTTATTTCATGGGCTTAAACTTTGCTGGCTAGACTTTGGAAATTCTTATACATCCAGTGAACCACATTACCCTCATCAGCCCTCTTGAATTTTTTGATGAGGTAACAATCAAGTTAGTTAAATACTATTTGCCTTTAGCAAATCTGTGCTGGCTTCCCCTATTGAATCTGCACTTGTCCAAATGACTTTTTGTCCTGGATTATCATCTCTAAAAGCTTTCCCACCACTGAGGTTAAACTGACTCGCCTGTAGTTGCTGGATTTATCCTTACACCTCTTTTTGAAGAAGGCTGTAACATACACAATTCTCCAGTCATCTGACACCACCCCCGTATATAAAGAGGATTGGAAGATTATGGCCTGTACCAACTCAATTTCCACCCTTCCTTTTTCCATATTTGGATGCATCTGATCAGATCCTGGTGACTTACTAACTTTATGTACAGCCAGATTTTCTAATAACTCTATCAATCTTCAGTGCATCCAGTTTCTCAACTGCCTCTTTTACTGATTTTTGGCAGCATTTTCCTTTAAAGACAGATGCAAAATACTCATTTGGTACCTCAGCCATTCCCTCTGAATCCATGGATAGATCCCCCTTTTGGTCTCTAATCAGCCCTATCCTCCTTTTACTGCCCTTTTACTATTTATTTGCTTATAGCAGACTTTTAGATTGCTTGTGAGCTACCAGTCTCTTCTCAAACTTCCTTTGCCTCTCTGGTTCCCTTTTCCACTTCCCCTCTGAGATTTTGATATGCAGCCTGGTTCTCGCTTGTATTTATCAACCTGATATCTCTCATACACACCCTTTTTTCTACTTCATCTTATTCATCATCTCTTTTGTTATTAAGCTTTGGTCACCTAATCTTTCCCCCTCTTGGGACTGTACCTCCACTGTACTTGTATCATCTCCTCTTTAAAGGAAGCCTAATAGTATTCTGTTACAACTTTACCTGCCAATCTTTGATCCCGATTTATCTCGGACAGATCTGTTCTCACCTCATTGAAATTGGCCCTCCTCCAATTAAGTTTTTTTTACTTTAGATTGCTCCTTGTCCTTTTCCATGCTTAACCTAAACCTTATACTCTGATCACTGTTCCCAAAAAGTTCCCAGACTGGCATTGATCCATTTGACTCACCCCATTCCCCAGAGCCAGGCCCAGCAGGGCCTCCTTCTTTGAGCTGGAAACATACTGATCAAGAAAATTCCCTTGAACACACTTCAGGAACTCTTCTTCCTCTCTGTTCTTTACACTATTACTATCCCAAACTATATTAAGATAACTGAAGTTCCCCATTGTCAGTAATCTACAATCCTTGTGCCTCTCTATAATTTTCCTGCAAATTTGCTCCTCAATATCTTCCCCACTAGCTGGTCGCTTATACAATACACCCCGTAATGCATTTGTTCTTAATTCTAACCAAATAGAATCAGTCCTTGACCCCTCCAGAACATCATCTCTTTCCAGCACCGTAATCTTATCCTTAATCATTACAGCTACCCATCCTCCTTTCCTTCCTCTGGATTTCCTGAATACCTTGTAACTAGGAATATTTCGTACCTTGTCCTGCCCTATTTTGAAACAGGTCTCTGTTATCACCACAATATTCCTATGTGGCTATCTGCAGTTCACCAACCATACTAACCAAGATTTGCGTGCATTGTAAATCTAATTTAGACCTTAGTACATTACCTCCTTAGTCTGACCCCACCTAATACCTTATTATTTCTCTCGTGCTATCTGCTTCCAATCCTTCATGTACTTGTTTATCCATCCCAGTGCTACCTCCTGATTTCCTTCCCCCTGCCAATTTAGCTTAAACCCTCCCCAATAGCTCTCGCATAGCACACTAGGAGGATATTTGGTTTGGCTCTGTAGTTGCAGTCCATCAGACCTGTATAGGCCCCACCTCCCTGAAAACTGATCCCGATATCCCAGGAGTCTAAAGTCTTAAACCTTCCTGCCTGTAGCAGCTCTCCAACCATACATTCATCAACTCTGTCCTCCTATTTCTATACTCACTTATGTGTGGCACTGGGAGCAATCCTGAGATTACAACATTTGAAATCATGATTGCTAGTCTGTTTTCTAGTTCCCTAAAATTTGCTTGCAGGACCTCATCCCTCTTACCTATGCCGTTGGTACCAATATGGACCATGACCGCTGGCTGTTCGATCTCCCCTATCAGAGTGCTCTCTGTGATGGCCTTCTCCCTGGCACAAGGGAGACAACATACTATCTGCTGGATTCACGCCTGTTGCTCCAGAAATGCCTGTCTTTTCACCCTAGAGAATTCCCTATCACTATTTCTTTCCCAATCCCTTTCCTGCGCACCTCCACCACCCCCCCCCCCCCCCCCCCCCCCCCCACCACCAACCAAGTCCTGTACAGCTGAGCCATCAGAACTGAATACTGATTGGAGAGCAAGATGCACTTGGGGACTCTCTGCCTGCATCTCCTTGACTATCCATTCCCTCTCTGCCTGCATACCCTTAAACTGCCGTATGACCACTTCCAGAAATGTGGTATCCACACAGATGTCAGCCTAGTGGATGCACCACAGTGACGCCAGATGCTGCCGAAACTTCAAAACCTGGAACTGAGCTGCTCCAGCTGATGACACTTCCTGAACATGTGGTTGTCCAGGACACACAAAGCATCCTGGAGTACCTACATCGAACAGGATGTGCACTCCAGGATTGAGGTGCCCTTCTATGCCTCTAATTACTTGATGAATTAATCTTAACAGAAATAAACCGAAAATTTGTTAAAGATTTATATAAAGAAGTTCGGATAAGGTAGTGGAAGCCTGATACCACTTTTGGAATTGTACCCCAGTATTCACACTTAGGACAGGACATTTTTACTATACATCATGGAATTTAGATAAATTAAGTTAGTTTGCATGTTCAGAATCCCAGGATCAATTCCTGATGTGAACTATGTTAGCTCCGTGGGCAAATGGAGTGTAGCTGACTAACTGAGTGAAGATTTGGAGTTTGGTGAGAGGGGAGTTCAGTGAAGGAGAAGGAAGAATTTGTTTCCTCTTTGTCTTTCTCACCCCATTGAAATCGGTGCTTGGTCTGCTAAAGGGAAACGAGATCAGATGGGCAAAGGTAGCATAGATGAGGAGTTCATAGAATGTTTTTGGGAAGGTTTCTTAAAGTAGCACATTCTGGAACCAACCAGAGAGCAGGCTATACTAGACCGGTGATTGAGCAACAAGATAGAACTAATTGATAACCTCCTCGTGAAGGCACCCCTAGGTGGCAACGATCATAATATGATTGAATTTTACATTCATTATGAGAAACGAATGCCAACACTAGTATTTTAAACTTAAATAAGGGCAATTATGAGGGCATGAAATCAGAGCTAGCTAAAGTGAACTGGCAAATAAGGTTAAGGGATATGTCAATAGAAACTCTGGCAGACATTTAAAGGCATATTTCAGAATACACAGAATATATACATTCCAATGAGAAAGAAATCTTCCAAGGGGAGGGCCCATCATCCGTGGTTAACTAAAAAAGTTAAAGACAGAATCAAACTTAAAGAAAAAGCATATAATTACACAAAGATGGGTGGCAGATCAGAAGATTGGAAAGAATATAAAGAACAGCAAAGAATGACGAAAAGATAAATAAGGAGGGAAAAATTAGAGTGCGAGAGAAAGCTAGCTAGTAATATAAATACGGATAGTAAGAGTTTCCATAGAAATTTAAATAAGGAAATAGTTAACAAAGTGAGCATCGGTCCTATAGAAAGTGCATCTGGGGAATTGATAATGGAAAGTAGGAAGATGGCGGATGAATTAAACAGATATTTTGCTTCGGTCTTCAGTATAGAGGACACAAGAAACATTCCAAAATAGCTGTAAATCAGGGAGGTAGTAACTTGGGGAAAATTACAATCACCAGGGAAGTGGTATTGAGCAAATTGTCGGGGCTGTGGGCTGACAAATCCCCAGGTCCGGATGGACTTCATCCTAAGGCCTTGAAAGAAGTCGCTAGTGAGATGGTTGATGCATTGGTTTTATTTTTCCAAAGCTCCCTAGATTCGGGGAAGGTTCCATTAGATTGAAAAATAGCAAATATAACTCCTTTATTCAAAAAGGGAGCAAGACAGAAGGCAGGAAACTATAGGTCAGCTAGCCTAACATCTGTGAAAGGCAAAATGTTAGAAAGTATTATTAAAGATGTTATAGCAGGGCACTTAGAAAAATCCAAGGCAGAGTCAACATGGTTTTGTGGAAGGGAAATCATGTTTAACCAATTTATTGGAGTTCTTTGAAGGAGTCACATGCTGTGGATAAAGGGGAACCGGTGGGTGTACTGTACTTAGATTTCCAGAAGGCGTTTGAGCCACATCAAAGGTTATTGAGGAAAATAAAAGCTTGTGATGTAAGGGATAACATATTGGCATGGAGAGAAGATTGGCTAGCTAACAAGAAGCAAAGAGTTGGCATAAATGGGTCTTTTTCTGGATGGCAGGATGTGACGAGTGGTGTGCCACAGGGATCAGTGCTGGGGCATCAACTTTTTACAATTTATCTCAATGACTTAGATGAAGGGACCGAAGGAGTGGTTGCTAAATTTGCTGATGACACAAAGATAGGTAGGAAAGTAAATTGTGAAGAGGACATAAGGAGGCTACCAAGTGACATAGATAGGTTAAGCAAGTAGGCAAAGATCTGGCAAATGGAGTATAATGTGGGCAAATGTGAAATTGTTCATTTTGGCAGGAAGAATAAAAAAGCTTCTTATCTAAATGGTGAGAGATTGCAGAGCTCTGAGATTCAGAGGGATCTGGGTGTCCTAGTGCATGAATCACAAGGTTAGAATGCAGGTACAGCAGGGTAATTGGGAAAGCTAATAGAATGTTATCATTTATTGTGAGGGCAATTTATTACAAAAGTAGGGAGGTTATGCTTCAGTTGTACAGGGCATTGGTGACACATCTGGAGTATTGTCTACAGTACTGGTCTTCTTATTTAATGAAAAATGTAAATGTGTTAAAAGCAGTTCAGAGAAGGTTTACTAGACGAATACCAGGAATGGGCGGGTTGACTTATGAGGATGGGCTGGACAGGTTAGGCTTGTATCCACTGGAATTTAGAAGAGTGAGAGGCAACTTAATTGAAACCTTAAGATTCTGAGGGGTCTTGACAGGGTAGATGTGGAGACGATGTTTCCTCTTGTGGGAGAATCTAGAACTAGGGGTCACTGTTTATAAATAAGGGGTTGCTCATTTAAGACAGAGATGAGGAGAAATTTTTTTTCTGAGGGTTGTGATTCTTTGGAACTCTCTTCCTCAAAAGGCGATGGAAGCAGAGTCTTTGAATATATTTAAGGCAGAGCTACATAGATTCTTGATTAACGGTGGGGGGTGAAAGGTTATCGGGATAGACAGGAATGTGGGGTTGAGGTTACATTCAAATCAACCATGACCTTATTGAATGGCAGAGCAGGCTTGAGGGGCTCCTGCTCCTAATTCGTATGTTCATATGATCTCAGACAGGAGTTGGGGCTCTAATTTATTTGTGTCTCTGGAAAGAGAGATGCTTTTTTTTTGTGTTATTCTTTTGGAAACAGATGAGTTTTTGCAGAACAAGCAAGAAATTAGCTTACGAAAATAATAATATAAGGAAACAAGGAAAAAAACCCTACATTTTATGTATGTACTGCTTATCCTAAATTTTATCAACAAAAATGTACATTTTATTTTTTGCAATGGTTCTGTTGAACTAAATGGGCTTGATACTTGAACTAATGCTTAATACATATTTTGCAGGTGTCAAATGTGAACAGTGGTCAGAGGAAGCATCAATAGTTTTCCGTAACCATGTGGAGAGAAAGCCTCTGGTAGCTCAAATACAGACAGTTCATGGGAGCGCATATCCCTGGGATCGAAAAGTGGTGACTTACTTAGTGGACACATCCCTCCCAGATACAGATGTTTGGATACATGATCTGCTGACAGAGTATCTTGTAGAGCTGTCAAAAGTTGCATAATCATTGTTTACCTTAACAACATTTTCAAAGTAACTTTAATTTCTGACCATTAGCAATAACTGAAATGAGAGCACAATACATAATCTAGTTTGCTGTTATTTACAAGGTTTTCAAATAACTTGGGAATGGTATGTTAGTGATGCTATAGAGTTGAAAGCCTCATGCTTTTGTTTGTGTAAAAAAGAACTTAACAGAGTGACTTATTTGTTCACTTACCAATGTTTGGATTACTGTACTGAAGAAATTTGTTTATTGAAAATATGCTATTGGTTTGCCACTTGCCTTTGCCATTGGCCATGTATTGAAGTGAAGGGTTGTGTAGGAATAATAAACTAATTAATCATCCTCTGGTTATCTGTACACTTATACATACTTAACAGTAGTCTAAAGTTCAAATATGATCTACTGATTCACTTTAGCACTGGAATTGATGTTTCCAATAATTGAGTTAAGAAATATAAATAGACACTAAAGCAGGACTTTATTGCTTTAAAAAATGGATGAGATTAGATGAATCTGTGCATCAAAGATCCAGTCTTTCAATTATACCCGTCCCACTGAGGTGAAACTGAAAGACAGCATTAACTTGGCTAATGAAAAAAAATCTTGCTCATTTGTGCATTGCACATTTTGGTCTATTGCAATTTTGTCCTGTAATTTCATCTTCAAATTGGAGAAGCAGCATTACCTCCAATGAATAACATGGCCAAAGATGAGCCATTTCCCACCTAAATCTTATCTGGATGTCTATGCAAATACTAATCAGGTAATGGAAAATGTCAATCATTAGAGACTTTTGTTGCTATGTGCCTAAATGCTACAAAACTACAGTGCTGCCTACTACTATACTATTCTGCTGAGGTTTCACCCAAAGATTTTCATTACAAAAGGCGGCAGCAAAGGATCCTGAGAAATTAACATGACACCTTTAAACCAGGACACTTGAGATTACCTAAAATCACTCCTGAGATACATGTATCCTAATGTAGAGTATGGTTGAGAGATATATTCAGAGATGACCCCAATACCTTCTTGAAATTCTAAGTTTACTTAAGAGCTGTGTAGATGTTCACTAAAATTGGGAAAGGCTGAACATGACTGCACTGGCAGCCCCCTGTAACAAGTTTGCCCTTGCAGCTCGAGCTTTACATGATTTTGAAGGGATCTGTATTCATCAGGATCCACGAAATAGGACAATACTGATAACTACAAATCAGATTCTAAAGTCTCTATAACAAAAGAATTTCCCAGCTTTTTGCAAGCTACTAACAAGCCTTAAAGTAGGTTAGGACTCCCTTATGTGCTCAAACTCTCAGCCAGTTACTGCCTCTCCTAATGGTGACTGAACCATCAGCAAGGTGAGGAATCCTACATTTTTCACAAAAGTGCAGATTCTTCACAACCGATTCACTGAGGGGGAAACTTCCTGTTGGCCTTAGTTTTAAGCTTTACTTTCTCAGAGAAACTATACCTATTCAGGATACTTTGGTTTTAAAGTTAAAATACCTTATAGATGTGTTGAAATCTATAAAGATTTAAAACATGGCAGTGAAATGAGGCACCATATTTTATGCTGCTTTGCGCATGCAGAGGTTGTGCTGTGACGTTACGAGCAATATCAATCAACATGACACAAATACTGTAACCAGTTATCTAAGCAGAGTTGATTTGTAACCATGCGATACTGTTACAAATAATGCTTTTCTTTCACTACCATTAAACCTTTTTGAAATAAAAACAGGAAATGCTGGAAAAACTCAGCAGGTCTGGCAGCATGTGTGGAGAAAGAAACAAGAGTTAACATTTCAAGTCCGTATGACTCTTCTTCAGTCTTTGCTTTTATTAAACCTTTTTGGTTGGATTTAACAATTTTATGTATTTAATATTGTAATTGAATAAATGACCACCATGGTTGTGATGCTCTCCTCTATACAAATTTTTAATCCTGTGTTAACAAACCTTCATACAGGCAGCCAAACCATTTCAGATCAAATTGTTAAATAGACTGACATTTCCCATTTGCACTGAGTATAGTTTTTGTTATGTGGAAGAGCATAAGATAATTTTCAAGCCTGTCATTTTGCAAGGGTTTTGATGGCACTCAAGTGCTGATATGTAGGTTTGTGATCCACATCCATTTCTCTTCTGTCCTATATATAGCTGTATTTAAGAGTGGTTTGGAATTCTGCAAATTTTTAACCCATGAGTGCCTGCAGCTGCAGGGAATTACACACGAGCTAGACAATTTATAAATATTTCCTCTTGCACACCATGCTGTTGAGATTCCATAATAATCCTATCCTTATGTCAGAACTGGTTGATGTGAATAATATTTAAATTCCTAAATTAAATTGAAATGAGTATTTTTCCATTTACATTATTTCCAAATAAATTTTAGATTTTGATGTATAGACACCAAAATAAAGTTTTGGCCTGTTTCTCATGCCCCGCTATCGCTGATGACAGCATGCCTTGCACAAGCCCCTTTGAAACTGCCATCACCCCTCCCTGTCCAAAAGCATGCCTTTTACCACTCCCAATTCTGGTTCAAATCAAACCTCTTTCTTCCCCATGCTCTTAAGTTTGGCTGTTGCATTTTTGCAAAATACCTTTGATTCAGTCTCAGTAAGGACTGAACAAACTTCATATTATGCACCAAAGTACCTGCTTAATATATATAATCAAAGTGAAATCCACAGATTTAACAGAGGACCTTCCTCACGGTGTTCCAGTGTACTGAGATAAAACATGTTCTGCTTTACTTTACTAACTTAATTTACTAGGCAAATGAATATTGTATCAAACAGAAGCTCAGGCTAAACCAGAAAGCAAAATCCATTTGCATTAAACAGGTAAATGAATAATACTCAGTAGAAACAATATATTTAAGGTACTTACAACTTTTATCACCCTCACGTCAAAATAGCAATGCTGCTGTCCTGTCTCTCCATATTTGTCCTTGTAACACTGCTGCCTATTTACATGGCAAAATACTATGGAGCAAGCTATAGCTATTTTCTGCTAGTTGTAAATTGCATACCCAAAATATTTTCTGTTCTGTCCACAGTTGTTGTCTGACTGCTAAATAATTCCAGCATATGCTGTTTTTGTTTACAAGTGGGAATTGGGAAGAGAAAAGGAAAAGCCACTGGCAAGCTTTATTTTCTTTTCCCAGAATTATTTACATTTTTGTGTTTATTTGCACTTATGTTATAAATGGTTCCCCCTCCTCAGGTACTGCCCCACTCCCTCAGACATACCCTCTGCCCTTGGAAACAACTACCCTGTCACCAACCTATCTTTACTCTCAAGTTGTTTCAGATATAGTTGCCTCCCAAATCTGTTCCCATCTTTGCTACAATTCGATATTTGAATTTCTCCAATCAGGTTTCTGCTCTGCCATAGCACTGAAACAGCCCTAAACCAAAGTCACAAATGAGATCCTCTGTGGTGTGACCTTGGTGCATTAAGGATTCATCCAATTCTTTGATATTTGTCAGGGTACTGATCCCAGTTCTTAAATGCCTCAGCCCATTTGCCACTGAAATCCTCATCCATTCCTTTGTTACCCGACTTGATTATTCCAAAATAAAATCAAAATACTGCGGATACTGGAAATCTGAAATAACAGAAAATATTAGAAAAACTCAGCTGGTCTGGCAGCATCTGTGGAGACAGAGAAACCAGAGTTAATGTTTCAAGACCGTATGACTCTTCAGAGATTACTCCAATGTTCTCCATACTGCCCTCCCATTGTCCACTCTGTAACCTTCAATTCTTCAAAAATTCTATTCCCTGTATCCTTGTCCTTGTTCACCTACACGGATTCCTGGTTCCCCAAAACCTCCAATTTAAAGTTTTCATTTTCATGTTTAAATTTCTTAACTTTGTGCCTCCCTATCCCTGTAACTTCCAATAATCCTACAATTCCCTTCCAAATCTAAATTCTGGACTCTGGTCTTTTGTGTCTCCCTGCCCATCATTGCTTGCTGTGTCTTCAACCATCTACTCCACACGTTTCAGAACTCTGTCCAAATCCAGTTGTCTTTCCAATTCCCTCCCTCCTTGAAGTCCCTCATTAAAACCTACCTCTCCAACCAAGCTTTTGTTTATCCTTCCTATACTATCACTAGGCACCTATTTTTGTTAGATTAGACTTCTTTGATGTGCTTGGGATGTTTTTCTATATTAAAGGCTCCGTATAAAGGAACTTGATGTAATGTTGAATACTGTATTGCAAATATGTTGCATGTCAGACAGAATCAATCCATATACCCTCAATGGTCTCTAATCTTGCTTCACTGCAAACCTCCATTTTTTTTCAACCACAGGAACATCATTGTCCCTGCACTTAGACCTGGGAATCCTCTCATTCCCAGCTTCAGTAAAGCTTCACCTGCTCCAGGCTTGCACATTCCAACCTCAAGTTTCCATGATCAGGAAGCTAACCCTACTCAATCCTGCTCCCACTTATCCTGTCCTGTTCCCACTCATTCCATCCTGCTCCCATCCACTATGTGACTGCCCATCTGTACAGTGTCTCACCATGCTCCATTTCATTGTATCCCCTGTTTAATGGTCTATGAGCAATGAGATGTTCTGCAGTATCATTTATAATTGGTCTGTTACGATTCTACAATTTATTACTTGGGAATGGAATTAGTGATTCTGATAAGGAATTTTGCTTTTTATGCAGCACCGTAGGGTCATTGGTTAGATTTCACAATGTCTTTACATCGCTGGTGCTGGAAATGGCCCTTGCAATTCTCCACCTTGCTATTAAGGGTTTATCCTTGCAATGCATGCCAGATGTTAATCAAAATTCTCAAGTAAGGAATATATTTATTTGTTCCTAGCAGCATATAAGAAGTTTTTGTCATATGTCATTGTGGTGTACTGTATAGTGCAGCTTTGGACTATAATAATCTGATATATTCCCTGGTAACATTTTGCTTAAATAGTTAAAATATTTCTTCAGTATTTTGCTTAAATAGTTAAAATATTTCTTCAGTATTTTGCTTGGAACCCATACAGTTAATAGTGATTTATGAATTCTATTTATTAGATTTATATTTTTATTGGATTAATGAATGATCTAATAATGTGAACTGGAAAGTATGTACACAATGAGGTTTTTACTGCAACAAAAACAAAAATTGCTGGAAAAACTCAGCACGTCTGACAGCATCTGTGGGGAGAAAGACAGAGTTAACGTTTTGAGTCTATATGGCTCTTCTTCATAGTTCGAAACGTTAACTCTGACTTTCTCTCCTCAGATGCTGTCACACCTGAGTTTTTCCAGCAATTTTTGTTTTTGTTTCAGATTTCCAGCATCCGCAGTATTTTGCTTTTATCTGAGGTTTTTACTGCACTGCACTCAACATTGATTCACCACTTAGCCATGCTTCATACTAAAGCAATTAATTATGTGGTAAAAGCTCTAATATAAATGCAATGAGTGAGAATTTAGGCTTGTTGGTGCCTATTTTCTGGGCATTGTGTGTCCTTAGAGCTCCAAATGGTGCCCATGGCACACATGCACACTCAGGGAGGGGGATATTGCAGCAGATACCATATTGGTGCAGACTTTGGTGTGGATGTCTACCAGAAGCATACAGAGTAGGCAGATCATGACATTGATGCCAGTGGTACCATTTTGGAGCTCAAAGTTACAACCAACACCCTTTCTTAACCTTTGAACACACATTCAATAGCAGTAAGGGACCCCCACTGCTGCTAGTTAAAGGGATAATCAACTACATGCAAGTTAGTGGCTTGTTGATTTATTCTGGCTTTTGTTTCAATTTTACAAGTGTTTGGTGCTTTCTATAGTTATTTTTAGTTAGTAAAGTCTACAGGGAGTGGTGTGACAGATGCTGAAGGCCATCTTTGCTAATTTCAAATCTTCTGCACACACCAGTTGCTTCCAGACATGGGTGTACTAGGTTGGCATTCCCCTTGGAATATAGCACAACTTGGAGAGTGAACAGAGGATACACGGAACAGGATAAGCTGCCGCAAAAGGGAGGAGAAAGGGGAGGAGGCCATTTTCACGCAGGATGTTCAGGGAGCAATTCTACTATCTGAACCTCAGCGAGGAACAATGTTTGAACATCTGCCCTTCACTGTAAGGACATCTTCACTGAAATCTTCCACCTGCTACATCTATAACTGCAAACTGAGACCACATTGCCAGTAGCTATGAAGGTGCAATGAACTTCTATGCGCCTGGATCCTTCCAGACTGGGGCTTAAGATATTAGCAACAGCTTGCTGTTTGTCATTCAGTGTTGCATGAGGGATGACATTCTCTATTCAAAGACAGATTACTACATGTCTCTTCCTGGACTCAAGCAGGTGGAGCGAACATATGGCTTCGCTAGATTCACAGGTTTCCCCATGAGGCAGGTGTCATTGACTGCATGCGCATTGCATTGTGGGTGATGCATGTCAACTCTGCCCTGTGCCATAATTGAAAGAAGTACCAACATCCAACGTGTGTGTAGCCATAGGCAGCAAATCATGTATGTCAGTGCCTAGTAGCCTGGCAGCATTCATTAATGCCTTCATTCTGCAGCAGTCCAGTGTACCAGCTGCATTCGAGTCACCATAGTAAACCAAAGGGGAGCTACTGACCAACAAGGTCTATCTGCTGACCACATGGCTTATGGCTCTGGTTCACAAACCAAGCACACGAGTGTAAAATGCATACTATGAGAGCCATACTGCCACATGAAATGTGATTGTGCAGATCACTGGCACACTGAAACATTGCTTCCACTGGCTAGACTGCTCTGGAAGAGCCATGCAATATTGGACAAGAGAGCTGAATTCCAGAGGTGAGATGAGAGTGACAGCCATTGGCAACAAGACAGTATATGATAGAGTGTGGCATCAAGGAGCCCTAGCAAAACCAAAGTCAATGGGAATCAAGGGAAACTATTCACTGGTTGGACTCATACCTAGCACAGGGGAAGACGGTTGTCGATGTTGAAGGTCAATCATCGCAGCCCCAGGAACTTTGCTGCAGGAATTCCTATGGGTAGTGTCCTAGGACTAACCATCTTCAGCTGCTTCATCAATGATCTTCACACAATTTTCAGTGACAATCAAGACTCCTCAGATACTAAAGCAGTACATGCTTGCATGCAACAAAACCTGGATGTCATTCAGGACTGGGCTGTGACTTTCGCGCCACACAAGTGCCAGACAATAACCATCTGCAAAAAGGGAAAATCTAACCATCTCCCCCGGATGTTAAATGGCAGTACGATCGCTGAATCCCCCACCATCAACATCCTGGGGGTTACCATTGACCAGAAACTTAACTGAATCAGCTGTTAAATACTATGGCCAGAAAAGCAGGTCAGAGGTGCATAACTCATCTCCCAACTCCCCAAAGCCTGTCCATCGTTGACAAGGAATGTGATGGAATACTCACCACTTATCTGAATTAGTGGAGCTCCAAGACTCAAGAAGCTAGACACCATCCAGGACAAACCAACTTGCTTGATCGACACCCCCAAACCCCACCTTAAATATTCACTACTTCCATCACTGGCACACAGTGGCAGCAATGTGTACCATGTACAAGATGCACTGCAGCAACTTACCAAGCCTCCTTTGACAGCACTTTCCAAACCCGCGACCCACCTAGAAGGACAAAGCAGCAGACTCATGGGAACACCACCACCTGCAAGTTCCCCTCCACATCACAGATCATCCTGACTTGGAACTATATCACCATTCCTTCACTGTCACTGGAACTCCCTTTCTAACAGCATTTGTGGGTAATTTTACAGCAGATGGACTTCGACGGTTTAAGAAGGCAGCTTACCATCACCTTGTCAAGGGCAATTTGAGATGGGCAACAAATGATGACCTTGCCATTGATGCTCACATCCCATAAAATAATTTTAAAAATCACCACAAAAGCAGGTGATAAGATTCCTGATGCTCTGCTGCATGCTGTACAACCTCACCAATGTGAGGGGACAGCCTGTGCCACCAACTGTACAGCAAGCAGCAAACAGGAAAAGGAAGAGCAGGAGGAAACATGCCAACAACAACCTTGACAGTGCTTTTCTGCCCAGACTGTCAGGGAAGAACTCAGCTGGGTGTAATATCAGCAACCACAACCCCAGTTCCCCATTCACCAACAGTTCACATCTTACCTTCCTATGTCACTGACCACCACAATGTCCATTTGGCCAACTGTAAAAATAAAAGTCAGCATAAAGTAAGCATTCTATACCAAATTTATAAATCAAGCCATCTGATATTGCATACAGAAGTTAATTAATCATTCCCTTAGTGCTTGCCTCCCTGTGCCTTTATCAACCTTAAATGTTCCTACATAGTGCTACTTAGGATTAGATGGGATATACGGCACAGAAGCAGGCTATTTGGCCCAAACAGTCCATGCTGGTGTTTATGCACCACTCGAGCCTCCTTCCATCTTTTCTCATCTAAATCTTTCATTGTAACCATCTTTTCCTTTCACCTTCATATGCTTGTCTAGTTTCTCTTTAAATGCATCTGCATCATTCTCTTCAACCACTCCTCCATTCTTACCACTCTTTGGAGTTTTTGAAGCAGTTTCTTCTGAATCCCCTATTGGAGTTCTTATATTGATGGCTTCCAGTTATTCTCTTCCCCACAAGTATCTGTATCCGCTCTGTCAAAACCTTTCATAGAGGTATTTAAAATTATTAGGTCATCCCTTAGCCTTCCTTTTCAAGAGCAAAGAGATCCAACCTGTCAGTCCTTTCCTAATATGTATACTACACATTTCTGGTATCATCCTTGTAAATCTTCCCTGCACTGTCTCCAGTCCCTCTGTATCCTTTTCATAATATGTTGACCAGAACTGTGTGCAGTATTTTATGTGTCATCTAACCGAAGTTTAATACAGGTTTAGCATAACTTCCCTACTTTTCAATTCTATATCTCTGGAAATAAAGCCAAGTGTTTGGTTTGCTTTTTATATGGTGCAACCTTTAGTGACTGAAGTATTTGTACTTTGAAATCACTTTGTTTCTCTATCCTCATCAAGACTTGCACCTTCCAATTAATAAGTGACCTCCCTATTTTTCCTACCAAAATGTACTACCTCACAAATATCATTTGCCAATTATTTGCCCTATCTCAGTGTTTGCAGTATGGTTGGTAGAAGGTTGCTGACTTTGAGTCAAGGAGACTACAGGTGACCTTGGAAGATGACCTCGAACAGCCTCAAATGCCTGGCTATGGATCGCAGCATCCTGACATGGGTTGCAGCAGCCTGAACTGGCTAACTGACAGGCAACAGCAGGGTAGGAGCACGAATGCTGACACCCTGAGAGAGAACAGAACAGCAGGCTCATGCTTCGTGGGGCCACTGCCACACCCCAAGGGCCTCAGCAGTCATAATAATTCTTAAGAGGACAGATGGCTGGATTGCTGCGACACCCTTCAAGCCCCTTTGCACAGTGTAATCCACAGCCATTATGACAACAGTCTGAGCTTCCATTGCAGCACTCAGATGTTGGGTGACTGCCACTTGTGCTGCAATGGTAGCTGCAACATTGATCATCATCATTCTTCTCTTGGTATTCCTCAGCTGCCTGGCCAGTTTGCACCTCTTGGCAATCTGAAAGGAAAAAGGCACAAGGGTGGGTTGTGGACAGGGGAGGGGGGTAAGCAAGAGGTGCATGCTTTCAATGCATCTGCAGTTTGTAAATCAGAAGTGAACGTGAGACGAGTGGGAAGAGGGATGTGAGAAGGGGGAAGCAGGTATAAGGAGACTGTGGTCTTAGATGACTTTGACCTTGCCGCCAGCCACGGCCACAAAGTGGCCGTCCCAATAACGGCCAATGTAATTTCCTCTATGGGTGTTAGAACATGCTGGCGCACTTGAACTCCTCTAGTTAACTCCTGCTGCCTCTGGTTGTGCTCCATCCATTCTGCAAGGGAGAGGAAAATGTGTTGTGAAATTTGTTTGGCTGATGTGACTGTCATGGTTGAATACCTGACTGTGTGTGCAACCTGCGAGATCTGCGCTTACAGCAGTGCTTGGTTGTGAGGGTGAGGTGATGCACTGGAATGTCAGATATGAGGCCTGATTGATGAAGATTGTTGGTAGGTGAGTGATCAGGGTGTGGTGATTTGAGGCTACTACTGCATTTAATACTTATGACATTTAAAGATGCATTCACTGACACTGACCAATTATGTGAGGTCATTGAACTTCTTGTGGCACTGATTCTCAGGGTTTGACTCCTCAGATTATCCACCACAGCTTATAGCTACAATTGCCTTTTGATCGTGTGTCTGAAGGGCCGTCTGCACCTCCCGCCAGCCAGCCAGCCAGCCACAATCCTTCCTTCCAGCTCCTCCATCAAGACCTCCAATGCAGCATCCGAAAAATTGAAGCCCACTCTCTCCCCTGGTGTGCCATTCTTCCCTCTTTCCCAGTATCAGATTTCCATGTGTCTGAATTTACAGCCGTCGTTGCTGTGAGATCATCCTGTTTAGTGCCACACTCTCTCACATAGCTCCTGTCCCACTATTGCGTGGTGATGAAATCTACATCTACCAACACGTGAAGGCTTCTCCACAACAAAGGCAAAAACAGAGACCAAATAAACGTTGCTGATCGGACATGAACAACAATTCATTTTTGATTGAAGAATGCTCAACATTTCCAACTAAGCTGTTATTTAATCAATCAATTGCAGTTCATTATTGGCACATACATAAATATTTTTGGTAAGGTTGTTGGCATTGGGCAAGCTTTATTCTGCTGGGCAAAATATCCTTAGAAAAATTACTCAAGCGGGTTGTTAGCGAGACCTGACAAACAAGGCACATAGGCTAATTCACTCACATTAAAACAATAACATAGGCCAGGATTTTCCGGTCCCAACAGGCGAGGAGGTCCATTTAGCACTCCTATTCTCAGAATTACTTTGGTACTTTTCTTTTCCTTTCTGGATTCCATTTGTTGATAAGAACCTATCTAGTTCCTTACTGAAACCCATTATTCTTCCTTGTTCCTTGTGCTGAAAATTTGTTCACACACATATACCACCTTTTGGATATTGAGTTTTAGTGGACAGCTGTCTCAGACTAGCTATTACCCCTCAAGATGCTCCCTTATGTTGTTCCTCATAATACTTCAAACTTTTTTTTATTTGTTCGTGGGATGTGAGTGTCACTGGCTCAGCCAGCATTTATTGCCCTTGTTCAGAGGGTATTTAAGAGTCAACCACATTGCTGTAAGTCTGGAGTCACGTATATGCCAGACCAGGTAAGGACAGCAGATGGGGTTTTACAACAATCAGCAATGGTTTCATGGTCATCATCAGATTTTTAATTCCAGATTTTTATTGAATTCAAACTTCACCATCTACCATGGTGGGATTTGAATCCAAGTCCCCAGAGCATTACCCTGGGTCTCTGGAATACTAGTCTAGTGAAAATACCACTATGCCTTCACCCCAACCCCCACCCCCCCCACTTTCACCCTACCCCCCCTTCCAACAGTGGAAGCTAGGCTTATAAGTCTATAATGTGATGGTTTATCCCTTGCCCAGCTTTTTGAAGGTAGGAATCACATTTGTTATTTGTTATTTTGCAATCATCTGGGATTTGGCCCAAGTTCAGTGAACTCTGAAAAATGTTCCCAAGAGGATCACAGTTGGTTGAGTCAATTGCTTCAGACCCTCAGAATGAAAGTCTGTCAAAACCCAGCAGCTTTGTTTAATTTGAACTTCAACAACCTCTTCAGTGTTTTCTCTTGTGATTTTAAAACGTCTCAACCTATATTCACTTTTAAACTTTATTCCCTGTTGGAAGAAGATTGGAAGGAAGGGCCAGGGGTAGGGAGGTGAGTGCTGGGGAGATCAGAAAGGTTGGTGGGAATGATGGAGGTTGGAAGGGTCATGGGGGGGCGGGCAGATTGGAAAGATTGGGGGCGGGGGGGATCGGATAAATTAGGGTGGGGGGAGATTGGAAGTCAGGGGAAGAACATTAGCAAGGCTGGAGGGTGGGGTGGGTGGGTGTGATCGGAAAGGTTGGGGACAGGGAGGTTGGAAGGGTTAGGGAGAAATTGAAGGCTATAGCCAGGGAGCACTAGGAGAGAGAGAAGGGATGAAAATGCTGGTTGGGGAGATTGGAAAGGCAGGATCAGTGGGAAAGCATGGCTCAGGGTGATAGAGGGAAGGGGGTTTCAGCCAATTGTGAACCTGGTTTATAGATAGGTTGGTGGGCTGGGTGCAGCACTCCTCCTGGCCCACAAACTGTGCTGCAAAGACACTAACCTGCTGGATCCAGCAATACCAGCCTCACTTTAGCTGGCAGGTATTCTGAGGCAGGAAAACCCCTTGGTCAGTGTAAAATTGAAATTAAGGTAAAACCCGGAGGTCTGCTGCAGCTTCATTAAATTATTTAAATAAGCGACCTGCCTTCTGGGAGCAGGTAGGTTACCCAATCCCCCCAAACCCAGCCACCCTCCTCCCCCCCGCCCCCGCCCATTAAAACTGGAAATGGCAACCTCGAGGCAGATTGGGCTTGAGTTTGAGGTTTTTAAACATTTTAACTTCCCATCTCCACCTGCTTTTGGGGATTAAAATTCCCTCTCTGTCTCTGATCCAGTGTAAAGTAATTGTAAATATAATAAACTTTGCTTTATTCTCTGATGGAAAATAGACTATTTTATCCTCAAAATTAAATGCTGATAATGTGGGTTATATACTTGGCAAGGGTTGCTCAAAACTACTTTGGGTGCACATCCCCCTTACAAGAACACAGTCTATATCCTTAAATGGGTTTGCAAACTGGAGTACTGTTAAATCAGTGAATGTCAGTTCTAATACCTTCCTGCAACTGACAGCTCTGCTCCAGGTCACTTCATCAAGCATGCACGACAGTGGCTGGGATTGAACACTAGGGGGACTGTTCAGGGAAGGATGTTTGCGAGGGGGGTGGATATTCAGGGAAGGGGATGTTCAAGGGAGGGTAAGTTAAGGTGATACTGTTCATGGGGGAGGAGTGTATGCTCGGGTTGGAGAGGAGGAGGTTCAGGTGGTGGGGGTGCTATTCGGGGGATTTTTGGAGCGTTCAGGCGGTGTTGTTCATGGTAGGGGAGATATTCAGGGGGTGTTGGGTAGTGGGGGGTGGGGATTTTCAGGCATTATATTCAGGGATGTATCTTTTACTAGCTTCTCTCCTCATGCCCTGTCTGACTTCATCATGCCCATGAGACCCACCTTCAGCTCTTTCCAGCCTATTCCCACTAAACAGCTGACCACCCAACTTCCCCTCCTGGCCCCTGTGTTAACCAGTATTGTTAACAGTTCTTTTTCCTCAGGTTCTGTCCCTCCTCCCTTCAAATCTTCCACCATCACCGCCTTTCCCAAAAACTGACCCTTGACTCATCCTGCTTCCTTGCAAACCACCGTCCCATCTCCAATCTTCCTTTGCTCTCCAAAGTCCCTAAATGTGTTATCATCTCTCAAATTTGTGCCATCTTTCACAGAACACCATGTTTGTATCCCACCAATCAGGATTCTGCTCCTGTCACAGAAACACCTCTTTCTAAGTCACAAATGACATCCTATGTGACTGTGATATACAATCCCTCCGCATCCTTTTTGATCTGTCTGCAGCCTTTGACACAGTTGATCATACCGTCCTCCTCCAATCCTTCTCGACTGTAGTCCAGCTGAATAGGATTGCTCTCGTCTGATTCCATTCTTATCTATCTAATCGCAGCCAGAGAATCTCTATTAATGTCTTCTCTTCCAATTCCCATAAAGGTACCTCTGAATTCCGAAGAGTCATATGGACTCGAAACATTAGCTCTGTTTCTCTCGCCACAGATGCTGCCAGACCTGCTGAGCTTTTCCAGCATTTTCTGTTTTTATCTCAGTTACCTGTGTTCCTCTAGAACGCTTCCTCTTTCTTATCTGCATGCTGTCCCTTGGTGATATTATCTGATAACTCAGCATCAGTTTCCACAAAATGTTGACGATACCCAGCTTTACCTCACCACCATCTCTCTTGACCTCACTGTCAATAAATTGTCAAACTGCTTGTCCAACATCCAGTACTGAATGAGCAGAAATTTCCTCCAATTTAATATTGGGAAGACTGAAGCTATTGTCTCAGTCCATGTCACACACTATGTTCCCTCACCACAGATCCCATCCCTCTCCCTGACTGAAGCTGAACCAAATTGTTCATAACATTGGAAGCAAAAGAGCTAGAAACATTGAGCAGACATCGTAAAGCACTGTAAATAAAGCTCCTATACACATGTAGGCTGGTGTGTCATCTCTGCATAGATCTGAAATAT
Source organism: Cetorhinus maximus (assembly GCF_964194155.1). Taxonomy (NCBI): domain Eukaryota; kingdom Metazoa; phylum Chordata; class Chondrichthyes; order Lamniformes; family Cetorhinidae; genus Cetorhinus; species Cetorhinus maximus. The sequence continues at coordinate 134,100,877 of NC_135880.1, forward strand.
AAAATATGCAAAAAAAATGGCAACAAGAATGATGGAGAAAAGTTTAAATTTACAGACACGTGCACCTTTCCTTTCTTCACTGGGAGATCTACCCATGCTGTGGAATTGATGGGTTTCAGGGTTCAAGACCTACTTACTCACTACAGGGACGGACAGTCTGGATGTAGCGATCCACAAGTAGGCGATACTCGTATATTGTCTCAGGGCAGAAGGCCAACGAATAGTCGAGAAGCTCACAGAACACACATCTACATTTGATTCTGCGATAAGTGGTCTTAAAAAATACTTCAGGCCAAAGAAAAGTGTGATGATCATATGATATACATTCTGCCAAAGGTGCCAGGAAAATGGTGAACCCATTAAATAATACATGGCAGTGTTGCACCAATTGGCTTCTACATATAAGTTTGGCACACTAACCAATGTATTTCATAACCAATTAATTAAAAAAAACTTCAATTCCATGAATTAGGGAACATCTCCTCATGGTGATTTAACCTTGGAAAAAGCCATGACCTTGGCAGTCCAAATCAAATTCGCCATGTTAGATTCAAAGCGGTTACACAGAAATGCACTCTCAGGGTCATGGACACAGCTTGCCCAGCCAGCTCAATTGCAAGGGTTATGGATAAAGAAACCTCAGCAGTTTTCATCAACACATGCCTTGTCAGTCAGGTACCTTCAAAACCCTTGCCCAAATTGTCATCTATTCACAGATCACCAGGTCCAGCTCAATGGAAAAAGTGTAACTCATGCTTAAAAGTGGAACCATTTCATGAAGGTACGCAAGTTGAAGAAAAGACTTCATCTATTCAACACATGGAGGAGTCTGTTCCTCAGAGTGAAGTACAGCATGCATATACAATCGTGGACAGCAAGGTACAAGGTTATCTTAAGGTGATCTCTGCTGATGCCTTGTTTGCAGGACTGGTGTCTGCTTTAGAGCTTTTGAAACCACATGTCATCATGGTGACAAACTCCTGCTCATAGCGGATGTTGCTATTTGCACCGATCGTCAGCTAGAGTATCCCACTTGTTGTCATTGGTGTTGAGGGCTTTCATGTCTCTTTTGACAGCATCCTTGAATTGGAGCTTTGGGCACCCAGCTGGTCACTTGGCACGGGCTACCTCCCTTTTAGCATATCCTTGGGGATGCAGCCATCATCCAACCTGTGTACGTGCCCAAGCCAGCAAAGCCCTTTTTGCATGATTAGCACTGGTGTGCTTGGCATGTTTGCCCTAGAAAGGACTGCTTCATTGGTGACTTTGTCATTCCATGTGATGTCAGGCGTTATAGACACTGGAGATGGAAGCTTTGAGCCTCTGTTCTTGGTAGGTATAGGTTGCCCAGGCTTTGCCGCCATACAGAAATATGTTGAGTAAACAGGCCTTAGATAAGCATCTTGGACCTGCTGATCAGTTTGTTGTTTCTCCATGCCCATTTTGTTAGTCAGCCAAAGTTGGCGGATGCCTTGCCAACGCGTGTGCTGAGCTCTTTGTCAAGAGACAGGTTGTCTGTCACTGTAGATCCAAGGTGGCAGAATTTGCTGACTGCTTTGAGTGGTGTTTTGTGGAGTCTGATCACAGGCGGAGTCACAACACCCTGTCACATAATTACAGTTTTCTTGACACTGATGGTGGAGGAAGAACGTAACACAAACACAGGACAGATGATCCTTGAGCCTTTGGAGCTGGTCTTCTGTCTGGACAACTAGTACAGCATCATCAGCGTACAAAATTTCTCTGATCAGGACATGCCACACTTTGTCTTGGCTGTTAGTCTTGATGGGTTGAGGAGTTTCCCATTTGATCTTGTATGGAGGTACACTCCTTCCCTATCCCCAGGGAAAGCCCGTGTCCTAAGTCACACCAAATCCCCTTTGCCCATCACCCTGTGCTCGTTGATGGACACTGAATTTCCGGTTAAATGACACCTCAATTTTAAAATGTTCATCCTTATTTTGAAATCCCTCCATGGTCTTACACCTCCCAACATCTGTAATCTACTCCAGCACCAAAACCCTTAGGTATCTGTGCTCATCTAATTCTGGTCTTCTGAGTAGCTCTGATTTTAATCACTCCACTTTGGTGGCCGTGCCATCAGTTGCCTGGGCCTAAGATCTGAAAATCACTCCCTAAACCTGTCCATCCATCTTGCTTTCCACTTAAGGACATTCCTTAAAACCAAATTCTTTGCCCTGATACTTCCTTACACATCTTGGCGTTTGATAATACCCCTATGAAGTACCTTGCGACATTTATTACTTTAAAGGTGCTATATAAATACGAGTTGTTGTTGGATGTCGGAATGTTTAGGGGGTGGGTGCATGTCCAGGGCTGTTCAGGAGATGGAAAAGGGGATCTGGGGGCAATGTCTGGATGGAGGTGGGGATATCTGGGGGGAATGTTCAGGGTGGGGGGATATGGGGGGAGGTGAGTGGAAGTGTCCTGGGGGAATTTTCAGGGAGGGAGTGAAGCATTATTCAGAGGGTGAGGGAAGGTCTGGAAGGTGGGAGTCGAGGAGGTTATTCAGGAGTTGGGGGGGAATTCCCTGGGGATGAAGGATGTCTAGGGGGAATGTCTAGAGGGTTGGAAAGTGGGGATGTCTGGGGAAGGGGGTGGGAGATCTTCAGGGAGGAGGGTCGCTCCGGAGTTGGAGGTGTCCGTATGTTGTCCAGGGAGTGGGGAGGAGGGTGTGTTTATTTAGCTGTTATTTTGGTTACCTGAGGCTCTGGGGGAAGGGAATGCGCTGCGGCTGCGCCCTGCACTCAGCCCCAGAGCCGGAGAGTCTCCGAGGCGGGAGCCGGGGGTCGGGGGAAAGTTGGTTTCTTGTCATCAGCGCGAACTCTTCGGGGCCGCCGTGTTCCCCGGTCCCCGCCACTCGGGTAAGGACAGTCACTCATTCTGCTTCTCTACACAGGTCTCTTTCACCATATCTGGGCAAAATATTCAGCGGGCACCAAAATAGAGCGGGAGCTGCGAACCCGAGCCGGACACCGGCTCCGCCATATCTCCGCCCGAACCGGCGCCTTTGGCAGAAGTTACCGCTTTTTAAACGTTAATTTTGCATCTGGTTTAAAAATAGCCCCAGGAAGGCGGCGCCGCGCGTCACTTTCTTTAAATGGCTAAAACTCTGATGCCGTAGATCGGATTGGGACACTTTCCTAAAACAAACTCCTGTCAGCCTGGGCTCTCTCTCTCTCTCTCTCCCGCACTGATACAAACCGAAAACAATCCAGGCAACAGGAGACTGAACACACTGTGGGGTTTCTATCAAATGACTTTGGAGCGGGCTGTGGCGTGACCGGTAAGACATCTGAAGCTACTGAGTTTTATTTCTACATTTTAAAAAGTCTAAATTTAACTCTTCAGCGTGGGGAAATTGTGAGTGAAGCTGGAATGAGGTGACCCAGTGCTCACTGTCTGCTGTTGACGGATAGTCGCTGCCTTGTGTGCAAACTGCCGGCTCCCATTAAACCTTCATGTCTTCTGACCCCGAATCCCATTCTAGTCCCGATGCCCTACATGATTGGCAAGCCACTGAAAACACTTGGTTTACTTGTCACTTCGTTTAAGAAATGCCACTAAATTTGTCAATAAGACACACGCAACTTTTTTTTTCGGTTTATAAGTCACGACTGATTTCGTGTGAGAGAGAACATAACACTCACAAGAAGAGCCCTGTTCACGGACACTGGTCTCTCGGGGTGGAAGATGAAGATGAACATTAGGTTCAGGTGCTGAGTAAAGATGTTATTTGGTATCCGTCCTGAATTTAGCTATGTGTAAAACTGCCCTGACCGTCATACTAGCTCGGTTGGATCTGAGTCAGAAGGGGGGTGAGTTCAAATTCCAGTACGGAGACTACAGCATGGTATCTAGGCTGACCCTCCAATGCAGTGCCAAGGGAGTGCTGCACTTTTGGAGGCGTTATCTTTCAGATGAGACATTAAACGGAATCTTGTCCGCCTGCCTGGACCTAAAATAACCCACCACACCATTTCGAAAAGCTTTGTGATTTCTCCCCGGTGTCCTGCTCAATATTTATTCCTCAACCAATATCACTAAAACAAATTAATGCACTGCTGCTTATGGAGCCTTGATGTGCCATGTTTCCATTACAACAGTGATTATGCTTCAAAAGTACTTTACTATAAAGACGTCCTGAAGTTGTTGACGGCACTAGTAACTGCAAGCTCGCTCTTTTGTTTTCATGGCTATTGGACCGATTCAGAATCACTCTTGGGACATAAGAGCAGACAGGCTTGCACAACTGCAGTTAAAATCTATCTTAATTAGTCTAAAATGCACTCTCGTGTCACTAATCTTCTCTGTGTTTAACACAATTATCACCAGAGAAGGATAAAGAACTGTGGTGACAGTCACTTTCTCAAAGTCATGAAAATTGTGAATGAACTCCACCATATGTAATTATGGTGATTAAGGGTGAGGCTTGGGATTTTGAATCTGAATCTGTCTTCAAGTTTCTGGTAGGTTACTATTTTGACTTTGAAGTTACTGTGCCTATTGAACATTTTTTTTGGTAGACTGGGAGCACCTTAATGTCACTTGAGAGAAAGTTAACTTTCCTCTCATTGATTTATCTCCCTGCTTCAGAAATCTTGAAATGTATTTTCACCTATCAAAGCCAAAAGCAGGGTCTGAAGGTTTATTTCTGGTGATTACTGCTTTTGAAAGATCATAATTCGTACAACTATTCTAGAATCAAAAATCACAATTCTTACATATTTTAAAATACCTCTGAGAAAAAATTCAAAATGAATAACGTCTTCTCATACTTTTAATGCTAGTTCGTCCAATCACAGTCAGAAACTAGTATTGAAGGATTGTGGCTGAAGTTTGTAAGCCACAAGTTTTGAAGGTGATCCTAAGCTTCATGTTAATCCAGATAACCAAAGAATGGGTTTTAAAAATCAGAATGGATACAAAAATATATAAATTTAGATTTCTGGATTAGACCTGATGGTTAGTGACCAGAAGTAGACAGAGGGTTTTTTAAAGATAGGTTTCACTTAACAATTTTATTGACAGTAATCATACAACTTTATCTGGGGAGTGGAGTTGAAGACAGGGTTGATTTAAGTCTAGTCTTGGGAGTTCTCTGATAGCTCATCCAAGTTTTTCTCCCCTGAGCACTTCTGGGCTGCTTCTTAGAGTTGTACTATTGTATACAGTATTTGTCTTCCATTATTCACGTCATGTTTGTCTAGTTGATCAACCTAGCCGTTGGCCATTCCAAACTGCAAATGTGGATGAAGTCACAATCTGTGACACATATTACCTGCCTCCTGCTACTAGATAATAAACAAGCCCATGATCCTTTTCAGGACATGTCAATATTCTAATTTCCCAGCATTTTTTATCTTACTTTTATTCAATGTTCAGTCCAAGATCTTTTGTATTCAGTCTGATTTTCCCCACCAGTACTTAATAAGACTCGTAGTCGACTCCATGGAGGTTTCTGTACTGTAACAGATCCTTTGTTCCCCTTGCTGGTTCACTGACAAGTTATTTATAGTCATCTCTCTTATTTACTTGGGTCATGGGTGCCAGCCTTTGGGCTTGCTGCATTACTGTTCTACCTGATTGAATGGTCAGATCACAATTCCATTTGGCCTTGCCATCCGCAGCATTCTGGTTGGCAGGACCACCAGCAGGATGTATGTTCATACTGATGGATATTCTTGATCTTGCACCCAAACACACACAACTAATCAAGGTATTATTTTCTTCCTTGTTAATCATAGTTACAGCTCTGCAGGAGGCCATATTTGTGATAGCTCTCTGCATGAGCAACTCCCCTATTTGCACTTCCCTGCCCTTTCCCTGTAGTCCTTCAAATTTTTTCTCTTCAGATAATTATCAATTCTCTTTTGAAGGCCTTGATTGAAGTTTCCTACGCCACACTTGTAGGCAGTGCATTCCAGATCTTAAATCGCTCGTTTTGTAAAACACCTTAAATCAGTCTTCTCTGGTTCTCGATCCTTCTACGCCAATTGGAACAGTTTCTCCCCATCTACTCTGTCCAGATTCCTCATGACTTTGAACACCTCTATCAAATCTCCTCTTAATCTTTTTTTCTCCAAGAACAACAGGCTCAGCTTCTCCAACCTATCCATGTAATTTATCCCTGAAACCTGTCTCGTGAATCTTTTTTGCACCCTCTCTATAAAGCCTTCACATCTTTCCTAAAATATGGTGCCCAGAACAGGACACAATACTCTGTTTGAGTCAACCCTGTGTTTTATACAGGTTCATCATAACTTCCTTGTTTTTGTTCTGTGTCCCTATTTAGAAAGCTCAGGATCCCATATACTTTATGAACTGTTTTCTCAAACAACGCTGCCATCTTCAATGATTTGTGCACATATACCCTCAGGTCCTTCTGCTCCTACACAGCCTTTAAAATTGTACCCTTTAATTTATATTGCCTCTCCTCTTTCTTCCTATCAAAATGAATTGCTTCATGTTTCACTGTATAAAATTTCAGGGAATGCCAGTTGTCTGTCCATTCCGCCAGCCCGTGGAATGGACAGGAAGAGTGTATGAGGAGGATGACCCTGGGACAAGCAGTCAGCAGCACCTAGAGGAGCGTGCGAGAGGAGGAACCTGGGACAGGTAGTCAGCAGCACCTAGAGGAGAGTTCGAGAGGAGGAACCTGGGACAGTTAGTCAGCACCACCTGGAGGAGAGTGCAAGAGGAGGAACCTGGGACATGTAGTCAGCAGCACCTAGAGGAGAGTATGAGAGGAGGACCCTGGGACAGGTAGTCAGCAGCACCTAGAGGAGAGTGCGAGAGGAGGAACCTGGGACAGGTAGTCAGCAGCACCTAGAGGAGAGTGTGAGAGGAGGAACCTGGGACAGGTAGTCAGCAGCACCTAGAGGAGAGCGTGAGAGGAGGACCCTGGGACAGGTAGTCAGCAGCACCTAGAGGAGAGTGTGAGAGGAGGACCCTGGGACAGACAGTCAGCAGCATCTAGAGGAGAGTGCAAGATTAAGATCCTGGGACAAGCAGTCAGCAGCACCTAGAGGAGAGTGTGAGAGGAGGACCTGTTTCTACCTGTCACAGCCAAAGTGTGATATCAAAGGAAAACAGGTAGGTGATTTGGTGGGTATCTCTTCTGTGTCTCTTTTGATTGGCCAAGTGGTTTAAATCAGGAGACGTTATTACAACTGAAGTGTACAGTTAAGAAATTCACTTTTAAAATAGTTAACATCCAAATTAATTAATTAAATAGAATAGAGATGGCTGGGCAGCTGATGTGTTGCAGCTGTAGTATGTGGGAGCTGGTTGGTGCTGGTGCGATCCACGGTGACCACATCTGCAGGAAATGTTCGCTGCTCGAGGAACTTCAGAGTTGATGAGCTGGAGTCCGAGCTGCAGACACTGTGAGACATCAGGGAGGGGGAGAGTTACCTGAACACTGTTTCAGGAGACAGTCACACCCCTTAGATTAATTACATCAAATTTGGACAGTGGTCAGGAACAGGAGGATGTGACTGCGAGTGAGGCAGGTATATGGATCCAAAATTTAGCTGTGGAGAAGCCTCAGAAGGCACCCTTGTTTAATAGGTACGAGGTTCTTGCTCCCGGTGTGGACAAGGGCATAGACTGCAGGGAGGATGAGCGAACTGACCACAGCACCATGGTACAGAGCGCCATTCAAGTGGGAGGAGAAAAGAGAAATGCAGTAGTAATAGGGGATAGCAGTTAGGAGAATAGATACTGCTCTCTGCAGCAAAGACAGAGAGTTCTGAAGGCTCTGTTGCCTACCTGGTGCCAAGGTTAAGGACATCTCTCCTGGGCTGGAGAGGAACTTGGAGTGGGAGGGGAAGGATCCAGTTGATGTGGTCCACGTAGGTACCAACGACATAGGTAGGACTAGGGAAGAGATTCTGCTGAGGAACTACGAGCAGTTCAGGGCTAAATTAAAAAGCAGAACCACAAAGGTAATAATCTCCGGATCTACCTGAGCCACGTGCAAATTAGTGTAGGGTAAATAAGATTAGAGAGGTAAATGTGCGGCACAAAGATTGGTGTGGGAGAAATGGGTTCCAATTCATGGGGCACTGGCACCAGTATTGGGGAAGGAGAGAGCTGTTCCTTTGGGACAGGCTATATTTGAACCATGCTGGGACCAGTGTACTGGTGAATCGTATAACTAAGGTTGTAGATAGGACTTTAAACTAATTAGTGGGAGGGAAGGTTCAATTGAAGGGCAGTTTAAAAAATCAAAAAGAAGAGAGAAGAGGTGCAGGGTAGTGAAGAGGTGAACGATAATCAAAGTGTGACAGGAAGGGGCAGAAAACATAAGCAGAAGAGTGCAGCAGAAATCAGAACCAGAGTGAGAAATAATGGTAAAAAGTCAAAGCTTAAGGCTCTTTATCTGAATGCACGCAGCATTTGTAACAAGATAGATGAGTTGATGGCACAAATAGAAGTAAATGAATATGACTTGATAGTTATTATAGAGTCATGGCTGCAGGGTGACCAAGACTAGGAGCTCAATATTCAAGGGTATTCGACGTTCTGGAAAAATAGGCAAAAAGGAAAAAGAGGTGGGATAGCTTTGTTAATAAAGGAAGGTATCAGTGCGGTGGTGAGTAGTGACATAGGTGCAATAGATCGTGATGTGGAATCAGTTTGGGTGGAAATAAGGAATAACAAGGGGAAGAAGTCACGGATGGGAGTTATCTATAGGCCCCCAAAGAGGTGCCTCACTGTAGGACAAAGTATAAATCAGGAAATAATGGAGGTGTGTAAGAAGGGCACTACAGTTGTCATGGGTGATTTTAATGTGCATATTGACTGGACAAATCAGATTGGCAGGAGTAACATGGAAGACGAATTTGTACAGTGCATCAGGGTTTGTGTCTTAGAGCAATACGTTGCAGAACCTACCTGGGAACAGACTATTTTAGATCTAGTAATGTGTAATGAGGTGGGATTAATAAGAGATATCATAGCTAAGGATCCTTTAGGGGGTAGCGATCACAACATGGTAGAATTTCAAATTCAGTTTGAGGGTGAGCAACTTGGGTCTCAAACAAGTGTCCTCAACTTAAATAAGGATGGCTACAGAGGTATGAAGAAAAAGTTGTCTAAAGTGGGCTGGGAAAATAGACTAAGGGGAAGGGGAAGGACGAGCAGTGGCAGACATTTAATCAGATATTTCATAACGCTCAGCAAAAATTTATCCTGGTCAAAAAGGATTCGATGAGAAGGATGAACACCTGTGGTTAACAAAGGTGGTCAAGGGAGTATCCAATCAAAAACTAAGGTATACAAAGCAGCGAAAACTAGTGGTAGGCCAGAGGATTAGGAATCATTAAGGAACCAGCAGTGGATGACTAAAAAGCTAATAAAGAGGGAGAAACTTGATTATGAAAGTAAATTGGCAAGAAATATATAAACAAACAGCAAGGGCTTCTATGGGCATATAAAAAGAAAGAGAGTGGCTAAAGTGAGTGTGGAGCCCTTGGATGATGCAACTGGAGAATTAATAATGGAGAACAGGGAAATGGCAGATAATTTAAACTAATATTTGGCATCAGTCTTCATGGTGGAGGACACTACAAACATCCCAAAGATGTCAGGTGAGCAAGGAGCTAATGGGAGGAAAGATCTTGTAACAGCCTCTATCACGAGGGACAAAGTATTTGACAAACTAATGGGACTAAAGGCAAAAGCAAAAAACTGTGGATGCTGGAAATCCAAAACAAAAATAAAAATACCTGGAAAAACTCAGCAGGTTTGGCAGCATCTGTGGAGAGGAACACAGTTTACGTTTTGAGTCCGTATGACTCTTCAACAGAACTAAGTAAAAATAGAAGAGAGATGAATTCATTATGAATTTTTACTTAGTTCTGTTGAAGAGTCATACGGACTCGAAACGTTAACTGTGTTCCTCTCCGCAGGGACTAAAGGCAAACAAGCCACCAGGACCTGATGGCCTGCATCCAAGGGTTTTAAAGGAAGTGGCTGCAGAGGTAGTGGAGGCATTGGTCGAAATATTCCAGAACTCACTGGATTTCGGGAGGGTCCCAGCGGATTGGAAAACTGCTATTGTGATGCCCCTGTTCAAGAAGGGAGGGAGACAAAAAGCTGGAAACTGAAGGCTAGTCAGCCTAACATCTGTCATTGGGAAAATGCTGGAGTCCATTATTAAGGAAGAAATAGCAGGAAATTTTGAAAAGCTTAACACAATCAAACAGAGTCAACATGGTTTTGTGAAAGGGGAATCATGTTTGACAAATTTTCTAGAGTTCTTTGAGGATATAACAAGCAGAGTCGATAAAGGAGAACCTGTAGATGTAGTATATTTGGATTTCCAGAAGGCATTCGATAAGATACCACATAAAAGGTTATTGCACAAGATAGGAGCTCACGGTATTGGGGTAATGTATTAGCATGGATTGAGGATTGGTTAACACACAGAAGACAGAGAGTCGGGACTAATGGGTCTTTTTCAGGTTGGAAAGACGTAACTAGTGGAGTGCCACAAGTCCTAGGGCCTCAATTATTTACTAACTATGTTAATGACTTGGAGGAGGGGGCAGAGTGTAATGTACCCAAATTTGCTGATGATACAAAAATAGGTGGGAGGGCATGTTGGGATGAGGACATAAGGAATCTGCAAGGGGATATAGATAAGTTAAGTGAGTGGGTGAAAACTTGGCAGATGGAGTTTAGTGTAGGAAAGTGTGAGGTCATGCACTTTGGTAGGACATGCAGACTATTATTTAAATGGAGAGAGGCTCCAAAAAAGTGCAGCACAGAGAGATCTGGGTGTTCTTGTGCATGAAACACAAAGAAGTTAGCATGCAGGTGCAGCGAGTAATTAAGAAGGTAAATGGAATTTTGGCCTGTATTGCTATGGGGTTGGAGTTTAAAAATAGGGAAGTCTTGTTACAACTATACAGGGTGTCGGTGAGGCCCCACCTGGAGTACTGTGTACAGTTTTGGTCCCCGTATTTAAGAAAGGATATATTGGCATTGGAGGCAGTTCAAAAGAGATTCACTAGGCTGATTCCTGGGATGAAGGGGTTGAATTATCAAGAATGGTTAAACGGGTTAGGTCTTTATTCCATAGAGTTTAGAAGAATGAGGGGTGATCTTATTGAAATGTACAAAATTCTGAGGGGGCTTGAAAGGTTAGATGTTGAGAAGATGTTTCCACTGGTGGGGGAATCTCGAACTAGGGGACATAGTTACAGAATAAGGGGACACTCATTTAAAACTGAGATGCAACGGAATTTCTTCTCTCAGAGGCTAGTGAATGTCTGGAATTCTCTACCCCAGAGAGTTGTGGAGGCTAGATCACTGAAAGTATCTAGAGGAGGTAGATAGATTTTTGAAATATTGGGGAGTTGAGGGCTGTGAGGAACTGGCATGAAAGAGGAGTTGAGGCCTCGGGCAGATCAGCCATGATCTTATTGAATGGCTGGGCAGGCTTGAGGGGCCGAATAGCCTACTCCTCTTATGTTCTTATGTCTGTGTCCTCATGATTCTTCTCACAATTCACAATACTTCCAAGTTTTGTGTGATCCACAATTTTTGAAATTGTGCCCTGTAGACCCAAGTCTAGGTCATTATTATATATCAAGAAAAACAGGGGTCCTATCACTGACCCCTGGGAACCCCACTATATATCTTCCTCCAGTCTGAAAAACAACCATGCATCTTTTCTCTCTCTTTCCTGTCACTCAGCCAATTTCATATCCATGCTGTGACTGTGCCCTTTATTCCATGAGCTCAAACTTTGATGACAAGCCTGTTTTATGGCACTTTATCAAATACTTCTTGAAAGTTCACGTATACCACATCAACCACATTACCATCATCAACCCCCTCTGTTATGTCATTAAAAAATTCAAGCAGGTTGGTTAAGTATGATTTGCCTTAACAAATCCATGCTGGCTTGCATTAATTAATCCACATTTGTCCAAGTGACTATTACTGTTATCTCAAGTTATCATTTCTAAAATCTTCCTGACCATAAGGTTGGGCAGTTGTTGAGCTTATCCTTATGCCCTTTTTTTGAACAAAGATGTACCATTTGCAACTCTCCAGTCCTCTGGCACCACCTTGTGTATGAGGAGGATTAGCAGATTGTGGCTACTGCCTCCGCAGTTTCCACCCTTTCCCTCAGTATCCTTGGATGCATCTCATCTGATCCTGATGACTTATCAACTTTAAGTGCAGCCAGCCTCTCTAATATATTCTCTTAATCAATTTTTAGCCCATCCAGTATCTTGGCTACTTCTTCTTTCGCTATGACTTGGTTAGCATCTTTTACCTTGGTAAAAACAAATGCAAAATACTCAGTTAGTACCTCAGCTATGCCCCCTGCCTCCATGCGTAAATCCCTTTATGGTCCCTAATCAGTCCCACTCTTCATTTTATCACCTTTTTACTATTTATATGCCTACTGAAGGCTTTTGGATTCCCTTTTATGTTAGCTGTCAGTCCCTTCTCATACATTTTCTTTGTTTCTTATTTGTTTTTTCAATTCCCCTCTGAACTTTCTATGTTCAGCCTGGTTCTCAATTGTATTATCCACTTGACACCTGTCATATGCACACTTTTTCTGTTTCAAATCACTTTCTATATCTTTCATCATCCAGGAAGTTCTGGATTTATTTGCCACGCCTTTCCCCCTCGTGGAAATGCACCTTGACTATTCCCAAACTGTCTCCTCTTTAAAGGCAGCCCATTGTTCCATTACAGTTTTGCCCATCAATCTTTGTTTCCAATTTACTTAGGCCAGATCCGTTCTCATGTCACTGAAGTTGCCCCTCCCTCAATTAATTAATTTTACTTTGCATTGTTCCTTGTCGTTTTCCAAAGCTTAACCTAAACCTTATGATACTATGATCACTGTCCCCTCAATGCCCTCCTACTGATACTTGATTCACTTGACTCACCTCATTTCCCTGAACCAGATTCAGTAATGGCTCCTTCTTCTTTGGATTGGAAACATACTGCTGTTGCATATTCTCCTAAACACACCCTAGAGCTCTTGCTCCTCTCTACGCTTTCCACTATTAATATTCAAGACTCCATTATAAACTATTCTATAATTCTTGCACCTCTCTGTAATGTCCTTGCAAATTTGTGCGTCTTTATCTTTCCCATTAGCTAGTGACCCATTAGAACACACTCAGCAATGTAATGGTACTTCTATTGTTTCTTATTTCTAATCAAATAGTATATGCTTATTAATGACACAATGTGACATTTACATTCTGTATCATAGAAACTTACAGCACAGAAGGAAGCCATTGAGCTGCTTCTTTGAAAGAGCCACATCTCTACATTTTGGCTGTAACCCAATAAGCTCCTCATTGTCAAGTACCTGTCCAACTTTCTTTTCTTTTCAGGTGCAAAAGCATCTCCTCACCTCACTGCTAGATCTTTTGCAAATTATTTTTCAAAATTCTTCTTGGGATGAGGGCGTCGCTGGCTAGGCCAGCATTTATTGCCCATCCCATTGCAGACATTTAAGAGTCTGGAGTCACATGACCAGGTAAGGACAGCAGATTTCCTTCCCTAAAGGACATTAGTGAACCAGATGGAATTTTATAACAATCGATAATGGTTTCATGGTCATCATTAGACTTTTGATTCCAGATTTTTTAAAAATTGAATTCAAATTCCACCATCTGCCGTGGTGGGATTCAAACCCAGGTCCCCAGAGCATTGCCCTGGGTCTCTGGATTACCAATCTAGTGACAGTACCACTACGCCACTGCCTCCCCTTAAATCTACAGCTTCTGGTTATTGATCCACTCACCAGAGGGTTTTGATTGTGTGGATAGAGAAACCTCTGTTAGGTCATCTTTTAACCTCTATTCCAAGAAGAACAGTCCTAACTTTTCCAACTTCTCATAACTGAATTCCCTTTTCCTCAGTAACATCCTGATAAACCTCCTTTGTAGTCATTTTGAGAATTTTCCTGAAGGATGGTGCCCAGAATTATCCATAATACTCCAGCTGAGACCGAACCACTGATTTATAAAGTTCTAGTTTGATCTTTTTAAATTTATATTCTGTTCTTCTATTTATAAACCCAAGAAACCTATATGCTTTTTTTAAACAACTTATCAACTTGCAGTGCTGCCTTTGAGAACTTGTGTATCTGTGCACAATGTCTCTCTCCTCATTTATGCTTTTCAAAATTGCGCCATATCAGTCCTCCTAAAGTGCCTTATTTGATACCTCTCTGTATTGAACTCCAACTGCCATGCTTCTACCCATTTCACCATCCTGCCAGTAATTCAGAAGTGTCGAAGTTAGAGAGGTACTTTACCAAATTCATATCATCTGCAAACTTATAATGCTGCATCCTCCACCTGATTTATAAAAATGGAGGTGTAATCGACCCAACATTGATCCTTGGAGAACACCATTGCAAACCACTTCCCAGCCTGAAAACATTCATCCATCACCACCCTTTGCTTCCAAAAAATGTATTGGACTGGGGGAGAGTGGATTTTAGTAAAATAAGGCAGGATCTAGCCAAGGTAGACTGGGAACAGTTACTTGTGGGGAAATCAACAGAAGAGCAGTGGGGGGTGTTCAAAAAGGAAATGGGGAGAGTACAGGCTCAACATGTTCCCTCTAGGGTGATAGGAAGGAGTAACAAGCCCAGAGAACCATGGATGATCACCAGAGATATCCAGGATACGATGAAAAGGAAAAGGGAGGCTTTTAGCAAATACAAGGGGAGCAAATCAGCGGAGCCATTAGTGGAGTACAGAAAGTGCAGGGTGGAGCTTAAGAAAGCAATTCAGAGAGCAAAGAGGGGATATGAGAGAGCTCTGGCTGGTAAAAGCGGGAATATCCCAAGATATTCTATAAATATATCAATGGGAAGAGGGTAACCAGGTAAAGAGTAGGGCCCATTAGGGACCAAGGGGGCAATCTATGGGTGGAGCCAGGGGACATCGGTAGAGTGTTGAACGAATACTTCACAATTGTCTTCACCCAAGAGAATGAGGATGAAGGTATGGAACTCGGGGAGAGAGACTGTGAGGTTCCTGAGCAAATTGATATAGAGAGTGACAAGGTATTGGAGGTGTTGGCAGGCTTAAAAGTGGACAAATCTCCAGGTCCGGATGATTTGTGTCCCAGACTGCTAAGGGAGGCAAGCGAGGAGATCGTAGGGGCTCTGACCCAAATTTTTAATTCCTCTCTGGCCACGGGGGAGGTGCCAGAGGACTGGAGAACAGCTAATATTCCACTATTTGAGAAGGGTTGTAGAGATAAGCCAGGGAACTACAGACCAGTGAGTCTCACGTCAGTGGTAGGGAAACTATTGGAGAAAATTCTGAAGGAGAGAATCTATCTCCACTTGGAGAGGCAAAGTTTGATCAGGGATAGTCCAGCATGGCTTTGTCAGAGGAAGGTCATGCCTAACAAATTTGAATGAATTTTTTGAGGAGGTGACCAGGTGTGTAGATGAGGGTAGTGCAGTTGGTGTAGTTTATATGGATTTCAGCAAAGCCTTTGACAAGGTCCCACATGGGAGACTTATAAAGAAGACTAATGCACATGGGATACAGGGTAATTTGAAAAGGTGGATTCAAAATTGGCTTAGTTGTAGGAGACAGAGGTTGATGACAGAAAGCTGCTTTAGTGATTGGAAGCCAGTGTCCAGTGGTGTACCACAGGGATCTGTGTTGGATCCCCTATTATTCGTCATTTATTTAAATGACATAGATAACTATGTGGGGGGTAGGATTAGTAAGTTTGCGGATGACACAAAGATTGGCCGGGTGGTTAACAGTGAGGTTGAGTGTCTTGGGCTACAGGAAGATATAGACGGGATGGTCAAATAGGCAGATAAGTGGCAGATGGAATTTAACCCTGAAAAGTGTGAGGTGATACACTTTGGAAGGAGTAATTTGACAAGGAAGTATTCAATGAACGGCATGACATTAGGAAGTTCTGAGGAACAAAGGGACCTTGGTGTGTGTGTCCATAGATCTCTGAAGGCGGAAGGGCATGTTAGTGGGGTGGTGAAAAAGGCATATGGAACACTTGCCTTTATCAATCGAGGCATAGATTACAAAAGTAGGGAGGTCATGTTGGAGTTGTATAGAACCTTGGTGAGGCCACAGCTGGAGTACTGTGTGCAGTTCTGATCGCCACATTATAGGAAGGATGTGATTGCACTGGAGGGGGTGCAGAGGAGATTCACCAGGATGTTGCCTGGGATGAAACATTTAAGTTATGAAGAGAGGTTGGATAGACTTGGGTTGTTTTCGTTGGAGCAGAGAAGACTGAGGGGTGACCTGATCAAGGTATACAAGATTATGAGGGGCATGGACAGGGTGGATAGGGAGCAGCTGTTCCCCTTGGTTGAAGAGTCACACAAGTTCAAGGTGAGGGGCAGGAGTTTTAAGGGGGATGTGAGGAAAAACGTTTTGACCCGGAGGGTGGTGACGGTCTGGAATGTGCTGCCTGGGAGGGTGGTGGAGGCGGGTTGCCTCACATCCTTTAAAAAGTACCTGGATGAGCACTTGGCAGGTCATAACATTCAAGGCTATGGGCCAAGTGCTGGTAAATGGGATTAGTTGGTAGGTCAGGTGTTTCTCACGTGTCGGTGCAGCCTCGAAGGGCCGAAGGGCGTCTTCTGCACTGTGAGATTCTGTGATTCCTTCAGCCAATTTCATATCCATATCTCCATTGGCCCCTTAATTTCATGAATTTTCTACCATCTTAGCAAGTCTCCTGTGTGCCACTTTGTTAATGCCTTCTGAAAGAAAATTATATATAATAACTGCAGCACTGCTGTGATCAACCTTTTTTACCTCATCAAAGAATTCAATCAAATCAGCCGGGCACAATTTTGAAAAACCTCTTGCTAAGTGACGAGCTAGGTTAGCACTTCACACCTTGTACCTCTGATGCCTGGAGCATTGAAAGGTTGAAAGGGTGAAATTACACTCTGAACAAGAGTTAAAGGGGGTAGAGGTGGAATTGGCAGCAGGAAATGCTCATCATCATCTCACATCATGGGAAATTCTCAATAATTTACCTTAACACTTGGAGACAGACGCTGGAGGATCAGAGTAGCTGATGCATTCAAGGGAAAGGCCTTAAATCAGTTGTCAAACCTAGGTCCAAGGGACACCTTTATACACCAATGAACTCATCTTGTCAACATGTACTAAGGATCTTTAACATTGGGGCTGAACAGACTGGCAATATCCCAAACCTTCCCCATGACTCGTTGACTAGTGTCCCATTCTCCTGGGCAAATGCTTGAGTCAAAATACATCTTGTTCATCTGCTTTGAGATTGCAGTATTTGTGGTGGCATTATTCATGGATGCATTTGGGGCAACTGATCCATCAACAGCTTAAAATATGCCTGCTGAGTAATAGCTTAGAATTACGTTTCAGGCATATGAACACAGACAAGATTATTCCAGGTCTGCATGAAGCAATTGATCATTATCTCATTAGGGGACAGCCTCTTTACTTGGGATAGGGTGGACCAACAGCCATGAGAACAAAGGGTAGTAACTGTTCCCAAGTCTTTGTGAATTGAGTTATCAGTTTCTACAGCCTTGCCTTTAGAGTACAATTCATCTGTTTGACTTATACAGGAAGAAGTAAGGAGAGCCAGAATACACACTTTATATGCACAATATAATGTTGGATTTCCCATCTACATGACTTTTTAAAGCTATTCTGCATGGCCCTAAAATGTTTTTTTCCATTCAAGTAATCATGTATTGCATCACCAATAATTTCCTCAAACATTTTTCTTATAATTGACATTAGTCTAACTGACCTATAGTTAATAACGGAGGGGTAATAGTACCTTCCCTCCAAATGAAGCCTTGCTGATTGGTTATATCCATCATTTGCCCTGCCCAGACTGTCAAAGCGGTGATGTGCTTCTTATCACTAATCAAAACTGCTCAGTATTCCGGGACTGCCCTTGAATAAAACATAACTCCGACTTCTTTTCTCTATTGCAAACAGTCTTCTTCAACCTCTCTTCCCTCATTTTCGTCAAAAAGCGTGAGGAGCTTATGGACCTCTTTGTTTCCAAGACTGAGGCTATTTGATCAGCAGTCTCTGCCACTCCCCTCCCTCCCCCAGCTCACACTCTGCACAGACCTTTGAAGGTGGCTGTACGGTTTTATTAACAAATGAGTTAGTACAGCATGTAAAATCCTGGGCTTTATAAGTAGAGGTATGGAGTGCAAAAGCCAAGAAGTCCTGCTGAACTCACCCAAAACACTAATTTGGCCCAAGTTAGGTAATTTGCAGCCAATTCTGAATACCACATTTTAGGAAGGACTTAACACAGAAGAGATTTGTTAGAATGGCTCCTGGGATGTGGGGTTACAGTTATGGGAATAGGTTTGGGAAGCTAGGATTGTTCACCTTACAGCGGAAAAAGCTGAGGAGATTTGATAGAGGTGTGCAAAAGAATGTAGGGTTAAGATAGAATAAATAAAGAGAAACTGCTTCCCATGGCTGAAGGGTCAATAACTAGGGCACAGATTTAACAAGATTGGTAAATGCATCAAAGGCAACATGAGAATCTTTTTTACGCAATGAATGGTTATAAAATTAATTGGAATACACTGCCTGACAAGGTGATGAATTCAGTTGCAATAGATTCAATTCAATAGGAACCTTCAAAAGAGAATTGAATCTATTGTAACTGAATTCATCACCTTGTTAGGCAGTGTATTCCAATTAATTTTATAACCATTCATTGCGTAAAAAAGATTCTCATGTTTCCTTTGATGCATTTGCCAATCTTGTTAAATATGTGCCTAGTTATTGACCCTTCAGCCATGGGAAGCAGTTCTTCACCTGAAGAAGAAAAAAAATACAAGGATTCAGGGAAAGAGTAGGTGAGTGACACTAACTGGGTTATTCTTTGAAAAAGCCAATGTAGATGCAATGGGCTGAATGGCCGCCTCCTATGCTGTATCATTCAATGATTGTCCAATTTGCCCTGAGGACCTACCTTTGGTGCCCTCCTATTTCTTATCGGCATGCTGCCCTACAGTAACATCACCCGAAAATGCAAGATCAGTTTCCACATGTACACTTACAGCACCCAACTCTTGCCTCTATCTCTTTCAACCACTCTGCTGTCTCTAAATTTTCAGACTGCTTGCCCAACATCTAGTACTGGATGAACAGAAAATTCCTCAAATTAAGTATTGAGAAGACCAAAGCCAATGCCTTTGGTCCCCACTACAAACTCTGTTCACTAGCCACAGACTCCATCCCTCTTCCTTGCAACTGTCTGTTTACAGCAAAAGGCAAGGAAAAAAATCAAATGTGAAATATTCAATTGGTTGAAGGCTAATTTCAATGAGTTTAAGGAACCTGGACAAGGTGGATTGGAATCAAAGGTTGGGAGATAAAACTGTAAATGAGCAATGGGAGACCTTCAAAGGAGAGAGAATTTAGCACAGACTGAACATGTTCCCGCAAAAGGGAAAGAAAGGGCATCTAAAGATAGAACTTCCTGGATGACTAATGCTACAAAGATTAAAATGAGACAGTAAAAGGAGGCTATGATAAACGCTAGGTTCATAAGAGGACCAAGCTGAATACAGGAAGTCCAGAGGAAAACAGAAGGAAATGAGGGTCAAGGAGAGTGTATGAGAATAAAATAACAGCTAACATAAAAGGGGAAACAAATGTCTTTTATAAATAGTAAAAAGGTAGTCAAAAGAAGGGTGGGTCCAATCAAAGACCAAAAAAACCATGGCTGAGGTACTAAGTGAGTACTTTGTATCTGTCTTCACTAAAGAAGAAGATGCTGTCAATGTCACATTTTAAAGGAGGGGGGTCATTGAGAAATGGGATTAGATAAAGAAGCACAAAAAATGTTGACAGGGCTCAAAGTGCAAAAGACATCTAGTCCAGATGGGATGGATCATGCATTGCTAAAGGAAAGGTGAAAACTGGGAAGGCTTTGGTCACAATCTTCCAATTCTCCTTAAATATGGGATAGTGCTTGAGGACTGGAGGATTGCAAATATTATACTCATGCTCATAAAAAGAGGGATAAGCCCAACAACTACAGGCCCGTCAGCCTAATGGTGGTAGTGGGGAAATTTCTAGAGACATTTATTTGGGACAAAATTAATTGGAACTTGGAAAAATATGAAAATGAAAATCAGGGTAGATTTTTAGAGGCATGTTGTGTTTGATTGAGTTCCTAGAAGTAACACTGAGGGTGGATGAGGGCAATGTGTCTGGACTTTCAGAAAGTATTTGATAAAGTACTACGTAGTAGCCTTGTTAGCTAAATTGAAACCCATAGGATTAAAGGGACAGTTGCTGTGTGAATGCGTAATTGGCTAAGCGACAGAAAGCAGAGTGTAGTGATGAATGGCTGTTTTTTTTGAAATGGAGACAAGTGTGCCATGGTGTTCCCCAGGGATTGTGTGACCATTGCGCTTTTTGACCTATATTAATGACCTGGAGTTAGGTATACAGGATATAATTTCAAAGTTTGCAAAATATATGAAATTCAGAAATGAAGTAAACAAAGTGGATAGTAGCAGTCTTCAGGAGGACATAGACTGGTGAAATCAGCAGATGTATGGCAGATGAAAGTTAACGCAGAGAATTTTTCTATGGTTTTATTGGGCCGGGTGCAGGAAGGTGGGATTAGAAAGGGCATCTGGGTGTCCTTGGGCTGGCATGGCCAAGATGGGCCGAATGGCCTCCCTCTGTGCTGTAACTTTTCTATGGTTCTAAGTGTGAAGTGATTCATTTTGGTCGGAGAGGCAATATAAATTAAATGGTACAATTTCAAAGCACTCTAATTTCCTCCATATTACACTTTTTATATTCATCATGATTATCTTTGGCATTGATAGCTCTAACTTTGTCACATGCTTCTCTTTTAAAGTTTCAGTTTAGTTTCAATCTCTTTATCCACAAAACTCAATTCTTTGAATCCTCTTTGGAATAAATTTATTGTGTGCTATGTGCATCTTGTATTTGAAGATTTTGTCAACTTGTTTGCAAACCTTTCATTCCAGCTAAGTTAGGCCAGATCCCCTTTTTATCTCCCTTTTCCCAAGCAAGTGTCCTTATCTTAAACCCTTCATTATCCTTTCTCTTTTTACATTGAGCAAGTGATCATTTTCTGAATTGTTCTCCTCCTTCCAGAACAGTTAATTGGCCTATTTCATTTTGCAGAACTAAATCAAGTGGTGTGGCTTTCTTTGTCAGATTAGAAAAACGACTTGCATTTATATAGCGCCCTTAATGACCTCAGAACATCCCAAAGCACTTTACAGAAAATAAAGTACCTCTGAGCATAGACACTGTTGTAATGTAGGAAATCTGACAGCTAGTTTGCGCACAGCATGGTCACACAAAGGGCAAGCAATGTGATAATGACCAGATAATCTGTTTTAGTGAAGTTGATTAAGGGACAAGAATGCCCCTGCTCTTTTCCAAATAATGCCATGCGATTTTTTACATCCACCTGAGAGTATAGGCAGGGTCTTGATTTAATGTTTCACCCAAAGGATAGTACCTCTGACAGTGTAGCAGCCCCTTGGTACTGCACTGGAGTGTCAGACTAGATTTTGTTCAAGCTTCTGGAATGGGATTTGAACCCACAACCTTCTGACTCGGAGGCAAGAGAGTTACTAAACCCTTAGAAAACATAATCTAGGAATCAGTCCTCGATGCCTTCCAAAAGCATTTCCACTTTGACTACATGTATTATTTTTTATACCGGTTGATCTTGGCTAAAATTGCTCAATATTATTGTCCAAAACCTACAGCCCATATTTCTCTGAACCACCCACAGATTTTCTCCTCTAACTCATCTCCACAATTTGGTGAATCTACACTTTTAAGTTTTATACTATTTCCCATCCTATTTCTTAAATTTATCCATATGGATTTGTCTTGATGTAACCCCCACACCCTAGCATCCAAAAAAGGACATTGTTATATTCTAGCAATGTGATAGGATCTTTGCCTAACACTGTCATCCTGTTCTTTACCCCCCTCCCTATTGTTATGATCCTCAGCTGAGGTTATCACTATACAAGCCTGATCCCAGGGTGGAACCCAGCTGGATAGATCCTAACTTTTATTTGTTTGTTTAGATACGTGGGGAGAGGCTACAGAACAAAGTCACCGGAGTCAGCTAATGAACTTGTAACAAAAGCATAAAACATTTATTAAACAAGAAAATATTAACTATATTACAATACTCCTTCACCCGTAACTATACCTTTACAGATATATACAGATTTGTAACGATAACACAAGTTACAAAAGCTATCTTATACTTTAATGTCCACAGTAAGTACACAGTCCATGTAAACCTATGGCAACCTGTAGTCAGGCACACCACACTCTGAAACCAAATGACAGATGCTACCTCAACCAGATGCTATGGATCTTTCCTCAACTCTCTCCAGACGCTTGTCACACCTTGAGCCAACTGGTCTCAGTGAACTCCGTTTTTCACATGAGGGTTTCCAATCTCCACTCTCTAAGAACTCGCCTTGGAATCTTCTCCCAAACTGACGCTTCCTTTCAGACACCTTCCGCAAGAGTTCACCTCCAGGGTTTCGAGCTCTCCTTCCAATGTTCCTCTCCTCTGGGTCACTACATGCATTCAAGCTGTCTTTCACGCACTGTCTCTCACTGACTCAGCCGTCAACAGTACACCACTGCTTCACATGTCCATAGCAATGAGTTACAGACCTTCAGTTGCTTCTTTGGACCTTTTGGATTCTCACAAGCCTTTATCTCTTTAAGCTTGAAGCTTGGTGCCTTTCTCTGCTCCTCACTCTTAACTTCACTTAACAAGACCTTTTCCAGGTTCCCTGACTAGAAGGTCTGGTTGGGACTTCCTCCTGTTCCACTCCCCTGGATTTTGGGGTCTTTTCTTTAGCTTGGGACAGGCTATCTGTCCCCTTTGCTCCAGTTTCTCTTGACAGCTACTTTCAAAACCAACTGAACTCAAACTGCCTCTAAATCAAACTGCTGTTTCTAATTTCTTCTGTGTGTCTGTGGAAGGGATCTGCCTCTCTGGACCTCTGTAGCTAGGCAACAGCCCAGTTTCTCTTCTCTTGTTTGTTTAACTTAGCTGCAATGGTCATAAAACTCTCATTAGAAATGCAAGCACCGTTTAAAGTGAAACTAAAACTCAATTTGACTTTTTCTTACCACAAAGATACAGAAATTCAAATCAAATGTAAGCATTGAAGCTAAAACTCATTCCTAACACCCACAAATACAATATAATTTACTTAACTAAGTCTATTTCCTGACACTATCTTTCTTGAAAATGTAATCCGGAATATGAAATTCCCAGTCCTAACTAAATCTGAGCCTCATAGTCACTATATTAAATCATGCTGTTGTTATTAATGCTGCTAATGCTCCAATTTTGTTTAGAATACTTTGTGTTCACACAACTAATTCAGATTTCATTTTTTTGTATTAGTTGACCCTGGATTTCTTAATTTTTAATTATCCCCTTTCCACATTGATGTTTTCTTCTTTCAGTACCCCACGGACTGTTTCTTTCCCTTGGATTGTATATTCTCACTCTTTCAGCTGAACCATCTACCATTCCATGAGTGTTTTCATTCTGTTTCTGCACTGCATTCTCAAACCAGAGAGGAGATGGAGCGGGGGGGGCGTGGGGGGTGGTGGGGTGGGGGTGTGGTGGCAGGGGTAGGGGGAGGACAGAATTGCACAAAGCAGGAGATAGAAAAAGCAAGCATGAAAGACAAATGGATGCAAAAGAAAGGAGAGCGCCACCCAGAAAGAGAGAGCAGAAGATATAGAAAGATAAAGGAGGAGTTTGGGAGATGAGCTAAAAGTTATGTATAGGAATAGGAATACAAGATTAAGCAATGTTCATAAGCATTGCCATGAGAGATCAGCTAGCTAATTGAGAAGAAGGTGGAACATCACATTGCCATTTTTGTATTATTGCCTTTCTATTGGTTCTGCTTCCCACCCTCCACCCCACCCAATGCCAAGCATGATCTTGCCCTCACTTGATTCATGTATTTTTAGTGATGGTCATTAGGCAACAGCAAGGGGTGTGAACTTTTGTATTTTTTTCCCTCCCCCTAGCATTAGAACAATTATACCATCACTATCTCATTGATCAAACTTGATCCATAAGAACATAAAAAATAGAAGCTGGAGTAGGCTATTTGACCCTTCGAGCCTGCTCCACCATTCAATACGATCATGGCTGATCATACATCCCAACTCCACCTTCCCACATTATTCCCAGACCCTTCATTTTCTTAGTGTCCAAAAATCTTATTAATCTATATCTTGAATGCATTCAATGATTGAGAATCCTTAGCTCTCTGGGGTAAAATTCCAAAGATTCACAGCCTGTTGAGTGAAGAAATGTTTCCTGATCCCAGGTCAAAATGGCTTAGCCCTTATTCAGAGACTGTGACTACTACTTCTAGATTCATCAGCCTGAGGAAACATCCAGCATCTGCCCTGTCATGCCCTGATAAAATTTTATATATTTCAATTAGATCACCTCTCACTTTTCTTCTAAATTCTAGGGAATAGAGGCCTAGTCTATTCAATCTCTCTTCATAAGATAAATCTCTCGTTCTAGTGATCAGTCATTGCACTCTCTATAAGGCAAGTAGATTCTTCCTTGGGTAAGGATATCAAAAATGTACACAGTACTTCAGGTGTGTGGTCTCACTAAGACCCTACATAATTCTAATAAGACTTCTTTGCTCTTGAGCTCCAATCCTAAGTAATAAAGGCTAATGTAACATTTACTTTCCTTATTGCTTGCAGTATCTACATGTTAATCTTCTGTGATTTGTGTACAAGGTCACTCGGGTCCTTCTGAATACCAACATTTCCCGACCTCTCAACATTTTAATATTCTGCTTTTCTACTTTTCCCACCAGCGTGGATACGTCACACCTCCCAACGTTATGTTCCATCTACCATGTTCTTGCCCACTCACTCAACCTTTCTATGCTACTTTGCAGCCTCTTTGTGTCTTTCTCACAGTTTAATTTCCCACTTAACTTTGTATCATCAGTGAACTTGGAAAAACTCCACTCAACCCCTACATCTAACACATTGATCTAGATTGTAAGTAGCTGAGACTCAAGATCCTTGCAGTACCCTTGTAGTCACCACCTGCCAAGTAGTCCCAATAGTTTCTCCAGTGCAGTTCCTTTACTGATAGTAATTTATTTAAGATCCTCATTCTTGCTAGACCATCCTATTTGCCAAATGATTCTTGTGTCTTCTACTGTGTCTTAGCTTGAAGGTTTGTTTCTTAACTTATAACTTTAGCTTTGGTTCTAGTTTAAGTAGATGAAATTAAACATTTACTTAAACATGAACCACTACAAGTATTGGAGACAAAAAGCAGCACCTCCTTCCTCTTGTGCACCAAATTCCTACTTGCCCCAAATTCCCACTGTTGTGTGACCACTCTGTGCCGACTACTCACTCACAGGCCTAATATTTCCTTAAGCAACTTGGTGTCAATTTTTACCTAATTACCCTGCTGTGAATTGTGCTGTGTTATGATCCCCCTAGAGACTGATAACTTTTAAAAAGAAATTCAAACTTCCAGTTGATAGCTGAACAGATGACACAACAAGATTTCACATTTTAAGACATTTACTGTAACAAACAGGGTCAAGCACTTCTGACTAAACACTATTTTCATAGGTAGCTTATACTTTAAACAACAGAACAGAACTTTTAACACAACCGAAAAACCCACTATCAGGTATACGTTACACGGTCTTTTAAGTAGACATCCAATTCTTCCAGAATCAGTCCAGAATGATTCTTGGCTCCTGAGGGTTTATTTCCGATCTTTTCCTTTCCCAGCCTAGAAACTTTTATCTCCAGAACTTTACTTTGAGGTGCAAATTTTCCTAGAGACTTCTCCCTCTAGCTAAATCTAGGCAATTTTTCCAGCCTCATTTTAACTCCATGCGAATTTGGTGTTTCCAATCCAAGTGTGAGCTCCTATCTGCATTTCAGCATGGTGAACCATAGCATCTTGTTGCCTATAGCTACACTCCCTCTCCTGGATCCTGGCAGCCTAACCTTGTCTGTGGTAGGATATTATAGACTTCGAGAGTGGAAGCGTTTCTATCTCCATGGCAATGTGAATTGCATGGGCCTTGTATCGAGGTAGAGATGCTGATTTTCTATCCTTGAGAGCTCAATTTTTTTTCACCTTGGAACTAAATGGACAGTTTGAATCTCAGTTGTTTACAACCCGGCACTCTCAACAGTTTCCTGAGATTTTGGAGACTCACAGGCTATCCACTGTCCACACACAGACTGCTGCCATTGTCTCCAAATGTAAATACCTTGTAACTTCTTCCCAGTTAAGCAATCTGAACCTTCTTTAATTTTTTACAATCAAACCACCTAGGTTTGCTGTCAGGCAGACTTCAGAACAGGTCACATGAGCCTCTTCATTTTACCTTAAAGACACAGTCCCAAAACATACAATTATGATATTTATAAGATTGTTAACAGCTGGGATGTTTTACTATGTTAAAGGCAAGAATTAACATAAATTGGTGGCATTTTCTATACTGGATGCTGGACAGCAGATTTGATTTGAGTTGCTTTGTGTATGTAAAAATTCAAGCTTGCGTTCAGTTAACAGCTCGCCATTGGATTGCATAGGTTAGCTCACATAAAGATCAAAGTTAATAATATAGGGCAAAATCATCTGCAGAATGGATATTTTCTGCATATAGACCTTGAAACATTTGAGCCTTTGATCTTGAAAATGATTCCATTTAGAATTCTGTTGAATAAATAACTGCATGACAGCAAAGCACGCCATTATTAAAATGAAAATCAGCCAGCAAATTTGTGGAATAACAGCATGCCATGAGTTGCAAATCTCCAGAACTTGCTAAAAGCAAAAAACTGCGGATGCTGGAAATCCAAAACAAAAACAAAAATAAAAATACCTGGAAAAACTCAGCAGGTCTGACAGCATCTGCGGAGAGGAATACAGTTAACGTTTCGAGTCCGTATGACTCTTCAACAGAACTAAGGAAAAATAGAAGAGAGGTGATATATAAGCTGGTTTAAGGGGGGGGTGGTGGGACAAGTAGAGCTGGATAGAGGGCCAGTGATAGGTGGAGATTGTCAAAAGATGTCATAGATAAAAGGACAAAGAGGTGTTCATGGTGGTGATATTAGCTAAGAAATGTGCTAATAGGTAACATTAAGGGTAGAAAGCAGGATGAGCAAGGGACAGATAGCCCTAGTGGGGGTGGGGTGGGGGAAAGGGATCGAAATAGGCTAAAAGGTAGAGATAAAACAATGGATGGAAATACATTTAAAAATAATGGAAATAGGTGGAAAAAGAAAAATCTATATAAATTATTGGAAAAAAGGGGGATCGGAAAGGGGGTGGGGATGGAGGAGAGAGTTCATGATCTAAAGTTGTTGAACTCAATATTCAGTCCGGAAGGCTGTAAAGTGCCTAGTCGGAAGATGAGGTGCTGTTCCTCCAGTTTGCGTTGAGCTTCACTGGAACATTGCAGCAGGCCAAGGATGGACATGTGGGCATGAGAGCAGGGTGAAATTTAATAGATTTAATAAATTGTTAAATTAATAAATTTAATAAACACAGAAATTTAAGACTAGTAATTGACAGCACAGGCACCTTTTTAACAACATTATATGTGTTAATGCAATGTCAATGAACTTGTCTGACCCAGGATAGGAACAATTTGTTTTTGTCCAGAACTTGCTAGTTGATTTGTACCACTCTGCAGTTTGCTTTCTTGCCCTGAACCTCTACACTATATTTTTAAGATGTTCTACATTTACACATTAATTGTCCATTAAAATTGCCACAGAAATTTAAGACTAGTAATTGACAGCACAGGCACCTTTTTAACAACATTATATGTGTTAATGCAATGTCAATGAACTTGTCTGACCCAGGATGGGAACAATTTTAAAGCTTTTAATGTAGTAAACTCTTCGTAGAAATGTTAAAAGTTTCATTATTTTTTCTTCTCCTTTCTATCTTTATCTCAGTTGAATCTTCATTTCCTTCTCTCTCTTTCTCTTTCTGTACCTGATTTATAACCATGTAATCCTAGTTCTGCCTCAATCCTTAAATCTCATTGGTTAAAGAGTTACACTGTTGGTCCCAGACGTCCTGTTGCCCTCTCCGTACTGTTATCAGCTCAAATTTACAGCAAGTTACAGAGAAACATCTTTTTCAAGACGAAGGATGCAGAATATAGTCTAATTAATTAGCACACTAGCTGTGAGATGTCCTGCTCCAGAAACATCTGGTCCAATGTTTATCAAACTTACATTGAATTGTAGTTCTAACAGAAACCCAGAAGGAAGATTCTGAAATGTTATTGTTTACCTCACTGATATGCTTAATTACAAAAAAAGAACTAGTGTATAGATGACAGAATTATGTATGTTAATACTTAAGTAAAGAAATACATATAACTGTGCTAATATAGAAACATGTCCTCCCTGAATGTATTTTTAAAGAAATATCAATTTTAAGTGGTGTCTTCATTATTGTGATCCCTCTGTTCAGATTTGCAGGTGTACTGCAGTATTGCAAAGGAAGTACAATAAAGATTGATTAAAAATGTCTGCACCATTTAAAAAGGAGTTAGAAAAGTATCGGGATGTTGATGAAGACGACCTCCTCCGGAAATTATCAGAAGAGGAGATCCAACAATTGGAAGATGAGCTGGAAGAACTAGATCCTGACGTATGTATAGCCTTACACATCTATATCTGCAGATATCTATTTAGGTATTTACATGCATATCTCAATATACATATTTCTCTGTCAAGCCCAAATTGTTCCAGATCTTGTGAACCAGCTGCGCACCCCATCCAGGTTGAAATATTTTCATTTTGATCTATTTTTACTTAAAAATTCAACTAGCTAATCACCTAGGAATTCAGAGAACATTGTTCCTTTTAAGTCTTAAATGTAAAAGACAGTCCTTATTCATTAATGCAGTTGAGTCCTCAAAGAATTTAAGTAATTGAAATCCATGATCTATTTCTTCTGGAACAATATTGATGCAATACTGCTGTCCCCTATTCATCTCAAAACAGATATTGGGATAACTGCTCTGCAACTGTCAGCTTATGTCTCTCTTTTCTTTTGAATAATGTGGGTTATGTTTGTCCTCAACTTTGAGTCCAGTTCTGCAAAAATACTAATCAGACTGTTGGTCTATCTTTTTACCCGTTTTCCTGAACGTTCTGGAGCATATCTCATTGTGTGCATGTATGTTCTAGACTTTGAGTTATATTTTCCTCTCTGATGGTTTTAGTGAGCAAGTAGGAGAATCAAAAGTGTTAAGATGTTGGTAGACAGCACCAACAGACTATTTATTCTCATTTTGCATTGTTTTGTGGATTATACCTATTCAGAAATGGATTAATGAATGGGTGAGGTAGGTGAATGAAAGTTAATGTTTATCCATCCAGATCTTGTTAAGATCTGTAATGAGAAATTCAGTGAGTGTCTTGCTCCAGGTTCAGACATGTTGCAATTGAACCTAATGAGAAGATTTTGAAGAGTCTCCACAGCAGTGAAAAAGTAAGTTGTAAAAGCCTGTGCTGTAGAATGAGGGAAAGATAACCCAATTAAACCTCCAAAGCTGGTAGTACTCCTGAGTCCTTAAAGCCAGCAGTTGCTTATATTAGATAGTTCCACACATTTGTAAATGATGAAGCTATCAAACATATTTATTCAGTTAGCCATTTATAGAGGCAAGCAGTAACAGTAAGTAGTTGAAATCAGTCTGGATAACAAGGCAACTTTAAACTACTTTATAAATGTTTTTCTTTGCTGACCTTTCAGAGAAAAGTCATATAAATGGACATAAGGGGAGCGACTAGTTGCCCAACCCCCACTGTTTATAGTCATTTTCAGAATTATGTAGGCATTTTACCTATAGAGCTGTTGTGTTGCCTACATCAAAATTATAGCTAACATGTACATCAAGAGCATCTTCAGGACAGAAGGTTTCTTTATTCAAATAATGGGCAACCAACTCCCTAACACATACACAAAAGCAAGCCCATGGGCTCCAGCAGTGTTCGTCAAATGCTACTTGTATTGGGGATATTTTAATTAGATAATGACCCAGATTCTGCAGTCAGCAGCAAAGGAATGGTTCTTGCTGTTCGTTACGCTGACAGCTGCCCACAGACTTTTTGTAGGCTTTTGAGTAGTAACTTATTAGTGTCATCCGGCATGGCACCTTGACAAGCAATCTGTGCTGTGAACTGGGAGAACACAGCATGGCTCTTCAACCAATCAGAATGAAGATTCATCACTCAGGGTCTAAATCAGGAAGTATAAATTAGATTTAAATGATGTACAGAAAGTGAAAAGGCAGGGGAAAGGGAAGACGGGACTAAGGAAAAGAGATTTTTAAAAATTAAAAAAAGAAATTCCAAAAAAATACTGAAGGAATGAAACTCCACATTTATAAAATTCAATTTTCAGTGCCAGGGAGTTTATTTGGCAGTAATGATGATTTATCACACTGTTAAAAAATGCACTTGCATCCTTATGCAACCAGTCCTAACTATATCTGCCATATTAATGAGTAAATATTGGCTAAGTACAACAACTGCATGCCCTTAGGTGTATTTCAGCTTCAAGTCTATCGATGAGACACTGTTACAGTGCAGCCTTTAAAGGAGCCTTGCAGTTCCAACTACAACTTCTGTATTTTTGCGTTTTCATGGGCCAATGTGCACTTCAGAAGTTGCTGTCCGATTTACTCCATTATAACGATGAGTGTTGCTAGTCTCATCGTTATACTTAATGCATGATCCAGGCTGATATTGCTGATTAATAGCCCAGTGCTATATGTTATCAATTTCTAGCACTTGGGTATTCTTGTGTCTGGCTTTCCCATTGTATATGTTTCAGTAATCGATCGGAATTTTAAGAACCACTCTCCCCATATATCATTGCAGAAACCATTTTGAGCAAGTTCACTTAAAATAACTTGTTTCAAGCTATGAAACACAGTAAATTCTCTATTATTGTAACCTTATTGTTCCGTGGGTTGGGTGTAGGCAGCAAGTTAAGTTTCACAACTTTCTTATACCATTCTCTTCTGAAATTGAGAGGAAAAGCCAGTTAACAGAGCATGCGTAGATAAGTGCAAATTGTGTTGTGACTTTACTGTGTGATGGATCAAGTGCTCCAAGTGGGAAGTATTCCTAATGCTTTGCTACATTCCTCTCCTCCTCTCCCCACAATTCAGAGGCTATGGATACTGGTGTATCCATTGTTAATAAATGCCAGTCACATTTTCCCTTCCTGACCCTTCCCAGACAAATTATGGGATGGTCATTGACTGAGCTTCCCTGATATGTTATCAGATATCAAGAGGATAACAGTGTTGGCCCATGTCTTTTGACACGGTCTCCGTGGAATCTGTTCCAGAGTTAACCCTCCCCTTGATCCATTGCTCCATCTTCTCCAACAGCTATCTTGCCATTGGGTTTGGAGGCCCAACTATTGCATGGAGCTTCTGACTTGAGTCTGATTAGCAGGGTCTGCACTGTGGGTATTTTTCATCAATGATACACCTGGAGATATATAATATTCAGTCATCAGGCTTAAGTATCAGGAGCCTTTGCTCAGGAACCCAGGCAAACGTGGGCCCCTGATAAAACTCACCATAATGCAGGAAAACTGCTATCAAAATATTCTAGCATTAAAAAGTACTGCCAAGAGGAGATGATGATTCAGAGTCAGCATATTTGGCGCAAACTAAGTACTGGCACTTGTAGATTAAAAATTACTAAATATTTATTTAGATATGAAAGCAATAGAAACAAAGGTAAGAATAATCTTTTATTAAACAAAAATGTTCTCCTCAAAAAAGAAATTCTATATTAATAAAGGGACAGCAATTGTTTGAACCAGGGTTCCAGTTGCTAGGAGATTGACATCAGACTGCTTATTTTGCTGAGACAGGGAATTTCATATATTTAAAAAGCATGGCCATTTGAAAGTTAATTGTTTCTGCCTCAGGGTGCCTGAACAGCTGAAGCTCTTTGTTGCCTGTCCCATTGAGGGTCTTAAGTTAAATTGAATCAAGTGAAGTTTTGCTTTGTAAGTTACTTTGATTTTACTTTGGGAAGTAAAGAGAAGCATGAGGAAATACTTTTTATTATACATTGCATCCCCCACCAATGCAACTTGTGGTCAGTAGAAACTACACACACTGCCAAAGAAAAAAACAGCGGATTCAATTAAATTATACAAATTAACCTATTTGATCTGCTAAAGTTATCATTAAAACAAAAGTTACTATTTTAAAAATTGCATGAGGATTTTATTAAAAATCAGTGAACTTGTTGCTGATTTAGTGCCAGAAAGCTTAATGCCTGTTCAGGTAAAAAAATCAATATATATGTAATATATATATACATATATAATTCAGTGCCTTTGACTATGTATGTACAGTTCAATAGAAATGAAAGGGCTAAAATGTACCACTATATTTGGGTTATATATTGAGTGCTGGAGGAAAGACTTGTTTGTACAAAAAAGGAAGCAAAATGTTTCTTAATGAACTGGCTTCAAATCAAACTGCTCTGTCCCATTTCACAGTTTATTCGTGTTGAGAGTTTTATATAAACTAGAATTGGTGAGATGCCCATTCTTGATTCACATTTAATGTTGGTCAAGGTGATTTGCCTAACAAATGACATACAATTTCTGAAATTCTAATTTTTTTAAGACCAAAAATGCAGGCATCCCACATGGCATTACTTGGGTGAAATCCTACCCTTGCCATTCACCAATTGATCCTTGGCAGTTTATTTTGTAGTTCGTGGGCGGAGATGTAGGCAGACTTGCCTACTGCACTGTCGCATAAATCAAGAGACAAACTGGTAACTTTTATATCAAACCTCTTGATTTTTATGAGTTGCTTTTTTTTTCAAGCGAGTTCCAATATAGATTGACAGTTGGTTTATAAACTTAATTTAGTGGCTTCTTGAAAAATGAGAAGGACCTGCCGTCCAATCACAGTGGAATGATGCAGTACAAAAAGAGACCAGTCAGCCCATTTTTGATAGAGTTATCCAGTTACTTGCACTCCCCTGCTCTTTCTGCATTAGCCTGTAATGTTTTTCCTTTCAGGTACATGTCCAGTTTCCATTTGAAGGTTGCTATTGCGTCTGCTTCCACCACCCTTTCAGGCAGTACATTCCAGATCATAATCCTAATTTATGATGGAGAAATGAATTGAAGGATATGCTGATAGGGTTGCTAAAATAACATGGGAGGAGGCTTGTGGACACTGGCACGGACCAGTTGGGCCAAATGGTCTGTTTCTATACTGCAAGTTCTATGTAAAATCTTACTACATATATACAATACAGTTTGCTGATCAAATAAAAGAAAAAAAGGAAGAAAGCCTTGCATTTATATAGCATTTTCACAACTTCTGGATGTCTCAAAGCGCTTTACAGCGGATGAAAAATTTTTGATGTGTAGTCACTGTTTTAATGTAGGAATGCCATCATTTTACATAGGAACCTCAGAAATGGCAAAAATCCCAGTTTCTAGTGGATCTGAGTCATCACAAATCACTTGTCCTTTTCAAGCAACAAGGCTTTTGAGTGCAAGCAGCAATTCTGTCTCTTTACCGTCGTATTAAAAGATAAAGTCTAAAGGTTGGTATATCCCAGGACTCTATGGATCCACATTGATTTTAACTGATTTAAACTAAAGTTGACTTTGAATAGAGCAGCTATGTGATGTGTGTAACTTCTTCCTGCTGCTGCCATCACTGTAACGATCTAGGTGGTGGTTAAAAGCTGCACCTTGCTGTGTTCATCTGGAAATAAGATCTAATATATAGGATCAATAGCCTGCATCACCAGGATACCTGAAAATGTCTTTCCTGAGATTGAGTCAGACTGTTTTGCAGGCATCCAGAGTGGCTGTCTAAGATGTCTGTTCGGCCTCTTGCATAGACTAATGAGGAGCCAAATGTCTGAATTTTTTGTTACCTCCTCGAAAACTGGGATGCCCAGGCTTCAGGCCTGCTCCTACCAAAGGGTTCTCTCTTTGAAGGCTCTGTCTCTCCCCTTCATAGGGATTTCCCACCAGTGGGGTCTATGGGAGATTGCTTTTGGAAGACTCAGTTTCCTTTTCTCCCCTCTGTTCAGGGTCTACTTGATAGACTCTGTAGTCCACACCACCACCCAACTCCCCACACAATCTTGCCATCAGCCTCACTTTCCCTCTCCCCAGTCCTGGTCCTCAGGGAGCAGCACCTGCCTGCATGGTTCCAGGTTTCCCCAGCTCTTTGTATCGATGAATCCAGGACTCCAAGTCACTCCTTCTTCTTGGGACCACTTACCTGGTCTGTGCAGCAGGGCCTAGTGTCTCGAATATGCCAACAGATTACTTCTTTCTGGTTCAAGAACAAACTTTGAGACCACGCGTTAAGTCACTCCTACCTCAAGCATATTTATTAGCACATAGCACACAGTATGTATGGTAATTATGCATAATCGCTTGAGGCTCAGACAGGCCCCACTTCTCGTTTCCTCTCCAGTTGGCTGTCTGGAGTTTCGGTGCATGCATGGGCATGGCTGATTGGGTGTGCATGTGCAAAAAGACTTTTTAAATAAAAATCCAGAATTTTCCAAGCCTTTTCGTGAGATCTGTAATATCTTTGCAGAACAAAAGAGACTGTGTGGCACATGGAACTCAAGTACTCAACTAACCTAGTTTATCCGGGTTTGACTTCTATATATACACAGAGGGTGCTACACTCCTCCCTCCTTAATGAAAAGTTACACAACGTCAAAATTCCAAACAATTAGATACATTTCTTGTTTTTAATTTATTTACAGATCTAACTTAACCACTGGTTTCCTATTCCTAAGAGAATATTTACTTTCTTGACTCAAACTTTCAGAAATTTGGGAAGGACATTGACCCTTTTTGGTCTGAGTCTGAGGAGAAAGTTTCCCCAGCAATGACTGATTTTGACCTTGACCTTCAATTGAAGTTCCCACTTCATCAGACATGTCTAGTACTTGATTTACCATTATCTTTTTACCATTACCATTACATAATCTTACACTACCTTCTGACTTTGGTAAAACCACTATGGAAGTAACTCGATTACTCTGTTCTACTTAGAGGTAATGTTCTCAGTCTCAAGTCTTTTCAGTTCTTGCTCTACTTTCTCCCTTAAAGCACAGGGCACTGGATGAGGCCTGCAATGAACTGGTGTCTTTTGTCCCTCTGGACCTGTACATTGGCCTTTATATCCTTGAATAGTTTTGCCGGTTTCACTAAACACCTGAGGGTACTTGGTGATCCCATCGTCTTGCGTTGTGAAGTTTGCTTCTGTGAGAGAAAGCTCATTCCAATTTAACTTAAGTGTTAACTAGTTTCTTCTGAACAAAGTTGGTTTTTCACCCTTCACCACAATGATGGGCAGTTTTGCACATTGCTCCTTGTATGTGATTGGAACCAATATACTTATATTATGGGAGTGTTTGCTCCATAACTTAATAATTCCATGTGTGACTTCACCAGTTGATGTTGACTCAACTTTTGATGGTATAGCGATTCAGGAATCACGTTCAAGGATGCACCCATGTTGACCTCCATGTTTACCGGATTTCCATCCAACGCTACTTGGACTATGATGCCCTGTAAATTTCCACTGGACATCCTTCTGCTTTGGGTTGTATGGGTCTCAACCGACCCCTCATCGACCTGGTGCTTTTCAACAACTGCATGCTGTTTTCTCCAGCCAGCGTTTTCTCTGTTTATGTTCTTTTGACATGCCTTGGCAAGATGACCCTTCTTCTTGCAGCTGTAGCATTCTGCCTTCACAAATGGACAATTATGTGCCCAGTGTTGGCCTAGGCATGAGTAGCAGGACTTTGTAGTACCTCTGCTACTACCAACTGCTGCTGTTGGGGCTTTCTGCTTTCTCAGCTGCAGTTTTTTTTTAACTTCAGCAGATGACTGGCGATTGTTAACTGTGACTTGTCTCGAGTCAGGTTCCGCCATGACCATGGACAACGCCGTTTGCCAAAGTTAACTTTCGACATAGCCCGCCAGTGTCAGCAACTTACGTTCACTTTTTAAACTGCACACGGACATGTCCCTCAGTGCTCGCTCTTGAAATTCTCCAAAATTACATTGAATGGACAACTTTTTCAAACCCTCGATAAAGTCCCAAATGTCCTCACTGGGTGACTGATTCCTTGTTCCAAACTGATAACTTTCAGCAATCTCCAATGGCATGGGACTGTAATGCTGCTCAAGATGACACAAAATATCTGACAGCAACATGTCTTTTGGCTTAACTGGGGTGAACAAATTCTTGAGCATTTCATACATTTCTGGACCTACTTCAGTTAAAAATATTGCCTTTTTCCTTTCCCCCACTGCCTGATTAATAGCTGGATTATCAGGATCTTTGAGGATATTATTAGCAGTGAAAAACATCTTGAGCTGCACCATGTATGCATCAAAAGACTTTCGACCATGGCTGTGCTCTCCCAGATATCCAATAATACCTGTTGATGCAGCCATCTTCGAACGTCAGTCCACACAAGCGTACAAAAACTATTTACTCTATGATGGGTTTTTTAAACCTATTTCTCAGCAAAAAGAACCTCGCATTCCTCTGCTGGTTTGCTGGAAACATCTCCAACCCAAATTTCTTCATCTAGGAAAATCCATAATCCCACCTTCGTTGCCAGACTGTGATATCTTTGCAGGACAAAAGAGACTGTGTGTCACATGGAAATCAAGTGCCCAACTGAACTGTTTATTCCAGTTTGACTTATTTACATACAGAAAAGAAAAATACACAAAAAGACCACAAGAGGATGCTATTACAAGACTTCAGCAAGACTCCATGTGACTGAAAAAGTGTCTCTCTTGACAAATTTCCTTAGGCCCAATTTTAACGGAACTGGCGGAAACGGTTGGAGGATAGCGAAAGTAATGAGTGTCAATTACTTCTGCAACATGGGGCTGAAGAGAAATGGGGTTGTGGAGGTAACTGGCAGCTGTTACTTTAGTTATCTCACAATTTTCAACCCTGTCCCCCTATTAAACTATTCTTTTGAACAGGCGAGAAGCAGGCCCGCAGGAAGAAATCTTTTTTTACATAGCGAGAGGTTAGGATCTGAAATGCACTGTGTGGTTGTGTAGTAGAGGCAGATTCAATTGTGGTTTTCAAAATGGAATTGAATAAGCACCTGAAAGAGGGAAAATTGCAGGGCTACAGGGAAAGGTTGGGAGGGTTGGACTAGCTGAGTTGTTCTCAGACATGCTGGGCCGAATGGTGCTGCAATCATTCCGTGGTTGTAAGGAAATGGAGCTTTGTTTCAAATATGCAGGTCAGATCTGATGATACCATTGGGACTGATTTGCAATTTTATCTAAAGGCCTAAATGAGGGATAGAGGGAGGAAGGGGGACAGGGTAAGCTCTTTTGTCAGGCAAAACAGCCAGGAACTGGACCCTGAGTTAGAAGTGGCCCAGCAGATAAATTATAAATTTACTTTTCAGGCTTTCTTGTGAGTCAGGAGCAGCAGAAGAACTCCTCTGGGTCCCACAAGGAAGCCTTGAGCCTGTCTTCAACTGGTCCCCCACCTCTCCCCAGCTGCACTCTCCTACCGCTCGCTGTGGTTCTCCCTGCAGGCTAGATTGATGATCTGGCCAGCTGTCGGATGGGAAACTGCAGCATTTAAATGAGGCCTTGCGCTTGAGATTTGGCAGTGCCCTCATGTCCCTATTTTGTAGGTTTCTCCAGCCAATCGAAAAACCAGGCTGAAGATAGAAGTTTCAGAGGGGAAATGAAAAATCAAATAAGAGACGCAAAGAGAATGGCCAAAATTTTCTAATCATCCCTATATAGAGGGACGGTGCCAGAGGACTAGAGAATTGCAAATATTACAACGCACAATGTTATATCCTACACAAAAAAGGTGTAAGGATAAACCCACCGATTACAGCCAAGTCAGATTAACCTCGGTGGTGGGAAAGCTTTGAGACAATATTTTGGAACAAAATGAACAGTCACCTGGACAAGCGTAGATTGATAAGGAAAGCCAACACAGACTTGTTAAAGGCAAATCATGTTTAACTAGATTAAGTTTTTGATGAAGTGACAGAGGGTTGATAAGGCTAATGAAGTTGACGTGGTGTACATGGACTTCCAAAGGGCATTTGCCAAAGTGCTACATAACAGGCTTGCCACCGAAGTTGAAACCCCTGGAATAAAAGCAGCAGTGACAGATGGATAAGATGTTGGTTGAGTAATAGTAAACAGAGTAATAATGAATGATTGTTTTCCAGACTGGAGAGTGGGTACTAGGACCACTGCTTTTCTTGATATGCTAATGACATAGACTTGAGTGTACAGGGCACAATTTCAAAATTTGCAGAAGACACAAAATTTGGAAGTATTGTGAACTGTGAGGAGGATAGTGATAGACTTCAAGAGGACTTATACAAACATGGAAGTTATAATGAACCATTTATAAGATACTAGTATTGCCTCAACTGGAATATTGTGTCCAATTCAGAGCATTACACTTTAGGGAGGTGGTGAAGATTTTTAAAGAGGGTGCAGAAAAGATTCATGAGAATGGTTCCAGGGATGAGGAACTTCAGTTATGTGAATAAATTAGAGAAGCACAGGTTGTACTCCTTAGACAAGAGATGGTTGAGAGGAGATTTGATAGAACTGTTCAAAATCAAGGATTGGCAGATCATATCAAACAGCACGTCCCTTTGGCTGTTCGCAATATTCAGAGTACTGACCATACTCAATCAGCCCATGCTTGCAAAACTCAGAAGATAATGTCTAACAATTAATGTCTAATTGTGATTCTGCAATTAGACAGCACTTGCTGAACAATCCCAAGTGTGCTAAGAATTACACCAACAGCCAATTTAAGATTATCTTGCAATGTTGACTCACTTACACTTGCTGGAAGATACGTCTATTCATAAGCAGGGAACTGCCCTCTGCAGGCAAAAAGAACATGTCCAGGCATCGCATCTTTTTTGAATTAAACAAAAGCGTGGGGCACAATAATTCCCTGGTCTAAGCTCCATGGAAATGCTTCAACCAAGCAGGCTTAACTTCCCAAGCAGTCAGCACCCTACTTTCATGCAGTGTAAATTGTTGCTTCCATTGAAAATTGGTGTTCTCATTTCTGTCCTGATGAGTGCAAGACGAAAAGCTTTGAC
Organism: Cetorhinus maximus; assembly: GCF_964194155.1. Lineage (NCBI taxonomy): Eukaryota > Metazoa > Chordata > Chondrichthyes > Lamniformes > Cetorhinidae > Cetorhinus > Cetorhinus maximus. The sequence continues at coordinate 134,140,215 of NC_135880.1, forward strand.
AGCATGTCCTTTCTTTCATTCCTTGATTTTATGGATATAATTTCAAAGTACCCTGTCAACATTGCAAGGTGAACAATGATCCTTTCTTTCACACACTCTGCTGTTATTATTTTTGTATCCAGAAATTCAGCCAGTCACAGGAACGTACCTGAAACTCCATAGCTCCCTCTCATACTTCCACTTTTCCTAAATGCTGCAGCCTTGTCACTTGCTGAGAGCATGGTTGTGTTGCTCCTTGCATTTAGATTGAGTGGTATTTGACAAATTAAATTGTCAGCAACGTACGCAAGTTTCATTATCTATAATTGGTCAGAATAGTTTTTAGCTAATGCAGGATTGTACAGATAGAAAAGCCTGCAGCTCTTCCTAAGAGACCAATGTACTTCAGTGTGAAATGATAATTTTTCATGCCTTGCACCCATTTCTGATCACAGCTTTGCACACATACATGAATTCACTGGTTTGGACTTCACAAAATTCAGTTGCTTTTGACACAGCATGTAATTGCATTCTTTTTGAAGCATGTGGTTGGCAATACAGCATACAAGGTAATGATCATCTGTGGTTTTCCAGCTCTTCTTATTGCAATGATTCTACCCCTGTTGCCTGTAAAAGTTGCAGCACCATCCAAATAGTATCACAGTTCTCCCACTACAGTGAGTCTGATTTCATGAATTAGCTAGTAACCTGAATATTTCTTCACCCACCTGACAGAAAAGCAGCTTTCTAAAAACTTCCCCAACCCAAATGAGTACAAATAAGTAATTGCGTTGCACTGCTAAGATCAGTTGTCTCTCCAGCAGCATCTTGATTTTTAAAATTCTCACCCTTGTTTTCAAATCCCTCCATCACCTCGACCCTCCCTAATCTCCAGTCTCCATTGGCTCCACAATCCTCTGAGAGATCTGAGCTCGCCTAATTCTGACCTCTTGAGCATCCCTGATTTTAATCCCTCCACTACTGGTGGATGCACCTTCAGTTGCCTAGGCCCCAAGCTCTGGAATTCCCTCCTGTCACCTATCTGCCTCTCTAGCTCAATTTCCTTCTTTAAGACACTCCTTAAAACCTTGCTCTTTGACTAAGCTTTTCATCTTCTGACCTAATATTTTCTTATGTGGCTCAGTTTCCTACTTTGTTTTATAATGCTCCTGTGAAGCACTTTGGGACATGTTACTACATTAAAGGTGCTATATAAGTATAGGTTGTTGTTCAGACTGAATTGCAAACTGCTTACATTCACAAAGTCCTTTTCCAGTTGGCATTTTATATCTCTTTAAAGTTCTTCTTTTAACTGTGTCATTAGAAACTGATATTTTCCACTTCTGTTCTGTGTCTGCACTTACCATCACTCTACAGCAGGAAGAACCATCTCCTCTCTGTTAGTATGTAATTTCTTGCTTTTAAGTTTGCTTCTCTTAAGAAGGATGGTTTCAGGGCTTGTCTGCACCCAATGTTATTTATCATTTGCATTTTCTGACGCCTACCTCCTTTTTCTCATTCAAAAATGTCTTTTTATTATCTTTATGTTCTTGATACTTTGTTTGAGATGCCACATTAGCTTTGCAGGTTTCATTGCCTCATTATATAAAGTTTGTAAGTACACAACACATTACTCCTGGGTAACAGGATCAGCCTTAGGGAAAAATGGTGCCTTGTCACACTTTCATTTTGGCACTCTTTCTTTGAGTTTGTGGTTATTTAAAAAAAAAACTCCCATCCCTTGAACAAGGCTGAATTCACCTGGCACTCACCATCAGCCTCGGGTGTACCCAGCAATCTTCATGCTCATTTCTGTGCTCCTCCATGTGTGCTTGCCTCCTAGATCAAGTAGCCAGCCCACTCTGCACTGCCCCTATGCAGCCACACTCGGTTCACATCTCTGGCCACCACTCATTCACATACTTATCTATTCCGTGCACTCCCGAAAAGTCTGTGCGGACCACAGTTTGAGAACTACTGCTATATAAATATGCAGTCTAGGCTCCAATGACATCGTCAGGGCCCAGCCTGCTACTTTAGCCTAACGCGTGATTGGGGAAGCAGTAGTGGCTTCCCTACCAGGCTAAACCTGCTGGAAACTACAGCCAGAAAAGGCATGGCGAGGCAACAGGCTTATTCGTTGACCAGAGGAAATAGAAATGACCTACTGGGATCCACGAGTAAACATTGGACCTCTCCTTTCTCTAGTTTCCTTCATTCATTCCCCCTTACAGCCCAACTGCTCAGCTCCCAAGATTCCCATCCTGAAGTATGTGAGCGACCTGTACCCTGAGCTCCTGGTGATGCTTCCTGATATCTAATATTAATGGATGGGCAGCTGTTTTGGTTGGGAAATCATCAAGTGGCACTTTAATGAGTGCCAGTCATTAAAATTGCTCGAGCCCCTCTGTAAATTTGGACAGGCTCAGTGCTTGCTTTGTGGTGTTGCTGCCCAGGAGTAAAAATTGAGCCTTTATTTTGAATACTTGGCAGTCCTGTTTATTTAACAGATAATTCTTTAAACTCTTTAAAGTATGATTGATTATATTTGATTCTGTCCAAGGTTGGTTATTTACTCATTAATCCAATGCCAGAAGCTAGACCAAAATTAAAAATAACAGGAGGATTTGTTTTAAATGGCAGCAATGAATCCAACAAACCAATATTTAAACAGTTGTCCTTTTCTTGCCAATTCCCTGCCTCAATATTGCCCCTCTCTTTTCACCCACCCAAAAATATTTACTTCCAGCTATGGTATTGTTTCACATGTGCCAGTCGCCCTATGTGCTTTCTGTGTGAGCCAATAAAGTAGCTATTGTAAGCCACTCAACCACAGGGATAACAGGAACTGGAAGTTTAGGCTTACGTTTATTTATTATATATTTATCCAGGTGGCCAATTGTGTCCTGAGATCAGCTAATGGAGCACAAACCGATTCTTGAAATGTGGATAATCTTGGTCAGTATGGTTCAGTTATTAATTGAACTAATTAGCTTAGCAATTTGGAGTGGTCAACAATCACCTGTGCTCCTTAAGGGCAAGAAGAAACCCGTTTAGAGGTTCACCCTCAACCTCTCCAACCCAGTGGAAGATGGGATCCTCGACTGCAGCAACTTCGAGCAGTTTCTGCCAGAGAAAGTGAAGGTTGGTGGGAAGGCCGGAAACCTGGGCAACGTCGTCCAGATAGAGTGTCTGAAAAATACTGTCACCTCAACCAAAAAGTTCTCCAAGAGATACCTGAAGTACCTGACTAAAAAGTACTCAAAGAATGATCTGCGAGACTGGCTGTGGGTTATCGCCTCCGATAAAGAAAGCTACGAACTCTGCTACTTCCAAATCAGCCAGGATGAAGAGGAGTCTGAAACTGAGGATTGAAGGGGGCTTTGCAGCTGGGGGCCTAAGACTCGTGTAAAGGAAGTGTGGTTTTCAGAGAACATCTATATAAAATTATTAACTTATTAATAAATCACTACTTTCACAGTAAAAAAACATTCGACCATAATTCTAAATCTCATCCACACGAGTGGGAATAGAAATATGAAAATTACTCAGCCCTTCGCCTCACCCCTTCTGTGGGGGTGGTGCTGCCATAGTTGAAGAGAGAGCTTATACTCGCCAGGATTGAAACCAATCCTGACTGCTGTCACCATAATGTTAAATCTACTGTTAGCTGACGGCTTCCTCTGGCAATAACCAAAGGAAAAGGTATCACCACTTTTACATGTTCCCTACTGGACATTGAGTATTTAAATAAAATTTTGGTATGTATGTTTTAAACACGAGACAGTTTTAAAATAAATCTATAATATGAACTATTGTAACTCCATTCAAAGGGTGCTAATTCTTTTCATTAGCTGAAGTGAAAGGTCACATCATTATATCACTCATCAGAATATCAGCGGTATGTGCACACACTCATTTGCACACTCCTGCACGCACACTTTTATGCTGTTCTTCCACTCATGCTTTGGCCTCAGTAGCCATACTTAAAACTTAAAGAACCTACCAAACTTAGGAGTGTTGCATCGGCAGACTGAGCAAACACTCATTCTTGATGCAGGGTTTTGATTGAGAAGACACAGATTTCTCATATCTCATGAGGCTTGAATGCCTGAGTTCATGGGAGCTGCCAGCTTGCCCAGCTGTGAAAGGTGTGGATGGAAGAAAGGGAAAGGGCAAGTGATATGGTAATATTATGGACAAAATTCTTGTGTTTTCTTATTGCCCCTGATCAGTGTATTTTGTATGTGATGGGTGTGTGTTTTAAATAGTTCTAGCAGCAAGCATTTGGTGAATTTATAAATAAGGTAAGTTCTTTATTACCATACACTTGCCCCAGAGGTTTGAAATGTGACCTCTCAATCAGTCAGCTCACCTACTCTATCACTCACGGAAAAAATATATAATTTATGATTGTCTCAGTGTCTTTTGTAGCAAGCCTGTAGTCTCTTAGTTGAGTTGATGCCTTGATGGAACTGAAGCTCTTGAAAAGCAGAGGATTTTCAGTAAGCTGCAAAGCCTCTTATAGTCAACTTTCCAGGAGGTTGATTCTCAGGTGGACTTAAAGTTGGAACAGTTTGGGGAGAGCCCTTCTCCCACTTTCAACGTATGCAGCTGGTTTGATGACTGTCTAATAGTTTTCTGTCAAGAATAGCTTCTTGCTGTTTTAAAAGCAAGCAACAAACATGGCTGTCTTACCATGTGACCTGTTACAAGTTCAAAGTCCTTTTTCAAATACGGTGGGTGGCTAGGTTGATTATGCACCCTGTGTGATGACTTTCATGCCTTGAGAGTTTGAGGCAGCTAGTGTCTTTGTATTTGAATGGCCCATTCAATTTGAAATAACCCTTTTGAATTAGTTTCAGGAAAAGGCATTGAATCAACATCAGTCTGTAAAGTTCCTTTTGTTCCCTCTTGAGACAGGGGAGTGTTTTCATCCTCAGGAGAAGTCAGGTGATCCTTGGGCGGCCATCTTTTTATAGCCTATTGTGGTCTTAAAAAAAAATATTGACTGAAAGTCCATAATACACTGGAACGTGACAGTAGAGAGAGTTTTAAAATTACAAAAAGGATTTCCATACACAACTCCCATGTTTGTTTAATTTTGTCAGGGTTTTCCCTGTGTTTTGAATATTTTTACCCATTAGGTGTTGGCCTAGTGAGGCTTCTCTTACAAAACGAGGCTGTGAAAAGCAGTGACTACATCACCCTGACCCGAACACGCGAAGCTGAGATGAGAAAGAAATAGGAAGAATACAAAGAGAAAAGCAGAATACAGCAGATGGTAGAGTGGGATCGACTGCATTTAGTGTAAGGCCATAGACCCTTTTGGATGATTGAAGCCCTACAAGAATATTGTGAGAATATTTGCATTTGGAGAGCAGATTTAATGCCGAGGATTGCTTTCAGCAAACTGGCTACTCATGCTTCACATTCTACGTACTGCAGGAGAACAGAAACTGGAAGGGCCATCATTAAAAGCAGTTTGATGCCAGCGGTTTAGATAAACTGCTGGATAGACAGCATGACGCCTCTGACTTGCATGTACAGAGAACACAACTCCTGCACTGGGGAGCATAACTAGCAACTGTGCCAGAAAAGCTTAAAGGCCATTAACTCTTTATCTGCTCATGTTTGTTGTTTAGGTTTTACCAATTTTAATTTCAACGGATAGTTAGCAATAGTTGACAGAGCATTTAGAACTTCGAGCACTTCGAGAAAAATATCTTCCTCAACAGTCTTTGTTAGCTTTTGAATTTGGTGCATAAATCCTGTTCACCAACTGCAAGCAAATAGAATGGGTTAGACAAATGTACTGGTCAAAAGTGGAGCTACAAGGCTTCCATTGGTGATTTCCTGATAGTGAAACAAGTCATGTAGTTTCTCACTGAATATTGAGAGGCCATGGAAAAAGCTTCCAACTAGCAATCCTGGTGCTAAATTGTACTGTCTTCTCATTTTACCGTCCGACAAGCACCTCCTCTAACACCAACACATTGCGTATTAATCCGCTTTCACGAAATTACTTTACTTCTCATTAAAATTGGATGAGACCAGGTTTGTACCATTAATCTGTACAGCTCTAGAACTGCTGTTCCAACTGAAGGATATAAGATGGGATGTGTAGTCCATACATGGCATTGCAGATTAGGGGAAAAATGTGAAAGTTTATTTTTTCTTTTTCAGAATGACCTTCTACCTGTAGGATTAAGGCAGAAAGATCAGACCAAAAAGGCACCTACAGGCCCACTAAATAGAGATCAGCTTCTGGAACACCTAGAGAAACAAGCGAAAGAGTGCAAGGACAGAGAGGACTTGGTTCCTTATACAGGAGAAAAGAGAGGTAAGTGATATTTTTATGCTGGTATAATACTTGCAAGATCTGCTTTGCACAATCTTTCTTTGACTACTACACCCCATGTTTAATGGTTTTTATTTTAAATTAATGCGGAGAGATTGCCACCAAATTACTCTTGTGCTGTGTAGCTTGCTGAGCCAAAGTTTCAGGACTCCCAGAATTAAAACAGAAATGGTGAAATTCCTCAGCAGTTCAGGCTGCATCTGGGGAGAGAGAAAGAGTTAATGTCGACGACCTTTCA